>NC_137980.1:1933388-2652138 GCF_963924665.1 Micromys minutus | reverse complement strand
ATTAGTCCCCACAAAATGGTGCAATAATGCTGAATGATGATAATAGCATTAGTCATCTAAAATTTCAATGCAATTCAGATGTCCTTATTCACAGAATATTAATATATAAAATCACGAGAAAGGGTGGGTCTTAAAGATGCCACTGACGCCGAATTGAAAAGAAAGCTGTGAGAATAACAAAATGTAACAGGCTAACAAAATAGGAGGCACTATAACCATTCTCAACACCTTAAAGAATGTTTTAACTGTTTAAATATAGTACCTATACTATTCAATAAAAAATATATGTCTGAAAAAATTAGAAGATTGAGAATGATATAATTATGGACACGTAAAAACTTGACTTCACATAAAAACCAGTGGAACAGTAGACATAGTGGCACACACCAGTATTAATCACCACATTCATGAAACAGAGGCAGGTGTATCTCTCTGAGTTTGAGGACAGTGTGTTCTACACAGTGAATTCTAGGCTAGACAAGCTTACATTTGAAGACCCTATCTGAAAAGCCAAGACTAAATAAACAAACAAAATAATTGTGGTCAAAATTATCCAGAGAGAACCAGAAAGGATGCTACCATGATATGTATGTGCCAAGGATCTAAAAATACCTCTAGTCATTCCAGAAAAAGAGAATTCATTTCCTATAAAGAATTTATTTAAGACAAATTTAATTGCATTTTAGCTGTTACTTCAATGAGTTTTTAAATTTAATACCATCTTCAAACACAGGATCTCAATTATCCACGATTCCCCATGAAAATTTAGAAGTGAAGCCAAAGGGTAGTCCCTCTCAGCTTACACTGAATACTGACTCAGCAAGTGTGATTTTTTTTACAAATAACAAAACAAACAAAAAACAAGTTACCCCCTGCCGAGGAACACTTAATATCCATATTCTATAGAATGCTAATGAGACAAAATCTGAACAAGTTCTCAAGGCACCAGATCTTACAGACCTTGCATAGCTGAAAGACTTAAAACAAAACAAAATCTGTCAAAGTTTGTGACATGTAACGCAAAAAAGCAAGTGACACACATAAACAGAATTCATGTAGAGTAAAACCCAGAACAAGCAGCACAGAGCCCCCACTGCAACTTAACAGTCTCAGCTGCCAGCCTCTGGGATGCAAATGTGTAGGAGTAACACACTGGGGCCCAGAGAAAAACTCTTGCCCCCTAAAAGTAAACGGTTTAAACTGGTCACTGTATGGTCTTATCACATATATTTAGGAATCTGAAGCCGGAGGATAGGAGTCTTGGCATCAGCCTGGGCGACATGAAGAGATCCTGTAACAAGAAAACAGAACTGATCTCTATGCTTTCTGTGAGTCAGGCCATATCATAATTAAAAACTACAAAATAAATACTTATTAATCAAAGTTGGCTGTGTTCAAATGTACTTTTTTTGGTGGTGCATAGATAAGATAAAGCAAAACATAAAACATAAGAGGGCTGAAAAGCAAGAATTGAATTTAGGTCATTAGGCTTAGCAGATGGCAAATTTACCTACTACTCCATTATACTGGTTTGAATAGAATGAGCCCCATAGGCTCAAGAATGGCATTATTAGGAGGTGTGGCCTTGTTAGAGGAAGTGTGTCACTGGGGTTAGGCTTTGTGGTTTCAGATGCTCAAATCAGGCCCAAATGCCTGTCTCTTCCTGCTGCCTGCTGATCTGTCTGAGGACCTCTCATCTCCTTCTCCAGCATCATTATCTGCCTATGCTTTGACACAGACTAAACCTCTGAATTGTAAGCCAGTCCCAATTAAATACTTTCCTTTATAAAAGGTGTCTTGGTCATGGTATGTCTTTAAAGCAGTAAAATCCTATGTAAGACAGTCATCTTCCTGAAACACCCCCACAACTCCCACCCCAAGCTACATTTTAGTTTAGGTTGCTTTGTTTTAAGATACGGTCATAGGATCTCACACTGACTGGGAACCCTCAGAGTCCATGGCAATCCTCGATTTCAGCAATCTCAATGCAAGAATTATAGGCTTCTGTTACAACTCCTGGCCTCATGATTCTCAATTTTAAAAGAAGTAGCTTAAAATTATGAAGCTCACTCAAAGGACAGCTACTTAGGACAAAAAGTAAAGTACTATCATACACGTGTGGATTGATTTGGACATGTTATGTATATGGTATAAATATGTGCATGTATGTACATACTTGGTTGCAGATCAGGGCTTAATATTGGGTGTATGTTTTCTGTCACTATGCTCATGCATGGATGGATGGATGGATGGATGGATGGATGGATGGATAGAAAGGCACAGTCTGTTACTAAACTTGAAGTTCATTGATTAGGATCAGGAATTGGCCTGTATCCCCCTCAGTTTTCCACTCCCAGCAGTTGTTCTGGGCATCTAAATTCAGACTCTCATGCCTGTGAAGCAGGCCTTTACTGTCTGAGCCAATGAAACTTTATTTTATTCAAGGTATAGGTAATTCTGCCAATTCTTCATTGTTCTTTATAAGGCACTGCCACGTTCTTATGCTAAAATTACATGAAGTAGAGACTCTGGCTTTGCTGTAGAATGGTCATCTGTCAGATTTTCTTACTACCATTGGAAATGCAATCTTAATCACAGACCAAGAAAAGAACCAAAATTAATTAACTAATTAATTAATTAATAAACAGCATATAAACCATGCAATTATTCTAAAAGTAGTTCTGAAGTTACAATGGGTATTTAGACCTTTCAATCTTCATAACTTTGAGTTAAAAAATAAAGAAAAAAAAAAACCATCCTTTCCTTTCAGTATCTTTGTACTATGGCTCACATTCAGGTCTAAAGGAAGTCCTGAGTTAATACAGTAATTGGAACCCCCTGCTCCTGATGTTGAATATATATCATCCTCATTTCTGTCTCTGAAAATTTTTTGACTCTTAGAAGATGAATAATAATATTAAAACCAAAACAAGGTATATTATGACTTCTGGACATGTTATTGTCAATACCTTTGGTTTTAGTCCATTATTTCTTGGTCCTTTTTCCTTATGAAATTTTTGTCTTAATATATAACATACTTAAGAGTTCCCAACTGGATACACTGTAAAGAGGACCTGAAGCATGACTATTCCTATCAGTAATAACACACTACGTCATCTATGTATGTTGATACCCATCACATGATTCTTTATTCCGATACTTTTTCTTGTTTTACATACTTCGTTTTTCATAGGTCCGACCTGGTATGCACACTGAAAATGGACTGGATGCTCCCTGTAGGTAGTACAGATAATGTCAAAGGAATACATTTGGTAGTATTCCTTCTTGGACAACACAGGAAGGTATCTTAAGTAATTTCACCTGCACATGCTCTAAACATGCTGAAACCACTGTATGTCATCAAGAACTTTACTGCACAGCACAAGAATGAAAAATTATAAGCAACAATAGCTTGGATCTTCTGAGAGCCCACATGTGATGGACACTTTCAGTACTTTGCATAAATTACATTATGTAATCCTTCCTAACAATGTGCAAGTGTTGATAACCACATTTATTTACTAGCTGTTAATATAGCAAACACTGGTAGAACCGGAACCAGAATCTGGTTGGTTGCAGTGCTGACTAACAGGAGATCTATATGATGCTGGTTTTTTGGTGTCTAATAAATGGTTCCTAATTCTGATTTTGTCCTACTTTTAAAAACCACAGCATAAATAGACTAGCGGTTCTTTTAGCTCTGCAATAATCATATGCCACCTCTAGAAAATGGTTATATTTTTAAAGGTATAATTAGAAATGCCACTAGTAGTTAGCTAAAAGACCAACTCATTTGTCTGTCTTTAACCTGTATAGGCCCTGTGCATACTGCCATAGTCATTCTCTGTGGGACCAGGCTCATTAGTCCTGTTGTGCCTGAAAGATAAGGTTTCCTTGGAATCACTCACCACCTCTGGAGCCTGCAGTCTTTCTGTCTCCTCTTCTGCATAGGTACCTGAACTTTATAAAAAAGCAGATGCAATATCCTACCTTTAGCCAAAAACTTACTGGTGGCTCTGAGAAAGGGGAAAATCCCCTCCAGAATTTCCAGAGACCCATTGTTCCAGTTGCATATGTAGCAAAGGATAGTAGTGTTTGGCATCAGTGGGAGGAGAGGCCTTTGGTCCTGTTAGGGCACGTTTTCCCAGTGTAGGGGAATGCCAAGGCCATGGGGTGGACATGGTGATTAGAAGCAAGTACACCTTCCTGGAGTCAAGAGGTGGGAGTGCATGGGAGCGGGGTGGGGGAAGGGGATAACATTTCAAATGTAAATACAGAGTATCTAATAAAAAATAAAATAAAAAAGAAAGGAGAAAGGCTGTACACATCCAGCACACCTGAGTCTAGGCCCCATGTCCAGGGGAAACTGACCAACAAAAAATGGAATTCATAGTTTTTATTTTTATTATGGGCATTTTTTGGTTGGTTGTATTTTTCCTCCTTTCTTTCTTTCTTTCTTTCTTTCTTTCTTTCTTTCTTTCTTCCTTCCTTCCTTCCTTCCTTCCTTCCTTCCTTCCTTCCTTCCTTCTTTCCTTCCTTTCTTTCTTGTGTTACTGATTTTTTTGATACTTTGGAGTTTGGGGTTGGGTAAAATGCTTATCAAAATACACTGTATTAAAACATTTTAAATAAAAAAGCAGCTCATTGCAAACAGTCTATCCCCACAGAGCCACTTACTAAGAGGCAAGCTAACAACATTTGAACCTCCAGTTATTCCTTAGCAATGCTCTCTACCCAGGAGAAAACCACACTGAAACTGATTTTGGTTCCCGAACCACTTGATTTCATCGCAGGGGGAAAAAGTGAGAGTTCAGTCTCCACAAAAGTATTTTGGCCATTCTTAGCCTTGCTTTCCTGAGCTACATCTGAAGGTAGCTCATGCTAAAGATCTGTTTTTACTTTTTACTGAAGGTATGAATTAGGGAACAGAAGTGGTCTGACTAATCACCTCAGGAAATCACAACAGAGTTATGTGACAGCTCACTACAATTGATTCTTCTGGAAACTTAACTGTGAATTCAGGAAATCCAGTAAACACTATGGTTTTGGATTGTTTCATTGGATTATGACTCGGCTAAACAGAAAAAGGCCAGCGAGTAGCATTGTATAATATTCCAATATTAATAGTTTTAATCTTAGTGACATAGGTATAATTCTTGACTTGTCCTTTTGTGCCTAATAGAATACACAGATTCAATACAGCATCCTTCAAAAGACTAAGCAGAAACATTTTCTGTATTGAAATTCAAGTGAGCATACAGGTATTGACAAAAGGATAATGTCTTTAATGAATGCAAGGTAGTTGGTGACTTTATATATATATATAAAGTCTAATACAGTTTAAGGTAAGAAACAAAAGATAAACAAGGCACACCTTTAAAAATAAGACAATAGTAAATATACTCATTTTGTGATATAAATAGTAACTACAAATTCTAAAAGTTATGTCACCAATCTGGAAACAACAGAAGTGAAATAATAAATTAAAGATAGAGCTGTAGATAAGAGCATTCACATCTGCTCATCAGAAACAGAAGTAAAGTGGTAAAAATACAAGTGATATTCAGCAAAAAATAAATACAATTAAGTCCTGTCTTCAAAAGTTGGTTCTAATAGTAAAGACTATGAGGAATGGAGCCCAGTTGCTTGATTGATTCTTAAACATATAAGAACATTTGGGCTTATACAACTTACTTCATTAATTGAGGAATGAGTGAATCCATAAAGGAGGTGTTTATTTTGGTTTGTTTTTTTTCAAAGTACTAAGTGTATATCACTAACTACCTAACAGTCATTAAAGTAAGGACACTGGGCACAGTACTGCCTACCTGTAATCACAGAACTCAGGAGGTGGAAACAGGAAGAGCAGAAGCTCCAGGCCATCCTTGGCTACACAGTAAGGTTGAAGCCTACTGAGATATGTGAGACCTTGTTTCAGAATAAATTAAAAACAATTCTAAACCTTGTTACAATTCTTTAAAAAGAAATGCCACAATAGTAATGATACTAGTCACATGACCTGAAACCGACTAGTGTCCCAGGATCTGAGACCCAGTTTTAGTTTATGAATATTCTAATGTTTCTGACATTATCTCTGGCCTAAATGTTTTTTGCATCCTAAGCTTTAGTGGTTCTGGTTTCTTTCCATTCCTCCTCTTACTAGATCTGAGAGCATTATCCCTGCTCTGAGGGATAAAAAGGTCCAGGATAGTAGACAACCTTTTAGGTAAGCACAAATTAACATTCAGAAACACTAATTACTTTTGTTGTTGTTGTTGTTCAAGTTCCTCTTGAGTTCCAGTAAATAGATATTTAAGATATGTGCACTGAGGCAAGTCCCTAATGCTAAAGCTACCTTGCACTTCAAACACAGGGCCTGGAGGCCCCTAATCTGGAATTGACCAGAAAGGCTTACCCCGAAGACAGACTTTCATGATACCAGAAGAAGCCATGGCAGGGTCCAAAGGAGAGAAGGAACTGGCAGTCCTCCGAAGCCATGGCGCCCAGGAACCACAGCAGTGAGCATGACAGGATGGCCCTAAGGGCGCAGCAGTGGTACACATACCTTGGCAATACTAACAGCTCACTAACTGTCCTTAATGCATGATCAACAGAAGGCTGTCTGCCCTGGCTAACAGCATTAAAGGACTTAAATTCCTTCAAATAAAACAAACAAACAAAGCCCTCACGAACTTTGTCCACTTACTAGAATGACATTTAGTACTGGGAGAGTCTAGACAAAATATGTTCATAAATATACCTCTAAAAACTCTATACCATCTCAAAAAATTGAAAGTGAGTTTTTAATGCAGATATTCTGGGATTCCACACGTGTTATCTATGACCGAGGTTTCCAGTTCTTTCACTGCAGTGTTTCAGAGTAAAGTGAGCACAATACCTGAACTGTAAGGAGACTTCACCAGCAGTTAGAAGAGGAAACTGACAGCTGACCTTTAAACATGCTCAAGCTGTGATCATATATAAGCTTATAACTGGAAATAGGGGACTTGCTTGATACTCGCAGCAAGCAATTATTACCATAGTAAAACAATTATAAAGGAAGCACATGAAAGGTGCGAGTGACCCCAGTTATAGAGTTAAATGATACTTGAAGTAACAAAATACAGGGAATCAACAAACTAGATTAATCATTTTAAATCTTTGGGTAAGCCTAGAATACAATTGGAAAACCAGTGTGGGAAAGTATTGCATAAACAAGAGCGTGTTACTGTGAACACAACCTTAAATGTGGTAGTTAAGACAACTGACATAAGACCTAAACACACCTGTCATATTATAACATGTATTAGCAATGCAACAAATCATGAACTTACTCTTATAGTACTTTTATTTTGTCCAGCAACAGAATACTCTAAGTAGATCATTGTCAAAATGATTTCTATAAGTAATAAAGATAATTACTATGATACAAGAGAGGCTACTCTAAATGATTTTTATTTTTAAAATCTAAATAGTAACAGTCGCTTGGTTAAAAACATTACTGTTATGAAGAAGTATTTTAGTCTTATATTTGTTATTTAACAGGGGATTAGTTTTTCTAAAAGGTGAATATTAAGTGTGTAGATTATTTGTTCTATTCTATAAAGGGTAAATAAAGCAGCCAGGGCTTGAGATAGGGTACAAAGAACGTTTCCATGGTTACATGCTTTCCCATATCAAATTAGAGCAGAATTTGTGTACAAGAGGTTTGTTGACAGCCTACATAGGCCATAAAAAGAATAGAAGGCTAGGAGTTTCAAATCTAAATATATGCTGCAAGTCTGTTGAGAAAGCGCTGGGTGGAGAGAGCAGCAGCAGAAGAGCCACAGTTTACTTAAGAGAATCAGATGCCATTTTATAAAAAGATCATTTTTTTTTTCTTTTAGCTGTGGCTCAGAAAAGTAGCTCCAAATGTATGATCAGCTACTCTTTTCTTTGTTTCCACAAAGACACCTCAATCTGGTGTCCACCAAAGCTATTAAGAGGAGCCATTACTTGGCATATAGTTCAATCGTCAGCTTCACCACCTGCCTGATCCTGCAGATGTCACACCACCATATTCAGACTCTAACACAGGGCCTTCAAAAGGACAGTGTAAGGGCTGTTCCCATACAAGTGCTGGCCAGACAAAAGCTTTGTCATACACCTGCCCCTATTATTCCTCTGCTGGTTAGCAGGATCAACCCCCTTATTAGTGCATATTAAGAATACAAGATGGGCTATAAAGTATACCATAAATTATAATATGCATATGTGTTCAAAGTAACCTTCTGCAATTATAATAAGTGTTTATGTGCAGATTTTTCTTTATACATGAGCAAAGATATCAAGATATTTGAGTAATTTCATATTTTGTGAACTAGTATACAGAAGATTGGATATTTTGCTCACAACTACTGTATTTTAACTCTAAACACCTAGGAGTAGAAGATTCTTATAGGATCATTAAAGTAAAATTTTCAACTAAAGTTGCTAATAGTAGCTAGGATTTTCTTCTAATAAATATCATTATAAAAAATTGGATAAAATATTTTATATAATTAGACAGTTTGTGAGAATTAAAATGCATACCCATAGCCGCCCCCCAATACACACACATGATAAAGATCCAAATAATTATCTTCCTCTAAAAAATAGCTTATTAAAACTAGGAAATTCTCAGTATGATTTCTTTTCAATGAAAATTAAGCCAAATTGCTATGTTCCTATTGAATGTGATACAGAATGAAGATAAACCATCCATGGTATATTGAATAAATAATCAGGAGTCAAATGAACAAATGGACTACTGTTAACTAAATGGAAATATTGTTTCTAGTATATACATTTTTAGTTACCAAGAAACTTTTCTAAAGCAACAGCTTCATAAATAAGTTAGTACATTTGATAGTTACTTCAGTATTGTTACAAAACATACAAAAGTGAGGCACATTTACCTAAGCCTTTTTAAACAAAATCACCACAGTTCTTAACTCAACTCTACTTGGGCCTAAGTGCATGGTCTTTGAAGAAGTTCCTTGGTAACCTGATTATCCTTATTTTTAGTGTAAAGGTAGGTTACAGTCCAACACTTTATTCCAGTATATAATAACATTTTGATTATATTTAACACCTCATTGCTTCTTTTATCTGCCTCCCTCTCTACACTGACCCTCTCTGGACTCCAAAAATCTTCTTCTCCTTTATGTAATACATATGACATATACAAATATTTTATATATGTAATCTGTACATAATATACACTGTATATAGTTATATATTTGTATATAATATTAACATAATTGAAAGTATAAATTAATAGGTAGATTTCACATGGCAGGAAAGATGTGATATTTGTCTTTGTTTATACTTTTAAGTGAATGGCTTTTAAGTAGCAGGCAATCAGTATGTGAAGGTGCAAGCAGAAACATTCTTTTTTTTTTATTTTTTAAACGACTTTATTTTGCAAAACAAAGATAAATGTACAGATTTTAAACATTTTTTGCTTAAAATTATACATTTTTGTCAGTACTGTTTTTTCAGACATTAAAATAAATTTTACATAAAACCATGTGAATATGTTTTTTAGTCAGTACTTGATTTTTTTCAAGGGCTTGACAGTATGCATTGAAAACCTACTAGTTGCAATAAGCATAAAGTACATGCAAAACAAAACGCAACATGGAAATAGTCAAAGTCTTCTTGTTTTGTGAATATATGTATATTTTTTGTTTTCTTTATTTCTTGGACTTCATACAGTCTGTGAGTTGTTTCTGGGGGAGTGCAAGCCTCTGGGGTTAGCATCCCACTATCAGTGACTGCATATTATGTCTGTTCTTTTGTGACTGGGTTATCTCACTCAGGATGATCTTCTCTAGATGCAGCCATTTTCTTAAGAATTTGGTTAAGTCATTGTTTCTGGTGGCTGAGTAGTATTCCATTGTGTATATGTACCACAATTTTTGTATCCATTCGTCTTCTGAAGGACATCTGGGTTCCTTCCAGCTTCTGGCTATTATAAATAGAGCTGCTATGAACATTGTGGTGCATATATCTTTGTTGTGTATTAAAGTGTCTCTGGGGTATATGCCCAGAAGTGGAATAGCTGGGTCTTCAGGTAGTACTATATCCAATTTTCTGAGGTATCGCCAGACAGATTTCCAGAGTGGTTGTATTAGCTTGCAACCCCACCAACAGTGGAGAAGTGTTCCTCTTTCTCCGCAGCCTCGCCAGCATCAAGCAGAAACATTCTTAAAACTTGTAGCTGACCAAGAGTGAATAGCTCATGAGGCAAGAAAGGAGAATGTACAAGTGAAGACCAGCTGCTATAAACCAAGTAGCTAATGGGAGTAGTTGCTAGCTGTTACATTCATTCATAGGTCAAGACTGGGTAACTTGAATTATATATATATATATATATATATATATATATATATATATATATATATATATATAAAACCAGGTACCAAGTAAGTAAAAGTATTCTCCAAAATTACTACCTAATGGAAAGCAAACTTTATATTTCAATTAACAATAGATAGCCAAACTCAATATATTTTAAGGAGACTTGTTTTAATTAGGATGAAATGTCTCCTGTACTCTTAGGAAAATAGTTAAGGTAAAGTTGTGTCCTTTCATTGAGGAATGTTTGAATTCTGTGAAATAATTTGAGCTGATTATTAGAAGCCATAGAGAAAATACAACTAAAATTCAAAACTAAGGTTTGGGATGTAGCTCAGTGGGAAAGTGCCTTCCTAGAATGACCCTAAGTTATATTCCTAGAGTGTCCAGGCCCAAGATAAGAGAGAAGGGGACAGGTAATGGAAAGGAGGTGAATGGAGAAGAGGGAAGGGCAAAAAAAGAGAAGAGGGAAGTAGGAGAGGTGAGGGAAGGGGAGGAGAGAAGAAGAGGTAAGAGGAGAAGAGGGGGAGAGGAGAGAGTAGGGGAGAAAAGGGGAAAGGAGGACAGAGGAGAGGAGTCAGGAGGAGATGAGATCTGTCTTGGTCAGGGTTTCTATTCCTGAACACACATCATGACCAAGAAGCAAGTTGGGGAACAAAGGGTTTATTCAGCTAACACTTCCACCAAAGGAAGTCAGGACTGGAACTCAAGCAGTTCAGGAGGCAGGAGCTGATGCAGAGGCCATGGAGGGATGTCACTTACTGGCTTGCTTCTCCTGGCTTGCTCAGCCTGCTTTCTTATAGAACCCAGGTCTACCAGCCCAGGGATGGCTCCATCCACAATGGGCTGGGCCCTGCCCCCTTGATCACTAGTTGAGAAAATGCCTTATAGCTAGATCTCATGGAGTCATTTCCTCAACTGAGGCTCCTTTCTCTGTGATAACTCCAGCTTCTGTCAAGTTGATACAAAACCAGTACCAGTTCTAAAATTCATGAACTGGATATGGCAGCTGCTCAGTGGGTAGGGTGCTTGCTGCAATCATTAAGACCTGAATTCAGATGCCCGGAAGCTACATAAAGTCAGTATCCCTGCATGTGGTTTGAAGTCCCAGTGCTCTGAACACAAGAGGAAAGGCAGAGGCAGCAAAATCCCCAGGAGCTCAAGGACCAGCCTGCAGTCCGCAGTGGCAATCAGAATACCCTAAATACCCTATCTTAAACAAGCTGAAGGAGAGAGGACCAATATCTGACCCCATGTACACGCCAGCTATGTCCACACATGCACATTCACACACACACACAAACACACACACACACACACACACACACACACACACAGTTAAAAAGTTAAAATTCAATATTATCAGTTTTTTAAAACATGAGAATCCTTATATGTAAAAGCGTCTTTGTAAAAGCTTAAATTTATATATTTTCTTCTAAATCATAAAAATGAATAGCTTGTGGGGTTTGTGTACAGACACTTGAAGGGGCACTGTTATCTAGAGAAATATCTGAGACAGACTGTTTGGTCTCCAGGTTTAACCTTTTCCTCAGCCCCATTTAGAGACGGCAAAGCTGGCTGGGCACTGTGGCACACACCTATGGACCCAGCACTCCAGAGGCAGAGGCAGGAAAACCTCTGAGAGTCTGAGGCCAGTCAGGGAGACATACTGAGAGTCTCTGTAAAAAATAAAAATGAAGAACAAAACAAACAAAAGAAATGCTAAAATAACTTTGCAAACTAAAAAGTTTAAGCATATTTCTAAATGTGGAAAAGGGCAGTTCTAGTCCTAATGCAGAAAAGCTTCTTGCAGGTCAATTTTTTTTTTTTTGCATTTTATTGGATATTTTATGTGTTTACATTTCAAATGTTATCCCCTTTCCCTCTTCCCTCCTCTACCACTCCAACCCCACTCCCCCTGCTTTTATGAGGATGCTCCCTCTCCCACCCACCCACTCCTACCTCACCACCCTGGCCTTCCCCTCCACCAGGCAACTTGGAACCAAGGATGTTTCCTCCTATTGATGCCAGAAAATGCCATCTTCTGTTACATATTAGACCAGAGCCATGGTCCCCCATGTGTACTCTTTGGTTGGTGGTTTAGTCTCTAGAGATCTAGGGAGGTCTGGTTGGTTGACGTTCTTCTTATGGGGTTAAGAAACCCCTTCGCTCCATTAGCCCTTTCTCTTAACTCCTCCATCGGGGTCCCTTTGTTCAGTCTGATGGTAGCTGCAAGCTTTCTCCTCTCTATCAGTACTTTTTCTTTTCTTTTTTTTTTTTTTTTGGATATATTTTATTTACATTTCAAATGTTATCCCCTTTCCAAGTTTCCTGTCAATAAACCCCCTATCCTATCCCCCCAACCCCATGCTTCTACGAGGGTGCCCCCTTTGCCCTCCCACCCCCTCTTGCCTCCCTGCCCTGACATTCCCCTACACTGAGGCACCAAGCCTTGGCAGGACCAAGGGCTTCTCCTCCCATTGATGCCCAACAAGGCCAACCTCTGCTACATATGATATTTTCTAGTTCCATCCATCTGCCTAAGAATTTCATGAAGTCATTTTTTTTTGTTGTTGTTGTTTTTTTATCATTTCTGTATCAGTTCTCCACAGCCCTGACAAAAGCTCTCAGGGAGGGAGGCTTGGATGAAAGCACAGGTAAGAGAGTAAAACTACAAAGGACAAAATCATATTTGCCTCTCAAGTCTAGTGTCAGAATCAACATCAATGCCAATCACAAACATTATTTCCTTGGTAGTTCTGTTTGTTTACTTGCTTAATGCAAGACAAGCTCTCACAATGTAAGCTAGGCTGGCTAAGTACTCTACAGTCTCATACCACACCTCATTTCACCTTATTTCTGGAATCTTCATGCAAATTCTATGTTATAATAAACATTTCATCTCAATCCAGTGTTTCTACCCAGTCTTGACCCAGGGGATAAATGACACAAAACCTTTCTATGTACAATAAGCCTTCAAAGCACAGGGGCTGGGCAGATGTCTGCCCTCTACACTATTCTGTCTACTTCCCTGCCAACAGCACAAGATACACCCACATAGGTTGTAATCTCCTAAGAGGAGAGAAAGAAAAAGAATTGATATAAACGTTTTCAAGGGCACAGAGATAATAAAGAAATAAAAACAGGCCTTTGATATCAATACTTGGGAGACAAAGGCAGGAATATGTAAGTTCCTAGTGCGTTCAAGGTCAGCATAACCTAGAAAGCAAGTCAGCCCAGCCCTTGTTTTACATAGTTTTAAATTAAGGAGCAAGGTCACATATGATTACTTGATGTTTGTGGGGATTCTCTGGTCCCGGAAACAGGCAGGGCTAGTATTTAGCATTACAGTACATACCAGCAGAACAAACCTCAACAGATCTGACCTACAGAAGGTCTCAGTCCAAACTCTATGGAAGGCAAATACCATATGAATACTTAACTCAAGTTATCTTTTGGAGTAGGACAGCATAAATAAACAGTACAAAAAGTCCTTTTGCTCCTGATCTTTGCAATACTAACCTCCCCGAACAATGGCCCACCATGATGTAAACTGGAGTAGAGTATGAAGAAGGAACTAGAACATAAGTGTGAGAGCTGAGATCTTTAGATAACCAGGTAAGGATTGGGAGGGGCTACTAAACAGAGAGCACATTAAACAATTACAGTTCTTAATCTCCATTTCTTCTAGGACAGCAAGGTATCTTATAGGGAGACATACTGGCAAATGATTTGCAAACACAATTTCTAGCTAATGAAAAATTGAAAAGTTGAAGATGTTAAAAACAGTAAAAGTAATTTTTGAAAAATGAATACAGTTTAAATTAAATGTCTAGCATTTAAAAATAAGTATAGTGTAGTTGGGTAGATCATAAAATTGAGAACAATTAAGTAATCTTTGACTCTAGACTAGATGATTAATCTGCATGGAAAAACTTCTCTTCCTCATAATGGTAGTATTAAGTTACATTTTAGTTTGCTATCTCATGGACTATTCATTTACAAAAATTAACAGCACTATTTATTTAAACTATTATGAAATATATTCAGCTTCTTCCTTCTAGATCAAAACAGAATTAATCTGTATCTTCTACAAAGTATTATATATTTATTTAGCCAAAATATGATAAATATACAAAATATATAATATATATATATATATATATATATATATATCTAAATAAATATATATACAGCTTTATAAACCTAAATAAATATAAAATACAATGGTATTAGTTCTTGGGTTCACTCGAGAAAAAAAAAGTACTTAAAAAGATTTTGATTTTCGTAAATGCTACATTCCTTACTGCTACCTCAGTCACCTGTATTAAGACTTTATTAGTACTACATTTCCTTACTGCATTAGTCATGCTAAGAGAAACTAGCAAAAAGAAAAAAACAAAACCTTTACTTCATTAGCCAACACAGGAACAAGATATAAGAGCTGTGTTTGCCAACTCAAATCAACAAAGCATCCACTGTAAAAGTACAAAAGTGAAATATATTATTCAATATTTCTATACAAATTTTACATATCGGGTTTGTTTCTCATTTTCAGCTGATAAATCACTAGTATTTTCTTCATTATAAGCATAAAGAGAGAGCTGTGAGTAAGAGAAGCAGGAAGTGCCCCAGGACTCAGACCTGGGCCCCAGGCCGTCTCAGGCAAAGCTGCTAGACATCCAAGTCTTAACTCCCACAGTGGGAAGATGGGTTAGTGACCCATGCTGCACTTTCTGCCTTAAATAACAGCAAAATGTATGGTGACATTTTGTAAAAGTGCTGATGTCCCTCTAACAAGAGGCCAAAATATCAAAATTATAGGAAAAAAACATTTTTGTATACAGTAATGTCAAATTAAAAATTAAGTCCCTTACAATTGTGTCTGCCATATAATATTTATTTCAGACTGTAATAACTGGTAGAATGAGTTTGCAAGTTTCTTAAGTGAAGAAACCAAGAACTCCTGAAATCCAGTGTGTGAGCAGACTATTTAGGGAGAAAATTCCATAGGCAAGAAGAAGTCGACCTGTCCTACAAAGCACAAATGCTCAATATTTTTTCTTGTTGGCCTTTGAGAAATACTAGTAGGCACTTAGGCTTTACTTCAAAAGATGCTGAGAATGTCAGCTCTCATTCTCCATATATTTGACTCTATACACGGATGAGTAAGTCAAACATGCGTGTATAGATACCTAATAGTAACTCTAACTGAAAGTATGGTCCAGAGAGTTACCGTGTGTTGTACAGGTACAAATGTATCCCTCCACTCTGGCCCTGCCAAGAACTCTGGGAGTTAGAGTCAGAGTAATAAAGAACGTTCTAAAGAATGTATATGAGCTCTTGCATATGAGCTCCTGCTGTGAAAGCACTCCTAATAAGAGATGCTCCTGCACATGCTTAATTTTGATTCTGTACTCAAGATGCAGTACACGCTACAGCAGATCCACAAATTCTGAACACTTCAAACACTTCAGTACAGAACAGAACAATGCTAAATCACTTCATTCACGTATACACGAAGAGTCTGACCGTCACATGTTAATGTTTATATTTACATCCCGTAAATATGATCCTCCAGCTCTTCAACTACAGTAGCAAAATACCCACCATACCATGCCATTTTTTCTCAAGCCATATGATCTATAAGTAAACCATAATATTTGAAGGTTTGGGTTTACAGAGTACACACTGCCATAATTTTAAAACTATATAAATGAAGTCAGTTAATATTTTCTAGATAAAATACTCTTATTTATGACAGAATATTATCTTCAGTTTGAACATGCCTTCAAGCCAAAAGAGAGTCACACAGTGTTAGACTGTTGTAAGTGGAAATTGCTTTTACACAATTTTAAATATAACATTAAAACATGCTATTTTACACTTTCTCTTGAGGACATTTCTCCTAACTGGCAAAGATAATGTATCATTATAAATTTTAAATGCATACTATAATTTCTTAGACTAGTATTCGATTTGCATTCAAAACCATTTATTTCAAACATTTCTTCCTTACTATGATAAAATATTGAAAGATAAGAAAATTCAGAATACTTTTTTCGGAAAGGTAAAAAACTGACATGGTAATCATATCAATATTTCAGAAACACTCATCAATAAATATGTTAAAATCATTATGATATTAACATTAACCAGACACTGAAATTATTTATCTGGATTCTGGAAGCACACTATTTACAAATAGAGTATTCAATAAATACAGAACATAATTACTGAACACTTTAGAACTGTGTTAAGAACATGAGCCCCTGTTACTACTGCCTTGAAGAGAACAGCTCAAACCATGTTTTTAATAGATATTTGCCAAATGTGAAGAGCCCATCTATACTAAAAATTGTTAGGAAATAATGTCAAATCATATTTTAATTTATAAAGTATATAATTATCATTGAAAATTAGAGATCCAGATCTTGTTTCAAGAAAAGTAAATTTAGAATTAATAACATTACTTAATAAAGTAAGCCACAATACAAAGGTATTCACAGCTTACCAGCTCTTAAGTGAATTAAAACAGTTCTGAAATACAGGTGCAGTTCTGACAAAGCCCTGGTTAGCGCCACCACGCCTCACCGTACTAAAGTTTATACTGTAAGAATTTAATAAAACATTTTATTGATAAGCTACTTCCCACTGAAGAATAATTAAAAGCTAGTAAAATGTTAAAAACAATTTCTATTTTATGCAAAAATGATAGAACAAAAGGTAAAAACAAATCTAATGAATGTGAAGGCCCATTTCTTTTAAAGGGATCATCTTTAGACTGCAGTGTTGTGCTTCAAAGTATCAACTTATCTATAGTTTTTCAAAACCCTAAGTTCTACTGAATAAACAGCATGAAAAATAAGAATTTATCTTCTGAGAATGCATCTGGAATGAACAAAACATCTTGGATTTCAGAGCTAAAAAATTTATTTTTTCTGTCAAAGTGGCAAAGCTATGTGATGATAAACCTTTATAAAAATAAGCTGTTTGTGGAAAAAAATTACAAATAACAAAGATGTCTCCAAATTTCAAACAAAATTTTGAATGTGTCTTGAGACAACTGGAAACGGCAGAAGCCCTATGTGGGAAGTGCTCCAGGACTCCTTCCCAATGTGCAACTGCAGTTCACAGCGGCAGTGTCTGATGCTACGGGACAGTCTCAACTGTGTGCAGAAAGCGAATTTTTACATGAGAGCTACATTAAATTAGATTAAAATGTACTATTATTTCAGCAATTATTTTCATATTTTGAATAAATAGGAACAAAGGAAAATAGATAATAATCTTAATCATATTGACCCCCTATATGAGTCTCATATCTAAGACTATTGAAGCAATGGTCCCTATTTCACGTGCTCAAATCCAAAGCAAAGCAAAGGATTTTACTTGCCCATGATCAGTTCTGCACACAGCGGTCCACAAATAAATTATCATAAAAAATTAAGATATGACTCAAATGAACTCCCAGGAGTCTACTATTATTATTGAATGTATAAATGATCATTTTCAAGAAATACAGTTTCCTTTTATTACCATTTCTCTCTACTTAAAATAAAATATAAAACAAAGAATAAAATCAGTGTAACTATTTTTAAGCAAGTAATTATTTATAGAACTTTTTTAAGTCTCAAAAAAAATACTTTTTTCCAAAGGAATAAAATTATCTATAATGAACAAAATGACTGATTCTTAGCTCTTCAAATCTAATGTGATAAATTAAAAATGGTTATATAAAATACTCATTAGCTATACAAACCACAAGAAAACTTGGTGCTAGACATATTTAAATATTTGTAACTACAATGATGTAGTTTTCAGCTAATATAGTTGTAAATATTCTATAACTAGCCACTATATCAGTATTTAATCATAATACATATTCCGACCCCATGAATCGTGTGATAAGACACAGGGTCAGACAGACAAAACTTACAAGTTATTCTTTACGACCTGCCTGTGACAAAGTAGAGTCCCCAGGAATGGTCTATTTCTTAGACACATTTTCCCAGATTGTTTAAAGATGAGACTAAGAAACAACAACAACCAAAAAAGAGCCACAAATATTTGAATAACAAAAGATCTTAACAATACATTTTAACCTACTTAGGTTTTCAGCAGACTCTCTGACCTGCTTAGAAACAGAACATTGCACATACTTTTCATATATAATGTATTTGGTATTGTGACATTAACTAGCAAAAAAGCTCCTTCTTGAATCAAGCAATCATAATTGTCAAGGTATATGTAAAGAACGAGACCTAAAATGCAGCTAGCACTTTAAGCTATGGAGAAGAGACATCATTTCATATGCTGTGGTCTCTGGAAGACATTTCTATTGTAATTTTCTCACTGCTATTGTGACAGGGGGAAAATTCTAATAGCTTAAGAATCACATGTATTCAGCTTTAAAAAAACATCCATAAAACATAAAAACAGTTTAATGCTCGTTTCTTTGAACTCGCATTCAGAAGAGAGTCATCACAGTTTACTGCACGCGAGATAAGTTACACTGACGGTGCTCTGGCCTCACAGCCCCTCAGCATCTTACCTCTGACTCACATTACCACACTCTGGAAGAAAACCTATTTTTTGTCATAGAATGCTGACTTAGATCATTTAGAACAATATCAAACTGGCAATAGACACATAGAGAACTTCCAACACAGTCTGATAAAATGCCATGTGGAGACTCCACCATGGAAATTAAGACCCCAGCAGCAGTACTGTGTAGGTTTGGGAACTGGGAAGAGGAGCATCTTGGAATGATGGAAAATTAGATATGACCACTGAAATTTTCCCCTTGTACTTATATATCTGAAATATTTTTGCTATGATTATTTTAATTAAATCAAAACAAAACCGTTAGCACTTAGCTCACATTGTTTTGGAGAATAACTGTGCATTATATTTTTATGCTGACATCACGCTGGCATGCACTTGAAACACAGTTTCTTTGGAATGTGTGTGTGGGACCACAGAGAAGGACTAATCCCGATGAAAAGGATAATTTGAATGTTTTGTGTCTTGTGAAACATTTGCACATACATTCTCTCTCTCTCTCTCTCTCTCTCTCTCTCTCTCTCTCTCTCTCTCTCTCTCTCTCTCTCTCTCTCTCACACACACACACACACACACACACACACACTCCTTCTCTCTCACACTCTCTCTCACTCCCTCCCTCCCTCCCTTCCACTTTCCCTTTCTCCTGCCCTTCATAGAAATCACATCCCTAACAATGCTCCTTCTAATCCCCATCTGAGATCTGAGTTATTTTATGTTACTCTTCTCTGTCTTTGATCTTCCTCAGTACTCAGCTCACTGCTAACTGTCTTGGGTGGTCTCCCATCAGGGCAGTGATCAGTGTCCCTGGCTGTTGGCTGCCTTCTAGGGGTCCCATGAGCTGTTTCCTTCCACGCATCTGACAGCTTTATTAGCTCACTCAGATTGCACTTTGGAGCACCTCCCTAGCACATATGCTCTTTCTCAAACAATCACATTTTTGTAGTTGACTCAGAACAAATAATTGCATGAACACTTCGCTGTTATACTCAATAATAAAGTCGAAATGAAGAGAAATTTCACATTATGTATAAGCCAGAGCTTGGTTTTCATGTTCAGACTAAAAAAATCAATTCCAGATTGATTTTTATGTATATATCGTTATTGTCAGAGGATTAATTGATGAATTTTTCATTTGATGAGTCAGGTGGAATAAGCTCTAAGGCACTTAGTGAGCAGAATTCTAATTTACTCTGGATCTTCACACTCTACACTAAACTCATCAATTTTGATATTTTTTCTTAATTTACTTTTCTCCAAGATTTTCAGACTAGGACTTCAAATAAGAATTAAGAAATTTTAGAGATGTCAGCAGATCTCTATTTTTAATTATACTTTCAGAAAGATGTTAAATCTCTAATTATCTGTCCATTTTAAATTTTTATACTAGCATGCCATAAAAATCTACTATTTAGCCAGTTTTATATCTTTATGTAAACATGCTCAGAAAAAATACAATACCACAAGTATATGACATTATGACCTGACACTGTAACTCTAGACATAAAAATTATGAAACTTTATTGTTTTCAAAACTCATAATTTTATGATCAATAAAATGCTGTAAGTTCTATGTAAAATGTTTAAAAAATATATATTATTTATCAAGTGTCACATTAAAACATTAATATAAAATTTTACTATATGCTTTCAAATATTTTAAGAAAATAAAAAGAACAAATACTTCTTCATGTTTGCTATTAATCAACACAACATCTTAGAAGGTAGCTGTGATTTCCAAACCTAACCTGCTATACCTTGAAGGTCTTTTATGCATTACTATTTCATGTAAAGTAAGATGGAATGTGAAAACAAGAAATCATACATACATTAGATACACATGAATAGACTGTCTCCATACTCCTTTAAACAGCTATATCACAGCACTTAAAAAAAAAAATTCTCTTTCTGTAAAGATTTTTGGAGCTTGTTTTCCAAATGGCATCTTTTCATCTTTACTGTTTTCTATGCATTTTCCTCTCTGTGCCTTCTTATGCTGATTCTGTTCTAATTCTAATACAGGTGCTAACAGATGTGAAAGACTGCTCTGATTCTGTACAGTTAATCTTCTCAAAGGTCCCATATGTAGTTTCTATAGTAACTCTACTATATATGGGAACATCCTCCTTCTGCATTTAAATTAATCCCTGGGAGTCTTTGAAAGCCTTAAGAGTCTGCTGTGAGATGCTCTGACTCTCCTGGTGTTGAGAATGGCATCCACAGAACTATCAGTGTCAAGGGCCGGGGCAGGAGGTCGTGTTCAACTGAGACTCATATAAGCTGCTACTTCTCTATTCTTGCCAGCTTCCCTCTCTCTATCTCGGTGACCTTGTCGCTTTCCTTCATTACTCTGTCTCCTACAGAAAACAGAGCCAATAATGGCAGCATCTTCAGGAAAGAGAGAATAGCTTGGAGCATGAGCCAAATGAAAACTAACTCCAAAACTAATGCTTTTGCTGTCCTATTGCCTACCTCCTGAAAAATGAATGTAAGAACGTGGGTTACCTTTAGCATTAGCCCATTCCAAGTGTAGTACTGTGACTCAAAAATCCAAATGATATAAGCATGGTGGGATGATAAATTCCTAGATAATGAAGCCCTTCTACTCACTCTGAGCAGTTTTGTTAATTCATATCTGCTTCCTAATATTTACTTTTATGTCTATGCAACAAACTAGAGTTTACAACTGATCTACAAACCTTATATAAAGGCCAAATGCAATGGAGAAATGTCACTTGAAACTATTGCAGTAGTTGAATTATGTTAATACTGAATAATTATAATCTTTAATCTCCCAATTCAATAAAAATAAAAAACCCTTCAGTTAATGGTACACCAGAAAGGCTGATCTCTGCATGGGAAGCAAACACCACACATACTCTCCAGATTAGTCTACACAAACAAGTCTGTCACAAGACATCCCTCCAACAAGATACTCATTACAATCCCAGTAACTTAGACTATTTTTCTCTATTCAAGAAGAAAAAAAAAAAAAACAAAATCAAAGCACATAACCTAAAACATGACAAAGATTTAAGAACTCTAACGAACACCGACTAGGTGTTTGGAAGTAAGATGTGTGTTACTTGTCAGTAACTGTCCAAATTCCATTACCATAGCTACTATGGAGCTATGAGCATTATCTCTGCAAATAATGTAGAAGAAAATGAAGAACTAGAAAATAAGAAAGTAGGTTCCCCTTTAAGTCACAGCAGTCTACTGTATAGCACAAAAGCTTAGTGATTTTAAAACACTGAATGCACCAGTGTGAGTACATATTTCTTATTAAGTTATGTGCAGTTATTGGTTCAAATACAACATCCACTAGAGTAACTCTTTCATTCAAAATAACTTGGTTTTATGAGTATTTGATTGTGAAAGAAGGCAAGCACTGCATTTGAAATAACTTATTAGAAAAATTATTCGGAAGGAAAGTTCTTAAACTATTAAACAATTGTTAAAAATAGCTATTTAATTAGTGTGTAAAGAACAAGAATAATGAGTCAAAAATCCTTTATCTCTACAACACTAAATTTATACCTTCAGTCAAGAGTAATACAAACTTTGTAATATCTACATAAATATGACCTACAAAGAAACTTACTGATAAAACCAGTTGGTATTTGGAACAACTTGGGTTGATGGTTAACCTTTAAAACTCAATTTTTCATTTCACCCTGACTGCAAAAATCTTCCTAAAATCTGTCACCTTCTCTTAACCAAGATGACCTAACGAGGCTTCCAAACTCAGGATCCATCATATAATGACACCAACATGAATGCCTGGAATACTGGACTGAAGCTGGGGAGACAAGACCATACGAAAAAATGTGTTTTTGTGATGTTTCCCTCCTCTTATGAATGCTGAAGGTAGGGGATGGACAGATTCTATATCACATGGCATGGTTACTATTGCAACTACATCATTTATCAAATACGTAATTTCCCCCTCTCATGTTCTCTTGCCCTCCATACTTCATAAAGGACCATGAGTTTTGAAGCTACAGTCTGGAGCTTCCTGTATTTGTCTGGAAAACCAAGCACTTCATTAGTTTGTTTACCTTTATGAAGTAATACTGCCATCTTGTGGGCTCAAGAATATTCCTGGTAAACAACATCAAAGGTGGTTGCATTGTTCCAACTACAGGCATAAACAAAAACTTGTCTTTGCTTCAGTTTACCTCTGAATAGATTGCCATGTGCAGCCCTTGAGTATTCCTGACAATCAGTAATTTAGTGTATACGGAACAGACTTTTATATAGTCATATAATTAATCTAGACATGATCATGATTGGACTATGTAAACCACAAAGGAGTCCTCTAGCAGATCCCAAATAGGTCCAAAAATCTGCAAAGAACCCTTAATGGATCTAGGGCAATGACAACGAAATGAATAAAGAGATGACAATAATCTCTCATTTCTTATTTCTCTCTCTGATGTAATTATTTTCAAAACCTGTTGGAACCGTAAAATCTCGGAATAAGGAAAAGAAGCCTGGATAGAGAGTGAAGAGAAAAAAGCTATCTTGAAGAAGCTGTATATGGTCTTATTAACACCCAGGTCTCCATTCTGACCCTCAGTTAATATGTGTGTATTAGGTTTTCCAAGTAAGACTTTAAAGGAGAAGAACTTTGACACTGAAGAAAATTCTCGGTTCTTCTTAGAAAGCTCATGCTGGTGCTCCACATACAAACATAACAGACCAAAGACCCAAGGAAAGCAGTCGAAGGTTCATGAGAGGTGCTCACAATTACACCTTTCCTCAGCATTCTCAGGCTAGGCAATGCTCCCAAGGACAGTGTGCTGTGTGCACTTGGTGTCTCTCTACTGCAGTAGAGTTGAGATATAGGTATTAAACTTATTTTACAGACAATGCATTGTTCATTAAAGATGGGGAGATAGCTCAATTCACGAAGTTCTTGTGCAAGCATGAAGACCCAAGTTCACCACTCAGCACCTACAGAAAAGCTGGGTCCAACCAAAGACAGATGTTATCTCTGCACTAGGGTTCACTAACTAGGCAGGCCCAGGACCTAGAGAAATTCCATTTAAACGGATAGAAAAGGTCAGACTGGACCCTGGAAGATCATGTATGGAGCTATAAAGGGAGACAGAGGGAAATAATAAGAGGAGATAAACATATTTCATTCTCTAATAGTGCAAAATTCCCAAAACAATTATGCTAAAACTTAAAACAAGGCTGAGATGCAAGGTTAAAGTGATATGAAGGCTTGAGACCTGAGTTCAAAGACCCAGAACCCACATAAGAAGCAAGGAATGACAAGGTGTACACTCAGCAGTGCTGGTATAGACAGGCACACTGACATGCTACTCTACACAAAAGAATAGGACAGACCGTCTTTAAAAATATTACGGAAAAGGATAAAGATTCTCTAAGTTAACTTCTGCCGCCACATGTGCGTGCGTGGTTGTTCGTCACACCCATGCACACACAGGCATACATCAAACACACACACACACACACACACACACACACACACACACACACACACAAGCAGCAGCAAGATGGATGTCTCCTGAAGAACAACATACAAGGTTAGCATCTGACCTACAAATGAACCCACAAATATAAACACACCAGCATTCACACAAACACATGCATGCTTATACACATACACTCATACATACATACACACATACATAACATACATACACAGAGAAAGTATTTATATATTTATTTATACTGTCAATCAGAAAATATTTTATATGGCAACAATTGCATGAGAAATAGAAACTCTAATTATCTAAGTAAATTTTGACATTCATTAATATGAATAAATAGCTAAGCTTCTCTACCACCCATACATTTAAACTAAGAGAAACTATAAAATATGTATTTATAACATACCATAAACATGGCTAATAACTAGATATTGCCTATGCTTTAAAAAGTATAAAGCAGTGACATAAGTAATATTCTTAACTTATATTTATTCTTCAAAGAGATATGACCTGCTTCAAATGTGGTTCAGTGCCAAAGGCAGAACTCATATTAAGTTAGCCTCAGTAAATACATGTTTTTATATCCATGCATAAGACTAAAAATTTTTTACCTTGGTTCTTTGAGCCCTAAATATCAGAGAGCTGATAAATTATATTTCTCACCTAATTTCCTAAATTAATTGTAATTTCCTAAATTAATTGTCAAAACAATCCAGAACAAAGTGTCCATACAATGCATACTTTAGATTAACTGTCTGAAAAATTCTAGAGAAACATGCATTCAAACAGGAGCACTATTAAAATATCCATCAAAAGATCTTCCAAGATACATACAAATAGTAACAAGATACAGAGGAAAAGCAAATGATACTCCACAAAGCACAATGAATCCACAGCTTTAGACACAACTTTCACAGTAGCGTTGACAGCGGAGCAGGAGCCAATGGACCACCCAGTGTGCAGTGCGTCATTTCAGCGATGGTTCACCCCTGCTCACTCACTCACCGTGGCCAGCACCAGTACTCAAAATTGAGTTTGTCAACTCCAAACTTCAGACCCTCTTGACTTCCTCAGTAGAATATTGCACGGAATTGTTACAGCATGCTATGGTTTGGAAATTTCATCTCATTAAACCCTCTGAACAATGGAGTAAAGAGGCATTATCCTCATGAGTTGGAAAGTAGACTCACAGATGTTCTTTTCCATAATTCCCATAAATACTGGGAAATTAAAGTAAAAGCTACAGAGCAGACAAGTTTATTTCTTTCTCTTGTATGGTTAAGCAACTGATTACAATGATATGAACAAATTAATGGATACAATTATTTCTCAAGTGCTGTTCCATTTATTCATTCACAAAATATGGGTGAGTATAATACACTGGTTCTTCGAAAATGTGTCATCTATTTGCCTGTCCCATTTCTTCCATCACCCCAAAAAAGTAGCTTCTTTCAAGGGTTAACCTATGTCCTTTCAAGTTCTCCCTGAATATATTCTCCCAGCCTCATTTATGGCTAACTCAACTAATAAATCTCTGTTCCAAAATTCAAGTTGCTATAGACTACTTCATTCTTAACTCCATTTATGAATTTGAATTTGTATAAAATGGCCATTCACCAACTGAATTCATCATTGCTTCATCAAGCAAAGGAAAATTCCATGTTTCATTTTTTTTTAATTTTTTTTAAAGAATTGCATATTTTTCTTTACTTACATTTGAAATGTTATCCCCTTTCCTGGTTTCCCCTCCAGAAACCCCCATCTCATCCCCCCTTCTACCTGCCTCTATGAGAGTGCTCCCCCACCCACCCACCTGCTCCCTCCCACCTCCCCACCCTAGCATTCCCATACAATGGGACATAGAGCCTTCCCAGGACCAAGGGCCTCTCCTCAAACTGATGTCCAAAAAGTACATTCTTTGCTACACATGTGGCTGGAGCCATGGGACACTCCCTGTGTACTTTTTGATTGGTGATTTAGTCTCTGGAAGATCTTGGGATTCTGGTTGGTTGATTTTGTTGTTCTTCCTATGGGATTGAAAACCCCTTCAGACCTTTTCTCTAACTCTTTCATTGGAGGCTCTGTTCTCAGTGCAGTGGTTGGTTGACAGCATCTGCCTTTGAATTTGTCAGGCTCTGGCACAGCCTCTGAAGAGACCGGCATCAGGCTCCTGTTGGCAAGCACTTCTTGGCATTCTCAATTTTGATACCTCTTTGACTTAACAATTAATAGTTGTATGGTTTTTATCAACTGTTTCCAAAATAATCTCTTGTTTTGCAGGGAGCACAGTTCTTCCCATTCATGATTTCAGGAGTTGCTTCCCTTTCATTTACTCGTAACCCTGAGAACAGCTTTTCATTAGAGGTGTGTTTTCCCTCACTTGAGTGGGACTGCTACAACACGAATGTAACCATGTATTTTTGTGAATGGAAGTTGTCATGTCAAATGCATCTTACAGAAAAATAGTGTAATAGTCTTAATATTTGTTTTCTAAAGTTATACCGTGGCTATTTTTGTGAATAGCCTGATGCTTTCCTCAAAAATAAACAATTGCTTACTAGTTATGGAATTACAAATTTATGATGATCAATTTATAGAATGAATTATCAATTAAGTACAATGAACTTAAGAACTCTATATTTCTTCGCAGCAGAAATATCAAAAGAATGGATAAGTATAATACTACAAATTCTATTTAAGTCATATGAAGAATCTTACTTTGTTACTTGAACTATTAAAACAGTTTAAGAAAAATCTGTTTAGGAAAAAAAATAAACAGTTCCTTATTAAACCAGAATTTGGAGAAAATAAAAGTTTTTAATTACAATTATTTACTTAATTTTTAATAACAACCTCCACAGATTGTTAGGTTGTAGTAAGTGCAATTTTTTTGAGTTATCATGAATACCAAAGTATATGAATAAAAGTCCTTTTGAGACCAAACAATTAAAAAAAGAGTCTCTAGCTTTACACTTTCCAAACTAATTTCTTCCTGGGTATTAGACAGTGTGAAGATGGATGAGAAAGAGATTTTAATTATGGAACTCAACTCACTGGGACCCAGGGACAGACAACTGCCATCAGCTAGTCTCAATAAAGCCTCATGATTATCCGTCCTCTGCACCCTTGCCATGGGCCACCAGGATAGAGCTACTCTCAGTCAGGAAACTGCTTCCCTTGTATTTACTGAACCCTTGGCAGCCGGCTCCCCATACAAAGCGTGTTCTTCTTCAGTACAGTCAGACTCTCATGGGGGCTGCGAGTGAGTCTGTCTGCTCTCAGCTGATAGGTAAGAGACCCACTCATTCTCACATTTATTATTTATTACCTACAAATTATTTATTAGTTATACTGATCTCCACCTTCTGCTTTTATTCTTTTCTAAATTTGGGTGGGGAAAAGTCAGCTGCATCTCAGTTGAGGTGTTAAAGTGTAAATGAATAACAGAATTGAGAGGCAACCATTTGACACGCTCAGCGAAGACCTGCTAGCTTCCCAGTGAAGGTGTGTAAGGAAAGAGTCGGAGAGAAAAGTGAGAAACAGAGAGAATACCAATGTACAGCTATCATTCATTCAATAAGGAACTTTCTGCACAAATTATTATGTTCTCTATACACAAAATAACTCTGCATTATCAAACAAAAACCTGGGATGGCCAATCATTTGGTTTTGGTTTTGTTTTTTCTACATTGCAAACTCTTGTTTTTTTTGTTGTTGTTGTTTGTTTTTTTTTTTGTTTTGTTTTTTCTTATTGGAAAGCAGCTTTTAGTTCAGCAAAAATTAGGAATTGTGAACAATTTACAACTAACATCCATTTAAACTCAGAAACCAAGGTGGCTTGGGGGGATTTATACCTTTGATTAGCTCTGCAGAGTTCTGGAAGAAATGCTAAGTTCAGACTTTGGCATCAATGACACTGAAGAGCTAATCCAACAAAATCTGAGCCAGAAAACACTCAAGAACTGTTTAAATAGAAAGCAGAGGCAATTTTAGAGTTTGACTTTTCACACTGAGATGTTCTTTGAGGTGACTGTTAAGAACATGCGTAATGTCTGACAAACCCTCACTACTCCATATCCAAATTCATCTACCAGCAAACAGAAATTAGACTTAAGGCCTTTATTTCCAGTGTTTGCTATCATCTTTCTTAAATACAATGGCAGAAGAATTTTCCTCACAACAAAATACTACATTTCACACATTTGGAAGTACAGCTGTGCAAACCATAATGAATATTAGTGAAATGTGCCGACACGAACAATCCCTTTGTGGCAACTTTAAAATCTACAGTGGAAAGATAAATCTGAATATATCATACATAATTTTTGTAATTTTTTAAAAGGCTTAAATATATAGTTTAAATCTTTACCTATGCCAATTCATTAATGATAGATTTATCTATCCAACAAAAACCCACTACGTGAAACTAATATTTCATAAAAATTCAAAGTCTAAACATGGAATGTTCTTAACTTATGCGCCTGGTGGTATAACTGGTGAAGAAAAAGAAATGCTGTTTCTGTTGTTGATTTGCTAGAACTATTTTTTAACACAATTTTCTAAAATACTCCATGTTTTTAAGTGAAAATAACTGAATTACAATTCTGCTTATGTAAAAATGTTTTTACAATTATACACACACACTCAACTCCTACACCTTATACAATAATTTTCTTCTCATTTCCTATACATTTTCACTTTTACTAGGACTAATTACCTTTAAATAAATGGTTTGGAGATGCCAACAGTGACTCTCAGGGAATGCTTCAAGAGGTCTCACTTTCCTGAATCATAGCCTAGAACATCTGCTTAGCAATCTGGCAAGTAATATGTAGCCAAAACAGTGCATTTCATCTATTGGGGATGATCAGACCTCAGGAATGTGACAGCTGGCTATTTTCCTATAGTCTTTATGTTGTATTCTAAAAAAACTGCATCCAAAAGAGAATAGTGCAAAATAAGTGTGCCAGCACCAGGAACATAGAGTGTGTAAAGAAAACAAGTTGCTTTAGGAAAGCAAAACCATTGGCTATTTCATGCCAAAAGAAACAGAAAATACTGTTCCAAGAACTTTAATTTTCTTGAGGATATCAGTCAGCAGTTATAAGTCACTGCACATACAGCTGTATACACTCTTATACAGATATGGCCATGTCTGTTGAAGGATGTCCACTAGGAAACAGTACCCTGTCACATATGCCAGCAGCTTTGACTTCGCTTCACCAATCAGCATATTCACATGATGAGACAGAAAGATGACATGACATGAAGTTCAGCTGAACTGAGAACTGAATGGACCTTGAATGTTTTTAACGATGAATCACAAAAGGTCAGTGCTGCACAACAACTCCTAAGTAAGCACAGATGCTCTGTAAGATCTCCAACTGGAAAGTCGTCATTATTGATAATTCCATGAAATCACGAATGACTTCAGAATTGAATGTAATATGCTTTATATTGCAGAGCTGACGAGGACACATTCCTCTATTGCACAATTACAGATACAATAAGGACAATGAAAATGACACCTAAGGTAACCTAAGGTAAAACGAAAAGCTGTACTTGACATGGAGAGCCTGAAACAAAAGCCAACTTATGCTGCAGTCACACCTGTGTAACTGTGTAACTCATCTCAGTCAAAGATACTGCTAAGCAGAAACGTGTACAGCTAGTTCACATGTTAGAAAGGGGTCACAAACAGCCTTGACCAGATGAGAAGTTTGGACCATGACCCTCCAAAGCCAGTCTCCAGTGACTGACAACCGAGCCATTGCTGTGACACTAGACATTCTGCAGCATTTCAAAATAGCACCAAAAGCTAAGACCCACGTGCTCAAATACATGAGCCTATGGAGAAGATTTCATGTTCAAGCCAAATTCCAAACCATTGCTTTTTCTGAAACTATAACAACAACATAAAAGTGACTTACAGAGCCTGGAGTATAGTTTAATTCATACAGTGCTAGCCTAGAATCCTAGAATCTCTGAGTTTGATTCCTCAGCTCTACATAAATCGAGTATTGTGGTATAGGCCTGCAAGTCCTGTACTCTGCATAAGGATCAGAAAATCAAGAACATCCTTGGTTATATCATGCATGAATATAAGGCCAACCTGGCATACGTAATACCCTGCCTTAAACATGAAAATTATAAGCTTAAGTGCTTATGTGTCAGGTATTAGTTTATACATTTCTTGGGATGAACATCTCAGTTGAAGGATCCCAAATAACAACAGAAAGAGTAGAAGCAATGTAAAAGAGAACAGGCTCAGTTCAAGGAGAAACAAAAGTTTCAGTTGATACAGAAATAAACATTAAAGAGAAAGACCAAGTCTGTTATTATTTAGAATGAACTTTAGATTAATCTCAAGTGAGCTTACCATTTATTATCCCTAAATTACTTCAAATGGCAAGTTCCCACATACATACTTCAAATGGAATATTTGGATATTACACAGAGATAACTTTACAGTTACCCAGCAAATTCACAAAGCAAGGATGTTTCTAGGCAAGGAGTTATAAGAGAAAAAGCCCCTGATATCCTTTTTTAGACTCTTCTCCCATGCTCTTTAACACACACAAACACCCCAGTGTAATATGGAGTTACTCTATAACTGGGGAATGACGTCCATTCTAGACATCATAGGCTACCGAATAAAAAGCCCACAATGGGTTACTACTTTTGGAGTTATTGGTCGACACGATTACATATGCCACCATTACCATTGCCCCAAACTGCATATATGGCCCGCTGTTCTTTTTTGTTTTCCGGAACTTATATGGTAAGACTTTACTGCTGAATACACCATATACTCAACTCGTATAATGTGGAGAAATCAGGTTGATACTAACTAGAAGCTTTAGCACTGCTGGCTGCCTTTCATAGTGCTAGAGGTTGCTATGCACACACTGGGATGAGGAAGAGAGTCCTTAAGCTTGGCCAGGTGTGACCCATGGAGCTACATTAATGACGGACTTAGTAAGGAATGACCACTACTGCAGAGTGCACAAATGTCATAGGAGTAACCACACATTTTAAAACACTGGACTTAAGTCTTGCTCCTCCCTTATGATTATATATGCAAAAAATGTGACAAGCTAGATCAGAGACCCGGCTATATTATTCTGGTAAATGCACATAGTAGTCAACCAACCCCCATAAACCTTACCAAAGAAGGTCTGTTTGCGATCGATAACTTACAGAGACCTGCAACTAGATACCATGCAGTGAATAAGAAACTGCAGAGCACTCAGCCCTGAATGAGATGTCTACATTTTACATTCTCCTTCCACACCCAGGAATCACTAAAGAGGAGGTGGAATGACTGTTAATACCAGAAGCCATAAATGACTACATCAAAACAGTGTTTCCTGCAAGGCACATGCACACACAAATGCACAGACGCTGTGACAGCTTGCATGGGGTCTGTACAATAGTGATATTGACAGAGACTCTTGCGTTCAAAGGGAAAGTAGTCATGAAGTCCCACGTTTAGAGAAGAAGGTACTGGCAGTCACTGGCATGGTCAGTTTCCTTTGAGGGTATCCAGGAAGACCGAACAACAGAAATGAGGATGTGGGCAGCACAAGTGGACTCAAGGGGTCATTACAAAGATGAATGGATGATTTGGAGAAGGAAGAAGAGTGAATCTAGGAAGAATTAGGAGGAGGGAAGGAGAAAAAATGATAAAAACAAACTATTAAATTCTCAAAAATTAGTAAAAATGTTTTTTCAAAAATATACCCTTTTATATTCATTTCAAAAATGCTGCTTGTTTAAAGATTCATTCCATCCTTATTTATAACATGGTATATGAGTTTAACACATTTTGAACTTCAGACAAGTGAAATTTGCCACATTATCTGTGACTGACTGTTTTAGCTCAAAAGGTAATTTCAGAGTTTTATCCAGGGTATGTTCAGGATACTGCTCATTTCAGTGCAGGACGTTTCTGTATTATATAAAGATAACAATTGGAATTTATAATTAGAATTAAGAAATATAAAAAAATTAGAAAATAATATTGCTAATGGTGAGAATTGAAAAAATCTTAATCTTCAACTACATGAATAAAGATCCTTAGTTCGAAGAGAATAGTAGTGTGCTGAAGCTACATCATATGGGTTCATGAAAGTCAACTATTACAATTCAGAAATTTCATAAATTGGCCATTACACAAAATCACTACTTAAACAGACACCACACACATACACACACAACCGAGCACACACTGGACGTGAAAAATTGGAAGAAAAAGTGGAGAATAGTGTTGAACTCACTGGCACAGGAAAAAACTTTCTGAATTGAACACTACGACATCATCACTGAGATCAACAATTAATAAACAGGACCTCATGGAAGGTTTCTACATGGCAAAGGACAATGTCATTCAAAGTGGTAGTCAACAGAATGGGAAAGTCTAAACATCTGAAATAGGGTTAAAAGTCAAAATATATATAAAAAAAACAAAAAAATGCAATTACAAAATGAGGTACAGATCTAAAAATACAGTTATCATTGGAAGAAACTCAAATGGCTGAGAAACACTGAAAAAAATGTTCAACATTCTTAGCCATCAGAAAAATGAAAATCATTACTGCTTGAAATCTGATCTTACAACTAATTAGAATGGCTAAGATCACTGACACAAGTGACAGCACATGCTGGAAGGCTATAGAGTAAGAAAGACATTTATATATTGTCAACAGAGTTTCCTCAGAAAGATGGCAATCCCTACATCAAGATCCAGGTATACAGCTCTCAGGCGTATACACAAAGGATGGGTCATCCTACCATAGAGACACTTGCTCAACATGGCTATTCGTAATAGCCAGGAATTAGAAACAGCCTACTTGTTCCTCAACAGAAAAATGGATAAAGAAAATGTGGTACATTTACACAGTAAAGCATTACTTAGATGATAAAATCACAACAGAATTATATCATGAAATTTGCAGGCAAATAAATGAAATTAGAAAAAAGGAAACACCCTGAGTAAGGTATCTCAGATTCGGAAAGACCAGTAGGATATTGGCCTACATGTTCACTTATATTTGGATATTAGCTGTGAAGGCATCTGCAGAGAATAGGTATAGAATAAGGGACTAGAAGAAACAGCTCCTAATCCAAAACATCCAGAAAAATCCAAGACACAATGAAAAGACCAAACCTAAGGATAAGAAGTGTAGAAGAGAGTTAAGACTCCCAACTAAAAGGCCGACTAAATATCTTCAACAAAATTATGGAAGAAAAATTCCTAACCTAAAGAATCAGATGATCATAAACATACAAGAAGCCTATGGAACTCCAAATAGTTTGGACCAAAAAAGAAATTCCTCCCAACACATAATAGTCAAAACAACAAATGCTCAAAAGAAAAAAAAATATTAAAAACAGTAAGGAAAAAAGGACAAGTAACATATAAGGGCAGACTGAACAGAATCATATGAGACTTTTCAACAGAAACTATGAAAGCTAGAAGATCCTGGACAAACGTTATGAAGACCCTAAGAGAACACAAATGCCAGCCCAGACACTATATCCAGTAAAACTCTCAATTACAATAGATGGAGAAACCAAGATATTCCAGGACAAAATGCAATTTATACAATATCTGTCCATAAACCCAGCCCTACAAAGGATAACAGATGAAAAACTCCACACAAGGAGGAAAACTACACCCTAGGAAAATCAAAAAAATAATCTTCTTGAAACAAACCAAAACAAACATAATTCTACATCTAACAGCAAAAATAACAACAGTAAACAACAATCGCTGTTCCTTAAAATATCTAATATCAATACAATCAATTCCCTAATAAAAAGATAGACTATCAAACTGTATATGTAAACAGGACAGAACATTTTGCTGCATACAAGAAACACATCTCATCAACAAAGACAATCACTATCTCAGAGTAAAAGGTTAGTAAAAAAATTTCCTAGCAAATGATCCCAAGAAACAAGCTCAAATAGCCATTTAAATATCAAATAAAATATATTTTGAATCAAAAGTTACCAAAAAATATAAGGAAGGACATTTTACTCATCAAAGGAAAAAAATCTATCAAGATGAACTCTCAATCATGAACATCTATGTTCCAAATACAAGGGCACCCACATTCATAAAAAAAAACTCTACTAAAGCTCAAAGCATATATTGCATGACACACAATAATAGTAGGAGACTTCTATATCAGTCTTATCAATGTACAATCATGGAAGCAGAACCTGAAGAGAGACTCAGTGAAACTAAAAAAAAAAAGGTTATAAACCAAATGATTTAGCAGAATCATTAGAACAGTTCATTCTACAACAAAATATACCTTCTTTTCAGGAACTCATGGTTGCTTCTCCAAAACTGACCATATAGTCAGTCACAACTCAGGCCTCAACAGATACAAGAAGATAGAAAATATCCCATGCATCCTATCAGATCACCATGGACTAAGGCTGGTTTCAGTAACAAAAAAAAAAAAAAAAAAAAAAAAAAAAAAACCAACAACAACAACAACAAAAAGCCCACATATACATGGAAGCTGAACAATGTTCTACTCAATAATAACATGGTCAAAGAAGAAATAAGGAGAGAAATTAAAGACTTTTCAGAATTTAATGAAAATGAAGGCATAACATACCAAAACTTATAGGATGCAATGAAAGCAGTACTAAGAGGAAAACACATAGCTCTGAGTGCCTCCAAAAAGAAACTAGGGAGAGCATACACTAACAACTTGACAGCACACCTAAAAGCTCTACAACAAAAAGATACAGATACACCCAAGAGGAGTAAACAGCAGGAAATAATCAAACTCAGAGCTGAAACTAACCAAGTAGAAACAAAAAGAACTATATAAAGAATCAACAAAACTAGGACCTTGTTCTTGGAGAACATCAAGATTGATAAACCCTTAGCCAGACTAACTAGAGGGTGCAGAAAAAATATTTAAAAAATCAGAAATGAAAGGGAAAATGTCAGAACAGAAACTGAGGAAATTCAAGAAATTATCAGTTCGTACTATACTCAAATAAAAATCTAGAAAATTGGGAGGAATCGACCATTTTCTAGACAGATACCAGATACCAAAGTTAAATCAGAATCAGATAAACCATTTAAACAATCCCATAACACCTAAAGAAACAGAAGCAGTTATCAAAAGCCTCTCAACGAATAAAATCCCCGGACAAGATAGAGATAGGTTCAGTGCAGATCAGACCTTCATAGAAGACCCAATACCAATATTCTCCAAACTATTTCACAAAATAGAAACAGAAGGAACACTATCCAGCTCATTCTTTGAAGCCACAATTATGCTCATACCTAAACCATATAAAGACTCTACAAAGAAGGAGAACATCATACCAATTTCCCTCATGAACATAGATGCAAAAATACTCAATAAAATTTTTGCAAACTAAATCCAAGAAGACATCAAAATGGCCAGTCACCATGACCAAGTAAGCTTCATCCCAGGGATGAAGCAGGGATGGTTCAATACACAGAAATCCATCAACATAATCCACTATATAAACAAACTCAAAGGAAAAAACCACATGGTCATCTCGCTAGATGCTAAGAAAGCATTTGACAAAATTCAATACCTCTTCATGGAAATGTCTTGGAAAGATCAGGAATTCAAGGCCCATATCTAAACATAGTGAAAGCAATATACAGTAAACCAATAGCCAACATCAAACTAAATAGTGAGAAACTTGAGGCAATCCCACTTAAATCAGAGACAAAACAAGGCTGCCCATTCTCCCCCTACCTACTCAATATAGTACTGGAAGTCCTAGCCAGAGCAATCTGACATCAAGAGGGAGTCAAAAGGATACAAATTAAAAAGGAATTTTGCAGATGATATGATAGTATACTTAAGTGATCCCAAAAACTCAACATGTGAACTTCTACAGCTGATAAACAACTTCAACAAAGTGGCTGGATATAAAATTAACTCAAACAAATAAGTGGCCTTGCTCTACTCAAAGGATAAGCAGGCTGAGAAAGAAATTAGGGAAAAGACACCCTTCACAATAGACACAAATAATATAAAATACTTTGGTGTGACTCTAAATAAGTAAGTGAAAGATCTGTATGACAAAAACTTCAAGTCTCTAAAGAAGGAAATTGAAGATCTCAGAAGATGAGAAGATCTCTTATGCTTATGGATTGGAAGTATCAACATAGTAAAAATGGCCATCTTTGCCTAAAGCAATCTACAAATTCAATGCAATCCCCATCAAAATTCCAACTCAACTCTTCATAGAGTTAGAAAGAGCAATTTGCAAATTCATTTGGAATAACAAAAAACCCAGGATAGTGAATACTCTTCTCAACAATAAAAGAACTTCTAGGGGAAATCACCATTACTGACCTCAACCACAAATCCTGGAATCCTCAAAAGTACTCACAGGAAGGTATTTGATAGGCACTATTCCTTCCTAATGAAATTTTAATATGTATATGTTGTAATCATATGTAACTTTTTCTCTGGAGTGGAAAAATTCTGAAGAACTTGTACATTGCACACCTCACACCCACAATGTTGGCCACATTGAAGGCCTAGGTTAAAACATTATGTCCTTCATTAAATGCTCCATTAAGACATGGCTTACCTGCTGGAGAGGATTACAATATATTAATATGAACATAACTTAGAAATTGAAATAATACATAAATAATCTGGTAAGAATTCATACCACATGGCCATGATAATGTCTACCCTGTAAAATATTAACATTGATTTGCACAGCAGTATGAAAACTGACAGCACCTGAAAATCCTGATGACCAGCTACTCCTTTCTACACTATGAAAACCTTTATGCAAATAAAATATACGGAAACAACAAAACAGAACAAAAGCAGAACTACCATGTTAAAGGTGAAGAATAGGACTGCACCTTCCTCCTTGTGGGTCTTTCCGTGCCTGCTCCCCTAAAATGCCATACATCCCTCCCTACCACCAGAGCAGTCACCGCAACAAGTGAAGCCATATGGTTAAAAAAAAAAAAATCACTGCATCTGGATTCCAAAGTGATAAATATTTTTGGAAATTCATAGTGATCTTCACACAACAAATTTCTTATTTAAAAATATAGAAAATATAACTACATAAAACTAGAAATCAGGCATGACATTGAGAAATGAATGCTTTCTTTTCAAGAATCATGACAATATGGTTGAGAGAAGTAAAGAAATAAACGGTGAAGAACACTGCTATACTTTAAACAGATCCCACTTAAAAGGTAAATGGCTTACTGTTTTAATGTTATTTTAAAAAGCTTGCACCTCCCTGTTAAGCAAATCAATAGTTTGGTCATACAGAGCATCACACAGTGTCCTCCATCCAGTTTTACCTCAATAGGACCCCATCAAATGTTCTACACTAGACAAAGCAGGTGACCTGCTGCAGGGGCATAAAACTCCCTAAACCACCTTCTCGAGTGCTCACTGGTTGAACATTTCTCAGTTCTTGACTATTATTTTCAAACACTTAATGTGTTGTACAAACATTTTACATACAATGTTCTCTCTAAAACATACAAATACTGTATTATGATCAGAACCAGAATCACTGAAGAGAGAATTTACTGTCTTTAACAAAAAAGAAGACAGTTTAGAAAACAGCAATTCATGTGTCATTTTAGTATAAATTTCAACTAGTAATTGAATATTTAATTCCACCAATTTCTTAATTGAATAATCAGTTACTATAGGTTTTTCTAAAATCATAAAGTAGCATCTGAATAAACGTTACATGTTTCTTTGTACAGTTTTTACAGGTGGATAAAGCATTAATTCAATGAACTCAAAATGCACATTTGAGGATTCATAAAATCTATTAACAAAAGCATTCCCTAGGATTTGTCTTAAATGTTACCAGCACATCCAGGACAAAAGAATACTGAACACATTTGTTGTGCTATTTTGTAAATATATATCCAAGATGTTTTTCCAATATTAATTATAAAAGTATTATTATTTTTAGAAATAAAATAGATTCCTAAAGATATTCTAAAATACCCTTTCTATTATAAATGTTTCATGCCTGATAACATTTTCTCTAAGGAATATTTCTAATTACATAAAAAGAAACTGAGACTTTGTGACAATTGTGTATTCACTGCATAACTTAAAAGACAGAAACAACTGAACATAAGAATAGCACTAGAATAGAAAAACCTTTCCAACATATTACAGTTTAACATGTTGTATGTTTATTTTAACCTTAACATATTTAACATTTGGGCCTCAAAACACTTTTAAATTCCAAAACCACGTCCTTACTGTGCATCCCCTAGGTGAGTGATCAGCTATCATCAGCACGTCCCCTTTCACTGCTACCCTCATGACGGAGGAAAGCAAAGCATTCCAAGGATAGTCATAGTTCCAAATGTTTTTGGGGTTTGTCAGAATTATTGTCATTGTTAAAAATGATTGATAGAATAGTTAAACTCATAGTTCATATTAAAATGTAAAAAGAATTCTAACCAGGAAAAAATAAAAATATTTATTTCAAAGACATTTAAGCCTTTAAATAAACAATAATGTCACTACATTTTCCTGCAATACTGTAAAATAATAATCAAACAAGTAAAGTAAATAAAGACTTAATAATGTTATGCCATGAATATATTTCTGAAAAGACATAATAAAATTATTTTATGCAATAAAACAGAAGGATAAAATGCCCCCCAAAACAAAGGAAGTTTCACTTACATCCACAGCTCTCTTAATAAAAGGTATCTGTGTGCCACTGTCCAGATCTTCATTAATAATAAGCCTTCTAGCCCACTGACCTGCCCTGACAACACCACTACCATGAATTAAAACCATCAGTTTCTGTGGATTTGTCAAAGCATCCTCACTCATAAAGATAAAACTCTTTGGTTCACTCTCAGTGGCATCTACCTGTAATCAAAAAAAATTAAATAATAAATAAAATGTTTGGATCAAGCACACACACAATGAGAAAACAACTAATGGCTTCTACATTTATTGAATGGTTATTACAGAATCACTTCTTTAAAAAACCTTACATAAAAAAGTAAGATCTAGCAATTACATACTAAATGAACAAGCAACTGAAATATTTTAAATATAAAAACACATAAAAAGAATAATTAAAGCATGTGTTCCTACATTGTTATTGTATTAGCATCTTACACTAAAATAACTGATTTCCAACGCATCCTGTGATACAGACATGACCCAGCTGTTCGTATCATTCTCATTACTCACAATCCCACTGAGGTGTCACTACTGTAACAATCATCCATAAATGAAGAAATTGCATGTGAATAAACCTAAGTTATAGGCTTACACAGCATATAGCCTATAATTCTATAACTGAAGCAGATTGCACTTATAATAAACCATACAAAACCCAAAATGGAATGTATAAATACCTTAGCCAGAACCGTATAAACTATGCACAAAGAAAGGAAACTATCCAAAACTCCAAAGACAAGGTGCTCCATGACAGTGGGCTTTGGAATTGTACTCATATTGCAAACACAGGCATGCACAACAATAGCCTGTACACCTAACAACTTATTTTTGCTTCATTTACCTAAGGATTAGTTTCCCATTTATATGTAGTCAAAACACATATAAAGGTGTATTAATTTTTATTATATATGACCTCAGTTTTAAAGATACTAGAGATGTTAAGGAAGTCCAATATCTGAACATCTCGGGGCAGATATACAGAAAACTCTATCATCAGTATAGGCCAGGACTCAGAATGAAAGCCTTATACAGCCAGGTTAAAGGCAGCACTAACAGCCAGTAATGAGTCCTCTATCCAGAACTGCACCAGCTCTTGACTCCAGCAACAAAATATGTGCATTCAAGTATCAAAGTTAGAACAACGTGCGTACACACACACACACACACACACACACACACACACACACACACACACTACAAAAATGCTCTATAGTTTAATCTAAAATTTTAAAATCTAAATTTCCCCACTCATTTAAAATTCACAGAAATAGAAAAATAAACCTATGTTTAAAACAAATGGTCTCAGTATCTGAAGCTGTTGTTCGTGTCATCAGAGAACAAGAGCAACTGGTGCAGTAGGAACAGAGGGGCTGGAGTTATGAATACCTATGACTTTTAAGTGAAGCTTTCCTTGTCTACAGTAACCTCTGAGCCTCTTCCCTGTGGATGTCTAGTCCCTTTCTGTGTCTCATTCTCATTCACAACTCACAGCAATTCACAACAGTGTACTCACTCACAGATGAATGGTAGATGTGCATGCATGTGCGTGTGTATGTACAAGCATGGAGTGTGGGTGTGCAAGCAATGTGTGTGCCTGTGTGTGTGCACATACGTGTGAATACATGTGTGTGCCTGTGTGTGTATGCTCATTCATCCTTCTATACTACAGTGTAAATCTAAGAAGAAATAGTGTTTTCTAATTTATATTAGGCAAGAATCTCAATCTACAGTAAAGACTAGCACCTTATAGATAATAAATAAAGAAAAGAACCTTAGAAACATGGAATCATACTATTGACAGTGATGTCCTTTAGATATAATTGATTTAAATGATTCTGAACATTAATATCTAGAATATACAAAAAATTTAAAAATAAACATTAAAAACTGATAATCAAATTGAAAAATGGACTACAGATCTGAATAAAGAGTTCTCAGAAGAAGACACAAAAATGGCTGGTAATTATTTCTCAATGTGTTAAACATTGGTAGCTATCAGGAACATGCAAATTAATACTATCAATTCCATCTCACACCAATCAGAATGGCAATTATTATAAGTATATATATATATATATATATACATATATATATAGATAGATAGATAGAGAGAGAGAGAGAGAGAGAGAGAGAGAGAGAGAGAGAGAGAGAGAGAGATAGATTAGATAGATATACTCCTGCCTTCTGGTTCTTACATTCCTTCTATTTCCTCTTCTACAATGTTCCCTGAAACTAACATAGGGTAGTATGGATACTCCATTTAGGACTGAGCAATCAGCTGTGACTAATTCTCAAACCTAAGATATCTATGAGTGTGTATTCACTGCCATTCTCTCGGATTAACGCTGAGACTGGTCATTTATCTGAGCGTATGAGTATTTAGAAGGTCATATGAGGCCATGTCACTATAGCTATACAGCAACAGTATATGCATTCTCATTTCCAAGGCCTAATACCTGATTTTATAAATAGTTTAAAATTATATATATATAGTTAAATATACATATATATACACATACACACAAATATATATATACATACAAACATAAATATATATGTATATACATAAATATACTTATGTATACATATATATGTACGTATGAATGAATGAAAATCCAGGTATAGAAAGACAAAAGCCACATGTTCTCTCTCATATGGAAATCCTAGCTTTGAATCTTCAGATTTATGTGTTTAACCTGGACAACATATAGAAAGAAGAAAATGAGGAAGTATCGAGTAGACTAGGAGATTCTTTAAGGGAAGATAAGATACTAGAAAGTAAATTATAGAAAAGTAGAGTAAGAATCTCAGGGATAGAAATATCTAACAAACTGGGGAGATGACAGAGCAGAGGGAGAATTAAAGTGAAAGCAAATATAAACACTCATATGGAAACAAAGTTTGATTGGTGTATAAAAACTTACATTATAAAAAACATAGAGGGAGGATGCCTTGAATAGCCAGATAGTGTTGTTCATAAAAGCCTAGCGATATTAAAAATATTTCTAGTGTCAGATATAAAATACCTCTTTATGAGTAATTGGTCAGAAAAGCCTTCAGAGACTGTGAAAACAATACAGGCCTCTTATTCCTCTTAATTACCAACTAGAACTAATTAATAACTCCTTATTGCTAAAGACATGAGGCCACATTCATGGCCAAATACAGAGCAAGGGAGTTCTGAACTGAAAGATTCCTCTCCACTGGCTGAAATCACTTCAGAATCCTAAGTCACAATGCAGGCTCCTGTGGCAAAACTGGCATCAAAAATCTTAACCAGATGTGGGTCCTGTGAATTACAGTGCTAGCCTGCTGGGCAAAACTCTGCCTACTAGTGCAATGGTGGTGCGACTGTTATTGGAATTACCAATCAATTTCTTATTAAGTTTGAGGTCTTCCTCAGAGAAATAAATTCATATCTGGTATTTTATAAAAACTAGATTCTGAGAGGATCTTAAGTCTTGTGAAATGAGAAGCATGTACTGCTGATGTGTAGTTAAACTGACATGGCCTCATACTGCCTACTAAAAATTTATACCATCAGACAAATACCAGTCTTAACCAGAGAAGCTTTTCTTTGCAATGAATAGCAGTAAATACATAAACTCATAAATGCCCTAGATTTAAGAATTAGTGGTAGCTGATTGCTCAGACCCAAATGAAGCATTTACACCTCCCTTTGTAAGGTTCAGGGGATATTTCATAAGAGAAAACATAAGGAATTTAAGAGCTGGAGGAAAAAACAAAAGCGCTACCATGTAGGCCACAGTCATGACAATAATAACTATTATTAAGTATTAACAGCTAACTAAGGGTTTCTCCTCTAAGCTTAAACCAGTTGGGAATGTCAATCAATCAGGTATCTAGAGGTGGAGGCTCTTGGGACCCTATCCCCTCCTGTAAAACTATTCAGTGCAGGTGGATTATAGAGAGAAGCAGCCAATATCTTCAGTTATGTACCTCAGGGGGGCCCACCGGGATCTAATGGACAGTCCTGAACTAATGGACACAAAGAAGTCATTTACTAATCCAAGTTCCAAATAGTACAATTGCTCTGTTTGTCTTGGATAGGGCTGTGTGGAGTCAGGCTGGCCGCAAGCCTGCCATAGAATAGAGGGTGCTGCTGAACTCAGTAGCCTGGCTCCAATGCAGTGTGCAAAGGTGACAATCATGGCCACGCCAAGTTCTTGGACATTCGATAAAAAATTACTTTTTTGAATTCAAGAACAACATGTGTGTGTGTGTGAGAGAGAGAGAGAGAGAGAGAGAGAGAAAGAGAGAGAGAGAGAGAGACAGAGAGAGAGAGAGAGAGGGACAGAAAGAGAGAGAGAGAGAGAGAGAGAGAGAGAGAGAGAGAGAGAGAGAGAGAGAGAGAGAGAGAGAGGGAGAGGGAGAGGGAGAGGGAGAGGGAGAGGGAGAGGGAGAGGGAGAGGGAGAGGGAGAGGGAGAGGGAGAGGGAGAGACAGGGAGAGAAAGCCCTAAGCCTTTTAAAAACAAAATGCAAAGGGCATTCTAATACAGTCTAATCCACATGTCCCTAGATCACATCATTTTTAGCACTGTGAAATACTTGTGACACCCAAAATGCAATGTTTCACTCAAACAAAATGTATATAATGAACTAACTGAAGTGTCGCATCTCTAAGACTCACATGCAGGTGAGCAGCAGTTGGGAGCACCCTGTGCTTGTGAAGCACATGAGCACAGTCCTGACACTGTCAGTCTGCTCTTCTCCACGGTGCTGCACAGCAAAGAGACGGAAGGGCCTCTACCTAAGCTATGGAGCTATACCCAGTCCAGTGACAAGGGAAAGTGGTAATAATCTTTCAGTAGAAAAGAACATTCTACTAAAAAGCAAACATTCTCAGTACTGATTCGTACTTAAGAGAAAGCAAGAGAGAAGTAATTGCTGTTGAAGAATAAGGTCCACATTATGTAACACTGGTAAGCACTTATAAAAGACAAAGTATTAAACTTACAAAGGGATTTCTTTACCAAAAATAAACACAGTGCTTATTTCATTTCATAGAAGATGAAGCTTTCTTCAAACTGTCGTTTCTTTTTATAAATTTTATAAAGTTTTTTAAATAAATTTTATAATTCCACCTAAACTACTCTTATTAAGCCAACTGTGATTTGTGCTCTAAACCTAGAGAGCAAAATGTGCTTCAAGATTTTAAGAGGCAGAAATGTTACAGTCAGAGGACAAAATATGGATGGTCTCAAGAGCTGAACTGTCATTATGTATTCTTCTTCAAAAACTGAATTAAGGATACATTTTCCTATACATTTTAGAAGGAACACATTTACACAGGGTGCTTGCTAAGTTTGACACAGCATCTCACTATGTATCCCCAGTGGGCCTGGAAATTGATATGAGAACCAGGCTGTCCTCAGTGTCACACAGATCTGCCTGAATCTCCAAGCTAAGTTCTCAGATGAAAAGGAATGAGCCACAATACCCAGCTTCAATACACGGTGCTTACAGAATAAACAAGTAGGCCTGCGTGGAATACCTGCCAGAAAAGCTGCTAACAGGGAGTGGAGCCAGCCAAAAAAGAAAGAATTGTGTTGTGTTGTCAACAAAGCTGAAAAGATTTGAGATCTGAAGAGCGCTTTCACCTCAGACATAGAGATGAGAGTTTGGAATTTGCCCAGTTGGTTTGGTCTTCTTTTGGCCCAGTACTTCCTCAGTGTGAAAGTTTGGAACAGTATATCCTGTGCAGACAGTATGTGATCTTATATGGGATTGCAGTTAATTGACTGGATGAATCTCTGAAGAGGCTTTGAACTTTAGACTTTTAACATTTTTGAGACTGTTACCAACAATGTGACTGGACTTTTGACGCTGAACTAAATAAATTTATTTTCCATTATGCTATGGTCCTCATAAACTCATGTGTTTGAACAAACCAATGGGGGCCTAGGGTGTGGAATGTGGTGGTTTATATATGAGTGTCCTAGGAAATTGCACTATTAGGAAATGTGGCCTTGTTGGAGGAAGTGTGTCACTTTGGGGGTGACTTTTGAGACCCTTCTCCTAGCTGCATGGAAACCAGTCTTCTGTTTGCCCTCAGAGTAAGATACAAAACTCTTAACTTTTGCTCCAGCACCATTTCTGCCTAGACACTTCCCACCGTGATGATAGTGTACTGAACCTCTAATCCCATATGTAAACTAGCCACAATTAAATGTTGTCCTTTATTATAAAAAAAAATGAAAATATGCCTGAAGTCAAGAGTCTTGACTCCCCAAAGATCAACCATATTGACTGAAAAGAGAGAGAGAGAGAGAGAGAGAGAGAGAGAGAGAGAGAGAGAGAGAGAAGAAAAGAAAAGAAAAGAAAAGAAAAGAAAAGAAAAGAAAAGAAAAGGAAAGGAAAAAAAGGGCTTTCCTGAAAGAAGCTATGTTTCAAACAAGGGCAATGAACGGCCTATCTGTGACATGCCAGAACATTTTTTTTACTATTATATCAAAAGTAGCAAGAGTGCCTTCGTTAAAAATTTATAGACTTAAATGAATCAATGAACGAGTGGCATTAGTTCCAATAACTAGAGGTTACATACAAAATATTAAAAGAATAGTTTTTACTGGAACTATAGGATCGAAAGTGAAAATCTGAAGAAGCAAGAAGCAAACTCCTCAATAACATGAATCAAAAATATTAAAAATACTCTGAAAAAGAAATTACCTACATGTAAAGTTTTATGTATTGAATAATTCAATTTCATTGTAATCTACACTCATATCACAAAATAAAAGAGTTGTCAGGGGAAGCAAAAATCATCTGATCTAGTCCAACCATCATTTTACATTGAAGATTACTGTTTATTAATTTTATAAGCTTAGTGTTTTGTGATAAATTAAAAATACATACGTGTAAAACAATTAAGGAAAAAGAAGGACATAAATTTCAGAGAAAAGTGGATGTGAGATAGGGAATATTTGGAGGGAGGAAAGGCAAGGAAGAAAGCAATATTGTAATCAGATTAAAAGTTAAAAAAAATAGACATTTTGTTTAGAATTTGAGTTTAAAAAAATCCTAAACATTTACATTCCCAATTTCCAAAAGTACACAAAAATTCCAAACATTACTCTGATAAAAAAAAAAAAAACAAGCAATACTTTAAAAACCAAAAACATAACTCAGGAATAAGTGTAGTAAAGTGTAGGAGGAAAACATTTTGTGTAGCAGTGAGAGACCATGGAGAGCTCAGTGGTAGGAGCACAACTGCACTGTGACAGAGGACCCAGGTTCAGTTCCAGCACCAACTCATGGTGGTTCTCCATGGTAACATAGCTCCAGGGGGTCTAAAGCCTCTTGAGGCCCGTGCGGGCCACACACACACATACACACACACACACACACACGTAGACAACTCACTCATTAAAATAAAAGAATTTTAAAGAAAAGCTGTTTTGAAAAATCAAACAATAAGAGTTAATGAATACTATTTACAATGAGACGTATCTGATTTATATGAAACAAATAAAAGCAATAGGTGAAATGAGCAAAGGTAAAAAGAACCTTTGTGTGACCATCTTAATAGACTTGCTGTCGCATTGTCCATCGTTGACATTAGAATGTAATTCTGTAGTTAGTCGCGGGCACTGAGTTATTAATATCAACAGACCAGCTGTTGTGTTTTTAACCTTAGCACAGTTAACCAACAATAAAATTTTTCTCCTAGATTGAAAGCTCTTTTATATGAAACAAGGCATTTGATTTAGAATAAACATTTTTGAAAATGGAACTTACTGGAATAGAGATTTTTTTCAAATTACAGTCATTTTCCAGGAGCTCATAAACATATCTTGTGATGATCTAAGGAAAAAGAAATAAGGTATTAAAATCCATTATCATCTCCTCCCAAGATAAACGTTTTAATAAATGACTGGTGTTATTGTTGTCTCTTCTCCTTCAGTGCTATGGTGTCACATAGACTCTAACCGAGTAGATAATGCTTTATTTTCTACTGTTGAGTAGATGGTGTCTAAGGGTTAAAATGAGTTTTACTAATTCAGGGAAGACCCATAAGACTTTCTCTTTTGCAAATGAATAATTTGAAGCTTTCCAGTGTTGCTAGAAACTCTTTCACTTATACAGTCTCCATAGATATTACATATAAAGTAACTTCAGAGAATTATAATCTAGCCTCCATGAGAGCAAGAAAGAAGAGTATATGAGGAGTATTATAAGCAGAAAAGGAAAACCAACCAGGCCAGGATAAGTGCCGTCAATCCTGTGTTTATGAGTCAAGAAATATGGTCTCCACAAGGATGCCCACCCCTAATCCCTGACATTTGTATGTGTAAGATCACATGGTAAAGTCTGGCACTGGTGACTATTGTTAAAGACCCTGAGAAATAGACTAACTGGGATTAATGAGGTTTGATTCAAACCATCTATGCTGTTGAAAGTGGATAATTATAGAAGTATGACACGTTAAAGAGATGTCCGGTAGGTAGGCCTCAACTAGCTTTGCTGGGTTTGAAAGCTGAGAAGAGCAGAAACTGGCTTCAGAGAGAATCACCATCCCTAACCTCAAGCTGTATTACATATCAACCGTGATTTAAAAAAAAAAAAAACACTCCACGAAATTGGTACAGAGATAGGCAGGTAGATCAATGGAACAGAACTGAAGATCCAGAAATGAACCCACACACCTATGGTCACTTGATCTTTGACAAAGGAGCTAAAAACATTCAATGGAAAAAGGACAGCATCTTCAACAAATGTTCAACTGGCAGTCAACATGTAGAAGAACGCAAATAGATCCTTTCTTATACCCTTGTACAAAGTTCAAGTCCATGTGGATCAAAGACATCCACATAAAACCAGGTACACTGAAACTATAAGAAGAGAAAGTGGGGAAGAGCTTAGAATACATAGGCACAAGGAAAACTTTCCTGAACAGAACACCAATGGCTTATGCTTTAAGATCAAAAATCGACAAATGGGACCTCATGAAACTGCAAAGTTTCTGTAAAGCTAAGGACACTGTCAAGCAGACAAAACAATAGCCAACAGATTGGAAAAGGATCTTTACCAATTCTACATCTGATACAGGGATAATATCCAATATATACAAAGAACTCAAGAAGTTAGAATCCAGAGAATCAAATAATCCTATTTTTAAAAATGGGGTACAGAGCAAAACAAAGAATTCTTAACTGAGGAATACTGAATGGTTGAGATGCACCTAAAGAAATGCTCAACATCCCTACTCATCAGGGAAATGATGAAAACCACCTTGAGATTCCACCTCACACCAGTCAGAATGGCTCAGATGACAGCAGATGCTGTTGAGGATATGGAGAAAGTGGGACACTTCTCCATTGTTGGTGGAACTGCAAGCTGGTACATTCACTCTGGAAATCAGTCTGGCAGCTCCTCAGAAAACTGGACATAGTACTACCTGAAGACCCAGCTATTCTATTCCTGCGTATATACCCAAAAGACACTCCAACATATAATAAAAACACATGCTCCACCATATTCTTATCAGCCTTATTTATAATAGCCAGAAACTGGAAAGAACCTAGATGTCCTTCAACAGATGAATGGATACAAAAATTGTGGTACATTTACACAATGGAGTACTACTCAGCTATTAGAAATTATGACTACATGAAATTCTTAAGCAAATGGATGAAACTAAAGACTATCATCCTGAGAGCGGTAACCCAGTCACAAAATAACACACATGGTATACACTCACTGATAAGCGGATACTAGCACCAAAAATCTCAGAATAACCAAGAAACTATTCACAGACCCTAGGAAGCTCAAAAGAAAGAAAGGCCAGAATGTGAATGTGTCAGTCCTTCTTAGAAGGGAGAACAAAACTCTCATGGGAGAAACAACAAGGTCAAATAGAGGAGCAGGGATTGGAGAAAAAATCATTCAGAGACTGCCTCACCTGGGGATCTACCCCATATACAGCCACTAAATCCAAGCACTATTGCTGATGCCAAGTAGTGCTTACTGGCAGGAACCAGATAATGGATGCTTCCTCAGGGGTTATGCCAAAGTCATACAGATACAGTTGAGGATGCTTGCAGCTAAACACAGACTAAACATGGGGACCCCAATGAAAGAGCTAGAGAAATAACTGAAGGAGCTGAAAGGGTTTGTAACCCCAAGCCAAAAACATTATCATCAAACAAACCTTGCAGAACTACCATGGACTAAAACACCAATCATTGAGAACACATGGAGAGACCCATGGCTCCAGTTGCATATGGAGCAGAGGATAGCATTGTCTGGCACCAATGAGAGAAGAAGCCTTTAGTCCAGTGAAGATGCATTTTCCCACAAGGCACTGAGGTAGAGAGGGTGACTGGAAGGGGAGCACCTTCATGGAAACAAGGGGGAGGGGAATGGAAGGAGGTAGGGGATAACATTTGAAATGTAAATACAGAGAATATCCAATAAAATAATTTTTTAAAAAAGAAAAGAAAAGCAGAGACCAAAAAGCTATGTCCTCTGGGTACCTGCAGTTTACAGCCAATAGAAACATGAGAGTTTAATGCTATCTATGTGTTAAATTCTGCCAACAAAACACACACACACATACACATACACACACACACACACACACACACACACACACACACATACACATACACACACACACACACACACACACATACACATACACACACACACACACACACACACACAGAAAAGCAAGAAATTAATTCTCTCTTCTAACCTGAAACTACTTATCTGCACCTACAATTTACTGTGGTAGGTCTCCTAATGATCCACAGAATCACAAGATGATAAATTTTATCACTTCTAGACAGGAATCTAATGGTAACTTGTTACAGCGGCAATATGAAACATACAATTTATTTGTTAGGCAATAAGCAAAGATAGAAGTTCTGGAATAGGAGCAAATGCTTAATAGGCAGTTTGAATGATAATTGTAAGAGTATTTCTCCTCCAATGACGTTGTAGCAAATTTTTACCTGTTGGTAAAATATCTCCTACACTAATTTCAGTGGGAACATATGTCGGTCTTTGTAAAACAAAATGAGGTTTTTTTGAAAGAAAGAATAAAAAGGAAGGAAGGAAGGAAAAAATGAAAAAAGGAATGAAGGAACAAAGGAACGAAGAAAAAAAGAGGAAAGTTAAGGTGTTGATTGCTTTGATGCCATATTCAGTAATCTAAAATAGATTCTTTAGCCTTCTTTCCTTAAGGACACTTGAATTATTTTGTGTGCATGCATTCTTTTTATTTTGAAAATAGTTTTATAGATGTATGTGGAAATTACTGTAACAATCATTTCAAAAGTGATAACATATTAAACTAATCATTAATAAATTTAATGGGATAGCTAATACTATGGTCCCTATAATTTCCCTAGAAGAAGTAACAAAACGTACTCTAAATAATACTAAAAACATGGAAACTCAGACTTTAAAACATGTCTGAAGCAACACAACAGTAGCCCATCACTTCAAGAGAAATGGATTATTTTAAATGAGATTAGCAAAATGGTTTGACACTCATGTAATCTTTAATATATATTTATACATAAAGGAACAACAAAATCCATTAAAGCCACATGAATTCATGACTATGCAAAATATTTGAGAAACATAATTAGAGAAAAAGTTAAACTTTTTGGCAATGTGAACCTTTTATCAACATAAGCCATAAAATCAGAGACAATTTTTTTTTAATTTTCATATTCTAGTTCTAAATTTGCTTATATTTGGCCTACTGAGAAAGCATCTGCTCTGGACCTTATATGTTGTCAAACAATAAAACAAAGTCAATCAGCCACTAAGAGTGAGAGAAATATTACATGGGATGGCTAATCGTGGTTCTCCTCTTGACTTAATGTAGAATCAACTAAAACTGAAGCTGCTGATACCCTGTGAGAAGTTTTATTCATCAGATAAAATAGGAAGACTCATCTTAAACCTGATACATGTTCCTGGAATCCCAAATAAGGGTATGGAAAAAGGGAACTGCTTTATGCCTGCTTTTCCCATTTCTTGCTACCAAATTTGTCTATCCTATTGCTGTTAATATAAATGTACCTATTCAAGGTTACAACACAGACTAAAGAGTACCAGTTCTGCAAAGCCCCTTGACCTAGCACCTGACTGAGACTGTGGAGACATCCAGCACTGTGAACTTATATCCACCAGACTCTCCACAGTAACCACTGTTAAACCACCTACACCATATCTTATACGGAAGTATAACTCTCCCTTTAAAGCACACATTTATTCCATGGATTGACCTGCCTCTGTACCAATACCATAGAGTTTTTATCACTATTGCTCAGTTATAGAGCTAGAGGTCAAGGATGGTGATACCCCAGCCATTTTTTATTAAATTTATTTCGCTATTTTGGGTTTTCTGTCTTTCCAGATGAATTTAAGAATTGCTTTTTCCATGTCTTTGAAGATGTGTGAGCCTGGCGTGGTGACAACCTGGCAAGGGAACTGTGAGTGAAAGCCACGTGGCAGAGTGCCATGCTGGAGTGGCTCACAGAAACCTAGGTTAGAGAGGGCCCTGGGGGCCAGCGGAGAACGGCTAAGACAGATCAGTGCTCGTTCCTATGGCCTCACAATGTGGGAACTAGAGTGGGAGCCTCTCCCGGTCACAGAGAAGCAGGGACTGCAGAGTGGTAGGCGCCGGAACACGTCTCGCTGCCTTTTTAATATTTGCTGCAACATAAAACCAGACAAATAAATCTAATAGAACAGAAAATGGGAAATGACCTTGAACTTGATGGTACAGGAGACAGCTTCCTGAATGCCAATGGGCAGGCACTGAAGTCAAGAACGAATAAATAGGACCTCAAGAAACTGCAAGCTTCAGTAAGCAAAGTACACCAAAATTAGGACAAAATAGCAGCTTAAGGATTGGGAAAAGGCCTTCGCTAACCTTACATATCACAGAGGACTAATACCCAAAATATATAAGGAGCTCAAGAAGTTAGACACCAACAATCCAAACAACCCAATTAAAAACTTGGGTACAAAACTAAAAAGAATTCTCAACACAGGAATCTCTACTCTAGTACCAAAAAGTGGGAAATGATCTGATTGACATGGTGGGGGGGGAACATCGTGATTGAGAACTCTGTGTTGACTTGTATTAGCATGTCCAAGAAAACAAACATTAGTTCATAGTTACGTAGGGCACACCTACTGACAAATTAAGGCTTAGTAAAATATACACAAAGTCATAAAATAAAAAAACAAAGAATACATTATGTATTGTTTGTGCAAATTGCAAATTTGCTCCAAATGAGTTACCCCACCTAGTGAAGGAAACTGTTCAATGACTTCAGGTAGGAAGGCCAGGCAGACTGATCATTTCAGCAGCTGTCTGGGTAAACTTTGCTATACCATCTAAAAACCTTATGACAGAAAAATAGCATAAGCAGCTGTATTACAGAATAACAATATGTGTCTTAATCGTTTTTGTCAAGGATAATTATTCCTTCAATAATAGCAGAAATAAACAATATAATTTTACCACTCACTCCTCTTTACTTTCTAGATCGAGAGTTTGAACAACTCGGTAAAGAGGTCAGTATCATCAGGCAGGAGAATGACAAGCCATCTCACAGAGAGAGGTAATCTGTCATAATCACTGACCATGTGGTAAACAGGGAGACAAGTTTGCTCCAAACTGCCTGTTATCCTACATTAGACACAAAATAGTTCGAATGACCTAGTCACACGAGTTGTTGGTAGTTGGACTTCACTTAGCACTATACACAACTAGACACGTGTCTAAAATGGACTACAGTGTAAGGCAGGGGTCTGGCTGCAGGGCTCTGTGAATTTTGACAGACTAGCACAAAGGTGAAGGAAGCACTGTCACTGTGAGGAGCTAATGGAAGAGGGTGGTGTTGGGAAGGCAGACGCTACCTCGATAGCAAATAGATGGAACTAAGGACTATCATCCTGAGAGAGGTAACCAAGTCACAAAAGAACACACATGGTATGCACTCACTGATAAGCGGATACTAGCACCAAAAATCTCAGAATAGCCAAGAAACAATTCACAGACCCTAGGAAGCTCAAAAGGAAGGAAGGCCAGAATGTGGATGCCTCAGTCCTTTTTATAAGGGAGAAAAAACTCTCATGGAAAATACAAGGACAAATAGAGAAGCAGAGACTGAAAAAAAGATCATCCAGAGACTGCCTCACCTGGGGATCCATCACATATGCAGCTACTAAACCCAGTCACTATTGCTGATGCCAAGAAGTGCTTGCTGGCCAGAGCCTGACACAGATGTCTCCTGAAAGGCTCTGCCAGAGTCATACAGATACAGTTGATGCTTGCTGCTGACCATCAGACTGAGCACAGGGACCCTAATGAATCAGCTAAAGAAAGGTCTGAAGGAGCTGAAAGGGTTGCAACTCCATGGGAAGAACATTATCAACCTACCAAACCCTCCAGAATTCCAAGGGACTCAAACACCAACCACTGAGCACACATGGAGAGATACATGGCTCTAGTTGCACATGTAGCAAAGAATTGTATTGTCTGGCATCAATGGGAGGAGAGGCCTTTGGTCCAGTGAAGGCTCATTTTTCAAGTGTAGGGGAATGCCAAGGTGCTGAGGTGTGAGTGGGTGGTTAGGAGTGAGAGTACCTTCATGGAAGCAAGGGGAGGAGAGAGGAGATATGGGAGACAGGGGAAAGAGGATAACATTTGAAATGTAAATACAGAGACTATCCCATAAAAAATGATTTCAAAAAGAGTTAAAAAAAAAAAGAAAAAAAAAAAAACAAATGATGATAAATGCTGGTGTGGAAGCAGGGAATAATTAACCTTTATATGCTACTGGTGGTAACAGATTCTTGAGCAGATGCTACATAAATCAATGTTGAAGTTCCACTCTTAACCTCTGAACCAGCTCTCCATCTCTGGAAATTTACCATTCTTTGAAGTATAAAGAAACCAGGAATCTACTTGGGATTTGTTCATAAGGCTCATGACCACTTGTTAACTCTGGACCTAGTGGTTCTGACAGTATCTTCTGAGCTCCAAGGACACCAGCATATGTGTGTGTGGTCAAACATGCATGCATGTGTGTACATGCATACACACACATACACACACACACACACACACACACACACACACACACACACACACACACACAGAACACACACACACAGAGAGAACCTAAATTTTAAAAAGATTATCTACTTAATCTCTTCCCTTGCTACAGCTTCCCACTAGTATGATACACATTGCTTTAAGTTGCTAATGTTCCCGTTTCACTAATCTAGACCTTAAGCAAATGGTACCTGGACAACATTTCTCATTCATTAAAACAAAAACCATTGCTCCCTAAAAAGTTAAAATGTAAGATAACTATCATATTTGAAGGGAAAACAGAAATGCTTCCTAACATACCTTTTCTTCTACTCTGATTGCAGCATGTAATGACTATGGTATCACACTAGGTGCAGAAAAATTTTCCCTGCCTGCCAGTTACCTGGATCAATTGACAAGTATTTGTTAGAAGATGGTACCCACCATTAAGCCAGACATAGTGCAAAACAGACAAACAAACACCTATTCTTCAGAGACAATTCAAAGTAAACAAATATAAGAGTACTTTACTTTTAAAATAACAATCTAATTAAACCTTTTACCTGGAGCTTCTGAAAGCCCAGAGGATCTGCTAGCACCTTTTACTTTCTAGTTGTCAGTATCCTCTTTTTGAAAAAACAAAAATTTCCACAACTAACATCACTAAATACAAGCTATGTGAGCACTGTGAAGGCTCCAGAAGATGTGTACATCCACTGAAGGCGGCAGTGTCGGATAGCTCCTCTATGTGCTGCTTGCACCTCAGTTCACAGGAACAGAGCAACAGAACAAGTGGTCTAGCAATGTGAGAGCAGGGATATGTGAATCCTAAATGTTTTCCCAAGACCTGGTGAGGGTTCAATTCATTATCTTGTTGTCAGTAAGATATTTTGGAAGCGTCTGCAATGCTCCAACATAAACACAGGATTTTCACAGAACAGACTCCTCAAACTGCCTAGTAATCAAATTTACATTTAAACTTAGGTGTGGGGCATCTAGTGTTTGTAAACATTCTCACAAATTAGTTTTCGTTCCTTCAGGATACATCTGCTGTAGCTCCTAGAAATGTTATTCCAATAACAGGAGTTCAAATGCCTTAAAATCCATGAATTTCCAAGTCAAGATTGGATAATTTCATGTAATCGATTATCTTATGCCTGAGATGACTCTACCTGAAGACATAAGCCAAATATAACAATTTATACTGTGAAATATTTTAAATCAATTTACAGTCAATGACTTAGAATAGTTTAAGTATTAAAGTAACTTTAAACATTTACATGGACCCATACATGCTCATTTCAATTAAGCAAACATCCAGAATTCTAAATTCTATTTCACAATGCATAATATGAAAATACCATTACTTGATCAAAGAATACATGAATGTCCTGGAGGAGCAGAGAGGAGGCTCCCTCCACACACCCTCCATCCAACAAGAGGCTCAAGGACAACTTGTGCAAGACACTGTAAAACTCAACTGAAAAATTCAGGAGGAGCAGAGTCAAGTGTACAGACAAAGCCCTCCACATGAGACATAACAGTCAAACTCAGCTTTTTGAATGTCTTTTCATTTGGTTTTTTTTGTTTGTTTGTTTTTTTGTTTTTGTTTTTCACAATCTTTTCTGCTTTAATTTAACAAAATATTCTTTAAGCTTGGAAATATGAAAAATAGTGATTACGAATGGATCAGTGCAGACCAATTGACATATACTTTGGAAATGAACTATTATTTATCTCTTTAGGCAATAAGAGAATTTAACCTAAATGTTATTAATCACCTGTAAGGAGTGAAAATAGGGAATAAGGATGTTTATAGTATATCAATATTTCTTTTGGCTCATACAATATATATTTGTAAAATATTTGTAAGTAAAAACAAATTACATATACTGAAAATGAAATCATAGTGAAATACATTTTGCATTAAATAACCACCTGAATAAAATATTTTTTTCACAGCACAGAAAAACTCAGTACAAAAGGACATTGGCTCAGAACAGCATACCAGATGAACATTAGAGATTAATTTTAATAATCAAATTCATAATTCATCTAATCTAGGAAATGCCAAGAATAGTTTAAAGAGAAATTCCACTTCACAGGAACTAATGCACCAACTGTCAGTGTGAGCAGGGATGACTCAAAGATTCTGGAATGCAATATGCTTATGTTTAATGACATCAATAGACATGTGGGCAATTCACAATACAGGAAATATCCAGTAACTGTGATGCTTCTAATGCTACAACTCGGCTACAGCTTTACTCTAGTTTTGGAACTGACCATGATCCAAGAGAAACAAACAGCATACAACATATTACTCTTTTCTTAGACAGGTACATTTCAGAGCAAAGACAATTTTAAAATATTATGCTTTTGTTTTTGGCACAGAAAAACATCTCAAAGCATTATTCATATTATTTCTCTCCCCTAAAGTTAACATACTTTAATGCCATATGGATACAAATTTACTTCTGTTCATTTAAACTTGTAATTAAACTTTATAACATAGAAAACTGCTACAGTAAAATAATCTCATTCTACTGCAAGGCATTTTTTTTTTTTTCTAAAATAACATGGGTGATGTGCCAAATGGCTGGGGTGGTAGCTCATTATACCTTCAGAGAGAATCCAAGTTTGAGGCTTATCTTGGGTTCTCAGATGCAACAGTGAAAGCTCAGAGTATATCCAACGGTGCAGATGAGGCACAAGTGAGTGAACTTGGGAAGACATGAGTTGCTGGCCACTTGAGGAGCAATGCACTGGTAATCTATTCCCAATGCACTGGTAATCTATTCCCAATGCACTGATAATCTAAAGATCATACCAAGTATCATACCAAGAGAATTTATATCTATCTATTCCCAATCATACCAAGTATAAGAGAATTTATTTCTAAAATACTCAAAATCATTTAAAGAATGAAATCTACTGCTTCCCAGAAAATACCCAGCAATTCTTTGTTCCCTTAAGTTCACAGCAAAGTTTAGAATATACACAGATATCTTACACAGCCACTGCCCTGAAATGCATATAGGCAGTATACTATGTCCAGGATTGCAACCCTATCCACTAAAATGGTATACCTCCCCATTTATTTTTTATATCACCAAGGTTTTATCATTTTACTCATACATGTGTTCCTATTTTATAAGGTTTATATTGCAGTATTCCATTTTAAATATTGTTTCTATAAAAGGTATTTTGTTTTCAAACTTTATCTGTTCAGTACTGGTTTAAAAGAAGTTGATAATTTTTTTAAAAAGACTAAAATTGTTTCCTGAACAGCTTCTACATTTGTAACAAGTTCAAAGAGAGGTATGTGTAATTAGTTTATTTCCCTCAGATATCATACCATATGTGCAAAAGTTTCAGCTTTATTTCTTCTTTCATGTCCTATACGGTGTTTCCTTTTCTTCTCTTACTGCACTGGCTGTAACTTCTAGAACTATGATGAAATGAATGCCTATAAGAAGCTCCTGTTCTGTCTGAAAACACAGTTTATCACCTTTATGATGTCAATTGCATATTTTGGGGCGTTATCCTTTATTAAACTGACAAAATTCCACTTTATTCCCAATTTACCAAAAGATTGTCATGAATGTGTTTTAGATTCTTTTAGATTATATATATTATAATACACATTATATACACATATATTTTATGTATATTTATATTTAAATATATTAAATATGTGTATATTTATGTATAATTATACACATATACATTTGTGTATATTTAGATAATATATATATGTAACTATTTATAGTTGCTTTAAATTCCACGTCTACTGATTCCAATTCCCCTGTAGATCCATTTTTAAAGCTTACTCTGTGTCTTCAATTTAGATATTCTACCTGTAGTATGAATTGTAACTTTTGATAGCCATCCATTAAAACTATGAGGCATAAGAAAATACTATAGGCCAAATGTATCAGATCAGAAATATTCTCTCACAAGGGCTCAGTGTTTTAGCTAAAAGTTACATTTGGACTGAGTGCTCCAATGGACATGTCTAACAAGGTCTGTTCAGGTATATTAGCTAAAACTAAAAAACTATGTTAAGAACTAAACATTGAAAAGATTAATAAAAAGAACAAAATGTAAAAGATATGACACAAAATAAATAAATGCATCCACTATACAACCTAGCAGTTAACACCTGAGGATTTATTCTAGAAAAATATACATTGATCTAGATATAACCTGTACATAAAGTTTTATATTAACTTTGAAATACTAGTGTCTAACTGGAATTTTATCAACTGGCAAAATGGTAGAACTATATAACATGTAATAATGCTCAGTAACAAAAAAAAATAAACTCTAATCCATACAGTCACTTTGACGAATCTCTAAAATATTATATTAGATAAGAGCAATTAATCTCACAAGACTACACATTCTATAATTCTATACAGCATCCATGACTTGGGGAAGATGGGGTAAAAAAAGGACCAGTGACTTGTCAAACCTACAGGGAACCTAATGATAAAGAACAAAGCCAGAGAATTTTGGCAACAACATTATTATATACCTTAACTATATATATGTGAAATTAAACTATAAATTTGCAGCTGTAGCTTTAGAGAGAAAAATATAGATGAATGCTCTTCAAAATTCCAGCATATTATTTCTTACAGCTTCACAATAATCTACAAGTTACATTAAGAACTGGATGAAAATAGTAAAAGGTAGTCACAGAAGTACAAAAGTCTTCATTGTCCTTTTGTAGCACTGGTTTTCAGTCTTTGACGATTACTTAACAGTATATAATATGTTTTGGTCATTTCCTCCCCTTTTGGCCCCTCACAGCCTCCCATGCCTGCTGACACCCTTAACAAGTAAAGTTGTTACTTTAGTGCCTAAGAAAGGCAACACAAGTCCAATTCAATTATAGAAACTGGATTATGATGGCTGTGTTGAATCTCTATGCAACCATTTGTCAAGTCCATGCTTCCAAAGAAAGAAGTTCTTCTGAACTAGTATTTTCTTGCAGATAAAGAAACCAAGGAGAAAACCTATAGATTTTATAATGATGTCTTCATTTGAAATATGACAAGGAACGATAGTTGTCATAAGCAAGTTCGTTCCTCTGTTTCTCAAGTTCTGCCCACAATATATGCTCTGGTTTTGAGCATGCTATAATAGACAGACATGGATCTGAAGTAACAACTGCATTAGTCCTGCCACAGCAAGCAACATGGGCACGTTTGGGTCACTGCTCCTTGACTGTGCTATTCCCACAGAAGCAGAATGATGCATTCAGATTATACCACATCATATTACAAGTTAAACATCAGAGAAACCCAAAACTCCTCTTTAAGTAAGGACAAATAAATATTAGCCCACTTCACATTACCCTAAGGATTTCATCTGTGCGTATCATAGCCCAAGTTTGTAGCTAAATCAAGAAAGAAAGACACATATCTCTACCATCTTTAATTCTCTGAGGAGGCTGTAACTGTTGTTTTAAAGGGTAACTTTAGGGCTGGAGAGATGCTCTGTAATTAGAAGCATTTGCTGCTCTTGCAAAGGACCTGGGGTTTGGTCCCAGCTCCCCCATGGCAGCTCACTACTACCTCTAACTCCAGCTGCAGGGGAGCCAAAGTCCCCTCCTGACTTCTGTAAGTCCCAGGCATGTATGTTTTGTACATACATACAGATGTAAGTGAAAAACTAACACAGTTTCAAAATTAAGGTTAGAAGTCAGCAATGAGTGAAAGAAGTACTCAAATATTACATAAGAAATAACTGAAAATGAAGAGGATTTATTTGTTTGTTTCTTTTTTTTTTTTTTTTTTTTCCAAAACAGGTTTTCTTTGTGTAGCCCTGGTGTGATGCTTTGCATATGCTTAGCCCAGGGACTGTCACTATTAGAAGGTGTGGCCTTGTTAGAGGAAGTGTGTCATTCTGGGAGTGGTCTTGGAGACACTCCTCTTAGTTGCTTGAGGGTGCTCAGTTGGTTACTGGTTTCCTTTGGATGAAGATGTAGAACTCTCAGCTCTACCCGCACCATGCCTGCCTGGATGCTGTGATGTTCCCGCCTTGATGATAATGGACTGAACCTCTGAACCTGTAAGACAGCCCCAATTAAATGTTGTCCTTAAAAGACTTGCCTTGGTCATGGTGTCTGTTCACAGCACTAAAACCCTAACTAAGATACCTGGCTATCCTGGAACTTGCTCTGTAGTCCAAGCTGGCCAAGAATTCAGAGATCTGCCTGTCTCTGTTTCCCAAATGTTGGGATTAAAGTCTTATGCAACCACTGACAAGCCATAAAAGTTCCAGACAGGCTCACAATTTGCTGAAAGACAGTGTTTGGTGTCTCAACTTTTCATCATTCTTTAATTACTTGAAGATAGTACCAATCATGGCTTCTGATATACTAGGTCTTAGAGCAGACCTGGGAGTACACACTAAGTTTCTAAATGTCACTTACAGTGCTTTGGATAAACAAGCCTTGAGAATACCTGCTGGGAATTTTTCACTGAAAGGCAAATCACTGACTAGCCAAAGTACACGGTGTACTGTACTCAAAAAAGCTTACAATATAAAATCTTGAAATTTTGGTACAAGAAAAATATATCTTCAAGAAATCTGCAATCTCCAATAATAATTAGAAATTTCACTTTTATGTAACAATTATAAGTAATTCATATGATTATATTCTTCATAAATATCTATGTGTTTTTCTATCATAAAAACATTTGGAGCACAGTGATCCTTAAGATTATCTTAATGCAATTTTTAATTATCTCTTGGTATATGATCTATGTATAAAGGTAGTACTGGTTCCAACTTCAATTAACCAATTTAGCTCACAATGTGCTCTTCCTGCTGCTACTATTAAGAATAAACCTAAATATACAGTCACTTCTTGGCACTTTTTAAAAGGTATTCTGATGACATTTTATCAATATGTAGGTTTTTGTTCAAGTTCAAAGAATATATTCCTTTGAGAAGGTTATGATTTTTGACCATGAAAAAAAGGTGACTGATAGGATGAATAACTGTGTTTTTGGTTTGAACATTTTACATACATATAAATCACATATTATCCCATGATTATATGCAATCATTTACATTCCATGTGCCAGTTAAAACTGTATTTTGAGAAAAAACTACTTGACTTCTGGAAATGTCAGGATCATGTATTAAGTATTACATTTCTAACACTTATATGTGTCTTTATAAAGCCTTCATCTCTATGAAGCTTTGATGGTGACAGCATTTGTCCAGACGGTGGCCAGTCCTCAAACAGAGTAGTTATAAAGAAAACGACTCAGAGTCCAGCACTTGCATGTAAAAGTGTAGACCTTGTATAGTCCCAGACACTCACTTCAGAAACACAGCTCCTAATGCCTTCTTTAGAGAAAAAAGAACCCATACGGCAATAACTCAAACTATCACTATTACCGCTTTCTAAGAATTTAATGGTTAAAATTTCTTAGTATAAGAACAGGTCTACAGAGAAGGACATTCAGAATTGGTCCATAATAAGAGGAAGTGGACATCAAGAGAAGAAGAAAAAAACCAGGGGTAGGAAGAACAAATAAGTAAGGGAGTAATGAAGGGTTAATATGCTCAAAGGACATTATATGCAAAACAAACATGGTGTGGTAGCTAGCCTGGCTGGTCAACAAGTCCCCAGGATCTTTCCCCCTCTGCTTCTAGCACTGGGACTGCAGCTCATACTGTGTGCTCTGGTGGTTCAGAAGTAGGTCTTCACACTTGTACAGCCAGCACCTCAGATAGCTCCACAGCGCCTGCTGTACTGATTTTATTACTTCTTTCATCATGTCTTTTGGATTTAATGTGCTTGTATTTAGTTAATTTCTTAAAGGAAAAGCTTAGGCCATTGGCCTTAAACCTTTCTAATTTTATAATATAAATATTTAATGCTACAAATTTTTCTGTAAGCACTGCTTTAACTATACCTAAAACTTAGAAATAAATGGAAAATTTCAATAAATGGAAAATATTTTATTTCTCCTTAAGATTTTCTTGGAAATTAGATTTAACTGATGGGTACCTCAACATTGTATTGCTTGATTTTAAATGAAAGAATAAATTGTGTGGGGCGCCGCCCACACATTCCCACGCATTCGCCATTACAAGATGGCGCTGATATCTGGCTGGAGTTAGCAGTAAACAAGCCATGTGCGCACAGGCTGGGTAACTTCCGCTTCATGAGTTCCGCCTCTTCCCGTGGCGTCATAGGGCCTGCTGAGTCTCAACCAATCAGGGGGCTCCGCGTCCAAGGCAAGGACTGATCCTTTTATAGGGGACGGGCTGGATAGCTCCTCTCTCTCTTCCTTTCTCTTCTGCCTCTCTCTCCCTCTCTCTTCCCCTCTTCTTCCTCTCTTCCCCTCGTGGTTTTCGGCCGTCTCGTGGAGCTTGTTCGTCTTGTTCGTCTCCTTGGATCTCTTGGTTTTCCCCGTCCTTTTCGTTATGTGAAGCAAGTACCGGTTTTTCCAGATTAATAAAGTTTACCGCAGAAGGATTCTATTTTGTGTGCCGCGTCGTTCTTGCAGGCGAGACGGTTGCGCGGGACAAAATTGGTATTTTTTTAAGCAGATTTCTCTATAAGAACTGGCAGGTTGTATATGAACAGAGAACATACTTTTAACAATTTGAGACAAGTTTGATGGCCTAAAATAGTATATAAAAACACAGTGGAAAGAATGTGTACTTTTCTTTCTCTTTGATCTTAAGGTGAATATGTTTGATTTGTATGTGCATTGTGTTTGTTGAGATGCATGTAAGTGTGCGTATGTGCATGGGCATGTGACTGATACCAACCCTGACTGCTTTATACACTGTTCACTGAAAAGAGGTCTCTTACTTGACCTTATGGCTCTTCTGAACAGCCAGCTTGCTCTACAGAGTCCTTGTTTGTCTTCTAAGAGACAGAAGTACCATGCCCACCTGACGTTTATGTAAGTACTAGAGATAAGAACTCATACTTGTAAAACAACATTTTATTCAACAGAACCATCTCCCTAGGCCCCAAAGTCATATATTCTTATGGCATTAGTTTTATATACTTAATGTTTAAATTTTCTATATCTTCAAAAAAATAAGTAGTCAGTCAATGCACTGTTGAAAGGAGTGTGAAAATATTCCTTATACATGGATTTATTTATACTATAAATCCAGTCAGGTTTGTATTATATCTACTTTATGATTTTAAGAGTAGACGTTTAGAATTTTATGCTCATCCACCAGAATTTAGGGATCTGATCAGAAACAGTAATCCTTCATATTAATAACCTCTAATACTAATGTAAGAAGTATGACTTTTATTTGATTTAAAAAAAAGCCACCACCATAAATAATGAGAGTCTTGTTATTTAGATGTTTAAGTATCCAAAGAGCTATTTTCCCTTTCTTTCAAATAATATTTTAAAATTATAGAATAGTTACTTTCTTCACAAACATTAAAGTTAATGCTCTATATTCTGGTTCGTGTTATTTTTCTTCTAAAATGTAAGGTATGAAATCGGAGAGATACCTAGTAGGTAAAGTATTTCAGGCAAGCATGAGACCTGCAGGATTTTCAGAACCACATAAAACTCCAAGTATAGCAATATGCACCAGAATCCCAGCACTGATGGAAACACAAGGAAGCTCACAGGCTAGCCAAGACAGCTAGTACAGCCCATTGTGGTACCAGTTCAGCAAGGGAACCTACAGAGAATAATGTGGGGAATAGTAGAGGAAAACAGCAGACACTGAGCTCCGGCCTCCATGTGCACAAGAGCTAGCACCACCCTACACATGTATGCAAGCTAAACATGGTCCATGAGCAAGACAACAGGCAGCCCTCCTCAATATTCTCTGCATCAATCAGTTCCCACCTCCATGTTCCTGCATTTAGACTGCTGCCCTGACTTCCCAGGATGATGGACTACAGCTATAAATTTAAATAAATCCCTGCCTCTCCCAAGTTGTTTATAGACAATGTTTTAACACAATAGAAGTCCTAACGACAACAAGGCCATTGGTGGTATGTGTATATATGGTAAAACATTAAAATGGAGTTATCCTATAACAGAGTAACTGCTGGATAGCCTTCTGTCAACTGGACAAAAGCTAGAGTCATCTGAAAAAAGAAAACCCAGTTGGTAAAAATGCCTCCAAAAACTCAAGCTACAGGCAGAGATGCCTAAATAGAATTTTACTAATTAATGAAAGATCAGGAAAATTCTATTCTACTGTAGGTGGGAAACCCCTAAGCTGCTAGCCCTGAGGTCTATATAAAAGCAGTCTGAGCAAGCCATGGGGAGCAAGGCAGTAAGCAGCACTCCTCCATGGCCTCAGCATCAACTCCTGCCTCCAGATTTCTAGCCAGTTTGAGTTCCTGCCTTGGCTACCCTCACTGGACTATATTCTGGATATGTAAGCCAAATAAACCCGTCCCTCCCGAACTTGCTTTGGTCATGTATTTCATCAAAGCAATATTAACCCAAAGAAAATGACAATGAACCTAATAGATGCCAAAGGCTATCAATATAAAAATTTGGATAAGAATGGGTTAACCTTTTTAAAACTATTCTCAGTGAGGTCCCACAAACACCCCACCTCCAAACAATACAGGCACCTGCTAATGCTATTGGCTACACTCCAGAACTTGATAGTAAGACATTGTTTTTTTTTTTCTTTTTTGTCTTAAATAAAATAATCCAACAAAATCAACTATAGGAGAGAGGTTTTATATCTTTTTATAATTGTAGGGGAGACAGGGCAGGTGATAGATAGGGAAGGTATGGTGGGAGCAGGAGAGGCTGGCTCATCACAATGCATATGAGCTCAGCAAACATCCAAGAACAGAAAATGAGAGCAGACTGCAAATACTCAAGGCCCACCTCAGTGACACATTACCTGTAGGAGGGGCCACTTTCTAAGGCCATGATTCTGAACTGTCCTAATGCTGTGAGCCGTTAATACAGTTCTCCATGTTGTGTAATAGGACTGCATGTTGTGGTGACACTCAAGTATAAAAATTATTTTCATGGCTACTTCATAACTGTATATTGCTATGTTTTTATCTTTTTTATTAGATATTTTATGTATTTACATTTCAAATATTATCCCCTTTCCCCCTACTCCCATGTCCCCTCTCCCTGCTTCAATAAAGATGTTCCCACTCCCAACCACATCCCCTGGCATTCCCCTACACTGGGGAATCGAGCCTGCATAGGACCAGCATTTCATTTTGCTTCTACGCAGGAACCCTGCAGAGATATGCTTCACAGATCTGAGTAGGTCCTAGTTGTCAGTCTTTGAGCTCTTTCTCAATTCACTTGCACTTGAATTCTGTGCTGCATTTCCAAGATGCTATCCACACTCTTAAAAATTATTGCATATATGTTCCTTGATTTGTTTATATAAGGCATGAGACAATTCACTCTCTGTTGCTGTGGTTTTGGCATGGAGGGAATGTGCTCTATATAGTCAAACATACCATTTATCATTACCAATATATAGAAAAGGCTATTTTACTATTTAAAACAAGGAATGGTTGCCTTTTGTGAATTCCATGACCATGATAGGTCATCTAGGATTTCTGAAGCCTTTAAAGTGAGACTGAGACAGCCTGCCCACAGAGAGCTGAGCACCCAGGAGCACTCTCCCTTGAGTACCCATTTTCTCTCCACTGAGTTTCCAGGAAGAGACCTTCAGGAACTCTTGGGGCAAAGGTATCTACAGATTCAATGCAATCCCATCAAAATTCCAACTCAATTCTTCATAGAGTTAGAAAGAGCAAATTGCAAATTCATTTGGAATAACAACAAAACAAAAACAAAAAAAAAACAAAAATAGCAAAAACTATTCTCAAAAATAAAAGAACTTCTGGGGTAATCACCATCCCCGATTTCAAGCTGTATTACAGACCATTCCTGATAAACACTGCATGGTACTGGTACAGAGACAGGCAGGTAGATCAATGGACTAGAATCGAATACCCTGAAATAAATCCACACACTCATGGTTCCTTGACCTTGACATGATCTTTGACAAAGGAGCTAGAAACTTTTAATGAAAAATGGACATCTTCAACAACTGGTGCTGGTTCAACTAACAGTCATCATGCAGAAGAATGCAAACCGATCTATTCGTACTTATCGCCCTGTACAAAGCTCATGTCCATGTGGATCCAAGACCTCCACATAAAACCAGGTACACTGAAACTAGCAGAACAGAAAGTGGGGAAGAGCTTAGAACACATAGGCACAAGGGAAATTTTCCTAAACAGAACACCAATGGTTTATACTCTAAGATCAAGAATCAAAAAATGACACCTCAAAATAGCAAAGCTTCTATAAGGCAAAGGACATTGTCAATAGAACAAAAAGGTAACCAACCGATTGAGAAAAGATATTTACCAATCCTACATCCAATAGAGGACTAATATCTAGTACCATAGAGACTGCCCCACATGAGGATCCATCCCATGTGCTATCAAACCCAGTCACTATTGCTGATGCCAAGAAGGGCTTGCTGACTAGGAGCCTGATAATGGATGTCTACTCAGAGGCTCTGCTACAGCCTTACTGATACAGATGAGGAGGCTTGCAGCTAACCACTGAACTGAGCATGAGGACCCCAATGGAGAAGTTAGAGAAAGGATTTAAGGAGCTGAAAGGGTTTACAATGCCATGGAAATAACAAAATCAAGCAACCCCCACCCCCAGAGCTCCCAGGGAGTAAACACCAACGAAAGAGTACACATGGAGAGAACCATGGCTCCGCTGCATATGTAGCAAAGGATGGCATCGTCTGGCATCGACAGGAGAGGCCTTTGCTTCAGTGAAGGCTGGTTTTCCCAGTGTAGGGGAATGCCACTGAGATGGAGAAAGGCACTGAGATGGAGAGGGTGGTTGGGAAAGGGAGTACCTTCATGGAAGCAATGGGAGAAATGAGGGGACAGGAGTGGGGGGGAAAGGGGATGACATTTGAAATGTAAATACAGAAAATATTCAATTTTTAAAAAAGGGAAAAAAAGAAAAACAATGATGTCTTTCCACGAAGTTCAGTGATACCGCCACTATATCCTGGGCACTGTGTCTGCTTTCAGAATAGACCTTCTCACTCTTACTGGATGTACTTGATCTTATCTATCTCTACTTTATTTCCTACGTGCCGAGATAACAACTGTGATGTATTTTTAAATAAATATTGACAAGTTAAAAATTTTAAACATTTTATAAATGTTTTAAATGACCAAATTTAAAACATTTAATAAACACTTTCAAAATTTTGCATAAAAAAATCCCTTCGTGGGAATCAAGCTTAGGCTGTGAGGCCTAGTAGTGAGTGCCCTTTCCTGCTGATCCATGCTGCTTGCCCCACTAGAGACTTATAGAGAACAATTAGTGATCAAAATGGCAACTGTTTCAAAGATCTCTTAATCTATGCCAGGAATCATGCCAGGAAATCCCACCTCCTTTTTCTATGAAACAAGCATTTGAAAAGATTTTGATAAGTTCCTGTACATATTTCAAGGGAAATAGAAGAAGCAGTGTGTATTACAGGAAAGAGTCGCACAGGTGGAAGAGAGGACACAAAGCTCCTAGGAGTACAACAGTAATATTCTTAACCTAGAAAACAGCTCAATATGCAGAGAGCAGATCAGTGCTAGAATATGTACTGAAAACATTTTAAATCAGATATTCCTGTATTAAAAATGTAGCATAGCATTAAATTAATATAATTTTGAAATGACAAATTATCTATATTTTCTTGGAGAAGTAAGTCATTATCTTAGAGTAATTGCAAATACTACCTACCCAAATCATCTTTAAGGATAATTATAAAAGAACTAATTTACTACAGATTACTTTTAAGGGACATGGTTATCTTCCTAAATACTAAACTTATTTCACATTCAGAGTCTAACATGTTAGGAACAATCATTTAGAGGATTATAATGAGTAGACTGTTCTAAACATTTTAAAGATATAACTACATTAAAATAAAAATTGCATATTACATAACTACAATACTATATCTAAACTATTGCAAAATTCCTTTTAACTATATGATTGGGTCATTGTTTTCCATGCATATTATGTTTTGAATATAAAGGGCCTTCAAAAGGCTCATGTGTTGAAGGCTTGTTCCCCAGCTGGTGGATTCCATCACTACAAGGTGATGGGTTCATAAAGGTTCTGACCTAATGAAGAGGTTGTTTCACTGATGGATTAAATTGGATGGCATTTCAAGTAGGTGATAGTAATTTGCCAAGGTAAGACAAAGTTGAAGTTAGTTGGACAAAGGAGCTGAGCCTTTGAGGCACTGGTCTAGGGCTGATCTGTCCTCTCTCACCCTGTGTCTCTCTGTCTGTCTCTGTCTCTCTGTCTCTCTCTCTCTGTCTCTCTCTCTCTCTCCCCCTCCCTCCCTCCTTTCCCCTTCCTACCCTCTTCCCTCCATCCCTCCCTCTCTCTCTGTGTCCATCTAACCATGAGGTAAGTCCTTCTGTTTTCCCACATTCTCTCAAACATAATAAACTATTCTACTACTACACATAGGTCAAAGAAAACACAATCAAGTGACCAACTCACATTTCTGAAATAATAGGGAAAACACATCTGTTATGGTGAAGAAAGTTACCCAACATGAGTGATTCTGAAAAGTACTAGACTTGAAACCAAAACTGTGGGACCTAATAAACCCACTAGGCAGGTCACTCTACATTTCTCATTTCTTTTGACCTGTTAATTCATATCTGTATAAGAACATTTCAAACGATGTTTACACAGTGTGGTAATTTGAATGAGATGCTCCCCATAGTGTCAGGCATGTGAACACTTGGCTCCTAGCTAATGCTACTATGTGATGAGATTCCACCGATTGTTTGCAAACTCAATCTTACAATCCTTGGATTCTTGTAAGGCTTTTGTCCATTATATTTTATGCTAACTACAACTCCAAATAATAAAATACATTGAATGTTAACACTAAAGTTTTCCATTTACTGAGAAAGAGATGTTGGAGCTCACCTCCTGGGAAGCTGGCAGGGGTGACTACAGAGGTAAGGATTCATGGGAAAACGCACAGTAGAAAGGACTATGATTGTGCACTTGTGCACTCAGAATGTGAAGTGCCTCGGAAATCCCGAGTGAGAGTGTCTCATCCATGGCATAGAAAGAGGAGAGGGGAAAGAAAGGGTTATTTTACAAAGACATGGTTCACAGATTAGGCAGCAATTCATCCACTAAAGGGGCAACTACAGTAACAAAAACAGGACTGAGCATGGACAAACAAGCAGGAAGTGGGGAAAATAAAAGTCTATAGGGGATATGGAAAATTAGTGTTCACAGAAATAAAGAGAAAATGAGCAGGGTCTTTGTAAAGGAAAATCACAATTATGATAATATTAAAAAAAAAAACATTTTCAAGTGATGAACTCAAACATTTCTAGGTGAGAAACAAAAGGCCATCAACAGAAAGATGGGAGATACCTGGGTGTATATAATGGAACCTGGAAAAGGCTTGTAGAAAATGTGAAGTAAAGATCAAATGGGCCATAGCATAAGTGTACACACAAAATAGAACAAAGGGAAAGAGAATTACGCAAATTTATTTTTAATTTTTATAACAATTATTCACCACTTACTGTATATTATTTATAATGAACGATATTTTTTTCACTGTTTGGATAACTTTGTATGAATTAATTTAACAGCCTCAAAATAATACAATAATACACACTATGCTTTATTCTTTCCTTTCACTTACAAGTCATTGATGATTACAACCAGAAAGAAAGGCATGCACGGTATATATTGTCAGAATAGACGCAGATGAGTATTAACTTGCAAGTCACGTGGAGCATAATTACTCACTTGAAGGACACAAGCTCCTCAGGAACAGTGTATAGATGACACGATAAGTATTCAACAATTTAAATCAGAAAACTACAGATTGGGAAAAAACTTCAATAACCTTACATCGAATAGGAGGCTAATATCCAAAATACATAAAGAACTCAAGAAGCTAACCTCCAAAAAACCAAGAAACCAAATCAAAAAATAGGATATAGAGCTAAACAGAGAATTCACAACAGAAGAATCTGAAATGGCCTAGAAACACTTCAAGAAATGGTTATTTCAAAGTCTTAGTGATGGGGGAAATGCAAATCAAAATGAGCCTGAGATTCCTCCTTACACCAGTCAGAATGGCTAAGATCAAAAATTCAGGTGACGACACATGTTGGCGAGGATGTGAAGAAAGAATAACACTCCTCCATTGCTGGTGGATTGCAAGCTGATATAACCACTCTAGAAACCAATCTGGAGGTTCCTCAGAAAATTGGAAACAGAAGACCTACCTGAAGGCCTAGCTATGTCACTCTTGGGCATGTACCCAAAAGATGCCCCACCATGCGACACAAGCATGTGCTCCACCATGTTCACAGCAGCCTTATTTGTAATAGCCAGAAGCTGGAAAGAACCCAGATGTCCTTCAACAGATAAATGGATACAGAAATTGAGGTTCATGTACACAATGAAATACTATTCAGCTATTAAGAACAAGGACATTGTGAGTTTTGGAGCTAAATGATAAGACCAGAAAATATCAACCTGGGTGAGGTAACTCAGACCCAAAAGGACATGTATGTACTCACCAATAAGTGGGTATTAGCCAAAAAACCTACAGAATACCCACAATGCAATCCATAGAACTCAAGAAGGTTAACAAGCAGTAGGGCCCAAATGTGAATGCTTCAGTTCCACTGGGGAGAGGAAGAGTCTGGATGAGAGAGGGGAGCAGAAAGGATGGAAATATGCAACCTTGTGGGATGGGAGGTGGAGGAGTGCCAGGTGAGAGACTCTTAAACGAAATACACAACAGTGGGAAGAGAGAACTTGAGGAGTCCACCTCCCATAGAAAGACAAGAAATCAAGTAGAGGGATGAGGTTGCCATTGTGCCTGTGTGTCTTTTTTCTTTTGGTTTTCTTGCTTAGGTATTTTCTTGTTTTTACTAGGATGTAGTTTCCCTCCTTGTATTAGGTTTTCCACCTATAATTTGTTGTAGTGCTAGGTTTGTGGTCAGATATTGTGTAAATTTAGTTTTGTACTGGAAAATCTTGGTCTCTCCATCTCTGGTGATTGAGAGTTTTGCTGGGTATAGCAGCTCAGGCTGACACTTGTGCTCTCTTAGGGTCTGCATGATGTCTGTCTAGGATCTTATAGCTTTCATAGTCCTTGTTGAGAAGTCAGGTGTGATTCTGATTGGTCTGCCTTTATATGTTATATGATCTTTTTCCCTTATGGCTTTTAGTGCTCTTTCTTTGCTTTGGGCACTTGGCGTTTTCACTATTATGTGTTGGGAGGAATTTCTTTTCTGGTCCAACCTATTTGGAGTTCTGAAGGCTTCTTTTATGCTCGTGGTCATCTCATTCATAAGGGTAGAGAAGTTTTCTTCTACAATTTGGTTGAAGATATTTACTGTGCATCTTAGTTGATATTCTTTGCCTTCTTCTATTCCTATTATCCTTAGGTTTTGTCTTCTAATTGTGTCCTCGATCTCCTGGATATTTTGGGTTAGGAGCTTTTAGGCTTTTGCATCTTCTCTGACTGCTTTGTCTACATTTTCAATGTTGTCTTCAGTCCCTGAGATTCTCTCTTCCATCTCTTGTAGTCTGTTAGAGATGCTTGCATCTGAGACTCCTGATTTCTTTTTTAGGTTTTCTACCTCCAGAGTTGTCTCTTTTAGTGTTTTCTTTATTGTTTCCATTTCCATTTTAAATTCCTTCTTCAATTCCTTCATCTCTTTGGTTCTGTTTTCCTCTAGTACTTTGAGTTCTTTGGGTGTTTTTCTCCTCTTTAAAAGCTTCTGATTCTCTTTGCTTTTCCTCCCATTCTTGTTTAAGGATCTCTATCATCATCTTGAGGTATGATTTTGGATCTGAGTCTTCTTTTTCTAGAGTGTTTGGCATTCCATTGTTTGCTGTTATGGGAGAGCTGGGTACTGGTGTTGCCAGGTTGTCTTGGTTTCCATTGGGTAAACTCTTTGGCTTTCTTCCTGCCATCTTGTTGTCAGGGATTGGTTCCCATCTCTCGTGTACCTTACCTGTGTCCCTGGATCTCCGCTGTTCCTGGTGGCAGATGGCCTGAGCGTTTGGTCCACGTGCACGGGCCCTCCGAGTGAAAATCGAGTCCCTAAGGCAGAGTTCCTGTTCCCCTGAACCAATGGTGGGGGGGGGGGGCTTTCCGGGTGCTGGACCCAGTCCTCTCTGCGCCCTGGCTACTCGCAGTGCAGTCTCACCACGCCTGTGTCCCTGGATCTCCACTGTTCCTGGTGGCAGATGGCCTGAGCGTTTGGTCCACATGCCAGAATCTTTTATTATTAAATGCTCTTCTGGCCACTTTCCCAAATTAAGTGCATAAAGAAAAATTCTTCTGGTCCCTGAATTGGAAGTTTGAATAATTTTGCTCACTCTGAATAGAGCACATGGAAAGTAAAACCTAAGTGTCACTCTAACAGCCTCCTCCCACTCCGTTTTCAGAAGTGACATCTGCAGGCATATTTGATGTGAAGGAGAGAACTCAAAAGATATCGATAACAAATAGAAAGAGATGTCTAAGCTTTAAGAATCAGAATCATGTATGAGGTCTGGAGTCCATAAGAGTCAAGCAGTCATACCTTACTAACCTTCATTAATCAGACATTAAAACCACTCATTGATTCAATGAACATATCACCACCATGTGAAGTCTGCATTTTATAAATAGTGCACAATGAACAAAACGTACCCAGTTTCATTTCTCTGAAAGCTACAGCACTAATGTAAAGAACAAATTTAGCTGATCTTAAAGAAGAAAACTACACCACAACCGCAAAGCACCTATATGACCAGTTATGACCAGATGGTAGTTCAGAGACTAGAAAAACAAGCAAAAACAGCAAACAAACAAAACCTGCTGAGAATAAAGTGTATATTATTTTTCCTCTCATTGTAATAAACACCTGATTAGAGGCAACTTAGGGATGAGAGGCTTCTTGTGGTATGTGGCTTCCAAGTATGAGGCAATGTTATGCCTGGTAGCAGCAGAAGCAGGTAGGCATGTCTGGCCCATCCCTCTGTAGATCAGGAAGCAGAACACCAACCATAACAGGACAGATGACAGAACAGTTCACTAGGCCCTCCTAACCTCGACCTAAGCTGCCCAGTGAGGCTGCACCTCCAGCATTTCCACAATGTCCCAAAGCAGTGTTATCAGTGGGTAGCAGTAAGCCCATGAGCCCACTGGGTACACTATGAAGATCATTTCTAGTTTTGTGACTCGTTATCACCATCTTCCTAAAATGTTATAAAATACATTAGAGGACTTGGGTGTGAACATAAAGAAAGTAATTTATATAGTAGTATGAAACTTTCAAAAATAAATAAAAACACTTTAAATATGTTATAGAAGTTGCTACTCTGGGCTAGAGAGATGGTTCAGGGGTTGACTGACTGCTCTTACAGTTCAATTGAGTTCAATTCCCAGCAACCACATGGTGATTCACAACCATCTGTAATGGGATTCAATGCCTTCTTCTGGTGTCTGAATACAGTGACAGTGTACTCACATACATAAAATAAATAAATCTTAAATAAAAAAAAGAACAAGTTGCTACTTTAGCAGGTGCATCCTTCAATTTAGATGCTACAAAACAAAGCAGGATGTTTACACTAGTTTAAGAATTATAACTCACTGCAAGTTACATGGTAGACTGTTATAATATTAATGTAAAGCTAGCATTTTTCTGAAAATATAAACATCCTTGTTGCATGATAAATGGACTGTCACTGGTCAAGTAGCTAAAAAGCTATCTCAGTTAGGGTTTCAATTGCTCTCATGAAACACTGTGACCAAAAGCAACATGGAACGGAATGGGATTGTTCCATTCACAGTTCCATAAAACATGGGGAGAAATGGGATTGTTTCCTTCACAATCCCAAACAACATAGGGAGAATGGGATTGTTCCATTCACAATCCCATACAACATGGGGAGAATTCACATGTGTTTCCTTCACAATCCCATATAACAGTTCAGCATCAAGAGCACTGGGTACATGAAATCACACACAGGGCAGGAACCAGGAGGCAGGAAAAAGCAGAGGCTGTGAAGGGGTGCTGCTCACTGGCTTGCTCCTCAGTCTGGTCAGCCTGCTTTCTTATAGAACCCAGAACCTGGTGGGGCCAAGGTATGACACTGCCTACAATACCATGGGCCCTTCTATGCAAGTGATTAAGAGAATCCCCTAAACATGTGCCTACAGATCAATCTTCTAGAGGCATTTTCTCAAATAAAGTTCCCTCCTCTCAGATAGTTTGATAAAGTTGGCTTTATTAGGTTTGCTGTCTACAATTTTTCTTTGGACATTCCAAGTACTAAGAAAAGTAGAATGGTTCTTTCAGTCTCCATTTGTGTTTAATCTTTTAATGATTCCAAAGGGGAACAAGTGGATTGAAAGCTTGGTGCTGTCAATCAGAAATCAGCCTTACTAATAAATATAAAACACTGGACAAGTTATAACTGCTTTCAAAGTACCAGAGACATGAAGGTGGGTGGAGTCATTTTATCACAAAAATCAAAGAAATCATTGATAAATGTTGAACTACACCTGGAAGATCACCCTTCGGTCAATGAGGTAGCACATCAGGCAGCTGGCACCCTATGCACTTTGCCTAAGAGTACCAGAGATATAAAACAGTGCGACATTTTTTTAGTTAGTAGATTTATATAGCCCAAACACTGGGTGACTTGAGATGGGAAAAGAAAGGAAGTAAAAATACCACAGATAGAATGGGTCAAACAACAGAACTCATAGCTCTGAGGACTTAGTGGTCCATGATCAAAGTGCAGGCTAATTTGTAATTTGGTTCTTTTTGAAGCCCTCTCTTCCTCACGCCCCACACATGCCCTGCCCCACCCTAACCCATCCTGTAAGTATACCTACCTTCTCACTGCCCCACATGGTCATTACTCACGTGTAAACACCCAGAAACAACCTCTGCCACTGGATTAGGACCCCACCATGGCATCTAAATTCAACTTTAGTCTTCTCTTTAAAGAGCCCATCGCTAAACACAATTTCAAGAAAGATTACATTTTAAATTTGAACTTGGGAACACAATTCAGTACAGAATAGTAAGAATTACAGTAAGCTAATTAGAAGATTATGCAAACTGAAGCTAAATAAATGCAAATGAAGATAGGGAAAGATGCTATGTTAAGAAGTTAAAACAACAAGATGTGGTAATTATCAAGGATTGAAAGAGTAACACATCAGACTTAAACAACAGAATGAATGACAGTACTGTTTAAACAGAACAAGTAAGTTAATGTCCACATAAAACTCCAGGGACATCTCTGAAAATCCAGGTCCAGTGACAAGCAGATGTGAGAAGTCAGAATGAAAAGAAGATTGCTGACAATCACGTGATACAGACTCAGCCATCACTGAAGGGTCTCTGATTATCCATCCCCTACTTAGAAGCTAATCAGCTTATTACTGTTTTGTGGAAATTGGCAAGAGAACAAAACTTCTAGGCCAAAGACAAAGAAGGGAGCTGAATAATCATGGCACAGCACCAGCCTATCAGCATTGGCTCCCAGCCCCTAATGTCTATAAAGGTAATGTCACTAAACAAAGACAGAAGCTGAAACAGGAATACAAAGTTTCGGACTCTTCCATATGATAGTAAATAGTAAGCAAGCCTGTTCTATGTTTCTCAAGAATTCTCATTTACAAATATAGCTCTGGCAAATGGTTTAGGGAAATAGGTCTAGTACTGTGTTTATGGAGGGGGTGGTGGTGGATATTTGAGACAGGGTCTCATTCTAGCCTAGATGGTTTTCAACTTCCTATGAAGCCCAAGCTAGCCTCAAATGTATGGCAAACCATTGGTTTCCACTATGCTTAGCTGAAGTCCTGTACTGTTGGCTGACCCAGGGTGACATGCAGAGCATGGAGCCACGGAGCAGACCGCCTCCAACAACACTCAGCTAGTCATGCTGTTCTCTCCCAATCCCAGCACCAGAGCCAGCAAGCACACCCCGCGTCCCGGCTGTCTCAGTGGACGTTCTTATTAACTTCATTAGTGATGACCTACGGTGAGCACATGGGGAGGAAAGAAATTACTTCACTCATACTTCCATTTGACTGTTCTTCCTTGAAAGCAATTAGGACAGGAACTCAGGGCAAGAACTGAAGGCAGGAGCTGATACAGAGGACATGGAGGAGTGCTGCTAACTGGCTTGCTCCCCATGGCTTGCTGAGCCTGCTGTCTTAGACCACCAACCTAGGGATGGCACCAGCAGCAATGGGCTTGGCCCCTTTGTACCACTACTTAAGTAGATGCCCCATAGTTCTGCCCACATCCAGAAGCAGTTTTCAGTTGTGCATCCCTCCTCAGAGGAATCTAGCTGTGTCAAGGTGACATAAAGCTAGTCAGGTTTAAAAAAAAAAAAAAAAAAAAAACCTACTAAAAACCAGAGGATCTCTAGAACTAGCACTAGGCCAGTTTCGACTTTAAGCACAATAGAAATAAAAGAAATAGTCTCTTTATTTTTGTTAGTTAATGTGAATGTGCATGTGCATATGTTTGTATGGATGCACATAGATGACAGTGGAAACCAGAAAAAAAAGCTACAGATTCCCTGGAGGTGAACAAACAGTTGAGAACCACCTAAATAGATGTTAGGAAATCAAACAGGTCTGTAAGAGTAGCAAGCATTCCAACCCACAGTAGTCTTTACAAAGACGTACCCTCTTTAAAGAGAAGTCCAACCCAAGTACAACTGTCAAATGTTAGGGCGAAACTGTTACACTAAAACAAACTATATGTTCTGTATTTGTACCTTCAGCTTACTAGATGCCAAACATTTCTTAATTGTTTCTTTAGGGAACATTTACTGACTTGTCATTATTCCCTAAACAATGTTATACAACAACTCTTAAGCAGCATTTATATTAACACTAGAAGTAATGACTTAGGAAAGATTTACAAGTTTTATGCAAATACCATCCAATCAAATACTGAGATTCAGTATGCCAAAGGATTACTAAATCCCAAATTCTGGTATCAGAAGAATACAAAAGAAAACAGGACTATGCAAGAAGTAGGTAAAGCCTCCCAGTAGCAACCAGCTCGCCCACTCACCAGCCAGAGAGTCTCCTTCACATTTCCAACTGGCTAGTCCTTTCCTTTAATACTTAATTTTGAAATTCTCAGACATGCAGAAAAAAAAGAAAAATAGTATGTAAGGTTTTGTCTTTTATTGTTTATTATAATGCTGAATACAGACCTCCAAGACCTGGAGTCTGCTCATAGCCCTCAATCTAATTCTGATGGGTGAATAAAGATGCTGACAGCCAATAGCTGGGCAGAAGAGATATAAATGGGGTTTAGGTTTCATGGGCTTGGAGGGAGAGAAGGCCCACAAGGAGGAAGAACTTGCAGAAAAGGAGGAAGAAAAAGTGGCCATGGGTTCAGAGTCAAGAGAGCATAGCTCTGAGGGCTTTCTAATTAGAGCTAAGAGCAGCCCAGATGAAGCAGTCAATAATAAAACGGGCCTATTGATAGAAAAAACATTCTAACAGCATGGAGGGCAGGTAGCTGTCCAGCTCTAGTGCTGCTTAAGGCTTATTAAAAATATAAAGGCTGTGTGTGTGGTTATTTTAATCCAAAAACTCAATAACTAAGGCGAAGTACAGACACAGGGCCAGGATTTTAAATATTTACTACAATAGTAAACTAAATAACTTCATATGTACCACTTTTTACTCTGATTGAAAACTGTTAATATTTAACCACAAAGCCTTTTTTAAATTCATGGGAGGTGTTTGTTTGTTTTGTTTTTTGGTTTGTTTGGTTTTTAGACAGTGTTTCCAAATGTAATCCAGGCTGGCCTTGAAGGCTCAAGCCTGTGTCTCACTCAGCCTTCCAAGTACTGTTCCAAATACACCTAGGCTTCTTTTTATTTTGGCATTTTTCTCTCTTTTTAAGGAAGCATTTAAAGTAGCTTTCATGCATCATGGCTTTCTCCCTAAATGGTTTACAAGTGTCTCCTAAGAATAAGAACATTCTCCTGCATTACCATAATGTCTTTTATCTCACTAAAGAAAATTAACAATCTTCCCCAAATGTACCTACAAGGTATCTGCTTTAAAACTTTATAGTATTCATTTTTGAGCCAAGAGGCTCCCAGCATTTGTAAATATTTGTGTTTATATGCAATATACTAGAGTGCTTCTGACTTTGTTTTCTTCAGAAGAATTGACAGCTAGAATTCCTTTTCAAGAGAATTGTTCTTCCTCTTATAATTGCAAGAAATCTGTATAATGATAATTACTACTATACAAATTACTTCACATCCTTTCATCTGAAGAAATTAGTAATAATTGATGACCCTTATAGAAATTAGTTTTAACTGAATCCGTTAGATCTGGGATCAGTGAAAGATCCTGTCTGAACATGAAGGTCAAGGGCAATTAAGAAGGACTTCCAATGTTGACTTCCAGCCTGCACAAGCATGCTCAATGCATCTACAGTAGATGTACACACAGAAGGAGACACAGACACAATTATATCGGAAGACTCGGTGGGTTCTATTAGTTTTTCTACTATATGATTCAGAAGCAAGGTGCCTGTCAGCTGGACTCTTAATTGGAGACTGTTTTAAAAAAAAGTAGTCTGCTTCCAGGAGATTGGCAAAGCCTACTTGCCTCAGTGGGGGACTGAGAAATAGTTCCCACTGGCTGTCAGGTGGGGACCAGCCTTAGTTATGAGAGGCCTTACTGCTCCTTGCACTGGGGCTCCTGCAGCTCTGCTCCAGCAAGAGAATAGTGAATACTTCTCATGCTGGCACTGGATTTACATTCCCCTATGTGGGATTTAATCTCCAGATTTTGTTTTTGTTTGGTTTGGGTTTTGTTTGTTTTCAAATAAAATTACGATGCATCTATTTATTCCCAGTTCTCATACCAAAGGGGAAAGACCCACGTAATAGTTCGTGTAAGATACCAGCAATTAACACTCTACTAGGACTTACTCATCTATATTCCGGCCAACAACATATGAAAAACTTGTTTCTTAAAGCCTTATCAACATTATAAGTCAGGTTAAACATAACTCCACATGTTTAAAATTATTTTCTTATTTTTCTCTATGAATTGCTTACTCATGACCTTTATCCACTGCTGAGTTTGGAGGCATGTGGAATAAATGGGCTCTGGGACTCTTCTTTTTTTTTTTTTTTTTTTTTTTTTTTTTTTTCTTTTTCCTATGGTGGCTTATTTATTTTATTGTAATTTTTTTTTAACGTTATCCTAATCTTCTAAGGCTTTCAAAGAGCATGCACTCTTGAAGCTTTCTTTCTATCTGATTAACAAACTATTCTAAGCTGACAACACTCATTTCTTGCTTTAAGCTAGAATTGGACACATCTCTTTAAAGAACTCAGGTTGCTTTAAAGCAGTAGTTTTCAACCTTCCCAATACCGTGCCCCTTGAATGCAGTTCTTCATGTTGTGAGGCCCCCAAACTATAACACTATTCTCATTGCTACTTCACATGTGTAATTTTGCTACTGTTATGAATCTCAAAGGGGTCATAAGCCACAGGGTGAGGACCACTGCTTTAAAGGAAAGAATATTTTAAGCCACATCATTTCTAGGCTGCTGTTTCAAGACTAGCATCAGTGCTATAGACCTGGTACATTTTGTCTAAGGTTTTAATTCATGTGAAATTCACTCAGGTATACATTGTAATAAAGAGTCCGGTCATATATTCTGTTGATGACTATCTACTGAAGCAAAATGTCATTTTCCTAGTGCTTTATGTTTGCAACTGACAAAAATCATATCTCCAAAAGTGTTTGTACTTTTTCTCTATTTCTGGACTTTGTAGCCTATTTAACTGCTCTATATGTCCATTCTTATGTCGAAGTTGGATTGCTTTTAAGAAATAGAAAATTATTTCAGGGCAGATTTTGTATTCTAAAATGTCTATTTACTAATGTCAGTCTATGTCCAGCATCCCACTTGAACAAGTGAATGTCAGAGTGAGGTGAAGTAAGAGGGACTCCATCACATCTGGGATCAAGATTATTTCCGCTGCAGAGCAATAAAGTGATGTCAGTGATCATGAGGAGAAAGCAGACAAAGAACAGGATGGAATTAAACTACTCTAGTGAGTAAAGGTCAAAGGTAATTTCAAAGTATCTTTAAATAATACAGTTTCTTTTTCTTCCATATGAACTGATATCAAGGAACCTAATGATTCCTCAGAACAATACAAATTCATATTGTAGAATTTACAATTTATGGAGATTATATTCAAATATTTGAGTACTGAAAATAATAATTGATATTTTTCTTACCTTCAAGCTGCTATTTATGTACACCTCAGTATTAAAAATCCCTGTAAGATCCAACTGCCTACAGTCTTTTAAAAACTTATTAAGGGCTATATATTGTTCAAGCCATATGTGCATCGCAAAAAAACATACATACTAGCATAAGCATTTGTTTGATTACAACAATGCAACTGTGACTATAAAGCATTCTGCTGTGTATTGTGGGACTATGTTCAGAAAACAAACTGATGTCTCAGTTTATTTTACGTACATAGTAAGTTTGATTTGTATAGAAATGAGGAAACATTTCAGGAACAGGTAAGATAATCTCCTTAAGAGAAGAGACATAAAATAAAACACAAACACATGAGTTCTCAACTGAAGACAAAGCTGGATATTCAGTAAGGAAGGAATCAAAATTATAAGGGCTTTCTTTTAGATTGTTGGAACAAGTGGTTTCCTTAAAATGTCAACCTTACCGAAGCCAATTATAAAAGCAACCCTGGGCGTCAAGTAGCTCTTGCACCTCCCACACCCACTGCTGAGCAGAAGGACTGGCAGGACTCTGCCGCCCAGCTCTACACTGATGACTTCGTGAAACTCCAAATATTGGCCAATATGAAGCACTAATTGTTTTACTTCAATAGAAAGCTTTACTTGAACTGTCTACAGTTACACAATAACTTCTCTTTCTAAATTATCGTGATAAAAGTCTGAAGCTTGCCCATAAAGGTGAAGATAAGCTTAAGCAACAGGTATTTTTGAATGAGATTATATAATGGGAACTGAAACAAATACATTTTTTTAATTCTAGCGTTAGAAACTACAAAAAAATCAACTTCATTTCTCTAATAAGAAATCGAATCGACTCAGACCGCCCGCCACCTGGATCAGCAGTGAGCCAGCCTGCAGTCCCCCGGTTCCCCCTCCTTGCCTCAGCTTGCTCCAGGGAACTAGTAACCCTGCATCAGGCTATTCCCAGCCAGACAACACAGAGTGAGGAACCACACTCAGATCACCCGATACCAGGAACAGCAGTGAGCCAGCAGTGATCCAGCAGTGATCCAGAAACACAAGACTGACAACAAGATGGCAAGAGAAAAGGGTAAGAACATACCCCAGTAAAAAAAGACAACCTGGCAACACCAGTACCCAGCTCTCCCATCACAGCAAACAGCAGAATTCCAAGCACACCAGAAAAAGAAGACGCAGACCTAAAATCATACCTGAAGACAATGATAGAGATCCTAAAACAAAACGGAGGAAAAGCAAAAAGAATCAGAAGCTTTTAAAGAGGAAATAAGAAAAACACTCAAAGAACTAGAGGAAAACAGAACCAAAGAGATGAAGGAATGGAAGAAGGACTTTAAAATGGAAATTGACACAATAAAGAAAACTCTAAAAGAGATAATCCTAGAGGTAGAATACCTAAAAAAGAAATCAGGACTCACAGATGCAAGCATTTCCAATAGACTACAAGAGATGGAAGAAAGAATCTCGGGTGCCGAAGACAACAATGAAAACATAGACAAAACAGTCAGAGAAGATGCAAAAACCAAAAAGCTCCTAACCCAAAATGTCCAGGAGATCCAAGACACAATGAGAAGACCAAACCTAAGGATAATAGGAATAGAAGAGGGAGAAGAATATCAACTAAGAGGCACAGTAAATATCTTCAACAAAATCATACAAGAAAACTTCCCTACCCTTAAGAATGAGATGACCACGAGCATAAAAGAAGCTTACAGAACTCCAAATAGATTGGATCAGAAAAGAAACTCCTCCCGACATATAATAGTCAAAATGCCAAGCGCCCAAAGTAAAGAAAGAATACTAAAAGCAGTAATGGAAAAAGTCCATGTAACATATAAAGGCAGACCAATCAGAATCACACTCGATTTCTCAACAGACACTATGAAAGCTAGAAGAGCCTGGACACACATCATGCAGACCCTAAGAGAGCACAAGTGCCAGTCCAAGCTGTTATACCCAGTAAAACTCTCAATCACCATAGATGGAGAGACTAAGATAATCCAAGACAAAACTAAATTTACACAATATCTGACAACAAACCCAACATGTTAATGAATTATAGGTGGAAAACCGATTACAACGAGGGGAACTACATCCTAATAAAAACAAGAAAACCCCTAAGCAAGAAAACCAAAAAAAGAAAGACATACAGGCACAATTCAACCTCCAAAAGCAAAAATAGCAGGAAACAGCAACTACTATTCCTTGATATCTGTTAACATAAATGGACTCAACTCCCCATTAAAAAGACATAGGCTATCAGACTGGATACATAAACAAAACCCAGCATTTTGCTGCATACAAGAAACTCATCTCAGAGACAAAGACAGACACTATCTCAGAGTAAAAGGGTGGAAAAAAACCTTCCAAGCAAATGGCCCCAAGAAGCAAGCTGGAGTGGCTATTCTAATATCAAATAAAGTAGATTTTTCAACCAAAAGTTATCAAAAAAGATAAGGAAGGACACTTATCTTTAATTACAAAATTACTAAATTACAGGGGAAATTTGTCAGGAGGAACTCTCAATCCTTAACATATATGCTCCAAATACAAAAGCACTTATTCATAAAAGAAACCCTACTAAAGCTCAAAAAATACATTGCGCCCAACACAATAATAAAAAAGCTAGACACCAGAGAATCAAATAACCCTATTAAAAAATGGGGTACAGACTTAAACAAAAATTTCTCAATTGAGGAATATCGAATGGCTGAGAAACATCTAAGGAAGTGCTCAACATCCTTAGCCATCAGGGAAATGCAAATCAAAACAACCCTGAGATTCCACCTCACACCAGTCAGATTGGCCAAGATCCAAAACTCAGATGACAACAGATGCTGGTGAGGTTGCAGAGAAAGAGGAACACTTCTCCACTGTTGGTGGGGCTGTAAACTGATACAACCACTCTGGAAATCAGTCTGGCGGTTCCTCAGAAAAATGGACATAGTACTACCTGAAAACCCAGTTATTCCACTTCTGGGCATTTACCCCAGAGATGCTTCAACACACAACAAAGATACATGCACCACAATGTTCATTGCAGCTCTATTTATAATAGCCAGAAGCTGGAAAGAACCCAGATATCCTTCAGTAGATAAATGGATACAAAAATTGTGGTACTTTTACACAATGGAGTACTACTCAGCCACCAGAAACAATGACTTCATGAAATTCTTAAGAAAACAGATGCATCTAGAGAATATCATCCTGAGTGAGATAACCCAGTCACAAAAGAACAGACATAATATGCAGTTACTGATAATGTAATACTAACCCCAGAAAGCTCTGAACACCCCAGAAACAACCCACAGACTGTGTGAAGTTCAGGGAAAAAAAAAGAAAAAAAAAAGAATATATTTTAATTAAAATAGAACTGTATCACATCCCCTTTTTTCCCTAAAACCCCTCCCAGTTTCTCTCCTATCTCCTCAAATTAATAATCTCTTTTCCTATGTTATTGTTACATATATACATATGTGTATGTATATGTACCCACAAACACTTAATTACAACCTTATAAAAATATATTTGTATACTTTTATGCAAAAATGCTTAAAAATCTGTACATTTATCTTTGTTTTTTAAAATAAAGTTAAAAAAAAAGGAGTGCTGCTTCAAGGCTGTCGAAGTCTGAAAAAAAAAAAGAAATCTAATCATTTGTATTAAATTCCTAACATCAGAACTTTCACAAAATCCATACACCAAAAATTATAATAAATAATATATGTATTTGCATAATACTAAATTATTCATCAATAAATATAAAAACAAAGTTTGTATAAAATGCTTAAAATATACACAAAATAAATGCAGGCAGTTGGAGAAATGGTTAGTACCACTTGCACTCACAGGTTGCCTAGCAACTGTTTGCAACTGCAATTCAAAAGGATTCAAAGTCATGTAGCCTCTGCAGGCCCTGCATACACATGGTATACATGTATTCATACAGGCAGAACACCCATACATGTGTAATTAACACAAATGCATCTTCAAATAAATAGTTAGCTACATGAAATGAGCAAACTGCTGAGTAGTAGGCACTGTGAGAGAAGAAGCTGGTTAGAGTTAGTTACCGGAGCCAGACTCACGGAAGCACAACTATCCTGATGGCTCTTTCTCTACGTTCAACTTACATGGTGCTGAGCAGCACACTCTGTGAGTCAGCTGAGGTCACTTTTACATAGGACAAGAAGATCAGAGGAGTAACAAAGAGACTCTACAGAGGAGATGGTGGAAAGATCCCACATCAGCAATGGGGTCATACTGCTAGAGAAGGAGGACTTTTCAAAACAACTGAAGGAACAAGAACAAAGTGTGAATGGAAAACAGGGTGTTGGTTACACTGAAAATGAAATCCCGGCTCAGAAATTGGAATCAATTACTGAGAGACAAGTCTACAGATACAGTCCATTCTAAAATTACTGCAAACAAACTCATCTACTACAGCAACACCTGCGAAACTGTTGATATATAACTAGACCTTATACAATTCATTTCTCAAATACAGAAAATGTAACTCAGTGATCTTATGTAGCACACTATCAAGAAACAAGCATTGTAAACATGAAACCGAAAGGCGAGGAGGTATAGAGCAAACCTCTAATGAGAAAACTTTGCCTTTCCCATTCCATGCTTTCTGACACTGAATTCCATGTGAGTTATGTCTGCTTTCAGTCAACATAGTAGGAATGAAAATGGATTGGTATGTGAAGCCAAGTGATCTGCTGATGTAAGAAGCAATAACTTAAGTAAACATTGATATATGAAATGTTACAGGTTAGCCTGTATTACATATTTGCATGTATATGTAACAACAATTGAAGGAACAGAAGCCATGAATTTAAGAAAGAGCAAGGGAGGAATACATAATAAAAGTATAGAAGACGAAAGGTAGATTATATAATTATATTTTAATTTAAAACATTCCTAAAGAAATGTATTAAAAATGAAATACTGTGAGTTTTGTGAGCATTTAAGAGAAGCTATACTAGTGACATATTCTCTCTCTCTCTCTCTCTCTCTCTCTCTCTCTCTCTCTCTCTCTGTGTGTGTGTGTGTGTGTGTGTGTGTGTGTGTGTGTGTGTCTCCCTGTCTCCCTGTCTGTCTCCCTGTCTGTCTCTCTCTCTCTGCCCCCCCTCCCTAGGTGCCCTATGATGGGCACAGCTGAATGCCTAACACACATGGTAACTGTGTTGTCTAAGGAAACCCAAGCTTTGCAAACTTGGACTCGTAAAGGCCCACTAGTAAGCCTGCCATCTTGGCCACCACTGAAGAGAGAAAGGGGACTGTCTTTACTTTGTTGTCTAGGACATGAACCTGTCACAACCCTCTCCACCCTTAAAGCCTTTGTCCCTTTAAGGAGAATGCAGAACAAAATGTCACAACCTTTACTAGGACAGGTAAAACTGCAAGAGACACAGAAAACCTGTCTCAATGCATCTGAATTCTTCAAGTCACCAAATGTCCTCCATGCTATACATTACCCAAAGAATGCATTCTGACCTAAAAACCCAATATAAATCAAGAAATTTCTGCTTTTTCTTGGGAAAAGGTAGTTGCTGAGTAACATATTAAACAAATGTGTCCATATATGTTTTACTAAGAGTATATGATTCTTATTAAGTGCAATAGTAAAGCTTTTAGCTGTGATAAGCATGCACCAAAATGACAAAACCTCACCCGAAGGTCTCCTCTGGTGATGCCAGGTGACATTCCTAATTTTAGAAGGACAAACAAGGGAAATAAGAGAGATTCGACCTCACAGTCCTAGTAGCAGCCCTCATAAAAGAGAACCTAAAGATGATACTCATTCCTGACACAGAAGATCCAACCTTTTAATAATATTACCCAAAAAATAGTTAAAGTTTGGTGTTATTTTGTTTTTCTATGTAAATGACTCACTGGAAAGTCATATGAAAAGAAGGTTTTAAACTAAATATATGTTTCTAGTAAATGATGGAAATTTACCAAATACGAAGAAGAAAAAGCATTTAAAACATCACCTTTCATAAAAGAACTATGTGAACTGCTGCACCTTCCAAACCACTACTATTGGTACTTCAAACTGAAAACTTCAGTAAAGCAACGTGCACGGAAGGCCCGCTCTTCCCTGACAACTGCAGTGCAGCATCCGACTCGACATACCTCGCCCAGAGCTTCGTATCGCTTCTGGTTCCATCTGTGCAAGTCCTCTCGGTAGTTAAAGACAAATGGTTCTCCAGTTTTTATGTGTCTTAACTGCCCCTCTAAAAGACAATAAGCAATATAAATGATTTAGGACATATGTTTTAATATACAGATGTTCTAATAAATAATGTCTAAAAGAAACTATAACTTTCTTAAGTATTTGCTGTTTTCCTAATACTTCAAATGTCAATAAACCTATTAAGAATATAAAAGACTGGTCCCTAGGAATTTATAAGCTAGCCTTGATGTTCATATCAATATTTTAAAGTAAACTGAAACTACTTGAAGGCTAGTAGGAAAAGGAACTCCTACCAGAAAATGCCATGAGAGTGGCCCCAGTAGAGAAGATTGGGGGCTACTTGTAACCACAAATGTTGAAACTCTCAGAAACTTTTCAGAACATTAGACAAGAATCAATGACAGTCAGCAGGTAAAGCTGCCACCATGATGTACACAGACAATGGGGTCAAGAATTATGTGGGAACATAAGAACACACAGTGGGGCTACCTAGAGGGAAGAATGGGAATCAGAACTCTGAGTAACCATTTTCTACCTCAGATAACACTGACACCTGAAATAGGGTGTCAACAGTGACCCAAGAGAAGGAGTAACGCTAACACCAGCTTAAACTATCCAAATAACTCACTCACATCAGAGGGGTTCACTAACAGTTATTACTGTTAAGCTTTACTAACAATTTCAGGCCCTGGTAATCAAGCTGCAATTGATACCAAGATGCCCTAGCGATCCTTCTTCCTGTATCTCTAACTTACTAGATTAGATCATCTGACCCAGAGCTAGGAAGGTCCAAATAAGGCATGTAGGGCTCCTCACATACCAGAAAACATTTTGGTCATAGTATTCCCACTTTATATGATTGTGAAGTATAGTGCTGTGTGCTGTTCTTCGTAGAAACGTACCTCATATACCAAAAAGTAACTTGATTTACCATTAACAGCCACCTAGATCATAGTATCCCACAAAAGACTCTCTTTATGGCAAACTTTAATTTCTGTTTACAAAAGGTTTAATTATCAGTCTCGTTACAATGAAAAACGACAGACCATGTGCCTTGTTTCTTTCACCAGAAAGATTCTAGTAATCAGAAGGAGCACAGACAATTGCTTTAACCCTTCCTCCCCAATAGGCAACAAAATAGTACTAGTTATACATGTTTGATCATAAAATATTATTTTTAAAAATAGTGTGTGAAAAGTGACCAGTTTCTACTGTCTTCTCTATGAATCCACTGAGTGTTTAAGTTACACCTTATGTGACAGTGTAAGGGAGACTCACAGTGCCGAGCGATCACCAATTCAGTAGCTATAAAGCAACAGACGGAAATGATGACGTCATGCTGCCTGCCCATCACAGCAGCAGCCTTCAAATATCATAGTATATGCGGGAGGTAAGCCTTTTTCAACCACTCCGGTATAAAGGGCATTTTATTCCAAAGTTAAAAAAGAGTTAAACAAACTTATGTATAAATTTTACACATAAATGAGTTATGGTTTGTAAATATAAAAACTTGTTGTAAATGTAAAGGTGATATTATTATATATTAATCCATTTTATGTGAAATATCAAAATGTGAAAAATAATGGGACCCATTATTAAAAATAATGGAAGTGCCTGCACCTCATTTAAATAGCAGCATAAAGAATATACCTTTCTATATATAATTCAATTAGGAGTCTCTAATTGGAGTAGGATGCTCAAAATCATGTACTTCAGTTTACATGACTTGCCAACTACAGAAAATTGGTCCTTGATTCTTGCATTTGCATAAAGGACTTCACTGGGCAAAGATAAGTCATTATCTCTCAAAAACACTACAAAATATTCTAGCTAGACTTGTGAGAGTAGTTAATACATTTCCTACAATTCTATAAATCCCGATAAGCAAACTACACATACTCATACACGAGTGTCTAATGTATCCACTTACTTTCATTAAAAGCATATTCAAAGCCTTCCAGTGTATCTGGAAAATCAAAAGGTGGTTCGTCCTTTTTCATGAGTTCATCCAAATTGATCCTAGACAGCAAATCTAGAAAAGAAGTCATATGGATTAATATAAAACTGACTCAAGATCACTGTTCATAGTTAATACAAGTGAAGACTTTATTCTTATATTCTAGCAGATTAATTTCACCTGTTGCTTTAATTGATAATGCTATTAAAGTTTAAGTTCAAAAATGCTGTTTTTAATTCAGTATTTTGATCAAACACAGCATCAACATAAGTCCATTCCAAATCATAATTCCCCCAAACAATGACAATTCAGATTCTCAAAATAACCGACCTAAATGATTAACCTTCTCCTTCAAAAAGGCTATTTGTTTCTACCTCATTAACCTTAATCTACGGTTTCAAAGCTTCAGATATTAATATGACATTTCAAAGACCACTAAATTTTATACATAAATGAGTTATGGTTTATAAATATAAAAACTCATTGTAAATGTAAAAGTGATTGATATCATTATATATTAATCCGCTCTATGTGAACTATCAAAATGAAACGTTAGCTAGAAATGTCTGGTTGATAAACAGTTTCTACTTCTCACAATACTGAATTTCACATTATCAAGAAAGACTAGTCAGGTTTTCATCCCAGCACTAGGAAGGCATTAGGGAGTTTAAGGCCAGCCTGGTCTGCACAGTGGGTTCCAGGTCAGCCAAGACTATATAGGGAAACTTCATCTCAAAACAAAACAACAAAAGGTCAGTAAGCTGCTTCTTAAATGAGTGAAAACCTACACTCTGTTTCATGAATGATTATATAGTGATGAAAATGTTGAAAGATGACACAGGGCACCTGGGTCCCTTAGCCCAATTGCCCCTAATATTACCAAATTGCATCACGACAGTGTATTTGTCCACTGAGGACCCTGCATAATTACTATTCAAGTATTTTATCAGAACTACCATTGATTTTGGTATATCTGAGACTTTCTCTATAAGGTTCATGTCTGCCTGCCTCCTCCAGTGTCACAGGGATGACTACAGTCCTTTCCACGCTTCAGTGGAACATAACGTGCACAGAACATCACTGATGACGTGACCCTTCAACAGCTGCAGTGGTGTCGACAGGCAGCCCCGCTATTGCAGCAGTGTTTCCCTTCACATGGCCTATATTTAGAAATGACTGGGTCCCACCGACTTGGAGGCCAAAGCAAGAGTCATGCTCTATCTTCTAAAGTAAGAAGCACTGACCCTCTCATTAAGTCCCATTTGTCAATTTTTGACCTTAGAGCAAGAGCCATTGGTGTTTTGTTCAGGAAATTGCAAAGATTCTGTAAGGCTAAGGACACTGTTAAGAAAACAAAATGGCAGTCAACAAAGTGGGAAAAGATCTTCACCAACCCCTCATCAGACAGAGGCCTAATATCCAAGTTATACAAAGAACTTAAAAAGCTAGACACCAGAGAATCAAACAACCTTATTAAAAAATGGGATACAGAGCTAAACAAAACGTTCTCAATTGAGGAATATCGAATGGCTGAGAAACATCTAAGGAAGTGCTGGACATCCTTAGCCATCAGGGAAATGCAAATCAAAACAACTCTGAGATTCCACCTCACACCAGTCAGATTGACCAAGATCCAAAACTCAGATGACAGCAGATGCTGGTGAGGATGCAGAGAAAGAGGAACACTTCTCCAGTGTTGGTGGGGTTGTAAACTGATACAACCACTCTGGAAATCAGTCTGGCGATTCCTCAAAAAATTAGACATAGTACTACCTGAAGATGAAGCTATTCCACTTCTGGGCATATACCCCAGAGACACTCCAATATACAACAAAGACACATGCACCACAGTGTTCATAGCAGCTCTATTTATAATAGCCAGAAGCTGGAAAGAACCCAGATGTCCTTCAGTAGATGAATGGATACAAAAATTGTGGTACTTTTACACAATGGAGTAACTACTCAGCTATCAAAAACAATGACTTAACGAAATTCTTAAGAAAATGGATGCATCTAGAGAATATCATCCTGAGTGAGATAAGCCAGTCACAAAAGAACAGACATAATATGCAGTCACTGATAGTGGGATACTAACCCCAGAAAGCTCTGAACACCCCCAAAACAACTCACAGACTGTGAAGTTCAAGAAAAAAAAAAGAAAGAAAGAAAAGAAAAAACCATTATGCTCAATCCTACACACCAAGAAAACTGACTAATTCCGGGTTCCATCCTGTTTTACGTGTACTTTATGCTCATTGTAACTAGTAAGACCTTAATGCACACTATCAAATCTTTGGGGGGGAAAAAAAAAGCCAAGCACTGACAAAAATGTATTCCTTTACTTTTATGCAAAAATGCTTAAAATTTATTCATTTATCTTTGTTATTTAAAATAAAGTTGTTCAAAAAAATAAAAAATAATAAAATACTTCAGTTAAAAAAAAAAAAAAGAAGAAGAAGAAGAAGAAGCATTGGCCCACGGTTAGTCTTCAGTGTGGAAGTAGGCATTGCTTTCTCCCTACTCATAACCATTCCAACTTACAGACCTGAATATCACAGGATGTTTAGTATATACTCTAGCAAACCAACTCTGCAGCATTTATATTGTTTCTTAAATAATACAGTTTTTTTTAACTGTCTCCTGTGCCCCTTTGACATAACTTTCATCTCTTCCATTTTAAAGGTTTGAGATCTTACTTTCTTGTTGTTACCACAAATGCCATGAAATACTGTGTCTTCTCTCCTCCAGTCCTGAAATACTGAGTCCTTAATAATATCCCGGATCTAGGAAAAGAGGGTGCATTGCCTCAGGACTTTGAGGAAGAAGAATCATGAGTTCAAGGTCAAATCAGGCTTCACAATAATCATAAAAGTTGTCAAAACCATGACATGAACAATAATCAAAATGTACTCTGCAGTTTCCATATTACTATTAGAAAAAGTACATGTCCAGAAGGTAAACAAGCAGATACGTAAGATATTAGAGACGTGTGTCATAATGATGAAGGGTAAATCTCCAGAACAGCATAGCAATCTTAAATGCGTACGTACCAAGAAAAGACACTGAAGGAAATCAGAAAGAAGTAACATAACTAAAAAGTAGGCCATAATTAAAACTGGACATTTCAATACCTTGCCATATTAATTAATAGAGCAAGAACACAGGAAACAGATAATGGCATAAAAAACTTTAAGTATCAATTCAAACTAATTTACATTTACATAACCCACTAAATAGCCATTTAACATCATTTTATGCTTCTGGTATTCAATATTTATTTTTATTACATTTTAAATTATAATATAATTGCACCATTTCCACCTTTCCGTATCCTCCCTCCACTCCCTTTCCATGTCACTCCATCACTCCCCCTCTTTTTTATCATTGAAGTGTGTATACACACACACACACACACACACACACACACACACAACCTGCTGAGCCACTCAGTGTTGTGTGCGTGTATGATTTCATGGCTAACTATTTCTACTGGATAGCACATTGTCTCTAGGAAATGCTAATTCCCCCCATGTCAGCAGTCACTGCTACCTTAGCCAACCTCTTAGGACCTACCACCACCACTTTACTTAGACCAGCACTAATTCCCAACTGTGTTCTAAATCTTGTCCTTATACCCACAGATAAGTGAGTTTTCATTTGTCATCAAAGAAGCTTTTCTTTTCAGGAAGCCATAATAGGCCATAATGCAGAGATCATCAGATCATGTGGAGCCCAGCTTCAACATACAGAACCTACAACACACTCCTTTACCTAGGACACAGGGAAAAATCCAGAAAGAGGGGGCAAAAACATTCTAAAAGGCAGAGCCCCAGAAAGACTACTGTAAAATTGTTTTCTAGAAGTGATGTAGGAAGTTCACCCATTATACCTCAATAAACAAGACCTAAACAGTGATATTGTTAATAGGCATGCTAACTTGGAAAAGGGAAATATCACTGACAAAAAACTAGGCAACTTAATATTTCTAGAAAGGACACAGAAGCATTTTCAACAATAGCTGATATTCTGGGTACATAAAGTAAGTACCAGAGAAGTTTAAGAGCTAAAACCAGATAAATCAATTCTATAACCACAAATGAAAGTAAGGTAAAATTCAATGAAGGGAATCTCTTACAAAAATATTCTACTGTGATCTGGGTATGGTAGTGTACTTCTTTCATCCCAGCACTCCAAGAGTAGAAACAAAGGGATGTCTGTGAGTTCATAGGCAGCTGGTTTATACAGTAAGTTCTACACCAGCAAGTCTTAACAGACAGACTGTCTCAAAACAAACAAATAAACACCTGTTATTTATTAATTTTTTAATATTTATTTTACTAAGTAGGAGAAGACAGAGAAAACGGAGAGAGAGAATGCAAAAAGGGAGGAAGATGGAAGAAGGCAGGAGAAATGAGAGAATACACCAACACAGGCAAGCTTGCAGAGGTCAAAGGACAACTCTTCGGAGTGCATAAGAGACTCTACTCACTGAGTCATCTCTGAATTTACCATGTCAACTCTACCACATCTAAATTAACAAAAAACCCTGTGAGGGATTTTGTTTATTATTATTAAATCATCTGAAGTGGGAAGACCCAACTTTAATCCAGATCTTTTGAGTAGGAAGATCCACCTTTAATCTGGGCTATACCTTCTGGTGTCAGTCTATATAAAGGACATGAAAGAAGGAAGATTTTACTCTGCTTGCTTGCCCTTGCTCTTACTAACACGTTTATTCCCTCACTGGCTGCTTCTTCAGGATTCTGGTGTACACTGAAGAACAAGTGAGATCACCAGTCTCATGGATCAAACAACTACTGAATTTTCTATTGGGAGACAGCTATTGTTGAACTAACAGGACCACAGTTTATTATATTGTATTATATATTATATTTTAACATATATATATATATATGTCACTATAATAATCCCCCAATGATAGATAGGTAGATAGATAGACAGACTGATGGACAGACAGACGGACAAACAGAGAGACAGATGGATGGGTGGGAAGGAGGGAGATAGATAGAGACAGACAGATAAATGGACAGATAGACAGATGATAGATAGGATAAATAGATGATCATGGTGAAAGGTATCTAGATAGGTAAATAAATGATAATAGATTCATTTTATCATTTCTGTTACTCTAGAAAACCCTAATACAAACCCAAATTCAATTATTAAACATAAATGCCACTTTTTAAAAGCAATTTTAGCATCAAAAATGTAAATTACACAAATTTTTACAAAATACTAACTAAATGAAAATGAAAAGTAATACATCAAAATTTGTGGGGTTCATGAGGCTGATCTATATCTCAGAAGCGGAACACTGGTCTTATGGAATTTACCACAAGCAAGGTTTACAGGAATAATTGCATTAAATCCCTTACTGTATAATGAAGTCCATCCCAATAAACTGACTACTATATAAAATCTTTAATCAGCATAGCTCAGCAACACAGTACACTGCACAGCACTGGGTCTTTAGTTATTCGCAGGCACAATGTGTGCCTCATAGTGCTGGTGCGTACCACACTTTTGCTTTCAAGTGAGTCTGTTAAATATGTAGCAAGTAAAACTAGAAGAAAAAACACTAAGCAGCATATTTTTTTAAAAAATCAGATGGCAAGACATCAGCAAATTGCATTTGTAACCCAGCAGAAATCCACTGGGAAAGAGGCAGTTACACAAAAGTCTCTCTACTGCTAAGCTACCAACTCATTCCCACTGCAGACATTTTTATGATAGTAGATAAACAATAGAATCCTCCATTGAAGATGGTTATATTCTAGCTTTTCTAAAGGTAGTATTAATGTTTTAAGTACGTTTAACAGTGTGCTGGATTCCTTTCTCCCTAGTACAGAGTTAGGAAGCAACCTGTCCTGAGACAGGAAGTTTAGATGCACTCTGAAATACATGTCTGAAATACAGTCTGGAACAAGAAAGCCCTCTTTACTCCCAAAGTCACCTTTCAACAACTAAGCAATAAATGACAGTTATTAACACAATATATATTGCAACTAGCTGGAGAAATAATTAAAACTCAAATTTCTGACTGAATTTCTATAAATGTATACTGCTTTTGGATAATTATAAAGCTGAAGATTTCAGAGTGCAATAAGTCAGGTACTACTTGTCTTCCAAAGTAAGAAGTCTTCAATAAATTGCTTGTAATCATTTGAATAAGAATGCCCCCCAAAGGTCTGAATGTTTGAATACCTGTACCTTAACTGGAGGCACTGTGTAGGAAGGATTAGAAGGTGTGGTCTTCTTAGAAGAGGTGTATCACTGGAAGCTTTAAGGTTTCAAAGGCCAAAACCCTTCTCAGGTAGTTGTTTCTGTCTTGTGCTTTTAAATCCAGATGTAAGCTTTAAGTTACTTCTCTAGTGTCATGCCTGCCTGCTTTTGTGATACACCCTACCATGATAGTTATGGACTCCAATCCCATGAAACCATTATCCCCAAACTTTCTTTCTATAAGCTGCATTGGTCAGGGTTTTTTGTCACAGCAATAGAAAAGTAACAAAATGCCAAATGGTAAGCCTTGAAATCATACATACAAATAACAGTATATGACCTGAACAGGAAGGAGATAGATAGATAGACAGATAGATAGATAGATAGATAGATAGATAGATAGATAGATAGATGTATGCATACATACATAAACATACATACACACATATGCATATAATAACAAGTAATGAAAAAGAGGCTATGAATCTGAAGAAGAGCAGGGAGCAGTAAATGACAGGGGTTTGAGTAAGGAACTGGAAGAGAAAATGTAAATAAATTATATTCTCAAAAGCTTTAATGCTTTCAAAAAGAAAAATAACAAAAACAGAATTTAGTACTAAGAAGTTGGCTATTACTATGACAGATATGACTGTGTTGGGTTTATTTTTGGATGAATGTGGAAGATGTTGGGACTCTGAACTAAGAAAATGGTTGAACATTGTAAGTTAGGTTTAAAGAGCCATCCCTGCAGGAGCTTAGAAGGCAATAGTGCTGAGAACAATGGAGACTAGGGAAATCCAGCTCAAAAGAGGTCTCAAGGGAAACAATATTAGCAACTGGGCTTAGACAATATGCTTGTGATATTTGGCTGCTTTTTGTCTTTGTCCTAAGAATCTACCAGAGGGTAAACTGAGAAGTTTTGGACTAATTTTCTTAGAAGATGTGATTTTAAAACAGCCTCTCGAAATCTGAATTAAAATGCCCCCATAGGCTCATAGGGAGTGGCAATATTTGAAAGGACAGGGCAAATGGCCTTGCTGGAGAATGTGTGTCACTAGGCATGGACTTTAAAGTTTCAGAAGCTCAAGCCAAGCCCGGTGGTTCTCTTCCTGCTGCCCGCAGATCCAGATGTAGAACTCTCAGCTGCCTCTCCAGCAACATGTCTGCCTGTGTGCTACCATGTTTCCCATCATGACTATAATGGAATAAACCTCTGAAGCTATCTATAAGCCTGTCCCAATTACATGTTTTCCTTTATGAAAGCTGATCTCACAGTGTCTCTGAATAGCAATAATAACCATAGATATGGCCTAATATCAACTGTTGTATTTAAGGAATAACAGCACTAAGCTATGTAACATGAAGCCAAGCCCTGTGCTGAAGGACGTGTGTCCTTGTTACAGAAGCTGTGTCATCTGGGGGTGGGCTCTAAGGTTTCAGACCCTAACATTCCTCCCCATTAGTCCTCTCTGACCATGCTTCCAGATGTGGCTGTACTCTCCCACACTTAAGCACCATGCCTGCCTGTTGCCATGATCCTAGTGATGATGATCTTAGATGCAAATTCTTTAGAGCCATGAGTCATAAGTTAAATGTTTTCTTCTAAAAGTTGTCTGAGCTATGGTGTCTTCATAGCAAGTAGAAATGTAACTATGACATTACCTGAAGAAACAAGAAACAAAACTAAATTTAAGTGAGAAATGTGAAATCCCGGAAATATATAAAAAAAAAAAATAGTAAAAACCTAAGGCCTGTCAAAACAAATATTATCATTAAACGTTTTAATGCAAATCGATTCATTCTTATCTCCTTGTACAAAGCTCAAGTCAAAGTAAATCAATGACCTCCACATAAAACCAGGTACACTGAAACTATTAGAAGAGAAGTGGGGAAGAGCTCAGAACACATAGGCACAGGAAAAATTTCCTGAACAGAACACCAATGGCTTATAAGATCTAGATCTAAGAATCTCTAAGAATTCTCTAAGATCTAGAATCAAAAAATGGGACCTGACGAAATTACAGAGATTCTGTAAGGCTAAGGACACTGTCAATATACCTAACTTTATTTTTAAAATATGTGTTTCTAGAATCTCTCTCTCTCTCTCTCTCTCTCTCTCTCTCTCTCTCTCTCTCTCTCTCTCTCTCTCTCTCTCTCTGTGTGTGTGTGTGTGTGTGTGTGTGTGTGTGTGTGTGTGTGTGTATGTGTGTGTGTATGTGTTCTCTGAACAAGTATTTTTAAAGTCTCAAATAACAAACTAAAGACCAAAAATGTGACATATAAATAGGTCAATGACATTCAAAACCATGTTCTCCAAGGATCAAGTGTAGAAGATGTCTCTAATCTGCAAAGTCTATATTATCAAAGTAAGCATTATCATTCCTATTATAAACAGAAATATAAAAGTAGTTGAGAAACTTACATTTGGCAAAAGAAAAAACCTGAATTTGGATCCAGACAGTTCTCTCTGTGGTCTACTCCTCTCCTCTGATACTGTGAAACTACCTTCAAACTCCCTCAAATCAATCCAAGCTCATGTGTTGCCTGTAGGATTATAATCCAGAGTGACAATTTGAGAAATCAAATTTTCACATCAAGTTAAGATAAGCCTGCACATCACCTAGGTAAGGCCTGCCATTCTCTGTCACTAGTTCTGGTCTGTGCAACTTTAGGTGGAGCTTCCTGGGTCCTTCTAGGTCCATTGTCATCTCAGGTGATCTCAATCAGGACTAGAACCTTAAATATGGTTTCTATACCAATGACTGAATGTCTACATATGCCTACAGATTGTGAGTGCTTAGTTCAATGCATCAGTGTATTTCTTCTTCATGAGTCCTTGTTACCACCCTAACCCAAGCCATCACCCTTTTTATGGCTGAGAGGGGACTGAAGACTCAACGCCAACAGCAGCCTTGGTCACGGTTTTCTGCAGATAAGCACTAGCTCCGCCATTTCTTTGAACATTACCTCTACCTGGAAGAAGATCAGGTGATGTAAACTGAGCCAGAAAACTTGCTGCTTTGTTGCACTTGTTCCTGACACTGACTTAGTAAAACATAGGCCTAGGGAGCTGCACTCATTGTTATGAGCAAAATACCAGACAAAAAAAAGCTCTGGAAGAAAGGAATGTTTTGGATCACAACTGTAGGAGGAGGTTTCAGCCCATCACAGTGGGGAAGGCACAGAGGTGCAGAATGGCTTGGTCCACAGTGCGACAGCTTAGGGAAAAGAACGCAGGAGAACCAGAAGTGCCTGACAGCCCTTTAAAACCCTCCCACTAGACCGCTGCTTCCTAAAAGCTCCAACGCCTTCATAACAGCAAGACAGGCTGTGGGAAACATTTCAAATCTTAAGCACAACAGTAGACGTACAAATTATTGATTCTTTTTTTTATTATCCAGTTAAATGCTGGGTTATTTCCTCCACAAATAAAATTATATTAGATACCAAAAGTGAAACACACAAAAAGTCTAGAACTCAGAATTCCCCAAAGGTATCTAAGGCAAATCCCTTCTGAGGTATTAATAGGGAGGGGCTTACACAAAACATCACCAAGTTGCAGTGAACATGATAGAATAATACAGTAAAGACATAGATCTTGGTTTAAAAGTCTTACAAGTGCTTGTTTTACCATTCTACGATGACCTTGAGCAGAAAGAGCACTAAGAAGTCATTCATCTGTAAGCTCTTGAGTCTATGACTGATTTCAGGCATTGTAATGGTTGCTATGAGCAATATAAATGCTTGCAAATGGCTTAGGCACTGGCATCCTTATGTGACAACTGAAATGAACAAAGAGGTTCCAAATATTCCTATCCTCTCACTGTGCAGAGAGATTTTCCTGAAAAAGTAATTTAAGTGTGTACCTTTCAGTGCTGCAGTCTTTTCTTTTTCATTTGGACCTCCCTGCTGGATGTGTGCCATGTTTATCCAAATTGGCAAAAAAATTAAAGAGCTCAAGGAACTAGACATCGATCTTCAGAAGACAGTCTAGAATGAATGAAAGCAATAAATTAAGCTCTACCCAAAGCCTACCTACTCTGTGAAAGCTTCCTAGCTCCTACAATAGGAAGAGAAGAACTTCCTACCTTGCTTTAGGACTCTATCCTGTGAAGGTCCACACCACAAAAGTTCTTTCTTGCTTCAAATGACAGTATTTATGGGTCATCTGATGCAGTTAATAGCTTACAAGTGTCTGTTGTTGTTATAGCATGGACATCAATCACCAAACACAAAATCTTAAATTTTTAGATAACCTGGAGGCTTCCTCAACTGAACTAAGCCCTTATCAGCCAATGGTTTTTTCATGTGTGAATGTTTGGGACAGACTTTGTCAATGTAGCCCAGGCTAGCCTGGACCACATGATCCTTTTTCCTCAGGTCATCTCATACTTGAAATCTTCAGGTAATTTTAAAGTGTGAAGTTGATATAAACTATAAGCATAAGCCAGTCAGAAGGTCAGTGTTCTCCTCTAACATGTAGATAGTTATTATTAAGGGGAAAATGCATAAATATATAAAATAACTGCAAATGGCCTAAAGTTTAATTAAAAATATAACTTTACGGCAAACAATTAGAAGCTTTAAAAAAAATGCTATGCTTTTTTCACTATCTGAAATCTCTGTTTTACAAATGGCACTCTAATAAATAGTATATTATAAACTTATGATTTATTAAAATAGAATTCTGCTCCACTCTGACCAAAGGCATTAAAACTATACTTGGCCTTTTACAGGCTGCCTATGAGCAATAATGAAAACAACTTTTCCCAAAATTTAAAGAAAAAAAAAAAGCTATAGCACTTACTATGGAAATACTTAAATTTAGGCCATACATAAAAAATACATCAAAGCCAGGGATAGTAGTGCATGCCCATAATCCTAGCAATTATACTAAGGAAGATGAATTACAGGTTTGAAGCCAGTCTAAGCTACAAAGCAAGACACCACGTCAAAAACTGAGAGTAAACAGCAAGAAGGAAAACCTACACTGGTAACAGTAATAAGGCAAAACTGAGTATCTAATGACGCAGAAACACACTGACTAGTTACCCTTATGCAAATTTCAGTTCCCACTCTAAGTACATTCGATGTTGTCATAGACATGCAAACATGGACAGGAAAAGCCATGAGGCTCCTGATCCATGCTGAGTGGGAGAAGCAGTCTCCAGGGAAGAGCACAGCAGAAATACTTCATGACATAGCTACTGGGTTGAGTAGGTAAGCGAGTATAAGGCCTGACGGTGAAATGGAATATTTCAAACGTGTGAACTGCTCGAATCTCAACTCTACTCCAGGCAGCATAAGAGCGTGGAAACTCTGCTTCCTCCACACTTGACAGAAGCCTGTATTACTTTCCATATTTGTACAATGGGAATGACAAGCATGCTTCTCTCGCGGTGAAATCAAATATGAGACATTTTGTACAATGCCCGCTCTATAACGGACTGCTCAATGTACAGTAACTTATACTTTTTAACTGTAATATATGAACCTGTCTTCCCAATTAATAAGATCTCTGTGGCTGTAAACAAGCCACTTGATATTCAAACCTTCACTTTTCCAATTAAAAACTTAGTTTCTAAGTCAAATAGTAGTTGTTGAAAATTAAGCACCATAGAAGTTTATATCCAGTGTGATGGTTTGTATATGCTTGGCCCAGGGAGTGGCACTATTAGGAGGTGTGACCTTGTTGGAATGGGTGTGTCACTGTGTGAAGGGGGGTGGAGTTTTTTAAATACCCTAGTTTCATCTTCTCCTAGCAGCCTTCAGATAAAAATGTAGAACTCTCAGCTCCTGCACCATGCCTGCCTGGACGCTGCCATGCTCCTGCCTTGATGATAATGGACTGGACCGCTGAAACTGTAAGCCAGCCCCAGTTAAATGTTGCCTTGGTCACAGTGTCTGTCCACAGCAGTAAAACCCTTACTAAGAAAACCAGGTATTGCTATAACTAACAGTATCAGTGATATCCAATATAAATCAATCTCCTGAAAGGAATAACTACAATAAAAATGACAGCTCACAGTTTACATCTGAAGTAACCCCTAAAGATAACATATTAAGGGTCCACCTGCTCCTTCAGTACCATGCCTGATTCCTGCCATGGTGATCATGCGCTAACCCTCTAAAACTATAAGCAAGCCCCTAATAAGAGCTTCCTTTCTTTTTGACTTGGTCGTAGTTTCTTGTCACAGCAATAGAATAATAACTAAGACATGCCCCCACATCAATCGCTAATTATGAAAATGATTTACATTCTAGCCTCCAGTCAGATTTTATGAAGACATTTCTTAATTGGGTTGCCTACTCTCAGATGACTCTAGCTTGTGTCAAACTTACATCAAATTATCCAGTACAACCATTGAGTCATTTTTTATTACCCCCAAATTGTCTGATTCAAAACCAGAACAATGTATATAATTATTTCACTATAGCTATATTAATAAAGAATATGTTTTGATGTGAAGGTCACATTTAAAATTCACATTTAAAAAAAAATATATATGCATGTATTGCATGTGTGTGTGCTGAGTGTAGGTATGTGCATCATATACATCCAAAGGCCTGGGGAGATCCGAAGACAAACTGATTCCCTGGAAATGGAATCCAGGTTCTCTGAAAAAGCAGCAAGTGTTCTTAACACTGAGCCATCTCTGTAGACTCTAAATTCATATTTTAAGTATTTACATCCATGATTACCATAATTAAACAGTAATAAATCATCATTACTTTTTATTCTATACAAAGCAACCTAAAAATCCAGAGTACTTTATTGTGAAGATGCCATACCCTTACAGTAGCAGACAAATCAAGCACACACACAGCAGTGGTCTGTCTGTTGCTCCTGTGTCCCGCTTTAGACCTTACCTTCTGACTTATCTTCTGCGACTATAGCACAGTTGGTGAAGCTAAACCAGGAATATTATAAATTCTCAATTTAGCTTTACTAGTACAAATTCAGAGTAATGCCCTGCATGAACACAGATAAACACTACTGAAAATGCAGCCAGCAAGGCATCTGTACACTTGATATATATTTCCATGTGCACTAGACAGTTTATCTGATGGCGGTTAGGTTACAGGGAGTAATGGGGTAGAAGGTTTTTACTGATGGGAACTAGGATACAGCTGACATGTTGTGTACTTCATGATAACCACTGCAGTTTAAATGTGGCTTCCTAGAAATGCTTCAATACAAACGAAATTCAAAACATCTCAGCTTGAGGTTTTGTTCAGTGAACTACACAAAGCAATTATCATATCTTTATCTTGACCTTTCTATAATCCCAACAGAGAATCCACATGTATTATAAAGCTATAAACAACTTGTCATGTGTAATCTCTACCCAGTCAGCATTTCAAAACAGAAAACAGTAGACTGTTTGCCCACTTCGATCACGACACAGCGCGCATATAAACTGTGAGAACAATGCTAAAAGACCTATTTTTTCATGTTTGTTTGGTCTTGGGCAGGTATTAAATACAAACCAGATACAGGTAATATTGCCCCATATTCTGAATACACAGATGAACATACAAAGCATGGCCAAGGTCTTGTAAAATTGAGTTGATACCATCAGAACACTGGTTTGAATTGATCCTAGCCATAAAGAATCCATACTCAATAAGTGAGGGGATAGAGTTCAAAACTGACTTGCAAATGAGAGCTCACTAAGTAAAACTTGTACTGACAACTTATGAAGAACTAAACCCTAAAGACATTATAATTAAAACAGCAATGTGACATTTAGTAAAGGACAGCTCAAACAAATGCTAGGCAGCATCTAATTCCAAATCTATAGTGAGAGCTTAAGTATGTTTTGGGGTGAGTCTGTATGAGCACGTATGACCATCCACATGGGTGCTGTGTGAGAAGCTGAAAATGAAGCCATCAGACTAGAACAGGCACAGAAGACTCAGGGTAATACTAGGAGCCTTGGTACCTAGAAAATGGCAATTTCTACAGACAAAAAAGATATAATTATATGAGATGAAATTTTAGGTCAGAGTAGAAATACCTAACACAAAGTCATTAAAACTAAATCCTCACTTTCCTTGTATGATGGCACAACAGCTTCAGATAACAAACCTAGGTTTTGGATCTTTGTTCCACCATCCACTGGCTGAGTGAACTACCATGAAAGAATGTACATGGAGCCATTTTAACAACTACAAGTCCCTTTAGAAACACTGGTAATCCATATAAAACCAGAGGATGAGACAAAGTGGGTGACATGTCTGTAGTCCTAAAACTTGGGAGTTGACAGAGGATCACTAGCTCAAGGCCAGCCTGGGGTACATATTAAGACTATATTAGAAAAAGGGGATCAGAAATAATGGGGCTCCCAGCAAATTGTGCTCAGAATTCTAGGGGTAACAGTGGTCCACTGTATAAATGTGAAGGTAATATGTATCACTTACATGCATCCATGACAAAAACATAAAACACCCCAAGAAGCATCTCTGGTTGACTTGACTTTCTAAGATTATAATGAAAAAAGTCAGATAAAATGAAAACAAAATAAGTGCATTTATTTTACAATCCTTCCAAATTTTGTATTATTTTACTTCTTGTTGTTGTGGTAAAATACTGACCAAAACGAAATTAGGAAAGAAAGGGTTTATTTCATCATTCAAGTCCAAACATCACCAAAGAAAGTAAGGACAAGAACTCAAGGCAAGAGCCTAGAGCAGAAATGAAGCAAAGACCATGGAGGAATGCTACATACTGCTTTTTTATTATTCTGGAAACAGATTTTTTTTTCTTATAATGTATTCTGATTATCATTTCCCCTCCTCCAGTCCTTCTAACTCCTCCCACTTCCTCTCTTACCCAGATCCACCCCCTTTCTATCTATCATTAAAAAGTAAACAAGTTTCTGGGGAAACATAATATAATTAATATAAAATAATAAAACAAAAACATAACAGAATAGTACAAGACAAATAAATTGAAGAAAAAGAGCCCCAAAACAGGCACAAGAAACATATATAGACACAGAGATCGACTTTCAAGCATACACAGAAATCCCATAAAAAACACAAAATTGGAAGCCATAATATGTATGGAGCAATGGGATATATAGGGCAAAAAGAGAGAGAAAGAGAAATAAATGAAAAAAAAAAAAAAAAAAAAAAAAAGAAAAACAAGAGAGCAGCACACAGGAAACTCGGGGTCCCAATGATAGGTCCTGGATGGAGAGAAGAAAGGAGGGAGGCCACCAGGAGAGAGCTGTCATAGAGATGGTGCCACCAGAGAGCAGCCAACAAAGAGGGTAACATGTACAAAAGAGAAGAGGACTGGGAGCCCAGTACCTTACTTACAAAGAAATCAGCACCCCAAGCACCTATCTCCAGCACCCTCAGTACTGAGTCAGCAGTACTGTTAGTACTTAGCTCTGGAACTTAGCTGAGGACCACTGTGGAGTCCCCTGCAGTAGAAATAAGATGCTGATATCATCCTGACATCTTCAAGAAAGTCATAGAGCTTGTGGTGCACTCAGGTCTATCTCACAACCACATTGGCTGTGCACTTCTGTCTCAGTACAAATAAAACAAAACAGACGTGCTCACAGCTGAAAAGGAAAAGAAAAAGAAAAAGAATAGCATTGTGAGACAAGAAACCTCCAGGAGAGCTGTTGAGTATATTTTTTGTTGGCCATTTACTGTGGGGCATGCAGCCTGCCCTTAAGACTGGCTTGTTTGTCCAGTGAAACCCCCTTGGAGGAAACTACAGTTTCATCTGCAAATAGTTCCCACTTCGAGATTGTTTCCAGGCTCAGAATGCAGCTTGTGTCCACTTCTCTCAAGCCCATGGTCCTGTGCATCTGCCTCAGTCTCTGTGAGTTCATACGTGTGTCAGTCCTGCTGTGTTTAGAAGCCTTGTTTCCTTGGTGTCCTCCATCCTTCTGGTCATAGGGAGCTCCCACAATGTCAGAGCAGGACTGCATTACTGAATACGGCATCTACACAACTCGCTGAACGCGGGGAAGTCGAGATGGGGCTACCTAGAGCTACAGGCTAGTGTTCTTAGTACTTGACAGGACTCTGCATGCTATCAAAGGAAAATGTAAGCACCAACACAACTATTATCTGCAATGCTGCCCTGCCTATCAGATATGCTAGTACAATGGGGACACAAAGCTTGTGGGAACAACCTATCAATACTTGATTTAAGAGAAGGCCCATTCCATGAGATGAAATCCATGCCTAATACTGTTTGGGTGACCAAAAGCCTCAGACTAGATACCCCAGAGATCTACAGTGAAACCAAATATTACTTTCTGCAAAAGGAACATCGCAATAATGACATTCTCTTAATGACATTCGGCTATACTCATAGATAAGGGTTTTTACGTACTTTTACTAAAAAATACTCAGATATATGCATTATCACAGCTTCTAAACTGGCATTTGCTGAGGGTTGGTCCAATTCAAATAGTGAATACTGGCCCCCACGAACTGGTTGCCCACAACACAAGCAGATCTTCCTGTGCACCATGTGATGCCATGAGTTAGCAAATCCAGTCTCAGTCTCAGCTGTGTAGAGGAGACTGCTGCCTTCTACCTTTACTCTCTGACCCCATCCCCCAGGGATCTCAAAGGCCTTCCTGCCCCCACTTATCCTGGCCTCTAATGCCAGCCAGCATGTGTTCCCTTTGAACAGCTCAGCAAAGCAGGTAACACACAGCCACCACACTCTGAAAATTCAGACAGGAAACAGAAACCAAGGAACAAACACCCACTCGAAAAAAATAAAAAAATAAAAAAATTAAAAAAAGGAAGAAAGAAAAAAGAAAGGAAGGAAAGAAGGAAGGAAGGAAGGAAGGAAGGAAGGAAGCACAGAAAACATACAGAAATCAGCACCTAGACATTTTATCATAACAAACGCAGCTGCCTAAGCACCAACAAAAAAGCACATTCAACAATACCCAGGGCAATGTCCCCATTAGAACCCAGCTATCCTGCCAAAGCAGACCCCAGATATTCCAACGCACCTAAAGTACAAGAAAAAGACTATAAATGATCTTTTTTTAATATAATACAGGTCATTAAACAAAAATGAATAAATCCCTTTAAAAATTCCTAGAAATCACAAACAGTATAAGAAAATAAATAAAATCATTCAAGGCCAGAAAAAGGGTTCAATAAAAAAAATTTTTTTAAATGAGGGAATTCTGGAAATGAAAAATTTTGGAATTTGAATAGAAACTACAGAGCCAAATGTTACCAACAAAATACAAAAGAAGAAAAAGAGAATCTCATGTTTTGAAGATATAAAATATCCAGAAATTCTGGGACATTATAAAAAGACCAAATTTAAAAATAGTAGTAATAGGGAAGAAGGAACTCAACTCAAAGGCCCAGAAAGTGTTTTCAACAAAATCATAGAACATTCTCCTCAACTATAGAAAAGGATGTCTATAAAGGTACAAGAAGCACAGAAAACACCAAATAGACTGGACCAGAAAAGAAAGTCCCCTTGCCACATAATAGACAAACAGAACAAGAAAAGAATATTAAAAGCTACAAGGGGGAAAGACCAAGTAGCATCAAGGCAGACTGTTAGAATTAAACTGGACTGCTCAATGGAGACGTTAAAAGCCAGAAGGACCTGGAGGCATGTGCTACAGGTGCTAAGATACCACAGGAGCCAACCCAGACTACTGAACCCAGCAAAATTTTCAACCTTCACAAATGGAGAAAATAAGATATTCCATAATAAAGCCAAACTTAAGCAACATTTCTCTACAAATCCAGACCTACGTATGGTGCTAGAAGGAAAAATTCTAACCTAAGAAAGCAAAATATATACATGAAAACACAGAGAATATCATATCACACCAGCAAAAACAAGAGAAGGGAAATACACACACAATACCACTACTAGCACCACCAACAACAACAACAAAACAACAGGAATCAATAATCATTGATCACTGATATCTTTCCAGTAAAAAACTACAAACAAAGAAACGCATAGGTGGGAAAACAGGATCCACCCTTCTACTGTATCAAAGAAACAGACCTCAGCATCAAGGACAGACATTACCTCAGGATGAAGGGTTAGAAAAACATAGTCCAAGCAAATGGACCTAAGAAGCAGGCTGGTATAGCCATTTATTATCTAACAAAATAGACTTCAAGCCAAAACTAATCAAAAGATATAGGGAAGAAAACTACATACTCATTAAAGGAAAAAAAAATCAACCAAGATGACATTTCAATTCATAATGCCTATACCCCCAAACACAAGGACACCCACATTTGTAAAAGAAATACTACTATCACATATTATCCCTCAAACATGAATGGGGGGAACTTCAATATATCACCAATGGACAGGTCAAACAGACAAACACTAAACAGGAAAATACTGCAGATAACAGATGGGCCCTCAATCACAAAGCAAGTCTCAAAAGATTAAGAAAATTTCCTGTATCCTATCAGACTACCAGAGAGTAAAGCTGAATTTCAAAAACAGAAACAACAGAAAGCTTACAAACCCATGGAACCTGGACAATTCTCTATAAATGAATAAAAAAATGGTGAAGACAGAAATCTTGAAAGAAATTAAAGACTTTTTACAACTGAATAAAAATAATCTACCCAAACTTATAAGACACAATAAAAGCAGTACTAAGAGGCAAGATCAGAACCAAAAAACCTACATTAAAAAAACTGAAGTGATCTCAAACTAGCACACCCAAAAATCTCTATGAAAAGAAAAAACAAGTAATCATACCCAAGAAGAATAGACAGAAAAAAAAAAATCAAAGGGAAGGCTGAAATCAATAAAATAAAAACAAAGAGAATAAACAAAGAAGCAATAGAACAAAGTTGGTTCTTTCAGAAAAATCAACAAGATAGACAAACCCTTACTGAAACTAACTGAAAGGCATAGAGAGAATATCCAATTAAATAAATAAGAAACAAAGATAATGAAAGACCTCCACAGAGGGGAGACTCTCACTCAAGTCTCGGGATAACACGACCACCCAAGGACTCACAAGAGACCATCCTTGCTGTAATTACAGGAGGTTTTTTAATGAACCAGTGCACTGATTTTTTTTTTGCTTAATTGAACAACTTTATTTTAAAAAACAGAGATAAATGTGCAGATTTTAAAGGCATTTTTGCATAAAAGTATATGAATACATTTTTGTCAGTACTTGGTTTTTTTTAAAGGTTTGGTAGTATGCATTAAAATCTTACTAGTTACAATGAGCATAAAGTACATGTAAAACAAGATGTAACCTGAAAATAGCCAAAGTTTTCTTGGTGTGTAAAAATTAAGCATAATGATTTTTTTTTTTTTTTTTGGCTTTTGTTTTTCTTGAACTTCATATAGTCTGTGAGTTGTTTCTGGGTGTTCAGAGCTTTCTGGGGTTAGTATCCAATTATCAGTGACTGCATATTATGTCTGTTCTTTTGTGACTGGGTTATCTCATTCAGGATGATATTCTCTAGATGCATCCATTTTCTTAGGAATTTCATAAAGTCATTGTTTCTGATCGCTGAGTAGTATCAATTTTTGTATCCATTCATCTACTGAAGAACATCTGGGTTCTTTCCAGCTTCTGACTACTTATAAATAGAGCTGCTATGAACATTGTGGTGCATGTGTCTTTGTTGTATGTTGGAGTGTCTCTTGGGTATATGCCCAGAAGTGGAATAACTGGGTCTTCAAGTAGTACTATGTCCAATTTTCTGAGGAACCACCAGACCGATTTCCACAGTGGTTATACCAGTTTACAACCCCACCAACACTAGAGAAGTGTTCCTCTTTCTCTGCATCCACGCCAGCATCTGCTGTCATCTGAATTTTTGATATTAGCCATTCTGACTGGTGTGAAGTGGAATCTCAGGGTTGTTTTGATTTGCATTTCCCTGATGACTAAGGATGTCGAACATTTCCTTAGATGCTTCTCAGCCATTCGATATTCCTCAATTGAGAACTTTTTGGTTAGCTCTGTACCCCAGTTTTTAATAGGGTTGTCTGATTCTCTGGTGTCTAGCTTCGTGAGTTCTTTGTATACCTTGGATATTAGGCCTCTATCTGATGTGGAGTTGGTAAAGATCTTTTCCCATTCTGTTGGTTGCCGTTTTGTTTTCTTGACAATGTCCTTAGTCTTACAGAAACTTTGCAATCTCATTAAGTCCCATTTGTTAATCTTTGACCTTAGAGCATGAGCCATTGGTGTTTTGTTCAGGAAATTTTCTCCTGTGCCTATGTGTTCTAAGGTTTTCCCTACTTTCTCTTCTAATAGTTTCAGTGTACCTGGTTTAATGTGGAGATCTTTGATCCACTTGCACTTGAGCTTTGTACAAGGAGATAAGAAATGGTCTATTTTCATTCTTCTGCATGCTGAGTGCCAGTTGGACCAACACCATTTGTTGAAGAGGCTGTCCTTTTTCCATTGAATGTTTACACCTCCTTTGTCAAAAATCAAGTGACCATATGTGTAAGGGCTCATTTCTGGATCTTCTAGTCTATTCCATTGATCCATGTGCCTATTTCTGTACCAGTATCATGCAGTTTTTAACACAAGTGCCTTGTAATATAGCTTGAGGTCAGGGATGGTGATTCCCGCAGATGTTTTCTTGTTGTTGAGGATGGATTTCACTATTCTAGGTCTTTTGTTATTCCAGATGAAATTGCACATTGCTCTTTCCAACTCTATGAAGAATTGGGTTGGAATTTTGATGGGGATTGCATTGAATCTGTAGATTGCTTTTGGTAGGATGGCCATTTTTACAATGTTGATCCTTCCAATCCATGAGCATGGGAGATCTTTCCAGTTTCTGAGATCTTCTTCGATTTCCTTCTTCAGAGATTTGAAGTTCTTGTCATACAGGTCCTTCACTGGCTTAGTTAGAGTCACATCTGATTTTTATAAAGAAGTCATAAATACACACTGGAAAAAAGACAGCATCTTCAACAAAATGGATGCCTAGGAAAGGACGACTACAAATAGGTCTATGTTTATCACCCTGCACAAAACTCAAGTCCTAGTGGATCAAAGATCTCAACATAAAATTGAAGACAATGACCCTGATGGAAGAGAAAGTGGGAGACAGCCTCAAATGCACTGGCACAGGAAAAGACTTCCTGAACAGAAACTGATAGTGCAGACACTAATATCAACAATTAATAAATGGGACCTCTTGAAACTGAAAACTTCTGAAAGGTAAAAGACACTGCCAATCAGACAAAATGGCAGCCTTCAGAATAAGAAAAGATTTTTACCAACTCCATATCTAATGGAACTAATATACAAAATACATAAAGAACTCAAGAAACTAGATATAAAATACTGCAATAAAAAATAGGATACAAATCTAATCAAAGAATTCTGAATAGAAGAATGTCAAATAGCTGAGAAACACTTAAATGTTCAACAGACCTAACCATCAGGGAACTGAAAATCAAAACTACTTTGAGATTCCATCTTACACTTGTCAGAATGGCTAAGATCAGTAGCATAAGTGACAGCTCATGTTGGTGAGACTATGGAGCAGGGAAAACATGCCTCCATTGCTGATGCAAATGCAAATTTACACAGCCACTATAGAAATCAGTATGTCAGTTCCTCAGAAACTGGGGTGTCAATCTCCCTCAAGACCCAGCAACACTTCTTGTGTATATGCCCAAAGGATATTACATCCCATTACAAGGACACTTGCTCAAATATGTCAAAGAGGAGGCAATATATTTGAAGGAAAGAAGTGGGGGTGGGGGGAACATGGGAGGGTTTGGAAGGAGAAAATGGATGGGAGAAATGATGCAATTATAATCTCTTTTTTAATTTTGAAAACACCAGAATGCACATGAGAGTGTATACCAGTAAACTACAGGCATGATGATGGTGCAGATACACTGATTGTGACAAATGTACCACTTGGTTTAAGCAACTTTCTTAGTAGGGGATGCCTAGGTGGGTGAGACAAGAGCACTGACAAAAGGGATATCATGCATGCACACCGAGGCTAGAGAGACAAGAGATCTCTGTATTCTCCACCTCAGTGTGCTGTGGACCTAAAAGTACTTACAAAATAAAGTGTACTTGATGTCTTCTTCATAAAAGAAACTGAGGTAAATGAATAATATCTTTTGAGGAAATTAAATCTTATATATTACCAAAAACCAAAAATAAGGCTGAGAATGTAACTCTAAACCCTTTGGTGGGGGCAGAGAGCTAGTAAGACTGGTAACCCAAGGTCTAGCTCTAAAACCAAAATCAATTAGATGTGATACCTTCCATCAGCCACTCCTTAGTAGATCATACAAGAAAACTGCCCAGACCCAGGACCAGCTAGCCTGGAGAATGTTGTAGGCGTGCCTGTAGCTGCACCACTCAAAGGCAGGCTGATCTCTGAGTTTGAGGCCAGCCTGGCCTACATAGTGAGTTCCAGATTATCCAGGGTTACACAGGGAAACCCTGTCTCAAAAAACCTAGCCAACAACAAAAACATGAAAAGCAAGAACAAATTTCTGAAAGTTGTCTTCTGACCTCCATATGTACTACATGTGTGCTGAGGCAAACATGCATCCACACTAACACAAGCATGTACTTGCTAAATACATACGTAGTTTTAAACAAAATAAGAATAAATCTTTAGCAACAACAACAAAGGTGTATCTTATAAAACTAGTCAGACAAAAGGCCATAAGGTAAATCCTTCCAAATTCATGTATTAGAACATAAGATCCCAGATGTATAGTCATCAATAAGTCACTAGGTCATATGCACAAAGCACTCCAGAATGGGAGTCATCCCTTCAAAAGCAAGGCCCAAGAGTTAGGAAGATGGCTCAGTAGGCAAGGCACTTGCCATGCACACAAAAGGACTGGAGGTGGGACCACAAGAGCCAGGAAAGTGCTAGTCAGGCTGGCAGCCTGCCTCTTATCCAACACTCAAGTAGTAGAGGCAGGGCATAGTTGAGCAAGGCTGGCTAGCTAAACTAGCTGTATCAGTGAACTCTGGGTTCAGGTAGGCCAGTCTACTGCCTCTGACCTCTACATGCTCATGTACATGCACACAGATATGTACCCACACACAAGTAAACATGAAAACACAAGCACACACACCAGATGTATCTACAACGTTAACTTCTAGAACTTTTAAGTTCATAGTTCCTTAGCCTTAGTAAGAGCCCAACATATAGATGATTTATTTCAATAAATTACTGGCATGTAACTTCTACCTAAAGAAACTTCTCTTAATAGTATTCACCAGATATTCGATACTTAAAAGAGAAAATACTAACAGGAAGCAGAGTAAGAACCTACTCTCAGACAAATGCCTAGTCTCTTACACACACACACACACACACACACACACACACACACACACATACATGATTTAAGAATTGTTTGAATATGCAAGAACAAAACAAGCTGTCATTCTATATATACCCCACCATTGTATGCTGGCTGTCAGAAGTACAGAAAGCAAATGAAAAAAAGAACTGTAATCAAAAAGTTATACTAAAGAAACTAATTCCAACTGTCTTCATTCATACCAGGATTTGACTTATTTCATGAGAGGTGATGTAAGAATCAGATGTGTATATGGAAAGGGCATGGATGACTGATGGCTATGATATCCTCCAAAATGTCCCCCAGTGAGACCCAGCTAACCCCAAAGAGTCATAACCTCCAACACCATGTAGAGCTGGCTTGGGTAACCAATATCTTTGATTTATGTTACAAAGGATTGCAGTGTTTATTTGGGGCATTCCCTCCCTATATCTACCCATTCCTCCTTCCCCTCCCTCCTTCCCTGTCCCTCTCTCCTGCCCCTTCCAGTCTTCTCTTTCTCAGTTGACTAGGTCTAGAACAGTCATGTTATGACCAGTCCTATCAAGAACTCTACATTTTTAAGGGAGGCTTCCTGCCAAGAGCTTGGAGTAGATCCTACAGAGTCAAATTACACACTAAAGTAGCCCCAGCTGACATCTTAATCTCAGGGCTTCCCAGCTAAAAAGTTCCTAAGTCTCTGACATTGTGAGGCTGTTTGAGATGATAAAGGCTTTGCTTTAAGCCGCTAAATTTGGGGATAATTTATTACACAGCAATAGGCAACATATATTTAAATCCGTAATGAACTAGTGAATGTCGCTTAGGCTTCCAGATTCATTAGTTCTCATCAGCATTAAATTGCCTAGTGATTTTCCAATTCAACAGCAATTTATATTCCATGTGAGGAAGGAGCCTCCTTTAGATTTGCTGAAACATGAATAGTATCTTTAACTTACTTTCGATTTCAAAACAAACAATAAAACATTGATGTAAAATTTGGTATTTTTCAGCAATGAGTTGATCTAGATGAAAATCTGTATTCGTTTGAGAATTTAGAAGAAACAGAATGAAAATGGGAGGACGAAAACTTGCATTTTTAATTAAAACAGTTAAAAACACAAACACATGCTTGTTTTCATAAAAATTTAACAAGTTTCTTGTTAAGAAAAGTATTCAGAATAAACAAACTTGTTTTAAACAGTTTATTTTCAATGATAAAACTGAAAAGTCCAGTTTTTTTGTTTCTAAAGTATTCCTGATACACATAAAATTCTCCCCATTGCTGTCATTGACAGTTTTCAAAGCACGAATTCCTAGTTCTAAATAATACTCTGATCAATACTACCGTCAAACACATCAGTACACACTGACTTAGTAAATTGACCATCTATTTACAAGATTATTCAATAGTCTTATAAGAGCAGGAAATAGATTTTCAGCATGCTCTGATCCTGGAGTAAAAGGGTCCATATTAGTAGCTCTAACATACTTAGCCCATTACTATTACTTACTTCCTAAAATACTAGCTTGTCCTAAATGTCTAACAAAACCCAGGCCCAGAAAGTAGCAACAACAACAACAACACACACACACACACACACACACACACACACACACACACACACACACAAAATCAAGTCTGGAGATATAAAGCTAACCTAATTTAAATTCTATGAAATATTCCTTTACTTGTTGTATCTGACATCTGTTAACTATCAAGCCCTAAATATAACTCAATTCCTTTTAACGTTAGTTAAAAGGAAAAACCATATTTTAAAGATATTCTAAAGCTAGACAGCTCAATAGTTAACAGCATTTGCTTCTCTTCCAGAGAACCAGAGTTCTGTTTCCAGCACCTACGCCAGGTACTTAGAGCTGCCTGTGACTCCTGTTCCAGTGGAATTCAACACCCTCTTCACACAAAGCACAGACACTTCACCCTCACACAGACACTCATCCAATATAGAAACAAAAATAAAATTAAAACTATAAAAAAATACAATTAAGATATTCTAAACAGCATGGTTCTTTAAATGTATGATTTATCTTACTGTAATATAGACATCCTCGATTAAGTTATTTTCAAATGTAGAAATAAAATTGCTCTGGACATTCCTAGTGCACTGCACAGACATAGTATTGCTATATCGTCTTTCCTTTTCTGTTACCTTTGTTTCTTACTCAATCACTTTACATGGTATATAATCTACAAGTCTTCACTGGATCCCTCCTCCTCTATTTCTTGTTTCACCTGTTTGAATAATTTCAGATGAAGACCACATGAAACCTAACCACGCACACACACATGCATTTGCATGCACAAGCACACGAGACTATCCACTCACTAGTATTTTAGTCTGCTATAACAAAATTCATAGGCAGTGGTTTAACAACCGTGAATTTCTCAAGTATTAGAATGACCAACAAGATGATTCTATGCTAAAGGCTGTCTTCTTGCAAACTACATTCTTGCTAGAGGGAACTCTGGAGTCTGTCCACAATGACACTAACCCTGTGAAATCAGGGCCCTACTATGTCCTCAATTAACCTTTTCCAAACACACTATTTGGAATTGGAGCTTCCACGTATGGACTGGGTGGGAGGAGAAAACTGAATTCACGTAATTCTGCCTGTGACCTCCTCCAAACCACATTCTTATCACATACAAATTCATGTTGTTCGAATAAACCCAGAAGTCTTAACTTACTTCATAATCAATGCTAAAATTTAATGTCCAAAGTTATAGCTAACAGATATGGGTAAGATATGAGGTACAATTTTCCCCTAAAAAGAAACGTTCCTCTGTATCAGTGAAGCTGTGAGAACAGATAAGTTCTATACCTTACAAACACAATGGGTAGAAGCGTCCTTGGGGGACTCCTAATGGTGGGAGCAAGAGTGTCTCTGACTCTTTTGCCTGCTTTTGGGACCCTTTTCTCCTACTGGGGTTGCTTTGTCCAGCCTTGATAAGAGGGGATGTGACTAATCTTATTGTGAATCGATAAGTCAGATTGATATCCTTGGGAGACCTGCCATTTTCTGAAGAGAAACAGAGAGGAGGAAGTCAGGGAGAGAGGAGGGGGGAAGTAAGACTGGGAGGGGAGGGAAACTGTGGTGGAGTGTAATATATGAGAGAAGAATAAATTAATATAAAAAAGCAAAGGTAGGGACCGACTGGGATAGCTCAGTTGGTAGAGTGCTTGCTGGATAGTCAAGAAACTCTGGGTATGGCCAGCACTGCATAAAACCATGGAGGCAGGAGCAGGAGGATCAGAAGTTAAGTTCATCCTCAGCTACAGTGTGAGGGTAGGCTAGGCTATAGGAAACCTTGCCTCAAAATACAACAATGCATATGCACGCCTGAACTCCTAGCCAAGGTGACTGGGGACACACTCCCTCGCCCACTTCCCCTTGCCTTTCCAATCTGCGGCTCTATAGTGCCTGTCACTTGACTGTTGGGTCCATCTATTGTTATTACTGATGTCCTTTGTCATTGTCCATCTGCACACAACAGACCGCTTTACCATTAAAGCCTATCTTTACTCTTCCTCACCTGTTCTCCTCCCAGCTAGCAAACAAGGTTGTCCGCTTCACAGGTACATCCTTTTCCTCTCAATTAAAGACGAAAGCAGCAAAGCAAGGCACAGAGATCTTTGGTTTCTCTGAGCTGTTCTCATCATAATGTGATATTGAAGTTTTGTTCATTGTACAAAGGAGACTTTAAGGTTCTGTTTTTGTTTTTGTTGAATTTCTAAGTATGGGGTATAGATACTGAGCCTACAGTCGTTTGAGGGCTTTTACTATTATAGAACTTTAACGTTTAAAAAAAAAAAAACCCACATGGTGCTAGGCATCTTAAAAGGCAATCCAATACTTTAAAATATCACAAATCTTAAATTAACAAGCTTGCAACATATAGCTCAGTGCTAAGGAAGGGGCTAAGGTCCTCACTACCCTCTTCAAGGGCATGCCCTCAACGATGACAAAAACCTCCTAGTAATACCAGATGGAAACGTCAGCAAGGAACTGATTCTTCTCCATGGCACTTCTCTGAGGGCCCAACCTTGAAAGATGAACATTAAAGATGCAAACTATTCCAAATTACCATTTAACCGGTTTCATTTAAGGATATATAACCAGAAGAAAGGAAAGTATAGCAAACAGATGCTTATGCGCACATCAACACATTTACAGTAGTAGCCAAAAAAGTAAAAGCAACTTAAGTATCCACAGATAAACAAACAGAGAAAAGTTGATACATTTACACAGTGATCATTATATTCAGCTTTTAAGGGGAGGACATTCTGACATATGTGATAACACAGTTGAAACTTGAAGACATTGTCCTAAGTTAAATCAGCCAGTCACAAAAAAGGACAAATGCTGTATGAGTACATTCATAGGGTACGTCCACCATGGTCAGAGTCACAGACACAGGAAGAAGCTCCGTTGTTGCCAGGGGCTAAAGATAGCTGGCAATGAGAAGGTAGTATTTAATAAGTACAGAGTTCATCTAGGAAAAATGAAAAAGTACTAAGGACAAACAGCAATGATGGTTATACACCAACATGAACATAATTTGTATTACTGAACTGAAGACTTGAAAATATTGCTATTCTTGTTTGTCGTTGTTGTTTTTCAAAGCAGGATTTCCCTGTATGACAGTCCTGACTGTCTTGGAACTCATTCTGTAGACCAGGCTGGTCTCTAACTCACAGACATCCTCCTGCCTATGCCACCAAGTAAAATATTGTCTTAGGTACATATTACTATAATGACAAAGAAAATGAAAGTAAAATTGGTAGAAAGGAGAGACATATTCACTAAATACTAACACTATTGGGCAAACCCAATCTAACAAAAACAAAGGGCAACTTACATTACATCATGTGACTAAATGTTAGTAATTCTGCTCAGTAAAGAGCACAGAAGTACCTTTCATGTACTGACCCTAGATTCTCCTCCCAAAGTTAAGTTGGTGGTCAATAAATACGATCTCTCATAAACATAACAAGCCACTGAAAATTCATTCTCCAGACTATTAACCCCTTTACTTTTATTATTCCAAGCGATAACAAATGTGTTACAACCTCAGAGCCTTTGTACTCACCTAAACCATACCCCCATAACTATAAAGTCCAGTTTCTCACTAATTTGGATCTCTACGCAACAGCCCCTTCTCCCCACCACTTGCTTCATTTTTCCTCATGAGCTTCCTCACTACTGTTTATGCATCTACATGAGGATTACTCTCCACCCACTAGAGCAAAAGCACCAGCAACTCAGGACTCTCTGTATTGTTCGCTACTTACTATCTTCTCTGAACATGGCACATGACCTGACATACTGCCACATACTGTCAGTGGCTAGTCAATACAGCTAAATGAATGAACAGATCGATGCTCACAGCTTTATAAATTCTATTTTCCTCCTGGCTTGCATAGACGTACAGCTGTAGGCACAGCCAAAAAGCCATTCCAAGCAGCCCTTCAGTTCTAATCTTTCCGACAAGACCCCTAGTTTAAAGTAGCAATGCTTACAGAATGAACTATAGCAGCACTGACAATGAAAACTGAACTTAGTCTGAGAATGAACGGGTGTATCTGTCCCTCACAAGACAGGAAAAAGAGTAAAGAGAATCAGAATACTTTGGCAGTTCTTTAAGACAAAACCAAACCATGAACGTTAAGACCACCGCCACAATGGACCTAGTTCAAAAGTGGTCCAGAACTCTGAACTTTCCCCAATACAGCTTTTTTGAGGACTTGGTGGAAATGGACAGTACGATTTGTCTTTAAAATACAGCCCAAACACTCTTAAACAGAAGTTACTTGACTCCAAAGACAGACACTTTGGGAAAACGAGGAGCACGTGAGGTGGTCTGCTTCTGAATGTAATTTACAGAAGAATGTAAACGTCCTACTAACGTTTATATGATACAAGTTTTTGGAGGCCATTTTATAACTACACTTCAATGTTTGTTATCAATGTATGCTGCAACTTTAGCGGTTGACACTGTATGAAAATGAACAACTACAAACAACTTCAAGCAGACAACTGCAATTTGTAAGTGGAGGGTCTCTTCCTCTATCTAAGGTATATCTGGTGACAAGCAGAGCCTCAGGGACTCGGACACAGGCTAACCACCCCAGGTCACACGTGTTCCTCCTGCTTGGAGAGTGGAGAAGGCAGGTGAGGCAGCCCTTTTGCAAGATCTCGCACATAGGTGAGAGAAGTAAGTGGGCCAGAGTCGATTAGTGGCTTCTGACAAGTCAAGACCCCAGCGCCAGCATCCCTCCCGAGTCCCAGCCAGGCCAGCCCCTCCGGGGTCCCGTCCGTGCGGCGGCTCACAGAGGTGGCCAGTGGAGCCCTACCTGAGCTCGGTCCCCAGCTGCAAGGCTAAGAGGGTAGGCGCCAGGAGGCGTGGCCTTTCAGCTCTCTGGGCGAACTCCCCGGTGCCTGTCTTCCACTTTCTCGAGATCCTTTCTCGAGGTCGGCGCCCGACCAACTTTGAGTTGCACTTCCGGGGTCTGCAGGGGAGTTAGACGTCATTACGCATGCGACCGCCGCAGCGCCAAGAACCCGGAAATGGGCGGGGCGGGCCTCTGGAATCTGTTCCTGAGGCTCTGGAAGAGGGAAGCCTGTGGTGCATTATTGACATTGGCGAGTGTCCTTGTCTTACTCTGCTATCCTAGGCTATCCTGAAGCCTCGTTCTGGAAGAGAATTTCAGTATTCTCTATGATACTGGCCTTAAGCGAATCTCCCATGTCCGTCCATGGTTTATTTGACTTAACCCTGCCCGTGATACTCAAGTTGAAACAGGAGGCCTATGTTTGAAAGATTGTATTTATCACAAAATTCAGACAGAAAGTTAACCCTAATATCCTAATCAGAGCTGACTAAAATGGAAAGTATGTTGGCGTTCTGTTTATCCAAAACAAGTCTGAAAGATTCTTTACAGTAAAATCGGAGTGAGCAATGGACACAAATGATTTTAATATCTTACATGGTATTCTGATGTCTTCTTTTAAATTCCAAAACCATTGTTTTGCCAATTAATGCCAAAGCATGTACTGGAGACACAAAGCTATAACTGACTCGAGGAAAGCTGGTAGCTAGCAAACCTTTATAATATTTTCAGAGAGAACGTTCCAGAATTCTTAAAAGTATACTGTACCTCACTCCCATAATGTGTACCTCTTAATCTCAACTCCTGCTTCCTTCAGGACAAAGGGCAATTCGATTTATTGGCAGTGTGCTCTTACCCACTAAAATGTCAATTGGATGAAGTCAATGACTGTATCTTGTCTTTTAAGGTGTCCTCAACCAGGACAAATGCCTGTCACAAGATATACAATAAACATACTGTGAATAAGTTAATGTCTACTATACTAGGTGGAGAAACTTAGTGGGACGTCATGGGCGTGGTAAGGATGTGGGTTGAAAACTCACTGCAATAAGACAAGAATGCCTGGGGGACGGCCATTATAACACTTTAGGGGTTCATTTCAGGCTGCAGCTGAAGTGGTTTGTAGGATAAAACTTTCAACTGAAGAAAAGCTTTGTATACAATAATCAATTTGAATTTTGTGCTTCACACACGGTTTTGGTTTTTTTTTTTATGAAAACATATTTTCATTTTGGTAGACTGAACAAAATGAACAAGCTCATTAAAAAATAAGCCTGAAAGGGCTCAAGAGAGAATTCATCTGTTAAGAGCACCTACTGTTCCTCCAGAGAACCTGGGCTGGGCTCACAAATTCCTATAGCTTCAGTTCCAGAGGATCTGATGCCCTCTGGCCTCTAGGGCCTGTGCACACAAGTGGCTCACATAGGCTCACACTGGCACACACACAAAAATCTAAAATCATCAAGATAAACCTCCTATAAATAGATAATCCATGTCTAACCATGAAAAAAAAACACTGGACAAAATATGTAAATACTGCTTCTTCAGTCAACATCACAATAAAGCCTGCACTGAAACTATCAAGAACTAAGAGCTTTCAAGTGAAGTGGAAACTTAAGGATCCTTCCAAAAGTAAGTTGCGTTTGGATGGTGTTTTGCTACAGCAAACACTCGAAGGAGTCTCTTCCAAAAGTGGATTCAGGTGAAAGGATAAGGAACACTTGTTAAGAAAAGTTTCACTGAAGCAGTCACAGAAGAAAGCATGTAAAGAAGTAAGCATGTAAAAGAACACGTGATGAGTGATTCTCGGCTAGTTACATGCATGTATTGGTCTCCCTTACATTGCATAGTTGAGCTCTATTTGTTGAGACTCCATAGAAATGCAGTAAAAAAAAATTCTAGTGGTGTACTTGTTTCCTGCCACCTCTTCGGATTGGCAGAGTGATGTCATCTGAGACAGACCTGTGTGCTGAGGCTAGACCCATGGAAAGCACGTGATGTTTGGAGGCTATAAATAGAACTGACAGTGACAGAGGCTGAGCCAGGCTTGCTCTTAGAGCTAACTGTGTGGTGATTGCTGGTCTCCTCTCTTCTCTTCACTGAGAGACGCATGGCCAAGAACTTTTCCTGGAGTTTCCTCCTGGTCCCTCCTGCTGTCTCTGCTAGGTAGTGCTACAGCTTCTGATTCCTATTTGCTATCCCAACTCTACAGAACTGGACTGCTGCTGTGTCTATGAACTGTGTGAATGGATTGAGCTGCAGCTTCAGACTGCTGTGAACTGAGCTGCAGACTTCCAGACAGACACAGATGGGAGTTGCTCCAAAGAACCATTCTCCATGACAGTCCACTTTCCCAGATCCTTTCTTTTCTGCTACCTCCGGTGGGTGATGAAACAAAGGAGGTTAAAGTATTTTAAAACCACAATGAAAATAGGATTTGATTCAGTGTATCTGACTTCATGTTGAGATCATTGATCAATTTGGACTTGAGCTTTATGCAAGGTGATAAATATGGATCTATTTTCATTCTTCCATTTATTCCATAAATCCCATTTATTGAAGCTGCTTTCCTTTTTTCTACTGTATGTTTAGTGGCTTCTTTGTTAATGATCATGTCTCCATGGGTGTGTGGGTTTATATCTGAGTCTTCAGTTCTATTCCACAGATTGACCCGTCTGTCTCTGTATCAATACCATGCCATCTTTACCACTATTGCCCTATAGTACAGCTTGAGATCAGGAATGGTGATTGCCCCATGAGATCTTTTATTATTGAGAATTGGTTCGGCTACTGAGGAGTTTTTGTTACTCAATAAAAAGTTGAGAATTTCTCTTCCCATATCTGTGAAGAATTGTGTTGGAATTTTGATGGGGTTGCATTAAATCTGTAGATTGCTTTTGGTAAGATGACCATTTTTGTTATGTTAATCCTACCAGTCCATGAGCATGGGAGATCTTTCTATCTTCTAAGGTCTTCTATTTCTTCTTCAGGGATTTGAAGTTCTTGTCCTGTAGATCTTTCACTTGCTTGGTCAGAGTTACATCAAGGTATTTTATACCACTTATGGCTATTGTGAAGAATGTTGTTTCCGAAGTTCTTTCTCAGCCTGTTTATCATTTGTATAAAGAAAAGCTACTTATTTGGTTGAGTTAATTTTATATCCCGGCTACCTTGCTGAAGTTGTTTATCAGCTGTAGGAGCCGTCTAGGGAAATTTTGGGAGCTGCTTATGTACAGTATCATATCATCTTCCAATAGTGATACTTTTACTTCTTCCCTTCCAATTTGTATCACCTTGATCTCCTTTTGTTGTCTAATTGCTCCAGCTAGAACTTCAAATACTCTATTGAATAGATAGGGAGAGAGTGGACAACACTGTATTGTCCCTGATTTTAATGGGATTCCTTCTAGTTTCTCTCCATTTAATTCGATGTTGGCTGTTAGTTTGCTATATATTGCTTTTGTTTATATTTAACTATGTGCCATGAATTCCTGATTTCTCCAAGACTTTTGTTGTGTTTTGTAGAAAGCTTTATCAGCATCTAGTGATGACTTTTTTCCTTTAGTTTGCTTATACAGTGTATTTTATGGATTTTTGTATATTGAACCATCCCTGCATCCCTGGACCAGGAAAATGAATAGAAATATTCAGTCTTAGGGGTGGGAGGTTGGAGGGCCCTCTAAAAAGTACAGAGACCCAGGAAGTAAGAGACTCTCAGGACTCAATGGGGGTGACCTTAGTCAAAATGCCCAACAATGTGGGGAGGGAGCTCGAAGAGTCCACCTCTAGTAAATGGACAGGGCCTCAAGTGGAGGGATGGGGTTACCAACCCAGAGTCAAACTTTCTGACCCAGAATTGTTCCTGTCTAAAAGAGCTTCAGGGACAAAGATGGAGAAGAAACTGAAGGAAAGGCAGTCCAGTGACCAGCCCAACTTGGAATTCATCTCATGGGGGGTGGGAAGTCACCAAGCCAGACACTATTACTGATGCTATGATATGCTTACAGACAGGAGCCTAACATGGCTGTTTTCTGAGAGACCCTACCAGCAGCTGATTGAGACAGAGCAGATACTTACACTCAATCATTGGACTGAAGTTGAGGGCTCCTACGGTTGAATTGGGGGAAGAATTGAAGAAGCTGAAGGGGAGGGTAACCACATAGGAACACCAGAAGTCTTAACTATGACTCGTATGACCCCAGGGAGCACACAGAGACTGAACCACCAATCAGGCAGCATACATGGACTGGTCAGAGGCCTCTGGAACACATATAGCCCAGGGTCAGACCTTAGTGGGAAAAGGTGAGCCTAATGATTGAGGCCCCAGGAAAGGGTAAGGAAATGTTTAGAGGAAGAACACCCTTTCAGAATCAAGGGGGAGGAGGAATGTGAAGAGGAACTGTGGGAGGGGGAACTGGGAGAAGGGGCAAAGTCTGGAATGTAAATAAATAAAATAATGGAAAAATATGTTCTGAAAAAATTAAAGTTACAATCAAATGATGCTTTCACTACTGTATCTTAGAAAAATGAATGAAATGAACAGTGAAATCTAGATAAAAGTGTAAAGGTATTTGTAATAATGATTTTAGAAACTATGTCAAAATATGAGTGGTTTGACCTTCCAATGTCATACAAGACAAAACAACACTCAAAGATGAAAAGAATGTACTATTATTCTATAATAAACTGCTTGCCACCGACACAAATGGGTGTTGTATCCAACATCAAGAGCTATGCTGGAAGGATTCTTTACTGTAACTCCTGAGTCTTTCAGATAATTCCTGAATTTTAGAAAGAAAAATAACAAACCAATCTTTATGTTTCATGCTCTGAATACCTGAAACAAAAAAAAAATGGAGATTTGGACATTACTATTTTAACCCAGTAAGTTTTAGAATGATTTGTTATTAAGAAAAATAAACATGCTTCCATAACATCAACCAATGGGAAACAGTTTTTTTATATCTACTATTCTACATTGTCGAAACCAAGAATGAGGTTATGTACTGAAAACAAAATGAGCCCCTTTCCTCCTCTCATTGCCCCTAAATAGTAAACACTCACTTCTGCCAGGCACATAAAGATTTTCCATAAATCTGTGAGGAAAAAGGAGAATAAACAATAAAACTGTTGCATGAACTTAGATATTTTGTTGAAATTACAGCAGCCAGCATGTAGCTGAGAAGAAACTGTTAAAATCATAAACTATACATATATAGCACAAATTTTCTCTTTAATATAAGTTTTCCCCATCTTTCCAACTATAGCCAATTAAGTTCTCCATATGGCTTTGTTTACCTGTTGTTTTAATTTGTATACCTCTTGGGAAGCCAGAAACAACTTTCTCTCCCTATACCTCTTTTGTGCTTTGAGACACAACATATATAAAGAACAAACAAAGGAGATGTGCTTCTTTCTGGCTAACAGCTGGTTTGTCTCTGATCACTGAAGTGATTAAATAAATACCATTATACCATAATTGGCATTTCCTCCTTCTATTCCAGGGATCTATTACCATGTTCTTAAGCAACTGTCTTCTTATCTATTACCTGCACATGTCACATCAAAAGACCTCAGTGACACACAGCAAATACATACATACCAGAATGCTATCAAATAGCAGATTTTCACTTAAGCTACAAGGAAAATTAAATCTATTTGCCATAAGTAAAACCTAGCTCTAACATGTTTACAACTTAGATTCATAGAGAAGAACATTACTTGAGAAATTTGAGGGCAGAATTCCTTATATTCTAACCAATGCTACTGGAGTGAAGTTTTATGTTTATCTTCAGTTTTGAAAATTAGTTAACCATCCTGCCATTGACCAAGATCAAGGAGGTATATGTAAATCACAGCAGAGAAATTGGCACTACTGCCTTTTAAGTTCAGTGTGTACTAAAAGCTGAAAATCCGAGTTATCAAGAAAAAACACTCATTCCATAAAATGCCCTTTCTAAGCCCACAGTGAACTCAGGTGTAAGGCAGCCCGCAGAGCAAAATCACAATCTGCTCAAGAGCCTCTCTCCATTGACTTCACTGAGGAAACAATACATAAAACCTTTAGATTTGCTTTGTCTTGGTTGACTTAAAGATCATTCACTTGGGGAGCAGGGGAATAGCTTAGTGTCAGAAAACCTTCCTAGCATGCATGGACCTTACATTCAAGCATTCAGAACTACTGCAAAATATAATAATAATAATAATAATAATAATAATAATAATAATAATAATAATAATAATAAATAATAATAATAATAATAATAATAATAATAATAATAATTTTAAATCATTATCATTGACATCATCTTGTTTAAGACCACTTATTTGGAAGGTCACACAGGTATTCAATACATTATTAGTTACTCACTACTTTTGCTGTAAATATACCCTACCCATCATGTGGATTAAAAGCATTTGCCTGTGCAGCATTTGTGGAAGTTGAAGGCGATTTTTACTGGCAAACAATGAGTAATTTGAATATAATGAAAAGACTTGGCATCTTTACCTTCATATCCTACTATATACCCATTGTAGCTTTAACCTTTGGGTCAAGTTATACTTGGTTCTGTATCCACCCTTGTTAATCAGATTTATTCAAATGATTTTGATTGATTTATACAGAGCTCAAAAATAAAGTACTTACCTACTATGTACAAAGACCTAGGTGTAGTCCCTCTCACTCTCTCATTTTCTCTCTCTCTCTCTCTCTCCCTCTCTCTCTTCCTCTCTCTCTCTCTCTCTCTCTCTCTCTCTCTCTCTCTCATTTTTTTCTCTCTCTCTCATTTTCTCTCTCTCTCTCATTCTCTCTCTCCCCCAAAGATAGATAGATATATGGATAGATAGATAGATAGATAGATAGACAGATAGATAGATAGATAGATAGAGATGAATAGAGGTAGAGATAAACATAGTGTAAGGGTCCATGGTTGATTCACTGCATAATAATACACTCAAGTAGTATGCCAAAGGAAAAAGTGTTTTATTCTACAGAAGTCCAGCATGGTGGGGTCTACCATCTACCAAAATGGATGTACCCAAGTGAGCTTGAAGATCTGAGTTAAAGCACATAAGGGGAAATTCCAGGGAGGGGGTCGAAGAACTTTTTTCCTTAATCTATTGTCTCTATCTCTAGGGACATTCCAGAGCCATTGCTGGAGCCTGGTAAGCTGGAAACTGTTGCTGGGGAAGTCTGAAAACTGTTGCTGAGAAAATCTAGAAACTTGCTGACCCATTGCCCTTGCCTCTGGCCAGGTAGTGGGGTACCTTCTGATGGCAGGACAGTTTCTGATTGGGTGCCTTAAGGCCTGGGATTTTTGTTTGTTTTTTTGTTTTTTTTTTTTTTTTTTTTTTTTTTCAGTAACTGACTTGCTTAGACTTGCCTAGTTCTTGAAAACAGGTTAAAGCCTAATCTTCTGATGAAGTCAGCCTGTCTCATTCCACCCTTCAAAGAAGAAATTAAAAAAAGAAATTAAATATTTTTTAGAATTTAATGAAAATGAAGGCACAACATACCCAATGTGACACAATGAAAGCAGTGCTAAGAAAAAAATTTATAGCTCTGAGTGCCAGCAAAACAGAACTGGAGAGAGCTTACACGAACAGCTTGATGGTATGTCTAAAAGCTCTAGAACAAAAAGAAGCAAATATATCCAAAAGGAGTAGACAGTAGGAAATAATCTAACTCAGAGCTGAAATCAACCAAACGGAAACAAAAAAAAAAAAAGTATACAAAGAATTAACAAAACCAAGAGCTGGTGCTTTGAGAAAATCAACAAGATTGATACACCCTTAGCAAGACTAACCAAAGGGCACAGAGACAGTATTCAAATTAATGAAATCAGAAATGAAAAGGGACACATAATAACAGAAAGTGTGGAACTTCAAAACATTATCAGATCATACTACAAAAGCCTATACTCAACAAATCTGGAAAATCTGAGGAAAAAGGTTCATTTTCTAGGCAGATACCAGATACCCAAACAAACAAACAAACAAAAAAAGGCCCATGAGTGGGTTTAGTACAGAATGCTATCAGACTTCATAGAAAACCTAATACCAATACTCTCCAAACTATTCCACAAAATAGAAACAGAAGAAACACTACCCAATTTCTTTTATGAAGCCACAACTACACTTATACCTAAACCATACAAAGACCCTACCTACAAAGAAAGAAAATTCAGACCAATGAACATTGAATTCAAAACCTCATGAACATTGATGTAAAAATACTCAGTAAAATTCTTGCAAACCGAATTCAAGAACACATCAAAATGATCATTCACGATGACCAAGTAGGCTTCATTCAAAGGATGCAGGGATGGTTTAAGATACAAATATCTATCAACATAATCCCCTATCTAAACAAACTCAAAGCAAAAAAATCCACATGATAAATTCATTAGATGCTGAGAAAGCATTTGACAAAATTCAATACCTCTTCATGGAAAAGTCTTGGAAAGATCAGGAATTCAAGATCCATACTTAGCTATAGTAAAAGCAATGTAGAGCAAAACAGTGGTCAACATCAAACAAAATGATGAGAAACTTGAAGCAATCCCACTAAAATCAGGGACTAGACATGGCTGCCTACTCTCCCTGTACCTATTCAATATAGTACTGGAAGTCCTAGCCAAAGTAATTAGACAACAAAAGGAGGTCAAAGGAATATAAATTGGAAAGGAGAAGTCAAAATATCACTATTAGCAGATGATATGATATACTAGAGTGACCACAAAAATTCCACCAAAGAGCTCCTAAACATGATAAACAGCTTCAGCAAAGTGGCTGGATATAAAATTAACTCAACCAAATCAGTAGCCTTCCTCTACTGAAAGGATAAATAAGAGAAAGAAATTAGAGAAATTACATCATTCACAACAGTCACAAATGATATAAAATAACTTGGTGTGACCCTAAACAAGCAAGTGAAAAGTCTGTATGACAAGAACTTCAAGTCTCTAAAAAAAGGAAATTGAAGATCTCAGAAAATAGAAAAATCTACAATGCTCATGGATTTGCAGAATTAATATAGTAAAAATAAACATCTCGTGGAAAGCAATCTACAGATTTAATGTAATCCCAGTCAAAATTCCAACTAAATTCTTCAGAGTTAGAAAGAGAAATTTGCAAATTCATTTGGAATAAGAAAAAACCCAGGATAGTGAAAACTATCCTCAATAATAAAAGAACGTCTGGGGGAATCACCATCACTGACCTCAAGCTGTATTACAGATAAGCATTAATAAAAACTGCATGGTATTGGTACTAAGAAAGGCAAGTAGATCAATGGAATAAAATTGAAGATCCGGGAATGAACCCACATGCCTATGGTCACTTGATCTTTGACAAAGGAACTAAAAACCTTCAATGGAAAAAGGACAGCCTCTTCAACAAATGGTGTTGTTCCAACTGGCACTCAGCATGTAGAAGAATGAAAATAGACCCTTTCTTATCTCTTTGTACAAAACTCAAGTCTGGGTAGATCAAAGACCTCCATAAAACCAGATACACAGAAACTAAAAGAAGAGAAAGTGAGAAAAACCTTAGAACACATAGGCACATGGGGAAATTGCCTGAACAGAACACCAATGGCTTGTGCTTTAAGGTCAACAATCTGCAAATGGAACCTCATAAAATTGCAAAGTTTCTGTAAGGCAAAGGATACTGTGAATTGGGCAAAATGCCAACCAACAAATTGGGAAAGGATCTTTAACAATCCTACATTCAATAAAGGGTTAATATCCAATATTTACATAAAACTCAAGAAGTTATACTCTAGAGAATCAAATAACCCTATTTAAAAAATGGGTTACAGAGTTAAGCAAACAATTTTCAACCGAGGAATACCAAATGGCTCGGAATCACCTAAAGAAATGTTCAGCATCCTTAGTCATCAAGGAAATGCAAATCAATACAACCCTGAGATTCCACCTCACACCAGTCAGAATGGCTAAGATCCAAAACTCAGGTGACAGCAGATGCTGGTGAGGTTGCGGAGAAAGAGGAACACTCCTCCACTGTTGGTGGGATTGCAAGCTGGTACAACCACTTTGTAAATCAGTCTGGCAGCTCCTCAGAAAATTGGACATAGTACTACCTCAGGACCCAGCTGTACTACTCCTGTTCATATATACAAATTACGCTCCTACATATAAGAAAGGCACATGCTCCACTATGTTCATAGCAACCTTATTTATAATAGTTAGAAACTCGAAAGAACCCAGATGTCCTTCAACAGATGAATGGACACAGAAAACGTGGTATACATTTATATAATGAAGTACCACGCAGCTATTAAAAGCAATGACTTCATGAAATTCTTAGGCAAATGGATGGAACTAGAAAACATCCTGAGTGAAGTAACCCAGTCAAGAACACACATGGTATGCACTCACTGATAAGTGGCTACTAGCCCAAAAGGTTGGAATACCCAAGAAACAATTCACAGACCTTATGAAGCTCAAAAAGAAGAAAGACCAAAATGTGGGTGCTTCAGTCCTTCTTAGAATGGAGAACAAAATATGTGAGGAAATACAGGAACAAAGAGTAGATCAGGGACTGAAGAAAAGTCATCCAGAGACTGCCTCACCTGGGGATCCATCCCATATGCAGCCAGCAGATCCACCAAACACAAGCACTATTGCTGATGTCAAGACGTGCTTACTGGCAGAAATCTGATATGGATGTCTCCTCAGAGGCTCTGCCAGAGACATACTGATACAGATGAGGATGCTTGTAGCTAACCATTGGACTGAGCATGGGGATCCCAATGGTGGAGCTAGATAAAGAACCGAAGGAGCTGAAAGGATTTGCAACCCCATAGGAAAAACAACAATATCAACCAAGCAACGCCCACAGAGCTTCCAGCAATAAAATACCAACCAATGGAGACACATTTACAGGCCCTGGCTCCAGCTGCATATGTAGCAGAGGATGTCATTGTCTGTCATCAATGGGACAATAGGCCTTTGGTCCAATAAAGGCTTGTTTTCCCAGAGTAGAGAAATGCAAAGTTGATGAAGTCAGAGTGGGTGGTTGGGAGTGAGAGCATCTTCATGGAAGCTAGGAGAGCTGGGAGGGTGATAACATAAGGAGGAAATGGGATAATATTTGCAATATAAATACATAGGATATCCAATAAAAATAATGAAAATATGAAACCCAGCACAAAGGCACAGAAAATGTGTTCAACAACATCGTAGAAGAAAGTTTTTGTAAACTAGAAAACATGTCTATAAAGTCACAAGAAGCATCTAGAAAACCAAATATATTAGACTAGACTATGCTAACAGGAGCCTGATATAGCTGGCTCCTGAGAGGCTCTCCCATATCATGACAAAGAGAGAGGCAGATTCTCACAGCGAAACACTGAAATGAGAACAGGGCCTACAGTGGAGGATTTAGAGAAAGGAGTGAAGGAACTGAAGAGGTTTGCAACCAACCAGAGATCCCAGGGACTAAACCACAATCCAAAGAGTACATATGGACAAACCCATGGCACCAGCTGCATATGTAGCAGAGGATGGCCTTGTTGGGCATCAATGGGAGAAGTTTTTGGTCATGCTAAGGCTTGATGTCCCAGTGTAGGGGAATGTCAGGGCAGGGAGACAGAAAGGGCAGCACCCTCATAGAAGCAGGGGGAGTGGGGATCGTATATATGGATGTTATAAAGGAGAAACATAGAAATGTATAACATTTGAAATGTAAATAAAATCCCAATGAGGTTGTAAAGAAAGGACCTAAGGAGCTGAAAGGGGTTGCAACCTAATGGGAAGATAACATTATCAACAAACCAAACCCGCCAAAGCTCCCATGGAGTAAAACGCCAACTTTGTGTGCACTTTGAGAAACCTATTAATCTAGTTGCATATGTAGCTGAAGATAGCAGTGTCTGGCATCAATGTGAGAAGAGTCTTTTGTTCCAGAGAGGGCAGGTTTTCCCAATGTAGCGGTATGACAAAGCAATGGGGTGGAGAGGGGGATCAGAAGAGAGTGCACCTTTGTGAAAGCAACTGGAGGGGAAGCAGGGATGGGAGCAGGGCAGGGTAAAGGGATAACATCTCAAATGTAATTGCAGAGTATCTAATAAGAAAAGAGAAAAAAAGAAATGTAAATAAAATATATCCAATAAAAAAGAAAGTTTTGATAATAATCAAAACACTAAATATATAGAATGAAAATATTAAAAGCTGTAAGGAAAAAATACTAAGTAACATATAAATGTAAACATACTGGAATTAAACCTAACTTCTAAGGTCCTAGACATCCTGCACAGTCTAAGAGACCACAGATACCAGCTCAGATTACTATACTAATCAAAACTTTCACCATAGATGAATAAAAAATATATTCAATGATGAAGCCAATTTTATGCTAAACTTTTCTACAAATCTAGCCCTAAAGGACATTCTAGAAGAAAAATCCTAATCTACAACCATGAAAGCACAGGAGATTCTTAGACCAGCAAAGTGAAAAGAAGCACAGCAGACACAGGCACACAGAAAACATTACCCCCACCAACAACACAAAAAATAACAGTAATCAATAATCATCGGTCATTGATATCTCTCAATATCAATGGCTTAAATTTCAATGATGATGATGATGATATACAGACCAACAGATTGGATACAAAAACGGAATCCATTATGCTGCAGTATCCAAAAGAACACACCTTAATATCAAAGATAGTTATTTCTTCAGAGTAAAGGGTTAGAAAAAGATATTCATACCCATTTTATTATGTATCAAAATAATCTTCAAACCAATACTAATCAGAAGATATATGAGCAGCCCTCATATATATAAATGACAAGTATACTGGGAATAAAATCAGAAAAACTACACTTTCATTAGTCTCAAACTATATAAAATATTTTAGTGTAACTATAATCAAGCAAGTGAACATCTTGTATAATTAAAAACTTCAAATCATTAAAGACAAAAATTGAAGTAGAGATCAGAAGATGAATATATCTAGTTGCTGGGTTTCAAATCCAAGACAGGCCACTGAAGTGCCTATTTAGATGTCAAAGTAGACCTGGCAGTCAAGTTCTCTCTGGATCCCTGTTACAAGGTATAGCTACCTTCTTTATAGCCTGGGGCTGTGCCTCCTCTCCCCTAGAGGTTCTTCTCTACACAATCTCTCTCTCTCTCTCTCTCTCTCTCTCTCTCTCTCTCTCTCTCTCTCTCTCTCTTTTTCTCTCTGTCTTGGCACATACACCCTCTCTCTTTCTCTGCCCCGACCTCCACTCCAACACCAACCCCATTGCCTGCTTGCATTGCAATTCCCTGGCCTCATTCCTTGGGACCAGTGAACATGCCCTAGCATTGCTCCCAATAAACCTGCTTTTATACTTCTAAACTGGCCCAAATTGGCTTATCTCATTGGTAGAAAAAACCTATTACTCCCATGCTCATGGATTGGTAGGATTAACATAGTAAAAATGGCGATCCTACCAAAAGCAATCTACAGATTGAATATAATCCCATCAAAAGTCCAGCACAATTCTTTGCAAACCTTAAAAGAACAACACACAACTTCATAAGAAAAACCAATAACGGGATAATTAAAACAATCCTAAACAACAAAAGAACTGCCAGATGTCCTTTTATCCTTGACATCAAATTGTACTGTGGAGCTACAGCAATAAGAAACACATGGCATTCACATAAAACCAGAGACATTGATCAATGTAATTGAACTTACAACCCAGAAATAAATTCTCACACCTATGAACATCTGATTTTTTTATAAAGAAGACAGAAATACACATTGTGGGAAAAAGACAGCATCTTCAACAAATGGTGCTGGTCTAACAAGATATCTGCATGTAGAAAAAAAACAAATAATTCCATATTTATTATCCTGCACAAAACTGAAGTAAGTGGATCAAAGACCTCAATATAAAACCAGATACTCTAACCCTAATAAAAGAGAAAATAAGAAATCCCTTGCACTCATTGGCATGGGAGAAGACTCGCTGAACAGAACACCAGTGGTTCAGACACCAAGACCAACAATGATTAACTAAAACTGCAAAGCTTCTGTGAGGCAAAATACACTGTCAATAGGACAAAATGGCAGCCTACATAATGGGAAAAGATTTTTACCAACTCAGTACCCAATAGAGGACTAATATTCAAAATATATTAAAAACTTAAGAAACTAGATATCAGAAAACCAAATCATCCAACTGACAATTGGGGAAAATACATAAACAGAAAATTCTCAAGAGAGGAATTTCTAATGTCTGAGAAACACTTAAAGGAATAAACTTGCCTTTGGGAAATCTTAGCCATCAGGGAAATGCAAATCAAAACTACTTTGAGATTCCATCTTACACCTGTCAGAATGAGTAAGATCAATAATACAAGTGACAGCTCATCCTGGTGAGGATGGGGAGCAAGAGGAACACTCTTTCATTGATGGTGGGGGCAGAAACTTAAACAGCAACCATGGAAATCAGTATTTTGTTCCTCAGAAAGCTGGGAATCAATCTACCTCAAGATGCTGCTATACCACTTGGACATATACCCAAAGTACATTATCATATCACAAGGACACTTGCTCAAATATGTTCATTTAATCATCATAGCCATAAAATGGAGAAAACTTAGATGCCTATCAATTGGAAAGTGGATAAAAACACTGAGAAAGATATGTGATGCTTGCTTTTGACAAATATTAATCTATGGTTTGAAGTATCAACATAAAACACTTTAACATATATTTTATGGACAAGTCTTAGTAGTAGAAACGGAGCTACTCCAGAATAATATTCAGTATACCAGAGAACATGGATGTTAGCTTCTCTAAGAAAGACTCAAATGTCACTGTCTCTTTAATAGTCTTAAGAGCCTTTTGGTTGGATTTAAAGCTATTGTCTTCCAAGGGTTGCTAAGGAACTTAAATGAGACCATTCGGTAAGAGAACCAGATAAGATACAACTGAGTCTACTTTTCTGGAATGCAGAAAGATAGGATACCTTTGCTGTAAACAAAGTTAATAGTCTTATTTTAAATTCATAGGAAATGATTTGGGAAGAGAATAAGACTCCATCCAAGCAATAAGCCTAAGTCTTAACATAAATCATCTATACATGAAAGGAGTGTTATCTCTATGTCATTAACCTTCACAGCATATGTTCCTTGTGCTGGAAATCTTGTTTTAGCCAGACTCAACATAAGGGGCTCTCTATCCTGATTTCTCTATGCTTCTACAGTCTAAGCTTAGCCTAGAAAATGTATAGTATGGGACCATTTTTATTTCAGGAAATAAGTTACCTTTCAGTCTGTTGCTGTATGGATAGTGTAATTCTACCAGCAGCATGGTCTTTCCACTCAAAATGGTGTCGTAAATATTTGAAAAACAAGTCTCCTCAGTAAGGCACAGCCTGAAGTGAAACATCATTTTGTACAATATGAAGTAAGTTAGAAGAGACCGCCTCACCTGGAGAACCACTCCATATGCAGCCACCAAACCCACCAAAGTCAAGCACTATTGTTGATGACAAAAAGTGTTTACTGGCAGGAACCAGACATGGATGTCTTCTCAGAGGCTTTCCCCAGAGTCATACAGATAGTTGAGGATGCTTGCAGCTAACCATCAGACTGAACACGGGGTCCCCAATGAAAGAGCTAGAGAAAGGACTGAAGAGCTGAAAGGTTTGCAACCTCATGGGAAGAAGAACACCATCATCAGCCAAGGCACTGAGGTGAGAGCACCTTCATGGAAGCAAATTGAGGAGGAGGAGGGAGGGGGTAGGGGGAAGGGTATAACATTCAAAATGTAAATACACAGCCTATCTAATAAAATTGGGGAAAAAATGGAGGTTAGAATAGGTTAGTGCCTAATCTCAACTGTCACTAAGTTGGCTGCTTACCACAGCCAACCAGAAAGAAGTATCAAATCTAGTGGTGGTGGTTGGTGATGGTAGTGATAATGGTGGTGTTGGTATTGGTGATGGTGGTTATGGTAGTGGTGATATGGTGGTGGTGCTGTGTGTATGTGTTGTATGTGTTTGTGTGTAGGAACTCATGCGGAAGTCAGAGGACAATCTTTGGAATCCTTTTTAGCTCTATGTGGAGCCTAGGGCTGGAAGATGGGTTTTCAGACCGCATAGAAAGTGCTCTTAGCAGCTGAGCCATCATAGCAGCCCTTAACTGAGTTTATCATGCATGGTTCTTTAAATGCGCAGCAGCTTTCCCTATGATACTAGAAAAGCTTTTTGTAACTTTAGGAATATTTGAATTGGTGATACAACCAAACCTCAGAAGAAATTCACCCTTACAATTCTATTTCTCTGGAGTGATTTCTATTACCCCAGTCTTTATTATTTAGAGATATCTAGAAAATTAGAATCAATATAATAAATACACGTCTTAAAGTGGGATTTGTGAGATTGCCTTGCATAATGTGGGATGGTGGTGTGAGATAGTCAGAGAGTGCATCAGAGAGACGCACGTAGGAGAGGCTCAGAGCCCATTGCTCAGTCAATGAGGCTGGATGCTTCCACAGTCCTAAGCTGCTGCTGAAGGCCTGAAAATCTCCTAGAGAGCTGGGGGTCTTCAGTTGAAAGACTGATGAAGCTGGTTTCTGATGCCAGCAATAGTTGGTGGAAACAGCAGCAGCAGCAACCCCAACACTAGGTTGTCACACTCATCAGGAAGAACAGAAAGTGAGCAACAATGCTTTGTTCTCACAGCTCTTTACATCCTGTGCTGCCTGCTTGAGAGAAGAGTTTCACAGCTGATCGTTCCTGAAAGTATGTTTATAGACCCCACACCAACCCAGATGCTGGTCTCTTAAGTGATTTCAGATCCAGTCAATTTGAAGATAAAGACTAATCATCATCTTCATCTCCCTAATGTGGGAAAGCCCTCTCTAAAACTGTTCAACATGACTGTCTCCATCACAGATGAAATTATTATTAGACATGACTTATATTACCTCCAGAACTTAAGGGCAAAGTCCTAAACTGACTTTGCAAAGGGTAAAAGGGAAAGAGTGTCTTGTGTGCATTTTAGCCAAGTGTTTTTGTTAGTGTGTGGCTTGTTTCCCTAGATACCATAAAGTATAGAAACAAGAGAACTAAACCTGAGGCTGCCACAGTATTGACTGGGCGACCCTCCTGATTTCAAACCTTTGTCTCTGAGTTGTCTTTTCCATCATTCCTATAATCATCCTCATTCCCTTCTCAAAGGACTGTTTGACTTTGTACCAGTTGGACTGGTACAATCCTGTAGTTTTGGATCTGTATAACTAGCCCTTCCATGCACTCCAGCAGTTCATCAATGGTTTAGATATTGGGGTAGGCCAATTCAAAGCCTTGTATCTGGGCCTTAGAGGTATCTGAGCTGGTCAGCCTGATGCCTATGTTGCTATCATGTCCTTGGGGCCAGATCACCAGCAATCCCCATAACCAGGGCCAGCTCTACCCTCCTGTACAGGCAGGGTACAGGGCCCATTATCCAATTGTTGCCCAGAATCTTGGTCCCCCATCCCACAGTTCCACATCCCATTCCTCCTTCCCCTTGCCTCCAAGAGGGTGATCTCCCTTCCCCTCCCCTGGAAGGCCTCCCCCTTTCCCTGGGGCCTCAAGTCTCTCAAGGATTAAGCATATCTTCTCTCACTGAGGCCTGAACAGGCCTCCTGTATTTGTGCAAGGGGCCTCAGACCAGCCCATGTATGCTCCTGGTTGGTGGCTCAATCTCTGGGAGCTCCCTGGGGTCTGATTAATTGAGACTGATAGTTTTCCTATGGGGTCACTCTTTCCTTCAGTTTTTCCAATCCTTCCTCTAATACAACCTTAGGTGTCTTCGATGACTTCAGTCCATTGGTTGTGTATAAGTATCTGCTTCTGTCTCAATCAGCTGCTGGTAGGGCCTCTCAGAGGACATCTGTGCCAGGCTCCTCTCTGTAAGCACAACCCACTGTGAGATGAGTTGGATACCATGTTGGGCCAGTCATTGGATTGCCTTTCCTCTAGTCTCTACTCCATTTTTGTTCCTGCAGTTGTTTTAGACAGGAATAATCTGGGTCAGAAATGGTTACTACTCACACTTGGGGTCCTGACTACCTACTGAAGGTAGACTCTTCAAATTCTTTCTCCCCAATGTTAGGTATTTTGGCTAAGGTCAGCCCCATTTATTCCTTAGAGTCTCTCACCTCCAAGGTACTTTCTAGAGGGTCCCCCTCCTCAAGATCCCTGATGTTGTTTATTTCCATTCATTCTCTTAACCCTCAGGGCTTCTCTCCAATTCTCCCACCCCCATACCTGATCCTCTCACCCTTTTCCCCTCTCTGTCCCCCTCAGACCCAGGTACATTCCTGTCTCTGCCTCCTGTGATTGTTTCCTCCCCCCCCCCATTCTAAGTGGGACTGAGGTATCCTCACCTATCTGCTTGTTACATTATGTTGGTTGTATCCTAAAGATTCTGTGCTTTTTGGCTAATATCCACATATCAGTCAGTACATACTATGCATGCCCTTTGTTCTTTGAGTTACCTCACTCAGGAAGATATTTTCTAGTTCCATCCATTTGCCTACAAAATTCTTGATATCCTTGATTTTAGTAGCTGAATACTATTCCATTGTGTAAATAAACCCCATTTTCTGTATCTGTTATTCTGCTGAGAGGCATCTGGGTTGTTTCCAGCTTCTGGCTATTATAGATAAGGCTGCTATGAACATTGTGGAGCACATGTCCTTATGGTATAGTGAACTCTCTTTTGGATATATATACACATCCTCACCACCATGTGCTCACTTGATTTTTTTATTTTCTTATTTTAGCCATTCTGATTGGTGTGGGATCTCAGGATTGTTTTGATTTGCATTTCTCTGATGACTAAGGACTTTGAACATTTCTTTAAGAGCTATTCAAGATTCTTCTCTTGTGAATTCTTTGTTTAGCTCTGTACCCCATTTTTTAATTGGGGTATCTGGGTTTTTTTTTTTTTTTTTTTTTTTTTTGGAGTTTAACTTCTTGAGTTCTTTATATATTTTGGATATTAACCCTCTATCTGATGTAGAGTTAGTGAAAATCTTTTTCTAATCTGTAGTTTACAGATTTGGCCTACTCACTGTGGGTTTTTGTTTGTTTGTTTGTTTGTTGTTTTGTTTCGTTTTGTTTTTGCCTTACAGCTTTTCAGTATCATGAGGTTCCATTTATCAAATGTTGACCTAAGTGCCTGAGCCATTGGTGTCTGTTCAGGAAATTTACCCATACACCAATGAGTTTGAGGCTCTTTCCAACTTTCTCTTCTAATGGATTCAATGTATCTGGTTTTAATTTAATGTCCTTGATCCACTTGGACTTGAGCTTTATACAAGGTGATAAATACGAATCTATTTTCATTCTTCTACATACAGACCACAAGTTAGACCAACGCCATTTATTGAAGATGCTTCCTTTTCCCACTGTATATTTATTGCTAGCTGTACCCAAGAAAAGACAGATAATATCATACTATAACATTGTCTGGCCAAAATACAAAGTGGGGCCAAAGAGTGACTCTCAACTATAATAACAGTCTTCAATTAGACCTTCTCTGTAAAGGAATTTTAAAAATGTACCAAACCCCCATAGATATAGAATTTTATGTGGCCTTCACTTACCAGAGTCAGAAAATCCCATAAGGAAGGGGACTCCTAACTCTGACCCTGCCATTTGTGGATGATTCCCCTTGAAAGGTCAGCATCTTTCTCAGGGGTAATCACTTATCATCTTCTTCTAATACTATCAACATAAAGGCTGAGGATGTTACCAGGTAGCATCTGACCTCTAAAGGATTTTTCCCCACTTGACAACAACTCATCGACCTGTGTTGATTTGCAAACATGTCTTGATTATAACTTTCTTTGTTCTGTTCCTAATATAAGGAGCTTCATAAAACTATTGCCTCCTAGAAACATGGAGTTTGGTAGCCATAACATGGGTTCCTGGGGCATGGTTATTCACATTTGGCTTTAGAATGAACTACCTCGCCTTTTCTTTTCAGTAAGAAATGTGTTTTTGCATTAACAGATCTTGGTGCCTAAATGTGGAGTGCCAAGGAATATAGACTCTCACTGGAGGAATCATCTGGATTGATGCCAGGAATCAGCATGGTACCCTCAAACCCTACTATCTGTCATTGTCTCCTCAGGTTCCTTATTTATTTCTAGAGCTTGGACCTCTCTTGATTTTGGCAACAGTCCATGGGTTCAATCTTAACTGGTCAAGAAAATGCAATTTGTTTGAATATCTTTTGTGATTCTGAAATATTTTATTATTTTAACTTGTTTTTAGGACATTCCATTTGTAAATTTACTAGCATTCAGATATTTTTTTTCTGCATCTCCTCCAATATCTAACTCATGCAAGGTGAAGGTGTCTTAAAAAACCTGCTGCTTAGCATTCCTGCTGCTCTTATGATTAATAATTATGTTTATCTATCCTTTTAAGTATTGAAAATTGAAAAGACCTTGGCCAGACAGATAGCTCAGCAGGTAAGGTGATCATGCTGACAAGTTTGATTCCTAGAACCATGTAAAAGTAGAAAGAGAAAGCAAACCCCACTACACCCTGCACGCAGCCTTCAACTTATACACAGCATGGCATGTGCATACACAAACACACATGTCAAAGTGCAACAGTAAAATATGATGATACTATATCTGAAATCGGCTCTTACACTCTAAGACCCTAGAATCTTTGCTGGACCTCACAGTGAATGTTAATAGTATAGTTTAAGGTCATTTAAGATACTGTGTACTCAACTTTTTTGCTAGCTTACCTTTAAGAGAACAAGGTAAAAATCAAACTTACTTGCAGGTAATCAGCTTTTACAACCTAAGTGCACACACACACATACATGTGTATATATATATATATATATATATATATATATATATATATATATATATATAATATACATATATATGTCTTTATTACTTGTCTTTGACCTAGAATAACACATGTGAAATCATTTTCAAAACACATCAACTTCCTAAATTCTACCATTTATAGTTACTGATTGATAAACAATAATATTTGTCACCTTGATCAATTGTGGCTAGTTGAAGATTTCTGTAAAGTATTCCATTCCTTCCCCATGTGTTGTTGTGAGTTATCTATCAAAGAAGACCACTCAGACAGAGTGGTTATAAAAGCAAATAAAAACTTTATTAGCCAGATGGCGACTATCCTGGTTATTTGGGACTCTAGTGCAGTCCTGTGCCCTTTTCAGGGTGGGCTTTTAACCACACTGTGGATTGACCCACCTCAGGTAGCAAGACCGGTTATCTAGAAGTTGAACTACAGAAGCCAAAAATAAAACAACAACAAAGAAAAGACAAAACAAAACAAAACAAACAAAAAAACCCAAACCAAACAAGAACATTGAGGGACGTTCCCAGAGCTATCGACATTGATGGACTCATTCTTTGTTCTTGTTTTGGCAGGTGTTGCTGCCCATATACTTGGTTCCAAGGCCTGCATAGTATGTCTGTCATGTGCTAAAGTCTGTGGCTTACTACTGTCTACGGGCCTGTTACATCGCACACTGATTCTATGGACATGAGTCAAACCATGGACTTGTCCGGAAGCATGGGATTATGCGTTTGTATTGACTTACTACCATAGTAGTTTAATAGAATATATTTTCTGTTTTACATAGCTAAATAGACAGTTGATTAAGGAATATCCTACAGTGAGAGCTAGGAGACAAAGGATTAATACCTCAGTCATGGCCATAATTCATTAGTGAGGGAAACCAGGAAAATAAAGATTGATACCAGTTGTTAGACTCATGAAGCCTTCTTTCACTTTCCTGGTTATTTCTGTCCATAGCTAAACTTTTTGTGATTATCCCTGACTGATCAGCATAGAAACATCAAATTTCTCGCACTGGCACACAGAAGTCTCTTTGTCTTATAGATAGGAAATTCAGTCCTCTGAAATTCTGAAGAATACTTCCACTCAGGACTCTACTTGGGCCGCCAGATGGGAAACAGAATTTTCTAGATGGTTCAGGTCTATGTCTTTTAAGCACTGAATTTCTTAAAGGTTCTGTCCTCCACAATTAGTGCTGAAGTTCCAATCAGAGCAGCCTCACCAACAGGGGAATGAGAATAGAGATGGTGCTTCATTTTGTTATAACCCAACTCTGGGGTTTTTACTCAGTCTTCCTTCCTTTTCTCCCTTTTCTTCCACCTTACTTTTTCCATCAAAGCTTCCTGCCATACCCTAACTTTATGATTATAGGATTGCAGCACCCATGAGCATGGATAGATGATGATGGTTTCCTTTCTAGTACTATAAGAAAATAAGTATGCCCCTAAGAGGATTTTGTTTCACAACTTCATAGAGCACTATGGTAGCCACCTAGTTTCTTGAAGCTGGGGGTGGGAGGTGTCAACAGGGCAGGGATGTTACTGGATAGATTGGAATCCCTACTCTTTACTGACTGGCTCACAGCCCCAAAGTATGCTCCTTCCCAGAAGCCAGAGAACCATCCTAGAAGTCTCCAGATGCAATATTTTACAGAAATCTTCCTGGAAGGTAGGTTGGATCTAAGTGGAGAAGATTGGCTATGAGCTCCCCAGCTTTGGTCTTTTGAAATTTTTATACCCAAAGTCTTGGCTATAGAACTTTTGGGGCTTTCCCTCAAGAAGACAAAAAGCCAGAATAAAAAATCATAATTATAGGGCCTGTGTCTGTCTTATCTTTAGGGGATTGGAGGACCTGGCAACAAACTGTTCGCCATTATCTTCTATAGCCTCTTCAACTGAGTGTCCACTGGTGACACTAGCAATCCTCATGGCTGTGGTGGTAAGGAACACAGGGTCTGAGTGTTTTCATGCTGATACAGGATGGGATTCTTTTTACCCATATGTGACCTGCTGAGGCTGTAATTTGTGGGCAGGCTTGGGCACAGGTAAGGACTCCACCTCTTAAAACCATCTGATAAATAGTCCTCTGAATCTGTTGCAGGGTTTGTAAGGACTTGAGATGCCTCCATTAGTCCTTTTAAATCTAATATTTACCTCATTAAAGAAACAACTGTATATTAAAATGGTTATTAAAATTCTGTACATATTATTTAATACAAGAAACTAATATTTAACCAGCTTTCCCCAAAAATAATCACACAGAGACCTTTTAATATTTCAAAACCGTACCTGGACACACTCTCAACTAGCTCATCTAGGTTAACCAGACCACCTAGCCTCATCCAGCCACATGACTAGCTATGACTCCCAGGCCTATAGTAACATCTCTCTCCTCTGATGTCTCCTGGTAAAAGCCTTCCTTCTTCTTTTCTTCAGAGTTCCTTTTTCCCTCCCAGGAAGTTCCACCTTCTACTTCCTGCCCAGATATCAGGAATTGCCCATCAGACTTTTATTAAAGCCAATCAGAGAATGTGTTAAGTAGGTGAGAAAAGACAGAGACACAATTTTACACAGCATACCTCAACAAATGTCCATTATTTTATTGTAAAGTACATAATGTCTATCTAATGAAAGTAGCAAGTAAACAAAAATGAGTCATCTCTACCAAACAGAGGCACATACTCTTACAGGAACCTTTGCATTTGCTCATTTATGTGTTTGTGTATGTGTACATGTGCTGTGGTGCTCACGTGGAGGCTAGAGGTGACTTGTAGACATCAGTTCTCTTGTTCCATCATGTGGGTTCCAGGACTGAATCCAGGTCATCAGGCTTTGGTGTGGTATTGCTTTTATTTGATGAGCCATCTTGCATTGACTTTGGAACACAATAATAAAAAATAGAAAATTGGACAGAGAGCCTTTGCAGAATGAACAACCAGCAAATAGAGGAATAATAGCTCCTTTAATTAAAAAAAAAAGAATTAAAAATTCTCTTCAAATGGGTGCTTCTATTTTAGATTTTTATTTCTCAAGTCAGTTTTGTACCAACTTCATTCGAGAATACATCCATGTGTATTTCAGAAAATATCAACCACTAAGGAACAACAAACACTCAAAACCCTTCTAAAAAGATTTCCAATTCTCTCAAATTTCTTAAATCTTTTGTATCTAGGTAAGATGTTTGCAGTTTTGTTTGGTATACTCCTATGTGGTAACAATAATGCTAATCCTGGTTTTAGTAAGGGTACCAACATGGGTGGTTTATCCTTACAGGCTGGGGTTGAAGCTGGGTTTCCCTAACTCCAAGACACTCAGATGACACTGGGAAGAGTGAGAAGACCAGAATGGAGATGCCTGGGCCTAGGTGCAGGGGGAACTTCAGCTTAGCTCAAGGGTGAGTGTCCATGTTGGGAGGTAAGGGGGAAGGGGCCTTCTTTGGAGACTTAGGTGGCAAGGCTCTGTATGATGAAGGCTTCCATTTACAGGGACTCTTGTTGAGAGAGACAGTCCTTACTTGTCCAAGCTGTTTATTGGCAGTATAAAATGAATGTAAATGGCTTACTCGGGGTGTACCAGAGATTAAATACCTCTTGCAGGAAGGAATGTCCTGAAAGGGAAGCTTATTGGCGAAACCCTCAGGGATAGCCCATCTAGGTACCTTACTAGCATGGAGAACACGGTTTTCTGTGCTCAGTGACTAGTGGTAACCATCCTCATGTGGGGTGTCATGGACAGGAACCGTGTTGGGAGTAGATGAAAGCCTACTTTTCTGAGATATGAGAATTTACTGGAGCTTCTGAATCTGCTCAAACTCCCCAGTTTTTGTCTGGTGACATGGCTCCATTAGCACCACACTTTCCCACGTGACCACTCAACTACTAAACAACCTGGAAGTAGGAGCAGTGGGCTGGTCTAGCTGGCTATGAATACAGCTTCTATTCATCACTGGTTTATGTGTTATCGGGCATGCACAGGATTACAATCAGATACAGCATAGGCAAAGCCATGCACAGTGAATGAAGCTATGCAACCTGAATGTAACAATTAAAACAGAAAATAAAAACAAAAAACCAGAAAATCACCTATAGTCTGTCCCCAGCAATGAATTCTTCTCCCTAGTGCACCCACAGCAGGAAGTCTTGATAAGTGTCTGATGCTCTTGAGCTGAGTGTTTACTCAGGGCTCTCCATACCTTGCAGCATATTTATACTGTGCTTTCTAATAGACTTCTTAGACACTCTTGATTTTGTTGTGTGTCTTCAGGTCTTTGAATGAGAGTCAAAAACCTGGAAACACCAGGTCCAGACAGGCCACAGGTAAGAACTAAGGGACAACTGCTAATGGTGAAACTTCTTTCTAACATAGAGGTTCTCAGCCTGTGGGTACGACCCCTTGAAGGGTATATATCAGATATTCTGCATTTCAGATATTTTCATTATGACTCATAACCATAGAAAAATCACACTAATGAAGTCATGACAAAAGAATTTTTATGGTTGGGTTACCACAACATGAGAAACTGTATTAAAGGGTTACAGCATTAGGAAGATTGAGAAACACTGTTCCAATGGGAACATCAGGAAAAAAAAAGTATAAGGAAGTATCAGGAAGATGATTTGAAGTAACAATGGCTAAAAATACCTCAAATTTAATTATGGGCATAAATAGCATTAGTTACTTTTTTCACGGTTATGATAAAATGTCTGAAGAAAGCAACTTCAGGAAGAAAGGAAAGAAAAGGGGGAAAAGAAAGGAAATAAAAAAGGAAGAAAAGAAAAAAAGGAAACAAGGATGGGAGGGGAAGGAAGGATGAGAGGGGGAGGGAAGGATGGGAAGGGGAAGGAAGGATGAGAGGGGGAGGAAAGAATGGGAGGAGGAGGAAGGTTGGGAAGGGAAGAAAGGAAGCATGGGAAGGGGAAGGAAGAATGGGTTGGGAAAGAAGGATGGGAGGGGAAGGAAGGATGGGAGGGAGGAAGGAAGGATGAATGGGAGGGGAACGAAGGATAGGAAGGAAGGATGGAAGGGGAAGGAAGGATGAGAGGAGGAAGAAGGATGGGAGGAGGAGGAAGCATGGGAGGGGGAAGGAAGAATGGGAGGGGAAGGAAGAATGGGAGGGGAAGGAAGAATGGGAGGGGGAAGGAAGAATGGGAGGGGAATGAAGAATGGGAGGGGGAAGGAAGAATGGGAGGGGAAGAAAGAATGGGAGGGGGAAGGAAGAATGGGAGGGGGAAGGAAGAATGGGAGGGGGAAGGAAGAATGGGAGGGGAAGGAAGAATGGGAGGGGAAGGAAGAATGGGAGGGGGAAGGAAGAAGGGTCAGCTTTGGCTCATAGTCTGCGGGCACAGTCCATCACGGCAGACAGCAGCTGGAGCCTAAGCCACTTGGTCACCGTATATCTGCAGTCAGGAGCCCAGCGTGATGGAGGCTGACGTTCAGGTCATTTTCACCTTCACTGAGTCAGAGACATCATCTCAAAGGGTTTGCTGCCCACATTGAGATCAGGGGCTCTCACCTCTTAATCCAGTCTGAAAACTCTCAAAAACATACCCAGAGTTTGCTTCATGATACATCTAGTTAGAAATGAAGTTACACCAAGTTAGAAAACAAGATTAACCATCATCACACACACCTACTTATCAAGTATTTCAAAGAACTCCAAACAGGATAAATTACAGAAGGTCAAAAAATCAAGAACGTTTATAGCCAAATCAGAGGAATGGAAACTCCAGCTTATCTATAGCAGAAAATGGAAGACTTAATGGAACCATAGGATAAAACCATCACTAGAAATTTACTTATTTAAATTTCACTATTTTCTTTTTAATGTACTTGATTGAAAATAGATTTTATACAGTATAATCTGTTATCTTACATTTTTCCATCCCCAAACTCCTTCCAGATCTTCCCCACTTGCTACCCACCCACATGTATATCTGTTCTCTCTCTCTCTCTCTCTCTCTCTCTCTCTCTCTCTCTCTCTCTCTCTCCTCTCTCTCTCTCATTAGAAAACAAACAAGAATTTAAAAATAGTAATAAAAATAAAATAAGACAAAAGCAAACAAACAAAAAAACCCAAACCCAATAGCACAAGAAACCTATAAAAATTCTGAGACACACATGTTTTTAAAATTAGGAAAACATAAAAAACAAAATCAGAAACTAGGATAAAAGTGCCCAGACACCGCAACAACAAGCAAACCTCCACTCATGAAGTTGACTTTATGTTGTCTGACTCATTCTGGGCATGAGGCCTACTCTTACTTGACATTTGTATACCAAACTTTTATCTGTGGAAGAAAAATAATTTTCCCTTGCATATGGTTATCAGTTGAAGATAGCTGATGGGTTAAAAATGCTACTCCTCTCAGCACTGGGGCTCCATCTGGCTTAGATTTGTGCTGGCCTGGGCATACTGTCACAGTCTCTGTAGGTCATGTGTGTGTGTGAAGGGCTCTAGTAGACCTGAGCATGACAAACATGGCTCTGGCAGGCCTTGCCCTTCCATTCTCTCTGCCTTGCTAATATGATACATTATGTTTCTAAAACTAGCCACTAAGGTCTATTCCCTTGTTAGACAATGTTCTCTTCCTTGGGGCTGACCACCATTTCCAGGTATCAAAGTCTTGAAATCCATCCAACCTCTTTGGCTACCCTAATTAACATGCCCAATCAAACACAAACCAACTCATCCTAACACAAGGATTCTTTTCCCCTTTATAAATGCCATTTGTCTGGGGATCCTGTCTGTCTTCTCCCTGTTCAGAGACAGTCCTTTGTCCCTTGCAGGGCAAATGTCTCTCTCCCCTTCCTCTTTTGTTCTTTTCCCCCCTCCCTCATCTATCCTGCCTTTGTCCCTTGCTCCCTGCCATTTGTTCCTCTGGGGCAAATAAATCTCCTTTGCTCTGAGACCTTGGTCTTGGGTGTCTGTTGCCAATTTGGGTCCTTTCAGTGGTTCTGTGACTTGGATCCATCTATAGGAACCACTCAACCCAGTTCTGAAAAGTCCTGTGTTAGTGTCTGGTAGGTGTTGTTTCCATTGCTGTCTTCTATCCCCTCTGACTCTTGCAGTCTTCCACCTCCTCTTCTGCATGGTTGTCCAAGCTGAAGAGAGGGACTGGGTGGATCATCCCAGTTAGATCAAGTGCCCCAAGTGTTTTGATTCCTGCAGTCTGGCTGTGGGTCTCAGTATTCGTTCCCATCTCCTACAGGAGAAAACTACTCTGTTGATGGCTGGGCAAGGGTCTGATGAAAACTGTAGGTGGATGTGGTAGAGGAGTCATTTTATGGGTTCCTTTGGCAAAGTGGCTCTCAACAATCCAAATGCTGCAAATACAGTTGCTCATGTTGTAGTGATCTCCATCCACAAAATTATTTTGTTGCTAGTCTCAGGTTCTTGGCCACCCAAGCATTGCCTTGGACGGGTTCCAGCTTATGAAGTGGGCCCTTAAGTCTAATCAGAGATTTACTCCCACAAATCTTGTGCCACCAATGCATTAGCTCATTTGCCAGGAGATCATTATTGTAGGTTGTAAGGTTTGTAGCTGGGGACAGTGTTTACCTTTCTCTGATATATAACAATTAGACTGGATTAGATGTAACTCAGTCCTAGTCATGTAAACTTTAAGAGATGTCCAGTTGGGGCTCTGTCTCTCCCATCACTTGGCAATTTTATTTAGATTGATTTCATATAGGTATATATTTGAGGGAGTTTCTACTGTATTAGGTTTCCATACCACCCTTAAAATGGCTCTTGATTTTATCTATTTCTCCCTGTGTTCTATCCCTTCCCACTCCTACCTGTTTGACCCTCATTTTCCTGCCTTGTCCATTCATAACTATCTGTTCTGTTTCTCCACTCCAGAGAGATCCACCCCTTCTGCTATAGTTTCTTTCTCTATACCTAACCTCTGTGGATCATAGCTTTCTTATCAGTGACTTAACAGCTAACATCTACATATAAGTGATTATATACCATATTTGTCTCCAGGGTTTGAGTTACCTCTCTCAGGATGATATTTTATTAGCTTCATCCATTAATCTACAACTTTATTTTTTGAAGGCTAAGTAATATTTTATTGTGTAAATGTATTGCATTTTCTTTATTCATCCCTCGATGGATATTTAGGTTGTTTCAAATTTCTGGATATTATGAATAGACTAGCAAGAGACATGGCGGAGCAAGAGTCTCTGTACTAGCATGATGCGTCCTCTGGGTATATGCCTAAGAGAATTGTAATTGGATCTTGAGGAATATCTATTCTACGTTTCCTGAAGAACTGTTATATTGATTTCCATAGTAAATGTAAGTTTGGAATCCAACCAGCAGTGGACAAATGCTCTCTGTCCACATTCGTTGACCCATTTGAAGTTTAGTTAAATATGGGATGATAAATATAAATCTATGTGAATTTTTCGACATTCATGCAGCTAGCCACTTTGAACATCACCATTTGCTGAAGATACTGTCTTATTTTCAAATCTGCTTTTCGACTTCTTTATCAAAACTTATGTGTTCACAGGTGTATAGATTTGTGTTTGGGTTTTCCACTCTATGTCATTCATCAACATGTCTGGTTTTATGCTGACACTTTGCTATAGTTTTTACTGTAGGTCTTTTACTTTGATTTAGGGAGTACTGACACCTCTGCCTGTTCTTTCATTGTTTACTGTTGTTTTAGCTATCCTGGACTATTTGTGTTTACAGATGAAGATGAAAATTGTCCTGTCAAGTTCTTTGAATATTCTGATGAAATTGTGATGGGTATTGAGGTGAACCTGGAGATTGCTTTTGCAGGATGGTCGTTTTTATTATATTGATCCTACCAATTCTTTGTATTTCCTTGGTTTTGTTGTTCATCTCTAATTTTGTTAGTTTGGACATTCTCTCTAGCTTTTAGTTAATTTGGTTAAGGTTTTATCAGTTTTATTGATTTTACATGTACAATGGAGATCTTTCCATCCTTTTTTCTCTTTTTCAATTTCTTTTTTCAGTGTCTTCAAGTTTTATTAAACCAGTTGTTCACTTGAGTTATCTCAAGATATAGTTTTTCTACACCAGTGTGAAAGGTGTTGTTTCCTGCCCCCCCCCAGTCCATTTGTCATTTATATACAGGAAGGCTACTGATTTGGGGGTATTGATTTTGTTTCCTGCTGTCTTGTTGAAAATGGCTATTATTTGTATGAGTTTTCTTGTAACATTTTCAGGGTCACTCACCTATAAAATAATATTGCAATAAAGATACTTTGATTTCTTCCCTTCCTGATAGTGTGCCCCTGTCATCTTCAGTTTTGCTATTGCTGTAGCTAAGACTTGAAGTGCTATATTGAGTAGGTCTGGAGGGACTGGGCAACTTTATCTCATTCCTGATTTTAGTGAAAATGCTGAATTTCTTCCCATTTAAGTAGATGTTAGCTGTGAGCTTGCTGTAAATAACCTTTATTATTCTGAACTATGCACCTTCAATCCATAGTCTTTCCAGGACTTCTATCACAAAATAGTGTTGGGTTTTGTCAAAGGCCTTTTCTTCGTCTAATGGGATGCTGCTGCTGATGTGATTTTTTTCTTTCTGTCTGTTTTTATGGTGAGTGAGGTTTATATGTTGGATTATTTGATTTACATGTACTGAATCATTCCTGAGTCTCTGGGATGAAATCTACTTGACCACGGTGGATGAACTTTTTGATGTGTTCTTGGATTCAGTTAGCTACTATTTTCTTATTTTTCCATCAATTTCATAAGGGAAATGTGTTTGTAATTCTCTTTCTTTGTTAGGTTTTTATGAGGTTTAGGTATTAGGGTATCTGTGGCCTCATAAAGATAATTGGGCAGTGTTACTTCTGTTTTCTATTTTGTGAAATAATTTGAGGATTATTGGTGTTAATTCTTCTTTTAAAGTCTGGTAGATTTCTGTACCAAAACCATCTGGCCCTGAGCTATTTTTGGTTGGTAGAGTGTTAATTACTGCTTCTGTTTCATGACGGGTTATAGGTCTGTTTAAATAGATTTATCTGATCTTGGTTTAACTTTGGTAAGTGGAACCTACTGAGTAATTATTCTTTCCTTTTACACTTTTCAATTTGGTGGAATACAGTTTTTTTAAAATATATTCTTAAGATTGTTTGGATCTCGGTGGTGTCTGCAGTTCATCTCCAATTTTGTTAATTTGGATATTCTCTCTACCTTTTAGTTAATTTGGTTAAGGTTTTGTCAATTTTATTATTTAATCCAAGAATTAACTCTATTTCATTGATGTTTTTGTGTTGCTTTTTGTTGTCATTATTTCTATTTTATTGATTTTATCCCTGAGTTAATTATTTCTTGCTGTCTACTCCTCCATCCTCCCCTCCTCTTGTTCTATAGCGTTCAAGTATGTCATTAAATTACTACTATCTGGTCTCTAACTTTGTTTTTAAATCTAGCCACTTGATTCTGTGCCTCTAAGAATATTGTTTGTAAGCTTAGATATGTTGTATTTTCATGTTTACTTAATTCTGTGGTGGTTTAAACAGGTATGACCCCCAAAGAATCATGTTTGAATGCTTGGACCATGGGGAGAGGCACTATTAGGACATGTAGCCTTGCTGGTGTAGGTGTGGCCTTCTTGGAGGAAGTGTGTCACTGTGGGGGTGGGCTTTGATGCTTCCTGTGTTCAAGCTCTACCCAATATGGAATCCAGTGTCCTTGTGCTGCTTTCAGATCAAGATGTAGCTCCTCTAGCAACATGACAGCCTGCATGATGCCATGTTTCCCACAATGATAATAATGAACTAAACCTCTGAAACCATAAGCCAGTCCTAATTAAATGTTTTCTTTTATAGGAGTTGCCTTGGCCATGGTGTCTCTTTACAGAAATGGAAACCCAAACTAAGACAAATTTTAAAAAGATTTTACTTTCTTATTTCTGTCTTGACCCATTTTTTATTCAGTGGTGAGTTGTTCACTTTCTGTGAGCTTGTAAGGTTTCTCTTGTGTCTGGTGTTGATATCAAGTTTTAATCCATGGTGTTCAGATAAGATGCAAAGCATTATTTCAGTTTTCTTTGATCTGTTGAGACCTGCTTTATGTCCATTTTTATGGTCAATTTTGAAGATAGTTCCATGAGCTGCAGAGATGAAGGTATATTCTTTTGTGTTTGGGTGAAAAGTTCAGTAGTATCTGCTAGGTCTATTTTAGTTATTTACAGAACATGGTCCAAGAATGAATACAGTTGTGGGAGGAGAATTTTGAGTGCCTGTTGGAGAACTCTGGGAGTGTTGGGTAGATTTGCTCTTGGAATGGGTTGTTTTGTTCCTGCTAGGTATAGTGGATGGAAGTGGGGTTGCTATGGATTCCTGATTGTTGCTTGCTGGTGTTCTTCAATCAAATGTTTAATCTATCTTTACTATGCCTCTCTGAAAAATGTGTTTTTGACACATGTAGTTTTCTTTGTGGATGTGTATATCTTGAGCTTGGGAAAGCTTTGTTCTAGTGGTCATTCTGTTAATAGTGTAGATTGTCTGATGCTCTGAATAAAGTTGGATATAACAAGACCTCAGACTTTAGTAGCCCTTCCAGAACCTAGCACAAGTGACTCCATGATGGAAGTGCTAGTCAGGCTGTGAAACCTAGCAGGTAGGCAACACAGGTCGCCAGGACCAAACCAACAGCCTAACCCATTAAAGTCCACGTAGTTCTGGGAGAGTCTCAAAATGTACTAACTTCGCTTTTTAGCCTTTTTGGTATTGTTTCTGGCTAACTGTTTTTGTTCACTGAAATGTGTCAACCCAAAACATGAAAGGCTCACACTGAGAAAGGCTCAGGGCAACAGTGGGATCCTGAACACCCAGTGTAGTTGCCAGTCAGCTAATAAAGACCTTTTCTCTTGGCTTAAACCATGTCCGAGCAGTCTTCTCTGGTAAATACCCCATATCGGTGGATTGATGTTAAGGTGATACATGATTGGACAGTAGAGAAGTAGCCGGTGAAAATGTAGAAAAAACGGAAGAGGGGCAGAGATTGGGGAAGAAATCAAGATGGAGCTGGAGAAAACGAACCTAGATCCTGGTGGCCGTAATTGGCGATAGGTAGATACGAATATTCTTAAGAGATTCTATAGGTCTTTTTATCTCTTACAGAAGGGCAGTTTGTATCTTTGTCCATTGGATTTAATCTTATTGGATAGAGGGTTTGTGGATTGAGAATTTAATATATAAACCTACCATGAAAAGCTACCGGGATTTGGAGTCATGTTTGGGCTGGGCAGTGGAGGAAAGGAACATGCCGGGGCAGTCGTATCCACGTGGGACAGAAGCAACAGGGCTGGCGGAGGGAACTGCCTGGAAAGGAAATCACCTGGAGAGGGCGGCTTGCAGATCTAGTGACAGAGTCTGTGCACTTGGCTCCATACTAGAGCGGCGTCCAAGGAGTGAGACAGGGGTGGGGGGGGACTAATAAAAGGATAAGCCATCCATCTAGTATTTACTGCCACACGCAGCAGATATTACACGAGTATTTAGTCTACCTCATTTATCAGCTCCCTGCTCCCAGGTCCCGCTGCTTCTAGAGTGGTAACAGTTTGTGATGTCATTGAACTCCAGCATTTCTTTGTTTAGTTTTTGTCTGTGCCTGTCTATTGGTAAGAGTAGGGTATTAAAGTTACCCACTATCACTGGGTGAGGGTCAGTATGTGATTTTAGCTGTAGTGGTGTTTCTTTTTTGAACTCAGCTATTTGTTGCATAGATGTTTTGAATTGCAGTATCATCACGGTGGATCTTTCCTTTAAAGAGTATATAGCATCCTCTCATATGTCATTTGATTTGGTTCGAAGTCTATTTTACCATACATTAACATAGCTATACCGGTTTGCTTCTTGGTTGCATTTATCTCTGTTCCCTATTCCCAGGGGAATCCTGCAGATCCTCCCCCCCACACACACATCTTGCTGTCTCAGTTGCCAACTACCACAGGCACTCTCTGAAATTCCAGTTGCCACTACAGCCAGGGAATCTGGTAGGTGATCTTTACTCTCTCTACTATCCTTCAGATTCACTACAGCTTTATCACATACCACCTCCTGTGGCATCTTTGTTTTCTCGGACCACATAGACCAGGGTGCCTGCTGTCTGAGAGGGAGCACTGGTCGCCGTAATTAGCATGAGGCAGTAAGACCCACTTTCACTTTGTAGCAGTCATAGTTCCCTTTAAAAAACAAAAAGCAGATGGACCAGTGTTTGTCTTCCATCACTGTCAAGCTAAGGCTTTTATCCTTGTGAAAGTCAGCCACACTTGCTTCCTAGTTTCATTCATTTCCAGGGGAACTGTGCAACCTTGAGCTCCATTCTTCAATATGGGTTCTACTTACATGTGTTCGCTACAACAGCAAGGTTTGGTTCTTTTTGAAAGAATACTCAAAACAAGCTTGGTTCCAACTTCATTGCTCATAAATGTAGGTAATGCAGACCTAGTTCTATGGCTCGGCAGTCACCAATAATCCAGACTTCAAGTTTCTGCATTGTGAAGTTCAGTATATGTTATCTATTTTATCTGCACATTTTAAGCATATATGAGACGTCAATCAGAGAATTCACATCCCCAGCAGACAGAAAAGGGAAATACCACTTAAAAATTCTCCCGGGGCGAAAGAGATGGCTCACAGGTAAGATTACACTGTTCTTGCAAAGGACCGAGGTTTCACTCCCAACACTGATGGCAGGTGCCTGTAACTCCAGTTTAAGGGAGGTGGTATTTGTTTCTAGCTTCTGGGTACATGCCACTCATTTAATTGGGGCTGGTTTACAGGTTCAGAGGTTCAGTCCATTATCATTACGGAGGAAGCATGGCAGCATCTAGGCAGGCATAAGCTGAGAGTTTACTATATCTTCACCTGGAGGCTGCTAGTGGAAGACTGACTTCCAGGCAGCTAGGATGAGGGTCTTAAGCCCACACTCACAGTGACACATGTACTCCAACAAGACCACATCTCCTAATAGTGCTGCTCCCTGATCCAAGCAAATACAAACCATCACAGTCACATACAGACCCAGGACTTGTTCATTAGCGAGGTCTCTCAGGCTCCCAGAATGATATAGGATATTGCCATAATCCCTGGTTGCCCATAACTGGTAATAAGACCTTATATCGATGGAGAGATGGTGTTTAAGAGAGATGGTATTTTGTAGGGAATACAAGTTCAGTTTTCAGCACCCAGATTTGGAAGCTCATAACTACTTGTAACTCCAGTTCCAATGAGGATTAAATACCTCTAGCTTCCAAAGGTATCTGTACTCACATCCACATATATATACATATATATATATATATATATATATATATATATATATATATATTTACAAAATTAAAAACCCCTTAATCTTGATGCCACCATATGCTTTAGATGCAAGATAAAGCGTAATCATGGACGTTCTTCCCTTCTGGCCTGCTTTCATAGTACAAGAAGGGGCCACGCCGTTTCCTGGTGAAGAAAAGTCATTATTCTCACATGGTTGTGAACCCTGAATACGATGTTACTGACCTTCCGGGTCTGGCACGCTCATTGATGCAGAAGTGGCTCAACTGTCACAACGGTGTGATGATTAGTGCTAATTGTTAACTTGGCAGAAAGTAGAATTACTTGGAAGATAAGTCTCTGTGCATGCCTGTGGGGGAAATGATCCATTTTAATTATAGATGGGACCGTCCCTTGGGCGGGATAGCCTAGACTGTAGAAAATAAAGAGAACTGACAATAACCAGTATCTATTTCCCTTTGTTTCCTGATTGTGGACGCCTTTATCCACTGAGCCATCTTTCCAGATTTCCCTTTGTTTCCTGACCTTGGAGGCCTTTACCCACTGAGCCATCTTTCCAGCACATACTAAAAAACAAATGCAACTTCTTCTGCATACTAATTAGTAACAAACCACCATCGCTTCACCACACAGTAACAAAAAAAAAAAAAATGACTACAAATTTCCAAGTATGAGAAAATGTGGCTGACAAGATAAGGAACTTGTGTTCTTGCAGAATAAAGAAAAGAACTTTACTACTTACATTAAACACTTCAGGATGGCTCAAGACCTGAAAAATCAACAATACTCCCAGAAAAGTACAGTGCTATATTTTTGAGTAGGATAAAGTTCCTTAGTATACTCAATAATATGAGTAGTATAATAGAAAATTAGTACACTTGGCTTTATAAGACAGTTATCTTTCCTGACAGAGCTCTTGAACTAAGTAAGGAAGGCAATCGGGACCCATAATTCTCAGTGGATTCTATCCCAGAGATGCCATTGTATGAATGGAGGCTGGGCCAAATAATTCAATCCCCAGCTCCAAAATAACTTTTTGAGGGCAGTGTAGGGCAGGATGAGAAATGCTGAAGTACTGTCATTACTGAGAAGCAAGAACTTGCACTGGAACAGGGGTGGGGGAACCGTGTGTGATTAGTTGCAGTGTATCTGCAGGGCAGTCTCTACTCTGCTGAGATGGGTGTGAAAATGGAAGAAAATGTCTTGATTCACAGTTTTCTTCTATAGATCAACCCATTTGCACAACTGCCTTTGATGTCACTTCCAAAGCCTTTGCGTGAATCCCCCTCCCACACACACACTGGCGCTTTGTGTCAAAGGAGCACGTTGGAACATGGTACTAGAGGTACCACTTTGGAAATGCTGGATTTCTTTTTCTTTCTCTTGAGTATTTGTGATCTAGCTTTGATTTGAGGTCTGTTTTAAACATTATTTGTTATATTTCATCTACTAGTATGTGGTTGAAGTAGGGGTGATGATTGGAATCCTGGATTTGCTGTTTTTATTTAAAATTAGAATACATCTCTTATGCCTCCAGAACTTACTATTGTCCCAAATAGAAGTCACAGTGTGAATAAGAATGTGTGGGGTATAAGTAAAGATGGGTAGAGTCTAGGGATAGAAAGTCTGGCAGGCAGTGCAGTGCAGGCTATTATAACTGCTTGGTGAACGGCAACAATGCTGACTCTCAGCCCTTCTCCCTAAGCCAGCTCTTCTACTGTTCTCACACAAGATAGTCTAGTGCCCGCCTTTCCCCTGTGGTAGACTCTGGAGCAGCTCCTGGTTCTCACATTCATACTTTGTGTGATGTCTTTTCCCTGAGCATGGGTGGTCTGACGATGTTTTCACCATTAGAATTTTGTAAAGATGACAGGCTATATGTGATTAACTACACATCACTGGGATAGTGACATAGCACAGTGGGTAAAGGTGTTTGATACCAAGCCTGATGAACTGAATTCAATCCCGAGACTCATAGGTGGAAGAAGAGAATGGATTCCAATACGCTGTCCTCTGACCTCTACACATGCTCCATTACATGCACATGTCTGCCATGTACACACACAATAAATTAATAAATAAATGTAATAAAAAGAAAGAAATATATTGTTATGTTAGAAAGTGTAACATTGATTTTGCAAGAAGACTTTCTTTCTTCTTCTATTTTTGTGTGTAGACTTTGAGGAAGTGAGCGACCATTCAGTGAAGATTCAAATTGACAGCAGCTTTTGACCAGTAGCTGGCAAAAAATGGAGGCCATCTGTCTAGCAGCCTGAACAATGAGGAGCAATGCCAACAACCACACGATCCTGGAGGTGGATTTTTCCATATTTAAGCTTTGGTGAACCTTCATCATAGCTTTCAAACACCACAGCAAACAACCCAGCTAAATATGCTGACAGTTGACCTGCAATGAGTGACTTTGACATAGTAGATGGGTTGTTTTTAATTTGCTAAATTGTGATATTAATATGTAGCAATAAGTAACTAATCCATAGTTTTATTTTCCTGAAAATCACTATTGTTCATTATAATATTTATGTTTTCTTTTATTCATCTTTTATGTTCACTTATTTTCAAGTGTTTATGCATGTATGCCTGTATGCTATAGTGGGAAGGTGCAAGTCAGAAGACAACTTATAGGAGTTGGTTTTCTGTTCCTATCATGTAGGCTCCTGGACTAAAACTCAAGTTGTCAAGTTTGACAGGCAAGCAGGCACCATTACTTGGCCCTGGTACTATGACTACAACTTCTTTAATCTTCTTTTCCTCCTTGTTGTTCTTCTCCCTTCTTTAAAGAGGAATCTGCTTCAGCCAATGGGGGTGTTGGTATTATAGATGCATAATATCACATCCAAATTCATTCAGTATTTTCATCAGAGGAGACTCAGGGAGTTCTGCCCCTTTAGATCCTTGAAAAAGATTGTTGCCTTACTAAGGGTGCCTATGATACTTTGAATGCTTGGTCTCTAGCTGGTAGAATGTTTAGGAAGGATTAGGAAATGGCCTTTTTGAAAGAGGTGTGTCACTGGGGATGTCTCTTGAGACCAGACAGTCTCCTTCCCTCCCCCCTCTCTCCCATCCTCCCTCCATTTTCCCAGTAAGATGTAAAGTTTCAGCTGCTGTTCTAGTGCGATGCTTGTCTGCCTTCCAACATGGTCCCCTTCACATTGATCTACCAAACTATAAGCAAGCCCCCAATTAAATGCTTTATTATAAAAATAAGTTGCCTTATCATGACAACTCTTCACAGCAAGAGGACAATCAATAAGACAATGCCTTTTAATGCATTTCTCAAATACAAAGCACATATTTCCCTTCTTATGTAGAACAATGCTACTTACATATGCTGCTTTTTATAGTTTTCTGCTCAGATGAAAGAACTTTCATGTACCATGTTAAGGACTGTCAACAGATGTTCCAGATGCATATTCTGTTTAAATAGTGTTAATAATCTAATATCAAATTGACTAAATACAAATATAATATCTAGTTTTAATAAATTCAGTATTGTATTAACTACAGTCATCATTGTAAATCAATCTCGACAATGTTTCAACTTAGAAATCGGGAACTCTTTACTCACTGAGCACAAGCCCCCTTTCTCCTCCTCCTCCTCCCTAGGAAACACTATTCTTTTTTTTTCCTTAAGTGAATTTGACTATTTTAGAAAACCCATGTAAGTGGAATCACACATTCATTTTTGAAAATTGTTTTCTATGTATTAATGTTCTCATCTTGCATGTGTGTGTGAGCACTGCCATGGGCATGCGGTGCCCCCGTGGGGTATCACTTCCCCTGCACTGATGTCACAGAGGGCTGCTAGACCGGTGTTGAGGGTCAGCGCCTGCTCCTCCGTAAGAGCACCAAGTGCTTCTAACCACTCAGACATCTCTCCAGCTCCATACTACTATTTTAGATTCCTGGTTTATTGGTCTATTTCCTTTCACACACACTCCTTGCCAAGTTTACCTATATTGTTGTATGTGATGGGAATTACTTCATTTTTTAAAAAAATATTTTGCATTGTAAAATTCTTCAAGTATAAAAGGAAATTAGGACAGCTGCTGACAAACTACCTGAACATTTCGGTCTGAGGATATGTGGATGACAGTATGTTAGTAGAGAAAACAACTAATTTCTCCGATTCTTTGGTTAGTATTCCTACAAGGTTTATAGAGACAATAAATATAAAGTATCTGAAATAGACATTATAATTAAAATATGATTTATACTATTTCTATAGAGAAATTGCTAATCTAATAATGAAATAGAGAACTCTCTCCAATTACATAGAAGACAGCAGACGTTCTTTTTGTAATAAGCATGTGAAGAGTTACAAATGGTTAGGTTTCAAGTCTATTGTCAGTTCATAGAAACACAAAACTAAATGTGAGAAACAACTGCTTTGACACACTATTTATCATATTCTTATAAACACTGAAAGTCAACATTATCTGACAAATTAATTACATAATTTACCATTTCAAATTATGAACCATTCAAAATTTATTGCTATATAAATTTCTATGATCAAGCACAAAAGGGAATTCAGCTGCAAGGTTTCTTTCATCTCAATTTTTCCTTTAAATGACAGATGAGGAATTTTTTCTCAAAAAGCAAAATCAACTCTCAGGATTGGTATACAAATGCACAGATGCAGTAAAATAACTTTAATGCATCACCTTATTAAGGACAACTTCAATATAATCTGCTGTAACATTTTTATTTGGTTTATTGAGGTCAATTAACTTTAGTTTTGAATATCAGTTATCGTTCATTGTGCTATAGTTATGTAGACTAAATGCATAAGCCAACCAGATATCTGGAGGGAACAGTTAACTTTTGTTTTATGCTGAGTTTTTGTCTTTGCTATTGAGAACATTAAATGGAATCTTCAGTTTTTGTAGACTGTCTAACTTTTAACTAACTTCCATAGAATATTTAAAAATTACTTGAGACATATTTGAAAACGCTTGATTCATACTACATAGGCTAACTAAGGTACATGCTTTAAAAAATTGTTTCTTTAACAATATCAACCAACCAGATTCCCCAGAGCTCTCAGGGACTAAGCCACCAACCAAAGAGCACACGTGGAGACCCATGGGTCCAGCTGCATATGTAGCAGAGGATGGCATTGTCTGGCATCAATGGGAGGAGAAGCTCTTGGTCCTGTGAAGGCTCATTTCTCCTGTGTAGGGGAGTGCCAGGGTATGGAGGTGGGAGTGGGTGGGTGGGAGGGGGGACATCCTCACAGAGGTTGGGGGAAGGGGATGGGAGGAGGGAAACTGTGAAAGGGGATAATATTGAAATGTAAATATATAAACTATCCAGTAAAACAAGATTTAAAAAATGTTTCTTTTACATTTGATGTTGTAAAACTTCAAATTTCCCTAATTTTCTTTTATCTAAACTCTACCCTACGTGCTTCTTGCTCTCTTTCAAATTCCTGACCTGTTATTTTTTTTTTAGTTTAGTTTTTTTTTTTTTTTTTAATGTTTTATTTGGGAGGGATCTGGATACATAGGCACTCATTTCACTGAGAGTGAAAAATCTAAGACTTCCACTGTATGATTTTGGTGTCTCTGTCATAAAATCAAGAGTCTGTAGGTGTGTGGATTTATTTATGGGTCTTCAATTCTATTTAGTGATTAACCTTTCTGCCTCTGTACCAATACTATGCAGTTTTTATTACTATTGTTCTGTAGTACAGCTTGATGTCAGGGATGGTGATTCCTCCAGAGGTTCTTTTGTTGTTTTGTCTATCCTAGGATTTTTTTTCTTTTTCCATATGAACTTGAGAGTTGCTCTTTCACTGATTATAAAAATAATTGTGTCGATCTTGATGGGAATTGCATTGAATTTGTAGATTGCTTTTGGTAAGATGGCCATTTATATTATATTAATCCTGCCAATTCATGAGCACGGGAGATCTTTCCACCTTCTGAGGTCTTCTTCAGTTTCTTTCCTCAGGGACATGAAGTTCTTGTAATACAGATCCTTCACTTACTGGTTAGAGTCACACCAAGATATTTTATTTGTGACTATTGTGAAGGGGTCATTTCCCTAATTTCTTTCTTAGCCTGTTTTATTCTTTGAGTAGAGAAAAACAGGCTGATTTGAGTTAATTTTATATTCATTCACTTTGCTGCAGTTGTTTATCTGAAGTAGGAGTTCTCTGGTGGAATTTTTGGGGTCACTTATGTATACTATCATATCATCTGCAAATAGTGATACCTTGACATCTTCCTTTTCCGTTTCTATCCCCTTGACCCCCTTTTGTTGTCTTATTGCTCTGGCTAGAACGTCAGTTACTATAATGACTATATACGAGAGAGTGGGCAGTCTTATCTTGTCCCTGATTTTCGTGGCATGGCTTCAAGTCTCTCTTAATTTAATTTAGTTTTATTGAATATTTTTGGATTGATGTATATAAATGAGACAGGTCTGAAGTACTCTTTCTGCATTGAGTCTTTGTGTGTTTTAGGTATCTGGGTAACTGTGGCTTCATAGGATGAATTAGGTAGTATTCCTACTATTTCTTTAGAGGTTATGGAACTGTTTAGATGGTTTACCTGACCTTGATGTAACTTTGGAAAGTGGTATCTGTCTAGAAAAATCATCCATTTTATTTAGATTTAATAGAGTTATGGAGTATAAACTTTTATAGTGAAACATGATCGGTTTTTTTTACTCCAAATTATATTTTATTTATACATAAAGGGCATATTTAGTAAAAGACCCACCAATAAAGAGTAGGCTGCAGTCCCAGAGATGAGGATGGGAGGTCTTCTGCATTCCTATTTATTCCTCGATATTTTGGGTTAGGAGCTTTTTGGTTTTTGCATCTTCTCTGACTGTTTTGTCTATGTTTTCAATGTTGTCTTCGGCCCCCGAGATTCTCTTTTCCATCTCTTGTAGTCTGTTGGAGATGCTTGCATCTGTGACTCCTGATTTCTTTTCTTAGGTTTTCTACCTCTAGGGTTGTCTCTTTTAGTGTTTTCTTTATTGTTTCCATTTCCGTTTAAATTCCTTCTTCAATTCCTTCATCTCTTTGGTTCTGTTTTCCTCTAGTTCTTTGAGTTCTTTGACTGTTTTCCTTGTTTCCTCTTTAACAGCTTCTATTTCTATATGGTTTTCCTCCTGTTCTTGTTTAAGGATCTCTATCATCATCTTGATGCAGGATTTCGGTTGTGAGTCTTTTTTTTCTGGAGTGTTTGTCATTTCGATGTTTGCTGTGATGGGAGAGCTGGGTTCTTGTGTTGCCAGGTTGTCTTGGTACATTCTTTCACTTTCCTCTTGCCACCTTTTTGTCTGTGATTATATGTGGTCTTGTTGTCAGTGATTGGTTCTCGTCTCTCCCTTGTACCTGGCCTGTGTCCCTGGATCTCCGCTGTTACTGGTGATAGATGGGGCCTGTTCTGTGCGCACCGGCCTTGAGTGGAAACAGACACCCTCACGCAGGGTTCCTGCTCTTCAGAACCAATGGGGGTGGGATGCACTTTCCGCATGCTCGGCACAGGTCTCTCTGCTCCCTGGCTACTCCCTGATGATTTTTTTTTTTTAATTTCTTCAGTTTCTGTTGTGTCTCCCTTTTTGTTTCTAATTTTGTTAATTTGGAAACTGTCTTGGTGCCCTTTAGTTAGTTTGGCTAAGGGTTTATCTATCTTGTTGACTTGGTTTTGTTGATTCTTTGTATTGTCCTCTTTGTTTCTAATTGGTTGAATTCAGCACTGAATTTGACTATTTCCTGCTATCTTGGGTGTGTTCTGTTCTTTTGTCCTAGAGCCAATTTCTTTATGAAGGCACTAGTGCAATGACTTTCCCTCTTTTGCTTTTTAAAATTTTTTATTTGATTTATTTTATTTACATTTCAAATGCTATCCCTTTTCCCAGTTTTCCCTCCATAAACCCTTCCCCCTCCCCATGCTTCTATGAAGGTGCTCCCCGACCTAACCTCTCCTGCCTCCCCGCCCTGACATTCTAGTACACCGAGGCATCAAGCCTTGGCCAGACCAAGGACTTCTCTTCCCATTGATGCCCAACAAGGCCATCCTCTGCCACATATTCGACTGGAGCCATGGGTCCCTCCATGTGTACTCTTTAGATAGTGTTTTAGTTCCTGGGAGCTCTGGTTGGTTGATATTGTTCTTGTGGGGTTGCAAACACCTTCAGCTCCTTCAGTCCTTTTTCTAACTCCTCCATTGGGGAACCTGTTCTCAGATCAGTGGTTGGCTGTGGACATCTGCCTCTGTATTTGTCATGCTTTGTCAGAGCCTCTCAGGAGACAGCTATATTAGGCGCCAGTTAGCATGTACTTCTTGGCATCAGCAATATTGTCTGGGTTTACTGGCTGCATAAAGGCTTGATCCTGAGGTGGGGCAGATAGATGGTGCTGGTCCAACTGGTGGTCTGCATGTAGACAAAGGCAAATTGATCCATATTTATCACCTTACACAAACAACACTGAAGTCCATGTCGTCAAGAACCTCAACATAAAACCACATACACTGAATCTAATAGAAAAGAAAGTGGGAAGTAGCCTTTAACACATTGGCATAGGAGAAATTTTCCTGAGCTGAACACTAATGCTGCAGGTGCTAAGATCAACAGTTGATAAATGGGACCTCATGAAAGTGAAAAGCTTCCGTAAGGTAAAGTACACTGTCAGTACCACAAGAAGGTAGCCTACGGATTGGGCAAAGATCTTCTCTAACCCTACATCTGATAGAGAGCTAATATTCAAAATATATAAAAAAACTCAAGAAGTTAACCTAAAAAAAAACCCAAATAATCCAAACAAGAAATGGGGTACAGATCTAAACAGAGAATTCTGAAGAGAGTAATCTCAAATGGCCAAGAAGTACTTAAAGGAATGTTCAACATTAGAGAAATGCAAATCCAAACTACCCTGCAAGTCCACCTTATACCAACCAGAATGACTAAGATCAAAACTCAAGTGATAGAACATGTTGGCGAGGATGTGGAGAAAGAACATTCCTCCATCACTGGTGGGATTGCAAATTGGTACAACACTCTCAAAATCAATCTGATGGTTTCTTAGAAAATTGGAAATAGTTCTACCTGAAGACCCAGCTGTACCACTCCTGGGCATATACCTAAAATATGGTCACCTAGACCTAAAAACCATATGCTCCACTATGTTCATAGCAACCTTATTCATAATAGCCAGAAACTGGAAACAACCCAGATATTCCTCAACTGAAGAATGGATACAGAAACATGGTTCATTTATACAATGGACTACTACCCAACTATTAAAAACAAGGACATCATGTATTTTTCAGGCAAATGGATGGATGGAACTAGAAAATATCATCTTGCATAAGGTAATACAGACCCAAAATAGGCATTCATGGCACACACTCATAATAAGTTGATATTAGGCAAAAGGAATAGAATGCCCATGATACACCATACAGAGTGAGCCAAAGAAGTGAAGCATGAATTAAGGGCCAAGTGAGGATGCTTAAATCTCACTTCAGAGGGGAAGAGAATGATCATGGGAGGCAGAGGGAAGAATAAACCTGGGAAGGAGAGGTGAGGGGGAGTGGGTAGGGGACAGGCTCAGGTATGGGGGGGACAGAAAAGATTCTCAGAGAGCCAGGATAATTAATGGAAATGTGCAGGTGCAGAGTGGGGGAGTTGGGAGAACTTCAAGAATGTCCCAGTGACCCAGAGCTCAGTGTAGGTGACCTGAGCTGAAATGCCTAACAGTGGGGATATAGAACCTGAGGAGACAACCTCCCGTAGTCAAACAGGACCTCTCTTGGAGGGATGGAAACATCAACCCATATATAATACTTTTGACCCAAAATTGCTCCTTAAAGAAATGTATGGACAAAAATAGATCAGAGACTGAAGGGAATGGCTGACCAGTGTTCATTTCAACTTGGGATCTATCCCATTGGCAGGTACCAAACCCTGACACTATTGCTGACACTATGTTGTGTTTTTATATGGGAGCCTAGCATGGTTGTCCTCTAAGAGGCTCTATCAGCAGCTGACTGAGACAGATGCAGATATCCACAGCCAAGCATTGGATGGAGGTCAGGGACTGTTATGGAAGGATTAGGGGAAAGATTAAAGGAACCCCACAGGAAGACCAACAGTCTCAATTAACCTGGACCCCTGTGAGTTTGCAGAGACTGATCCACCAGCCAAAGAGCATACTGAGGCTGGGCCTAGGTCCCTAGCACACATGTAGCAGACGGTTGTCTTGTTTGGCCTTAGTGGGAGGGGATGCACCTAACCCTGTAGGATTTGATGCAGCATAGGATGTCCCGGCATGGTACCTCTCAGAGGTGAAGGGAATGGGAGGAAGAAATCTGTGAGAAGGGGACCAGGATGGGGGGGCAACATTTGGGATGTAAATAAATTAAATAATTAATTAATTTTAAAAAATTTAAGACTTCTACAGTGGCCTCCTTTGCATCCAAACTTAGCCTCTGAAACATATATGAGCACGTTCTATAGGAAGTAGTAGTATAGCTACAGACATTTCATAAAGATCCAAGAACATGGGAGCACACACACTTTATAACGTTCATGACATCAGAAGATGTTATGTTTGATGCCAGATGTTCTATGATCCCCAGTGAGGCTTCTCCCATTTGTCCTCAGGGCACTTTGTCAATAGTTCTTTCTATGGTGACTCCTTAACCAGTCATGTTCACTGACTGCTCACACACTGGAAGCATCCCACAGCACCATATTCAGATTAATAAGGGGACACCTCATATTTAATACCACTGGGTTCTTTATAACCCGGTATCAGGCAGTGATAGGAAGGACATACAAAATACATACAATTGTACTTGGCAGACAGGGTAATAGAACACACCCTCTACATAACTCCCCCCTCCCCCATGTGTGTGTGTGCTCAAGTGTGCGTGTGCGCGCACATACACAGTGGAAATAATAAAATTAACAGATGTGGCAGATAGTGAGGGGTAGAGAAGAATAACTTTTGAACATAGTTTTGAAAGGAAGGTGGTTTTTGGTTGGAAAAAAAAGGTACCTTTTTTTTTTTTTTTTTTTGGTTGAGCCAAAAAGATTCCAGGGATCGCCTGAATTAGAGCCACTTGGCGCCGAATGTGGAAGCATGTGAACGGAGTGAGAGTTCGGAGGCAGGCAACAAACATCGCATGCAGGCGTGTGACTGACACTGCCAGTGCTAGACAGTGCTTTTGATGTAATGATTTAGAGCGGATGGGAAAAGGTTATGTGGGAAGTGGGGACTGACTCAGTTGTACGCATTAAAGGCAATTAAGATCCAGGTTTGGGCTACAGCTACAAAATTAAATTGTAATTTTCAGATGACTTCCAGGGGGGCTCCAATCAACCCAACATCCAAATATTGTATAAGAAACCCCTAGGAAAATACGTGCAAACATTTCGTCTGTTGTCATAGATATTCAGTACTGAAAGAAAAAAAAAAACTCACATAATTCAAAGGGAACACAAGATGGCAGCAGCTTTATCATTGAAGGAGGAAGGTTGCGAAGGAAAACAATTTGAACTTATTTTTAAAATAAGAAACGTGGAGCCTCTCATTCCTTAATCCTGGGATTCTTTCGGTACAGAGGCTCAAGGCTGCTCTCTATGCTGTGTGAGGCTCCTTCTGAGGATGGCGAAAAGCCTCCACTGTATAAGACTATTTCCCAAAATAAAGGTGTCACTGTTTTCTGGCAGATTGCTGGTTGTTGGTGCTGTCTGATGTGGACGCGTCTTTGGTGGTACAGATCTGTTTCAAATGTTCGAGCATCAGTTTTTCTCCCTCGTCCAGTGTTTCGCCTTCCTTCATTTCCCACCTAAAAGAAAAGAAAAGAAAAAATAAAACCAGTGTTTTTATAACAGTTAACCAATAATCACACACACACACACACACCCTCTTTAACCAATAATCATTTTTATATATAACCTGGACTGGTTTATTGAGGGGTCTGTGTTCCTAAGCCATTCTGTTCTACCTGCCTCTTGGTCAAGCATTCACAGGCTTCTGGGAATGAGAAGGAAAATAAAGTCATACTAAGAGTGCATCTGACTTAAGTTTTAAAGTATTGTGTCAAGTGTAGTTTCTGTGTATTCCATTTGAAAGTGCATATCTGACATTTATTGCACTGCAGACGGTAGGTCAAACCGAGGTTGGCAGTAAGAAGACAGACCCGAAGGCACAGCAACCTCTCCATCGGGGATGATCAAGAGAAGCCTCGGGAACACAAGCAAAGACTAGAACATTTCTATAACCTATTTCTGTATAAATATAAGCCTGTGGTGTAAACATAATAACCTATTCATCCTTGCTGCTTCTTTCCTTGACTCCTAAGAGACAGCATCTCGCAGAACTTGCTGGGACACTGTGCATCTAATATTCCAACAGGGTGGGGAATCTGTTGTATCCCATTCTTCTTTCTTCTTTAGTTTTTCTACCATTTGTCGAACCATCTTCTATTACACGGTATTTTAAAGGAGATGCGAAACCTAGTGCTGACATATCCTAAAGACCTGTGGTCAAAGGCTCACTGATAGTCCCCATGGCAAGGGAAAAATAATTCCTAGCTGATCGTCATCCCAACACCCTCTGTATTTTCAGAACCAGGGCCTCCAGTTAACACAAAGGTGTACACACCTCATGAGTGCAGGATGCAGCTTTCTGGTTCTGTCAGAACAGTGCAGAGAAAGCATTGATGTTGTGATTTCTGTAGACACTTTCGGTTTCCTGTTGAAATAAGGGCTTCTGCAACCTGATCAGTCATGAGCAGTTGCTGACATGTCTGGAGAGGGGAGGCTTAGATGTATTTGGAGGCTGTTTACAGTCCTTCCTTACCCTATACATGGCTTTCCTTACTGTCTGTGTCTAGTCACATGTGGATTTAGAAACTTCCATATCTGGGGCCTCCTTAAGTCCTTCATCTGATCCCTCATGGTTGGAAATTAGATCACCATCTAGAAACAATTTTAAAATAACTTAAAAATGAAAACAATTTGTACTACAGTGCTGTTCGAAATCTTATCATTTGAGCAAATACTCTTAAAGTCAATTATTTGGAGGTTTATAATTCATCACACAAGGCCACCTTGTGCTACTATCACAGAAGTTTAGTTTTATATTGTTTGTTTTATTTATTAAATGCTTTGAGACAGCATCTTGTTCGGTATCCCAAGCTGGCCTTAAACTTTCTATGTAGCCCAGATTGGTTTTGAATTTTTAAAAATTATATCTTCATTTTTTTTATTGTATAGGTGCTTTGCATGCATGCAGTTCCATTTGCCACATGTGTGTCTGGTCTCTGAATAGGACAGAAAATGGTATCGGATCCCCTGGAAAAGGAATTACTCTGTGTGAGTGCTGGGAGTTGAACCAGGGTACTCTGCAAGAGCAAGTAGTCTCTTAAGAGCTGACCCTTCCATCCAAACCCTTGGCTTAAAATTCTTTATCTTCCTACCCCACCTTCCTCAGTGTTGGGATTACATGTGTATACTGCCTTGTCTTCCTTGGAATTTCAATGTTAACACATGTCTACCACCTAGCCTAGAAAGGTTCAATATAATAGACACAATTTATATTGAACTCTACAGTGGACAGATAAATAATGAGAATTTATATAGTACTAGCTGCAGGTTGTCTTAAGAACATTACACAATCCTATTTAAGATCTCAATGTTAGCATTTTAATTTCGTGGATGACAATGAACTGAGGTACACGAAGTTAAAATTACCTGCATGTGAACTCTAGAAATTGGGCTGAGAGATATAACAAGCATATTCGTGACCTTAGAAAAACTTTATAGACACTGCTAATCTTCAAAATAGCTGGGACCTGGCTAGACAAGATGGCTCAGTAGAAATAGCTGGGGCCTGGGTAGACAAGATGGCGTAGTAGATCAAGGTCTTTCCCACCAAGCCTGACAACCTGAGTTGATTCTTAGGACATACATGGTAGAATGAGTGAACTGACTCCATGTCACTCTCTGCCCTACACACGTATCATGTGACAACACACACACACACACACACACACACACAATCACACAAGTCCAATAAGAACCTACCTAGAGCTTATCCCAATCATGGCCACTTGCCTAGAATATGCAAGAACTAGGTTTCATTCCAAGTACAAACAAAACAAAAGCTTCAATATTTCATTAAATTTAGATATTAAATACAAGAACTAAGCATCATATATTATTATGTGCAATCCAAACATGTCTGTTCTTCTTGAGTTCCCAGTATGTAAAAGTGCTAATATTGCCTAAGCAGATGAATTATTTTAAGAATGTCAACAGAACAAAATATGTATTCCACACATAAATATTTTGATCATTGTTTCTACTTGTGAAGATTAAAAGCAGTCTCTCTTCTTCATTAAAAATCTGTATAATTAACGTAATTTAAGTGAATTATATATGTAATAGAATCCGTGATAAGGATTCTTAAGCTTCATGACAATTATAGCACTTCATAGTATAATTGAGCTGTTAGTAATTAATGACACTAGACAAAATTATTTACCTACCATAGCCCTCTTATATCTGCTTCAGTTTATAAAGGAGAAATCATTTTATATGAGGATAAGAAGTAATATCAAAGGGTAAAAGGTAATAGATTACATTTTCTAATTATTTTATTCTTGTTAAATAAAAACACTAGATACTTTAAATTTCTATCACAAGCACACTACATTTCACACTCATAAACTGCTAAGAGAGGTTTGTCTCTGCTAATACAATGCAATAATTTATTTTGTTAAAAGAATTACCATGAGAGAAACTTATCTACTAATTTGTCAGATACCAATGCACAATGTGTTCAAAATCTTTATCTGCAGTTTTCTCTAATATAGGAAATATCCGGGCTGGAAACATTTTCCAACAGAAATCTGAAGTTATCAGAACCACGTATTCTAGTATTTACTGAAGAGCTTCATGGTGAATATGTGGTAACTATTTTTGTTCATCCTGACTTGTTAGCCTGCCTCTTGCACTAAATCCCCTACCTGCCCACTATGGTTTAAGGAATTCAACATTGTACCCTTTCTTCTATGTCTCATATATGGATGAATCCCATAATATCCCACTGATCTATATGCTAAGTACCCCTACTTTTGGGAGAAGTTCCAGTCATATGTTTCCTGGGGGTGGGTGGGTAGAGAAGCTTGGCCAGTTTTGACTATGGGTCTTTTTTTATCTAATAAAGAGGGGACTCTAAACAAAACCTTTATTGAGATATTCTACAGTATTAGTAGTCACAACCTGGATATCAACTCCATTCTGATTGACCTGGGTGTTCTAAGCCTTCTTGCAATCCCCCATTCACTTGCATAGTTACAGCAGGGCCAGCGGCAGTGTCCGGTTACCACTCACTATCCTAACACGAGTCATTGCTTATGGATCCCAAATGTGTCAGACACACCAGCTTAGCAATTTTTATTCCTTCTCCCTTCAATGGGCAATAGTTGGCTTGTGGTCCCTATGAACACCTGTGGCATGGTAAATAAAAGTCACACTTCGGTGAATACCTGTTCTGGTGACTGACTTTGTGCAATGTCATGTGTCAGAGCCAACTGGTAGCGCCGAGCTTGTGAACACATCAATTGTGATGATGAAGGTTAATGACAACCAGTCCAGGTTATCAAAGATAAGTCGTGGTAGGGCCTTCAGGCAAGAAAGAGCAACCAGCCCCAGACGGAGGAAGCGGACCACAGTCTGGACTGTAAGAAGTTTGGGACAGCCTTCTGCCAGGAGGAAGAAACAGCTACAATTTTGGAAATCAATCGTGTCTGACATATAAGCCTAAGCTGTGGAATCACTCTGACCTGGACTGAATTGGGACCCACCACTTGATAACTGAACCTTTCAGTCTCAGTGTTTTCTTATAGAAAATGACAGAGGAGTTTGGGTAGAATATGTGCTTCTATCTGTGTGATCTGTGATCTTGCACAACACAGGGGTCTGTAGCTGTGATGGAGACAGCCCTCCCGCAATGCCACATCCCACAAGCCCTGAAATAATTTCCATTTGGAGTTTTTCCACAAAGAAATATTGCCAGTCTCTGTTCCGGAAAGACCCTTGTATCTTGGAAAGATGCTAGGAAATGTGCAGGGTGCTTTTTCCTGGAATGATGTTCAGTGTTTTCTAGTGGGGCCCAGGGAACAAGATGGAAAATGTCTTCCCCAGAAGTCTTCATCTCACCTCAACAAGGTTCATTTGTTCTAGAAGCTCCAACCATGCTAAACGGTGATCAGAATGTTAAAAATAGAAAGGATCCCTAATTTCTCATTTAAATTGAAATGGCTTAAGTGTCTTACTCCTCAGAAGGCTGTCTGCTGAGGAGGCAGGATGAAGCCTGAATTTGAATCCTTTATAACCTCTGTGAATTCAGGCTGGATAGATTAGTACTGAGGCTAATTTTCTATCTATAAAACGGGGACTCACACAAGTTCAGTGATTATAAAATGAAAATAAAGCAAAACAGTGCCCTGTTTCTAGCAAGCATTCATCGGGTGACATGCTTTTGTTGTCTCCAAGACTCTTTGGCACATGGCACTTGGTTGCAAGTCAGGGCAAATCTGACTGTGATGGGGCCTTACTTTCCTCCTCCCTAATGGAAGTGACTCCTGGCATTGGTTAAGTATACCCATGACAGAGCTGCTGTCACTGTGGTTTTCTTCCCTTTTACATTACCATGGTTCCTAGATGGCCATGGTGACACCAGCCAGTCAGGGCAGCCGTTTCATAGAATCAGAGTACATGATTTATCCCAGATTCCTCATACAAGTTACTGAAGCCATGTTGTTTGGGGTCGAAGCCTGATTCTACTTCATACTAAAATGTGACACTGGGCAGGTATTTAAACTTTCAGTGAGTTGGGTGTCATCGGTCTTAAAATAGGCAGTGCTGCCAGTATGTATGCAAGTGCAGAGTAGGTGAGCGGTGGATGCCAAGTGCTTCCTAAGATGTAGTGTTTTATTCAGAGCCCTTGCACCCATGTCCTTCCTCTGGTCTCATGGTTTTCACATGCTATGCCTGGCAAATTCTCCTTTAACTACACAGGCAGAGTAGGTTACTGTGGAGGGGGTTACCATGGAGGGGGTTACCATGGAGGGCAACGGTCTTCCTGGTGCTGTTGTACACTGCCACATCTCACCCACCCTTCTCATCTTCTGTGAAGGATCACTGCAGGCTGAGCTACTCTTTTCTGCCCACTCTGGTTGAAGTTGCTCTGTCTTCCCACTATCTCTTTGTTGTATTTTTAGAAACAGTTAGAAAATGGCATCTGATCATATTAATTGGCATTTCTCTGGAATGTCAATAAAACTCTGGGATATGAAAATATAACTTGAAATAAGCCTCCAAACTTTATGTGATTATTAAACATTTATGTGACTCTGTCTATTTACAAAGTGTTTTACAGTTATTTATTAGTTAATTGTGCCATTTAAAAACATTAGCCATCTGGCTCAATTAATGATTTGAAACTGTCCTACCCAGCTGGTAGCTGAGCAGTGGATGGTGAGCTCATATTGAATTTTATTCCTTTAGGGGAAACCCCACCTTTTTGTACTTCTGCACAGCATAGCAAGTCTTCATTTTCCTTATGCGATGCTTTGTACACATGAGCCTCTTTCAGGGACAGGCTTAGACATCTCACACTCCCTCCCACACTTTCTCTTCGTCTGTAGTTCATTTGCACCCTGAGATGTAACAGACTGTTCCTCAGCCTCACCCTAAGTTCTCTACATTCAGTTTCTTGACAATCACTTTTATTCTTACGTTAAGTCTATTGATATTATTTATACAAAGACATTTGTGTGAGTAGAAGTCGACTGTGACCTCACTAAGCACACAGGGTTTGTGCGGCAGGAAGCACTTGACATCTCCCCTCCCTGTTCTGTGTGCATGTCAGCTCTGAGGGCAGCACACCGCATTCTGAAGACGTTCTCACACCTCTCACTAGTTGAGGAGTTCACACTTTCAGAGCAGCTCCCGTCTCACTTTCAGGACCCTGTGGCAATGAAGCCTTAGGGACCACCCTGACCAGACTGTTGGAAGTCTCCTACTCCTCTAGCCGGTTCATGGTTCTGTTTGGCTTCTGCTGCCTTTTCACAAGGAGAGAACTACTGTCCTTGCTGTCCCTGCCGTCCTCACCATCCCTGCCGTCCTCACCGTCATGGTAGCCCTTATTGCCTGTCTGCTGTTTTCTGTGCTTCTATGCCTCGCTTTGATTTCTATCCACCTGAAATCCCTTCCCATTCACCCCGAACCAGCTCCTTCCACAGACTATGCCCATAGTCCACCTTTCATGTGGTCCATCCCAACTGCCTAGTTCTGGAACAGATTCACAGAATATTTGGTTATGCCTTTTAATGCCCGAGAAGTAGAAATATTACTTGGCTACCCATAATGCAGAGGAATTGCCCATGGATTCTGTTTTCTAAAAGATGAGCCAAACTTTGTTATTTCTTCTCTGAAACAAGCAGGCAGGCAGGCAAACACAAACTGCTCCTGTGTTCTACCATGACGCTGCACATTGCCTATGCTAGGCTGGCTCAGAGAGCATACTTCCTCTAACACAGCGTTTGGACACTACACTCTCTGCACGTCAAACTCACAGAGCAGCTGCTGGTTGTTATCTCAGAAATGCAGATCTTACAGTGTTGTTTAGATGTTTGAAATTGCCTCTAAGTTCTAGTAACACAACAGGTAGCACTTGCTGTCTCAAATGGGCATTACTAATTAGCTATACAGAGAATAAAAAGCCAGCTTTTAAAATAAATCTTTTTCCCCCACTTTGTTTCTACACCACACACCATCCTGAAAATTCCTTTATCTATTGGGGATATGGGCATACCCACACTCTTCTAAAAATGAAATCATTCTGAATACAGAAAAGACAGTTAGGCTATAGAGAGATGGCTCAATGGTGAGGAGTTCTTGTGCAGTCATGATCATGGGAATTCAGAAACTAGCAACCACATAAGATTCTGGTTCCACAAGTACCTTAAACCTGGGTTACAGAGGACTAGACACCCTTTTCTGGCCTCTGCTTGTCCAAAGGTATTTGTTATCCTCACCTTTACTTTCATGCACATGTACACACACACACACACACACACACACACATACACACACACACACTTGCATGCATGCTTACACTGATAACATCTTTAAAAAAAAACTTATTTAAAAATTATTTTATTTTGACACTCGAGTAGCATTTTTTTTTTGCCAATGCAAAAACATCTTTAAGTGAGGTTAGCACTGTTTAAATCATTGGGAGCTGAAAAGATAGTGCAGCAGGTCAGAGCAGGGTTGGATTCTCAGCACCACTTGGCAGGTAACTGGAACTCCAGTTCTAGGGGATCTGATGACCACTTCTGGCCTCTGAGGGCACTGTATACAGGTGGTGCATAGACATACTTGTAACAAAACACTCATACACATAAAGTAGAAATAAATAAACCTTTAAAAGGTTTAACTCACATACCAGAATAAATTCATTTATAAGCCACCAAAAAAAATCAAAAATTTCACATCTGTTTCAATGAGGGGTGATGGTAAAAAAAAAAAGTGTAGTATATTCTTCTGAAGAGACAGAAACAAAGGGGCTTTATAAATTAGCTGTTTTATTGGGCTTTAGACATAGGGCTATGGCTGAGTGATCTTCTTGGTTTATGGGTCTATTTAAAATAAGTCACAAGGAGTCATGTTTTCAAGAAAGAGTTTTAGTGCACATAATTAACTTACCCTTCCACTCAGAAAGCATTCACTGAGCACGTGTTGAATCCAGAACACTGTGGTAGGTGGTGAAGTCAGCAGGGCTGTCCTAACATTGCTTATACAGACTGAGGATCTATCACATGGGCAAGGCTGGATAATTATCCCAGATCCACCCACAGAATCTCATAACAACGTCCCATAGTATTTCAGTGTAGGTATGAAATGTCAGTAGTAATGAAAGGCTCTGGTGCCATTTCCTTAGGCTTTATCTTAGTAATTGTCTACAAGGAAGGCATAATTCAGCCATTTCTTCCTTGACTCATGGAGCAGTCTGAAGTAGCTCTAGGGAATCATTCATGGCTCCCCTTTCCCTTTGGAAAAGCACCTACATTAAGATGGAAAGCATCCTGAGCCTTTTGAGTAGTGGAGTCATTTTTAAATGATAGGGACATTGGAAAATGAGAGTTTTTGATACTGATTCAGAATGCAGTTCTGCCAGAAACTGACTCTGAAGAATCCTGAGAATCAAAGGATAAACTTCAGGGAGGGGACATGCAGGTATAAAGATTTCCTGTGCTTGAGAAAATCATTCTGAAACAGAAAGATTTGTTGGAATTTAAATAATAGTTCCTATGACCCGATTCATTATAGAATACTTTAAACTCCTGCATCCACTTCCTAGTGCTGGGATTCCGGTGCGCACTGGTTGTATGTGGTGCTGAGACTGCATGGGAGGCATGTGCATCATGTGGCATAGTGACTTGCTTTAGTGTTTCTGTCATGTTCCACACGGAACAGCAGATTAATGTCTTGTCTGAGACAGAGGCTCAAGAGGTAAGATCCAATATTTCTGATTATGTCCAATATGCTCTCTGGATGAAGAACGTCTGCAGTCACATTTGCTTAATGTCTTAAAACCCAGGTTTCAAAAAACATGCAACATGCATAGTTTTGTTCCACTTTTTCAAGTCTACAGTTAGTTAGAAACAGAGTCAGTCATCTCTTTATGTAATGTGAAAACAGTTGATTTATGGACCAGCCTTATTATCACACACACACACACACACACACACACACACACACACACACACACATACACACACCCAACAGTTAAAACATTCTTATAGGCTATAACTTTTAATACTTTGAAATTGTACTTTCTTCTGGACTTCATTTTGAATCTGGAACAGTCAAACAGTAAGGAATCTATAACTCCTCGATCATTGCTTTCCACTCGGGCCTTTAGGGTAGTGAGTGGAACAACACACTGCCCTGTGATAATGACTGGAGATGGGTTTTGTTTGTTAGAGCTTCTCCCTGCTTAACTCCAGGCTGCCTTCAGTTCTCTACAGAGCAATGGCTGGCCTTAGGGTCACAATACTATCACATCCGAGATCTCATAAGCTTGATTATTAACACGTCTCTTAGGGTGTGTTAGTTTAGGGAGAGTTTTTAATATTATGAAGAGTTCCATAAAATTGAAAGAGCACGAAACATGAAAAATTTACAGAATTCTATACACGATCATCATATCTTTGTCTTTGGAAGCTGTAATACAAGTGCATTTTTTAGTCTAAGCTACGTAATGCTCCACATTATTTCCATCTAACTGAATGTTTTAATATCCAGAAGATAAAGATTACTTGTTTATCTTATGAAATATCTGTTAACATAGAATATATTTTTTCTGGAACTCTACATATGCACATATATAAACATAGAACTAAATGTAATAGAACTAGATACATACAATTAGAAACTGTTATGCCAACAGAAATCCACATTCACTACAAAGGAACATCCACATTGGCTATGGTGAGGTGATTTGTTTGCTTCAGACAAGAGTTTGTTACATGATTATGTTAACCTGCTACATGTAAAAATCCATTTATCTAGCTATTTCTTCAAGAACTGAATTTTCTTTTGCAAGGTTGTTGATTTCTTTACTATTAATGCACTAAAAGGAATCTTTTCTAAGCCCAGGGATGAGCAGCCTTTAATTAATTTGAATTTATAGCCTTTGGAGACATCTGCAGCACAGCTCAACTGCCCAAGCAATTTATTTTAATTAATATGATTTGTTCTATATATTTAATAGCAGAGTTATATGCTAACAAATGGGACAAGTAAGGATGCTAACTGCAACACTTTAAATAGTTATGGTGTAAGAATAATGTGAATGGGAGCGTAGCTGTCAGTGGTAATGGGATCTGAACTTTGCTGTTAATAGTAAATCATCAATATCTCTACAGGGACTTTGTTTCCAATTCCAGACTTTTAAGGATTGTAACAGTTTACACAGAGAGCCAAGTTCACACTTTCTGGCCAGCCTTTAGTGGCAAGGTAGAGCGCTGTCTACTGTATCTTTCCATGACCATAACCATTCCTCCAACAGGTATGTAATGTAATGTATCAAAAAAAGGTGTTTTAAACTCGGTATTTCTGGAATTTTTATGGACTTCCCCCCTTTTGCGCGGGCGTGCGTTTGTGTGTGTGTGTGTGTGTGTGTGTGTGTGTGTACACGCGCGCGCGCATGTGAAGGAGGGGGAGGGGAAGCGGGAGAGGGAGTCTATTTTATACTGAGGTGATTGTGGGGAACTGTGAGGGAGTAAAATCCTGGGACACTGAGTGCAGAACTGCCCACCATGGCTCTCTTACTCTGGATAGCTGTAGCTGGAAGACCACGCCCACACAGAGACTGCTCCTACGGGGATTAGCCATCCGACCCTTCTGCTTAGCAGCTTCCTGGTTTATCTGTATTTAATAACCTCCTTGCTCAGCTGTACACCACAACCCTGCCTCCCTGTTCTGCTCTATATAGTAAACATGCTGAGCTTCCGGATGCTGCAGCTTCTCCAACAGAGAGCATGGTTCACCTGCTCACTGACTTCCTGTGAGTCTAAATGCCTGTCCGTCGTTTCTTCCTTCCCTTTCAGCTCCAGTCTGGTCCATCCCTGGACACATGATGGATGTGGCATCGTATGTTAAAGTATTATATTAAGCGGTTCTTAGCCCGTGCAAAATGGTCATATTTTCATTGTAATGTGAAAAATAGCAATCCCTTTTCACCAAGGGAGAAAATAATATATATTTACAATGTAAAAATTATCCACCAGCCAAAAAAGTGTATTGCCAACCTAGTCATTGAGATTAACAGTCTGATGTTTTTCCAAAGAAGCTGGAATATAGTCCTGACTCAGGGTTTTCTTGAAATTATCTAAAATTTATAAAATTAAAACTGTTACGCAAAGCCAAAGCCAATGTCAAGTGACTTTGGTTTAAATTCTTATCATATAATAAATTTTGCTCATGTTTTCTTCTTCCAAATTAGTCTCAGACCCTTCTAATAGCTCTACCTACCCAACCTTATATTCTTTCTTTAAACCAATCAGCCAAACAGAATCAAAAACACAAAAAACTAAAAATAAAAACTCCAAGAAACACAAAAAAAATCCACCCTCACAAAAACCACCAAACCATAAAGCAAAACAAGCAATAGACCAATAAAACAAAAATGCGAACAATGTGCAATGAGAGGGAACATCTACAGGTACTGCTGAGTTTATGGCATGTTAGTACAGTTCTGGACACTGGGCCTGCCTGCAAGTGTGGAAAAATACCCAGCAAGAATGTGCTGGAGGGATGCAGTTTTCTCCTGCCAGCATGTATCCACTGCACTTCAGTGCTGGGACCATGTCTAACTTGAACCTGCTACAGAATCTGTGGGTCCTGTTGTATCTAAGATACTGTTTCCTTGGTGTCTTCAATCCCTGCTGACTCTCACATCCATTGTCTCCTCTTCCGAAAAGATGCCAGATCCTTACTTTGTCCATTTATAGGTCTCTGTGTTGGTTTCCATCTATTACAAGAAGAATCTTTTATAATACCTTTTCTGATAAGAGCTGAGTGAGACAGTGACCTCAGTGCCAGTCAGTGTGGCTGCTGATGTCCCTGATGTCCCTGGTACAAAGGGCTTCTACAGATCAGAGGCCCTGACTATGAACTCTTAAAAGCAAAGCAAATACCTCTGAGGTTTTTTTGTTTGCTTGTTTTTGTTTTTGGTATAACTTTGAGATGCATTTAGATGTAAGTTCTTTGAGGATGAAGGTCTAATTTATCATGTTCCTCACAGTATCCAGGGACATAGTTTGGCATGTATTAGGTACCAATTAAATGTTTGTTGAATGAAAGGCTTATATTCAGCAAAAATGTCAGTAGAGCTTATTTTTCTCCAAAGAAAAACCAATATTAATGTGACTAGCTCAAGGCCAGTCTAGGTTATGTCATAAGATCCTGTCTAAAACACACACACACATACACACACACACAGCAAGCACCTAGCCCTACAAATACACCTGAAGCCATGAAGATATTTTATAAAATATATATTTACTAGATTTGTTTCTCTTGTCTTTAAAAAAACTCTATATTTTTATTGGATATTTTATATATTTGCATTTAAAATGTTATCCCATTTCCTGGTTTCCCATCCAGAAATCCCATACCCGATCCCCCCTCCACCTGCTTCTATGAGGATGCTCCCCCTCCCATTCACCCACATCCACCTCACTACCCTGGCATTCCCATAGGCTGGGGCATCTAGCTTGCACAGGACCAAGGGCCTCCCTTCTTACTGATGCCAGACAATGTCATCCTCTGTTACATATACAGTTGGAGCCACGGGTCCCTCTTTGGTTGATGGGTTAGTCTCTGGGAGCTCTGGGGGATCTGGTTAGTTGATTTGTTCTTTCTATGGAATAGCAAACCCCTTCAGTTCCTTCAGTTCTTTCTCTAGATCCTCCATTGGGACCATGTGTTCATGTGAGCATCCACCTCTGTATTTGTCAGGCACTGGAAGAGGCTCTCAGGAGACAGCTTTATCAGGTTCCTGTCAGCATGCACTTCTTGGCATCTTCAATACTGTCTGGGTTTGGTGTCTGTATATGGAATGGATCCCAGGTAGGGCTGTCTCTGGATGGCCTTTCCTTCAGTTTCTGCTCTACGCTTTGTCTCTATTTCCTCCTTTGAGCATTTTGTCTCCTCTTCTAAGAAGAACTGAAGCATCTGCACTTTGGTCTTTCTCCTTCTTGAGCTTCATGTGGCCTGTGAATTGTATCATGAGTATTCTAAGCTTATGGGCTAATATCCACTTATCAGTGAGTGCATCCAGTCTGGTAGTCTATGTCTTTTTATTGTGGAATTGAGTCCATTGATGTTAAAAGGTATTAAGAAATAGTGATTGTTCTTTCTGTTACTTTTGTTGTTAGAGTTAGAATTATGCTTGTGTAGCTATATTTTTTTTGGGGGGGGTTATTGCAAGGCAATTACTTTCTTGCTTTTCCTATAGTGTAGTTTCCCTCCTTGTGTTGGAGTTTTACATCTATTATCCTTTGTAGGGCTGGATTTGTGGGAAGATATTATGTAAATTTGTTTTTGTCATGAAATATTTTGGTTTCTCCATCTATGGAAATTGAAAGTTTTGATGGATATAGTAACCTGAGCTGGCATTTGTGTTCTCTTAAGGTCTGTATGACATCTCCCTAGCATCTTCTGGCTTTTAGAGTCTCTGGTGAGAAATCTGTTATAATTCTAATCAGTCTGCCTTTATACCTTACTTGACCTTTTTACCTTAGTGTTTTTAATTTTCTTTGTTTTGTGCTTGTACTGTTTTGGTTATGTGACAGGAGGGGTTCCTTCTCTGGTTCAGTCAAGTTGGAGTTCTGCAGGTGTCTTGTATGTTCATGGACATCTCTTTCTTTAGGTTAGGGAAGTTTTCTTCTATAATTTTGCTGAAGATATTTACTGGTTCTTTAAGTTGGGAATCTTTGCTCTTTTCTACACCTATTATCCTTAGGGTTGGTCTCATTGTGTCCTGGATCTCCTGGGTGTTCTGGGTCAGGAGCTTCTCTTTTCTACACCTATTGTCCTTAGTTTGGTCTTCTCATTGTGTCCTGGATCTCCTGGGTGTTCTGGGTCAGGAGCTTCTCTCTTCTACACCTATTATCCTTAGTTTGGTCTTCTCATTGTGTCCTGGATCTCCTGGGTGTTCTGGGTCAGGAGCTTCTCTCTTCTACACCTATTGTCCTTAGTTTGGTCTCATTGTGTCCTGGATCTCCTGGGTGTTCTGGGTCAGGAGCTTTTTGTTCTCTGCATATGGTTGTAGGCACTATGGCACATTGATTTGCTTATGGCTCAGAATCAAGTAGATGTTTTTTTGTTTGTTTGTTTGTTTTTTTACAAAATATCTAGAAGATGCACCAGAGAGACAGATTTCAAAAGAGCAGAACAGCTGTTTGTCTGGAGAGAGCCTGAAGACAATTGTCATGAATCTACCAACACGTTGTGAGGTGGCGTTTGTCATTCCACACAAGTGCAGAAATGTGGTCATTTAGTTGGTTTAATACTGGCTTAGCATCTCTCATACAGCTATTGATAAAATGATCCATATTCACACTTCCAAACCGAATAGGTGGGGGTTGTCTGGGCAAGAGGACAAAATACACACACACACACACACACACACACACACACACACACACACACACACGATAAGTGATTACTTCTAAAACCTATTGTGATCTGTTAATACTTTTGGTCTTTAACTTATATGGACCTATTACTTAAGATCTGCTTTTTCATTACTTAGATGCAATGATGCTTGATAAAAAGTGCACAAAGCTTTAGAAGCATGTGAGACTCACAGAGGATTCACTTCATTGCCTTTTACTAAATGCCTTAAACTTGACTGCGTCTCAGTGTCTTTACCTCCAAATGTGGAAGGTAATGTGTAATTTTTAAAGATTATTATGAATAGCAAGCTGATTTAGAAAAAGGCTTTGGCATTGTAATTTGCATGTAAGAAGTGTTCCATTGTATCATTGTTTTTGACATAGTTATTATATATAATACTAAAATTCCACTATCAAATAAGAAAAATATCATTCTATCTATAAAAATAGGTTAAATACACATGAAAAACAGTAACCATTTTGGTGTCATACTCCTTAGTTACCAGAGCAAATACCATAGGAAAAGGATGGTGATTTACCAACGTCTCAGGATTGTGGCTTAACGCTTGTCTTAGTGTTCCAGCTATAATTATTGTTCAATAGCATCAGTGAAATAAATGGTAATAACAGGAATATCCATGGGCTCTGAGGTTTCAGCTCTGAAAACTGTAGAGGGGGGGGCACTCATCTGTGGCATCTTTATTTACAGTCCTAGAGGTGATGTCATATATCTGAAGGTCTTCAGGTAACATGATCCTCAGAAGCATTCATGGTTTTGTCATGAGACTTGGGCTTCCTCATAGAATGGCAGTCGTTAGGTCTCAGGATTGTTTCTACAGCAACTTAGGCTTCTAACATGGCTGTCTCAGTTCAGAAACCATACACTGCCTTCTATGGCCTACCCTTGAAGAAGACTTGGCATTATTTCTTGGTGTGCAAAAATCACAAAGGGATCATAAGTAAAAAACCAGGATCCATCATTTGTCTGGGGAGGAGGACAGCTCTAGAATAGGAGACTGGACATAAAGTTTCATATGTCTCTGTAAAATACAACCATACACAGTGGTGTGGGGGTTGGGGGAAGGGAGCCGGCCCCAGAGCGGCTTCCGGAATGTGCTCACAAACTTGCCTGAAACCCTCACAGCTAGCTGGTTTTCATTACCAGCCTTAAAGTTTTAATAATTTATCACTTTCACTTTGAGAGCACCGCATCATATGTGTAAAGAGACAGTAAACAAAACAGTGCAAAGCTATCACCTCAGCCAATGGGAAGCTGAGCTCCGGTAAAATCCACAAAAGGAGCATCAGGCTCAAGGTAAACTGAAATCCAGAACATGCTGCTTGCACAGTTTCCTTGTTTCTAATTTAATAAATGTTTCCCAGAATGGAGTTTGCAAATCAAAGTGTATTTAAAATGCTTACTTATTCCCTTTCGGGTTCTGTGTCAATTGTGTACATTTCATAAATATAAACACAAGACATATTTGCTAAGGAATTACATTTGTTGATGTGGCAGCCTTATGGCTCGGAGTATAAAAAATTCATACCTTGTCAATTATGAATTGCATTTTCCCTATTTGTATAGAAACTTGTTTGAGTACTAGCTAAAAATGTACGTGATACTATTTCAGATGTGAGTATTGCTAGAAAACCCATCAATCTTATGCAGCTTTAAGAGGTGAGCAACATCTGAAAATTGTAATCTTTTTTAGGTAAAAGTCTGCTCCTGCTCATTTATTCAGTGTTTCCCGCCTTACTACTTCCGATTACCAACCTATGGGTCCATTCCTTTTGATTTTTCCTTTGGTTGAGTGAGTGTCATAATGTGAAGGCAGCATGAGCCTAGTTCATACTTCAGTTCTTAACATATAAACATTTTTTCTCCTTCCTTGAGTCTAAGTAACTCCCACAGCGATCACCCTACATGCCCTCTTTCTAGTGCATTACCATAGTGTGGATGAACACATCATCAGGATAACATTTATTTTGACAGGTAAAGCAAAGTTAGTCTTGCTCCCCAAAGCTCAAATGCTAGGTTGGGATTCCAGTCTTCTTTGTGAGGTATGTTTCAGTAGCATGTTTATTGCAGAGGTATGGGCACTAATCAATGGCCCAATTCATATGGTTGTTTTTTCCCCACAAACAAAACCTGTCAGTTTAATTAGACATTGGCTATATAGTGGATTCTCCCACTTCTCTTCCTTATTACTTTTCATACTCTAAAATTCTATCATTTTCCAGAGACTACATGATTTTGGACATAATCTTGTCTCATTATTTCCCTCTCTCTGTAACCTTGTTTTCTCTTCAGATTCTCATAGTCAACATCTGCTATCACAGCTTAAGGTGTGATTATGTTTAATAATGTTTTATCTTTTCCATAAGCATAAACAAATAATTCTAACTGAAAATTCCTAAGTTTTTGGTACCAGAGAAAGCCAAGTACAATATTACCACATCTTAAACCCCAAGAGAATAATCTAACACATTTACTTGCTATCATTAAAAATGTCTTGCTATTTAGAGAGCTAAGTTCCAACTGCCACAGCCTGAAGACTGCTCTTATTTCCCTCTTCTGAGCCTTCCTTCTAATTTAAATTCATACTTTAAATATAACAGCCAGTAGATAGAGACCTATCTTCTTATACGTATATATCATATAGCATGTGTGTGAGTGCGCAAACGCGGGATGCTCATTTAAAGATGAAGTCCAAGACTTCATACACGGTGAATCTATACTCTGTCTCAGAACAACTTTTAACCATGTAAATTTACAGTTGACTTGGAATTACGATAAAGACAAGCAAACAAACAAACCACTAAGAAGCAGAATATTGTAACAGGTACCTATTCCTAATGCTTGGGAGGTTGAGGTAGAAAAATCATGAATTTGAGGTCAATTTGGCTCATAATCAAGTTCAAATTTATCCTGGGTTATCTAGGACACTGCATCCCCAAAACAGAAAGTCAAAAGCAAAAGTTAAAAAAATTAAGATAAATAGATGTTTAGTAAACAAAATTGTTATTCCAGGTTCCGGAGCCTATTTGCCACCACCTAAAATTTAGGTTCAAACACAGGAAATAGAATTTAATTATAGGCAGCTAAAACATTTCCATACTAATTTATTAAAATTCTTTTATGTTAAAACCTTTCTTGGTCAAAGAGTATGCACCAGGAATGACAATGCCCATTGACATTTAACAACTTCATTGAAAGTTGAGTCATTAATAACAAGGCTTCTGCAAAACCTTCCACTTTTAAGCAACAACACATACTCACGAGGGCCTTCCCTAACAATTCAGAATCATCAAAAAAAAAAAAAAAAGTGTAAAGAGCCTCTCACAGACTGGTTCTTCCTTAACACCAAGTAAAATATGAATGATAAAGAAGGGCATTGGGAATATAGCACATTAATGAGCCAGTGGACCAAACACCTGACTGCCAAAAAGTCCTGAGTTTAAATTTCTTCTTTTCTTTACTGCTCAGCTTTATGATGCCTTTATACAATTCAAATACACTCATTATTTCTGGGACTTATTGTATCTCTAATTTCTTTAAAATAAAGCAAAGCAAAGAACAATACCCTACCAAAATAACCAGACAAACAAACAAAACCCCAACCTCTAGAATTCTGCCAGGACCTTCCCTATCTGCCACCACAGAGGCCCCTTCTGATTAGCACCAGCCTCTCCACACAGCCAGACTTTCCGCTTGGGTCTCCAGAGTCTAGCCCAGTGACTCTTTCAGACTTACCCCTCCTTACCTTCTCCCCAATCTGCCAATGTTAGCCATTAGTTCTCGGGTCCAGAGCTCCAGGCTAGTTCGGTCTCCCTGCTTGTTCTGCCAAAATCTCTAGGGCTCCTTGGAATTTATAATCCGTGAACCCAAACGCCCTCTCATACTATATCCAACCTTTCTACTCAGCCAGATTTCTCCCTACACTACAGGCTTGGACCAGGAAGAATTTTACCCATGTTATTTCCATGCAAACTTTAGGCCACACTTGCTCGTATGTTCCTCTCCTGCACTAACCTACTGTGTCCAAATCAGACTCAGAACTAACAAAAGAAATTTATGTGCCCAGATCTCATTAAAAAAGATATGAAAGATTAATCCAGTCCCTTCTCTCCAAAACCGACCAGTTCTGCAGAAACACTTGGTAATGAGAATTACCTAAATGAATCCCAGGTTACAGAATTTAAAAGGACAGCCATAGACTTCACCAAAAAATTCAAGTATTTTAAACAAGAAGCAGTTCGATGAAATCAAGGAGAAAGAGCTTCAGGAGAATTAAAACCTAAGAGATGCCCAAGAAAACACACATATGAGGCTGGTAGTAATGATGCAGACAATCTAAGTCTTGAGAACAGTACTGAGTCAGTAGATAGAAACACCAAAGAGGATTCAAGCTGAAATGGAGATGTTGAAAACCCCAATAATTCAATTTTAGAAAACACAAATGAAAGTGTTACAAGTAGAATCAAAAGAAGATGGAATGTGAGAGTAAAGATAAAGAAAAGGGTCCAGAATGAATAAGCAGAGAATAAAAAAAGAAAACAAAACAAAACAAAAAACCAATTCTATAGTCACATGTGAGGGAAAAGAATCTCAAGTCAATGGCATAGACTACATCTACAGCAATATAATAAGAAAAAACCCAAACTAAGTAAAATTAACCCATATAAAACATCAAATAGACAAAAACATCAGAAAATAAATCCACATAGCATATCATACATAAAATGTTAAGTGTACAGAACCAAGAAAGTTTATTGAAAGCTATAAGAGAAGAAATTGCAAATTGTATTTAATTGAAAATCCAGCCGATTTCTCAATGGAACTTTGAAAACTAGAATAGTCTCAAACAATGTGTTCCAGGTCCTAAAAGGTTCTGGTATCCAGAGACCAAGCAAAACTATCTGTCATAATTGAAGGAGAAAGAAGAACATTTCAGAATATAAACGGCTTAAAAATTATTTCCAACAAACCAAACCTAAAAAAAATTCAGGAAGCATCTTTTAGGGTTTCATGGAAGAATGAACATAACAGAGAGACCATGGGAAGAAATATGAAACAATACTTATTATATTGATAATATACTGATTCAAATACAATGTACCACCAAGAACACAACACAAAAAGTCAACAGCACAGTGACCATAATTTGCCCTAGGAAAGGCACATCTGCGTCCACTACGGGAGCTAGCGCTTTTGTCCTATGGTAAACGATGACTTCTTCAGCCAGTTTGTCATCCTTAGCTCTGGCCAAGGGCACCCAGAGGCCAACTCTTCCAGTGAGTGGGAGTCAGAAGGAGCTGCTCCTGGTACTACCAGTGTACAGGGGGAGCCTGGGAGGAAGGGCCTCCAAGGGAGAGCTGCCTTGAGACAAGGGATGGCCCCTGTGCACACTCACAAAACAGGGCCTTTAGTTGCCCAGGTCAAAGCTATGGTTCAGGAAGACTCGGAGAACAGAAAGCGAGGAGGAATCCAAATGCCAGGAAGAAGAGGAGTCCCCGGCACAGGCCACGCCCGTGGGGCTTTCTCGGGATCAAGTCAACCCACCTCCCACTAAGACACCTTTATCGTCTGAATCTGGAAAAGTGACCGTGGTAGTTGTACCACCCAAGGGAAAACCACCCTGGTGTACTGTTCAGAACAGCACCATCTCTGCAAGGAGCCAGTGGTCTGTGCTGGCCATGGGAAAAGCAAGGGCACCAGCAAATCAAGCACAGAAAGCATCCCTCTCCCCTCGTAGCTCGCGCAGGGGAGGACTCGGAGAGCAGCAGTGAAGAGGAAGGAGTCTGGCAGTGAAGAAGAGTCGCCATCCCAGATAAAACCTGTGGGGAAGACCTCTCAGGTCAGAGCTGCCAACAAGCTCAGGAAACCCAAACTTGCTGAGAAACAGCAGCTTACTCCAGGCTACCCCAAAGTCCCCAGGAGCTCAGAGGACAGCAGTGGCACCTCTTCAGAGAGTGAGGAGGATGCCAAGCGACCCCAGATGTACAAGTCGGCCCAAGGATGAGGTGGTGGCCCTGTCACAGTCTGTCCTCTCAGGTTATGTGCCTCCCGGCTTTACTGTGGCTAATTCCCAGCCTTCAAAAGCCGTTCCTAGGCCACTCTTCAACCCCTTGGCTTCCTCTGCTCCAGCCACCAAAGATAACCCAGATGGCAAGCAGAAATTGAAATTCCAACACTCAGCAGACACCACGTTCCCTAAAACCGGTAAGAAAGAGGCCTCCTCAGGATCTACACCTCAGAAGCCCAAGAAGCCCAAGAAGCCCAAGAAAGTCGCCTTGAGCTCTCCAGCCCTTGTACGGATGCTGCCGAACAGCGTCACCCAGAGCCTCCCGGAGCAGCCCTGGCCCCGGGGTAAGGTACAGGTGCAGGTCTCTGTGATGAAGGTCCTCACAGAACTGCTGGAGCAGGAAAGGCTGAGGTCACCAAGGAGATTGGGGAAAGGGGCCAGAATTGAAGCTATTGGGACCAGCAAGAAGCTGGGGCCCCAAAGAACAAGAACAAATAGAAGAAGCGGCTGGTGGCTGGGCGTGCTGTTTCCCCAGAAAAGACCTCCAGGACTTCCAAGGCAAAATCAAAACTAGACAAAGGGAGTGCTGGAGGCAAGGCGGAGGGGTCTCTTGGCCCACAAAGAGCCAAGGAGAAGCCTGAAGGAGAGCCAGGGATAAAGCTTGAGTGGAGAACAGAGCAACCCAAAGAGCAAGAAGGAAAAGAAGTCCAGTAAGGAGGGAAAAAAAAGAAAAGAAAAAAAAACTTAAAAGTAAAAAGACCCTAGCCAAAGATTCCTGGTGAAGGAGGGCACAGCTCATTATGGGTTATGTCATCACTAGTGCTAAATGGCAGGATGACCAAGCCACGAGGAGCAAGCCAGTAAGCAGCACCCCTTCACAGCCTCTGAAGTAGCTCCTGTCTTCAGGTTCCTGCCCTGATTAAGTTCTTGTCCTGACATCCTTTGATGATTAGCTGTGATATGGAGTATAAGGTGAATAAACCAAATAAATCCTGAGCCCCCCAAGTTTCTTTTGATCACTGTGTTTTATCACAATACTAACACCATCAAAGACATATATCAAATGACTTAATAGATATCTACAAAATATCCCACCTAGCTACTAAAGAATACATTCAGCAGTACATGAAAAATTCTCTATAACAACCCACATCCTGGGACACAAGGCAAATCCTTAGACATTCAAAAAGACTGAAATCACGTCTTATATCTATCTGACCACAATGCAGTAAAACTTAAATAGCGAACATATCTTTAGTAAATACAGAAACTCATGGATATTAAATAATTCACTATTTAATGATAACAAGACAAAGAAAAACATCAGGAAGAGAGTAATTTCCTGGAATTGGAAGGTGACCTGTGGTCATGGATCAATAAGATTAGCAGTAAAAATAGCCATCCTACCAAACACAGTTTACAGATGCATAGCAATCCCCATCCCAAGTCTAACGCAATTCTTCACAGATCTTGAGAAAACAATTTTCAGCTTCATATGGAAACACAAACCCCCAGGTAAGATAAAGCTCCTGGAAAATAAGAGAAATGCTGGTGGTGTCACGATCCCTCATATCAAGCTTTACTACAAAGCCATTGTGATAAAAGCAGCATGGAATCTGCACAAAGCAAGTACACTGATCAATGGAAACATAGCCTATTGCTGCTGCTCTTGACTACTTCCCAGAAGTACAAAGTAAGTCCATACAGCATGCACCTCAGATGGACACACAACCTAGAGACCCCATGCTCTGAAAATGCCTTGAATTCCTCCTTTGAGGACTATCTCTCATGGTATCAGAGTGTAAGATGCAAGCGTCTAAGGGAAGAAATCAAACAACAGTCTACTCAGATAAGGCACCTATGAGCCCCAACAACGGCCAGGGTGGTACATAACCCACGTGTGCACCAGTGGTACATATTACTTGGCAGTAACCAACAGCTCTCTCAATGGACTTACAACTTGCTCAGCAACAATGAAAACATGCCTGGCACTGAAACCTAGCCAACTCCCCAGGGCTAGTGATATCATGGATCTTAAGGGAGAGCCTACAACCACTATTAACAAGCCAGCATAATACCTAGATACATTCTAAATATTTATCCTTATACCCACAGATAAGTCTAGTCTTCACCTCTTACCAAAGAAACTTCTTTCTACAATAGATAGAGACCATATGGAAAACGACAATCAAATGACTAAGATGCAGACTTGTGGGACCCAGTCTCAGTGGACACGTGTATAAACACTCCTGCACCTAAGGCTCAGGAAACATTGTGGAAGAGGAGGCAGAAAACTTGTAAGAGCCAGAGGATCAGGAAGTTTACTGTGAAACTGTCTCTTAGTAACATCAGAAGTTACACTCATAGTTTTACCAGCATGGCTGCCTAACATTAGCTGAACAAGGACAACAACAACAACAACAACAACAACAACAACAACAACACAGATATGTGAAAGTGGCTGAGAGAATGAAGTCTCAACCCTACATGAAGAAGTAAATGAGAAAAGCTGGGGAAAGGTAAGGTGAACCTCCAGACAGAACAGCATACCAATAGTTAAAGCAGCAGATAGTCAGTCCTAAAAAGATATTTACAATTAACAGTATACAGATTGACCAGGTTATATTTAAGAATATAAATATTTATTATTTATTTATATAGCATCATATAATATTAGTATGTGTGTGTTCTCTGATATAATTATAAAGGGGTAAGCCTCTGAAACTTTAAATAAGCCCTAATTAAATGTTTTCTTTCATAAGAGTTGCCATGGTCATGGTGTCTGTTCACAGCAACAAACACTAAGACACAATTAATGAAAAAGGTGGCCACACATTTGAAACAGGGAAGGAGAGTTTTATGGCAGGGTTTGGATGAGGTAAACAGAAGGGAGAAATGATGCGATTATATTGTAATTTCAAAAATAATAGGAAAAAAATACAAATACATGCACACTACTGCAGGTAAGAAAGTATCAGGAGATTATATGACTAACCAAAGGAACATTATGATATCATTCTGGTTTTTTTTTTATTTAAAAACAATTCATAAGACAAGACAGCATTGAACTCTTTGTTTGCATGAAAATCACTATGTAGTTCAGGCTTGCACTGATTTTAAAACAATCCTCTTGCCTCAGCCTGGAGAACCATGTTGGCTCACAGACAGGAATCACTATGCCTGGTTTCACTCCATTATTTTCAAAATGTAGAAAAGTATTATCAATCAAATTTTATGAGGAACACATTAACCTAATTATAAAATGAAACTATTAATCAAAGATTCAGTATTATAAATCATGGACAATCTTATCTTTTATTGTCTACAGTATCCATTTTCCCCTCAAGAATTTGTTAGGAATTATTTTTTAAACTGGTTCAAATATTTTAAAATTATTCTTTACAATGGAATATCATTGGGCCATAAATATGTACAAAATACTGATTTCTACACACACTAGGAGTGTACCTTAAAAGGATCTTCCCAAAAACAAGGCAACAAATGAATCCATCTTTATTATTATTAATTATTATTATTTTGATCAGTATGTCTGTCCCTCTCAACAATCTACAGCCTTCAGGTCTTCCAGGAGATGTACTGCAGCCAGGGCAACAGGTAAGACACCCACCCAAATAACTGTAGCATCTGGGATCCCCACGGAGACCAGCAGACAGGGGAACCCTCCCCTTCATGCAAACCCTATCTCCTTTCTGGTCTGCATCTCTGGTGGGGCAGAGTGGAGCCTCTGCCCCTCTCCACACCCCACAAGTCACCCAAGTGATCTGTTGCAGCCAGTGAAAAGTTAAAATGAACACAGCAACAAAGAAATATAAGTAAACTATAAGTGAATCAAACTGAATGCAAGAAGAGAGAAAGGATCTAAGAAATCCAGGGGAGAACATTGTTGACAAGACTCTTAAATGCTAAAGATAAAAAGAACTAGTCACAAAACCACTTTGCTTTGGTATATGTACATGTATCAGACAGTAATCACATATATTTCTTGATTTTAGCTATTCAGAAGAGGTAAGAGCTATTCCAGCAGCAAAGAGCATACTCTGCACCTACAAATTGGCCTTTAAATTCTTAAAGGCAATTAAAAATGATAGATTTTAAAAACCAACAGAAATCTGTCCTCTTTGGAGAGAAATGGTTATAGAAGGAGGTATAGAAAAAACACAGAATACACCTGCAACATTTGAATGTGAGGAAGCAGAACCAGCAAAATGGTTCCGCAAGTAAATGTGTGCTCTGCCAAACCTGAGTCAAGTCCTGGCACCCTTATGGTAGAAGGAAATAATCATCCTGTGAACAGACACTCAGACACTCAGATAGACAAATACAGACAGGAAGGCAGATACACACACACACACACACACACACACACACACACACACACACACTATTTTTTTTAAAGTAAGGTAAGTGAGTGAAGGAAAAGAAGAAAAGATGACTGTTGATCTGGTAACTAAGTGGTCAAGGGTGTAGTAGAAACCCGCCATGAGGACTGAAAATTTCTACAACAGAGACCAGCATATTAAATAAACATAGAACCTACTCTGGAAAAGTTAACAACGGCTAAATATTGACAAACTTGATCAATATAATAATTACAGCATTGGACTATAACCACAATCAACTAATAAAGCAGTGATTCAGAGATCCATACTAATGTAAATAAATGAGTAAATTGAGGAAAAACAACAGCTCCGTTTTTCAACCATAATTCCAATGAAGAAATACTAAGGATTGAGGACGCCACAGTCATGAGCACAGAACGGGAACAGCTGGCACTTAATGCATGCTAAAATTAGTAGGCAATAACAGGTACATATACTTATAACGTATGTAATCATCATAAATGAAAAACATCAACCCTACCCTGAAGGGTCCTCAAAACACACCAGCTTAATCAAGTAATCAAACACAACATCACTGTTAATAAGCCATGCTAACATTACATGATCCTGGTGATTCCCTGGCAATGGTTCTTTACTAGATAATCTTAATCTAATCAGGAGAAAGCATCCAACCAAATAGAATCAAGGCACAGTCTACAGTACAACTGAGTATCCTTCAAAAGAGGGAACACCATAACAAAGGCAGAAATTGACACAGCTTGGGGATGACAAAATGTAAAAAGGACAACTAGGTGTAAAGTGAGCTCCTCAGCAACAAGGGCCCACTATGGAAAAGTTGGTGGGTTCTGACTAAGGCCCATACTTTACACAACAGGGCTACCAACACTCAAGGCATTTCTGAGGTTTTCTAAGGTCCTTTCATTTTATAAGGTCCTATGTGAGATGTTAACATGAGATAAATCTTTTATGAAGGTGCAGGTAAACCCACGTACTGTTTTAACACTCATTTGTCAGTCAAACAAGAAGCTATGGTGCTAAACAGGCTGTGGCTATTTCCATATTACTGTATAGACTTAACACGTCACAGAAGTTTGAATCCAGTCTACATTTTATACATTTTATTCCTTGTTTCCCCTCGCCTGGGAAGTCCCTTTTCTACCTTCTTGAAATTATCCAGGCCTTACTTACATATTCTCATATTATTGTTTGAGATATTTTGTTAAGCAAGTTGCAGACTGTGTGTGTGTGTGTGTGTGTGTGTGTGTTATGCTTTACCTTTAAGCCACAGCTTATTTTACAAGCATTGTTTGGATACTTTGGGTTATTCATCTTAATGTAAGAGAAACAATACCAGACCATTTCAGCGTCTTGTAGCTCACAAAAAACTTATTGACAACAGGTTTCCTGACATATTGTCTTCAGAACTGAGGAGTTTCGGAAATCAGTTTTAGTTTTTTCCAGTAATTTTATGAAACACTGCTGCATAGAGACTGTTTCACATCAGAAGCTGCTAATGAAAAATTGCCTGCATTTGACGTTGACGATTTTAGTTGAGTTTGTACTGGGGGGAGACCATCTGCATTGTGAGCAGTGCAATTTTATCTGGAATTCCTGCACACCAGAATCAGAAAGGGGAATGTAAAGTTACAGATTATGTTTTCATAGGAAAATGAAAACATGAGAATTGGCTTTCTCCACAAGAATTAGGAAGTTAGATAATGGCCTGGAAACCATGAAGCTGATTGCAAAATGAATATTAAAAGCCCCCATGATTTAATGTGTTCTTGTTTCCACTCCTTTTATTCTTCACAAAGACAAAGAGTCCTCTGTAAATATTGCTTTAAGGATTATCAGGCTTTCATTTTCAAATTCATCCAAAGGCAATAATTTGAACCATAATATTGGCTTTGCAAATGTAAACAGAGATTGAGCCACTTTCCTTTAGTTAATCGGAATGCCAATGAAATTACAGCTAATTAAATAATTGCTCTATTAACCTAATGCATTACCAATGCACCATGTGGTGTAACAAACAGCCTGAAGCACAGCTTGGAAAAAGGAGAGCTGCCTCAAGGTGAAGAGATTGGAGAATAGCATATTTTAAACATTCGGTCTGCAGAGAATGGAGCATCTATTGGAGGCTGGGACATCTCTGATTCCCCTGCCTGCTCTTGAGGCTCTCCTCTCCCACCAGTCCGCCAATGGAGGGCTATTGTCTTCTCTTATTATATCTTTTATTTTCTCTTGTTTTGCTCTTGTCTTTTGGAGGCCTGCTCATTTCTCCTGGGGAAGAGGGGAGACAGGGAAGGAGCTGGAAAGAGCACAGGGAGGAGGAGACCATGGTCAGGATGTGTTGTATGAGAAAAGAAGCTATCTTCGATCAAAAGCAGGAAGAAATTCTAATACATCAGTTTTATACTTTATAGTTTTGCAATGACTGAAGGGTAGAAAACTCTTAAGAGATTTTTAAAGGTTTTCCAATCGACATTTGATGCGGGACACATTGTCTCCAAGGAATATTTAACATGGCTTCTCTGGCTTCTGGTCACTAGCTGCAAAAAGCCACCTTTTTCTGTATAGTCTAAGTTCCAGTTGAGACTTTCTAAGGGTGTGTTATTGAGGAATGCCACTACTAACAGAGGGTTTGAACTACCCAGTGGCATGGGCAGATAGATCTGGAATGAGTTCATGCCATGATTTAAGGTCTAACCTTGTCTTCTCCTATGCTTCTTCAATCCCACCATTCTGTAAGGCCTCAGTTTTTCCCTGTACACTCTGCTTGCTGAGATTTAGCTATCCCTGACAGCTATTCATGCCAGAGTCGAGCTGATGCTCTCCTGTTGCCTTAGTGAGGTTTTCTATTCCTGCAAAAATATCATGACCAAGAATCAAATTGGGGAGGAAAAGGTTTATTCAGCTTACATTTCCACATTGCTGTTCATCACCAGAGGAAGTCAGAACTGGAACTTAAACAGGTCAGGAAGCAGGAGCTGATGCAGAGGCCATGGAGGGATGTTACTTACTGGCTTGCTTTCCTTGGCTTGCTCAGCCTGCTTTCTTATAGAACCCAGGTCTACCAGCCCAGGATGTCATCACCCACAATGAGCTGGGCCCTCCTCCCGTGATCACTAGTTGAGAAAATGCCTTACAGCTAGATCTCATGGAGGAATTTCCTCAACTGAGGCTCCTTTCTCTGTGATAACTTCACCTTGTGTCAAGTTGACACAAAACCAGCCAGTCTAGCTGTGAACATCCATCTTTTCCAACCTAACTCAAAGGCCTAGGCTATTTCTGGCAAGTTTTCTCTGTCTGTTCCACTTCCAGTTTCTTTCTTTCCTTCACTTTAGAAAGTTATCCATTTTTTCCCTACAAGGATCAGAATTTTCAGTCTCATCCCTGACATACATAAAGGGGAGGGAGCTGAGAAGTGAATTACATACCAGTGGCTAATGATCAAATCAATCATGCCTACAAAATGAAAAGTTTATATAATTACTACCTGACATAGCTCTTAACTACATAAAACTCACAGATGACAGGAAACCTCAAGTTGGTGAAGACCGGTGTTCTGGGATGGAGCTACACACCTGCTCCATGGTTTGGGAGATCTTAAGCTTTGGACTACTCTGGATGTCTTCATGTGGCTGTTCCTGCCTCATATAATACCCTTTATAAGAAAGTGGTAAATGTAGACATCTGTTCCCCACTCCCTGGGGCCTCAAATCTCCTGAGGGCTAGGCACATCTTCTCCCACTGAGGCAAGACCACGCAGTTCTCCCCTGTATATGTGTCAGGAGCCTTGGACCAGCTGGTGTTTGCTGCCTGGTTGGTGGCTCAGTGTCTGGGAGATCTCTGGGGTACAGGGTAGTTGAGACTGCTGGTCTACCTATGGGGTCACTCTTCTCAGCAAGGCATTCCTCATGTATTGGAAATGGAGAAAGAATGCAGCTTGGCATGGACAGGAGTCAAAGGAAGCTTTGTGAAGGAATTAAGCCTTGAAAGGTTGCAGATGAAGAAACAAGTGTGTATCGGTCACACACGTGCATTTTCTATGGACACATGTTGTGAAATGTGGGTAAATTATCTAGGATAGAATTATCCTATTTTCAATCTAGTGAGGTAAGGTTGCTGTCAGATTGATTCTGATTAGCATGTGTTCTCTCTATCTCTGTTTCTTTCTCTCTACTTATCTCTCTGTCTCTGTTCTGTACTGAGAACTGGACCTAGTGTTTTCACATGGTAAAGAAGCCGCCTACCACTGAGCTACATTTCCAGACCCTTTCTTCTTAGTTTTGAGGCATGGTCTTATGAAATTGTCCAGGCTAACTGTGAACTTACTGGGTAGCTCAAGCAAGCCTTGCCTTGAATTTGCAATCTTCCCACTCAAGCCTCCTGAGTAGACAGATTTATAGGCATGTGTCACAGTATCTGGTCAATGTCTAGGTTTTGGTTGGGGTTGTATACCTCTATAGAATATTTTGGAAGGATTTTTATCTTTTTTTAAAAATATAATAACATTTAATTGGCTTACAGGTTTAGAGGTTTAATCCATTATCATCAAGGCAGGAACATAGTATCATCCAGACAGGCATGGTGAAGAAGGAGCTGAGAGTTCTGCATCTTCATCTGAAGGCCGCTAGCAGATATTGGCTTGTAGGAAGCTAGGGTGAGGGTCTTAAAGCCCACACCCACAATGACACACCCACTCCAACAAAGCCTGACCTCCGCTAACATGGCCACACCTTCTAATTTTGCCACTCCCTAGGCTGAGCATATAAAACCAGCACATTCTACTCCCGGGCCTCCACAGGCTTGTTCAAAGACTTGAATCTATGGGACTCATACCTAAACATTGCATAATGTAGAATATATTTAGTCCAACTTCAAAGGTCTCCATAGTCTATAGCAGTCTCAACAATGTTAAAAGTCCAAAGTTCAGTCTCTTCTGAGATCCATCCAATCACTTAACTATAATATTCAAAGCAAGACAGGGAACTAGTGGGACACACTATAACTCTGTATCTCTATGTCTGAGGTCAAAGTGGTCTTCAGAACTACAACTCCTTTTTCATCTTTGTTGATGATGGCAACAAACTTCTTTCTCCTGGACTGGTTCTACTCCTTGTTAGCAGCTTTCCTCTGCAGATGGCTCTGGCATCTTGAACATCTTGGGGTCTTCAAGTCAACTTCAATGTTACAGCTTCTTGTTTCAATGTCTGGGATCCACACAGGATCTTCTGGGCTCCTCCAAAGGGCTGGCATCCCTTTTACAACTTTTCCCTTTGTAGCACTCTAAGATAAGGTTGATCTACTCCATTTCTGCAGATGTTCATGGTAATCATCCCAAGGTACTGGCATCTCCAATATGCTGTGGTCTTCCTCTGCAACTAGGCTTCATCAATAGCCTCTCATAGGCTCTCTTCATGGTGGCAAGCCTCAGATCCTTTGCATGACCCCTTCAGTCCTGGGCTGTCAACTACAACTGAAGCTGCAACTTCACCTTTCATAGCCTGTCACAGTGCCAAGCCTCAGCTGCTCTCCTTGACCCCTTCATGCCTTTAAAAACAGTACCACCTGGGTGACTCTTACACATTACTGTACAGCTGCAGCATGAGGTACAACCTTGGCTATATTGGGAACATAGTTTCTGTGTGCTCTCAGAAAACACTTCCCAGAAGATTTCATCTCAGTGATACTGGTCTCTCTCTCTCTCTCTCTCTCTCTCTCTCTCTCTCTCTCTCTCTCTCTCTCTCTCTTTATTCTTTAATATTTTAGTGAGGTAACTCAGACCCAAAAGGACATGCATGGTATGTACTCACCACTAAGTGGATATTAGCCAAAACTGTATGAAAGGATTATTATCTTTAAAAATTGTTTTAAACCTATGGTCACGTAGACAATAGAAGTTAAACTTAGTGGGCCACAGTACAGAACAAACAGATCTGACCATAGGAGAGTGATTCATAGGAAGGAGCAGGATTGAGAGTGGGAAGGAGATGGGAAGGGGGCTGCAGGGGCAAGAGTCTCAAGCATGTATGTTTTGAAAATGTCATATTGAAAATTTTTGAAAATGTCAAGAAGAAAATTTGATAAAAATGGAATCTCTGATCACAGAGTATTTTCAATTTATTTATTTTTACTTCTACTTTGAAATGTTTTAATGTCTTTTATAGTATTTTAAGGATTTTCTTTGGTTAGCTTGTTTGTTTTGACATAGGCTCTAACTATGTAGCACTGTCTTGAATATTCTATAGATTAAAATGCTTAGAAGACCAGGGTAGACTCAGACTCCCTGTGATCAACCTGCCTTTACCTAGTGAGTGTTGGGATTAAAGGCAGAGATACATCAACATGCTAGGCATATTTTACAGGTTGTTAAATTAGTTTTACTATTATTATTTTATGTGTTTGAAGGTTTTGTCTATATGCTTGACACTGCACCATGAATGTGTCTGATGTACTAGGAAGCCAGAAGAAAACTTCACATCTCTGAGGATTGGAGTTTCAAATGGTTGCAAGTCACCACATAGGTGCTAGGAATCAAAATATGTCCTCTGGGGCAGCCAGTGAATGATCTTATCTATTAAGTCATCCCCTTATCCCTGATTTTATGGTTTTATGTGTAGAGGGAGGTCATCCACTGTTCTGGTAAATAAAAAAGTAGTAACCTTTTATCCTGCGCTAATGCTGGCAACCAAAGGGCCACGTGGCCCTGTGGGGTATCTTTATCTTAGCGACTCCATGCCACCCACAAGTACTCACAGACCCAGGCTTCCTTTGACTCAGGTGGTCTGCTACAGTTAGCCCCCCCCTCCTGCTGCTTCTCTACCAGCCAAGAACTAAGCTCACATTCCCCACAGCCCAGTAAAAACATGGCTCAGCAATCAATAGCTTATCAAACAGATTTATATGTTAAGTTCTCAATCCACAATCCATCCACACAATAAACTTACAACCAGTTAGCAAAAATATAAACCACCTGCCTAAGATAAGATGAATTGACTTATAGAAATCCATCCCTTAGGAAGTATATATAACTGCCCATGGCTACTCAGAACCTCGAGGATGGAGATGGGTCATCTTCATCTTCCATCTTGAATCTACTGCTTCTTCTCCTTCCTAGACTTTTCCCGCACCTACCCTTCTTTCTCATCTAATGATAGGCTTCACCTTCGGACCTGCCTCCTTGCAGAATGACATCATCCTACAATCCACATATTTTTTTTTTGTTTTGTTTTGTTTTGATTTTTTATTTCTGAGCATTTCATGCTATTATACATGGAAATGTACAATTAATTTTCCACTGTAAATTGCCTTTTGCTGGTGTGTAAAGGTAAATTTTTATATTGACTTTATATCCTTTATTATGGTTAAATTTATTACATTTCTTAGTTATTTGTGTTTCCTTGGAGCTTTTTATATACAACTGGGTCATCTACAAATAGAAACAACTTTTCCATCTTTCCTTCTTGCATGCACTTCATGAATCTTGTTTTATTGTTTTATACTTTCAGAACAGTATTGAATGTAACAGTAAGAGAAGACAGAGATCCTTGCCTAATTCCAGATCTTCCTATATCAAGTCAACCTTGGGAATCTCATAGATTCCCTTAATCAAATTGAGTATGTTTCTTTTCTTTCCTAGTTTATTGCGTTTTTGCCATGGTATGACATGCTCTATTTTGCTAGATCTCTGACTATGACCAGATCCCCTCCCCCATTCTTTTGAGATGGTGAACTGCTTTGGTTGCTTTTGGGGCACATGCAAATAATTTGGCCTAAGCTGTAAAAAAAATGGAAGGAGATACAGAGGGTAGAATGTAACAGTGTTCTTGAAAGTGAGAAGTTAACTCATTTCTTAGGATATTCCAGTCTTTAAAAGCCTGCAGAAAACCAGTAAGTGCTGGATATTTTATGTACTATGGGCAGGCACGAGACATACTCAGGAAAGGAAATAAGACTGTACTATTTTCCTAGCTTTTCTGATTTAAATGTTCCCCATGTTTATTGAAATTACGCACTTTCAGTTGTTATGACAATACATTAAATAACTTGATATTAAATTCCATTAAAACTTCAAGTCCCTGCCTAAAGTCACATATGAGCATCTTCCTACTGAAGCTATACTGTTTGCAAGTGACTTATTTATGCCAACTTATGTAGAATTTTAAATTCTTAGCAAAAAATTTCAGACTCCTTTGTTATTAAATCAGAAATATTTTTATGACTAAATTAAACTGTGGCATTAGGCTACTGCCTGATGCTTTCGGTTTCATGAAAGTTCAATGCCACTCCAGAAAGAAAACATTTGCCCGATTAGGGTGAGACTAAGCATTCATCCCCACTAAAACCCGAAATCAAAATGAAACAATCTATCATGAAAAAAAAAGTTCCCCTAAAAATACAGTTTCCTAGAACGTAAATTATAAAAGTATGCATTTACCCAATCATTTGAAATACCATAATTATACAATCTGCTCATCAGGAGACTTTTTAAGACTCATTAAAATCATAAAACAATTCTAATTAAAACCACATTTAAACTAAGTTTCTATAACTACCCTACACAGTACTTTAAATCAAACAAAAAAGTTGTATAAAAGATCCAATTAATTGTAAGTTTTTGTAAGAATTAAAGCCTAATTACTCTATGATTAAGGTCTTCCAAAATGTAATCATCAATGGCTCTATTCAGAAGAATTAGCCTTCTGTACCCCAGATGCCAGGGCAGGACTACCGCCAGCCTTTGACACCAGCAAACCTATTCATGGGAAATCAGCATGACTGTGAAACTTTACCTCCACCCCCACTGGGTTCCAAGTGGAGCCACCAAACAAAGCCGCCTGCTTTATGCAGACTAACGTTCCTTATCCGAGTGAGTTCCCTATCTGATTAAATAAATTTATGTTCATTGGCAAATTAAAAAAAAAATCATCATCAGAGCCGGCTCTGGAAACGGTGGTTATTTCAGAAATTCCCACAAAGGGTTGGGAAAAGACAGACTGGTGAAAAACAAAAGAGCCGCGGCTCTCAGAGAAAGAGACCGGCCCTCTGAGGGGCGCCAAAGCAGTCCTAGCCGCGTGCAACTCCTTTGCTTTCTTGCTCAGCTACTTGAAATATTTTTCATTTTTATTAGCCCAACTTCCCACGGGAAAGAAAATTTTAAAAAAGCCCGGTGACATCGCCTCTTCTTGTGTGTTCTCCGAAACTAATTAACCCTATGAAGTTATAAGGGCGGTATCATTTTTTTCTATGACATCATGCAAGGTGAAGGTCACTTCTATAATATCCTGGGCTTCATTCATGTGGTGCATATCCCACCAAACATAATTTATTGTAATTTCCCCAGTGCCCTGATAGCCAAGTGATTAGTTATTATGGTACATAAAAAGCTCAGACATATCACACATGATTTATAGCCTCTATTTATGATAATCTAATTTTCTTTTATGGTAAAAAGAAATTTACTGTTTATGTTTTATAGATTGTTATTTTGAGGAAATGATTATTTAAAGTATCTTTTAGTATGGATATTTAAAGTATCTTTTGCTGATTGTGAGGCATCTGGTGGCTGAGGCAAATAGTTAACCAGTAAACAAGAACTTTCTCCGAACAATCCAGGGCTGACACTAGTTACAAAGGTTTTTTGTTTTTTTGTTTGTTTTGTTTTGTTTTTGTCTGGTGATGGGTTAAGTCAGGCTTGCTTACCCACATGCATCCCACAAGGATCACCGAGGAGAGAGGGGGATCTGGGGAAACTGTATTTCCTCAGTGGTACACTCTACTTAGCTCCCAGACCATAGCTATATGCAGGGAAAACCTTCCCTTCCCTAGATATTTACAAGTGACAGCCTACAGTTACTGCCATAATGTCCTCAGAGCAATTTCTCCTTTGCACCCAGGTCTGAATCTCTCCTTCGCAGGGTCTACATTATCTTCCTTTTATTGTGGATAAGCTATACCACTGAAGCCCCGCTGATTGTATTCAAACGACTGGCTGAAAGCAGCCTATAGAGGTGATGGGGGGAGGGCAGTGCCTGTGTGAGGCCTCGGATGCCTCAGTGATAAGCCACAAGCTAATGATAATGACTGTGAGGTGGAGATTTCGAGATCTAGAGGGACTGAGCAGGGTGACTCCGTAGTAAGCAGCATGTCTGGGACTGGAACTCAGCTCCAGCATCCATTCTTTTGATCACCATGTTGAGTGTTCTTACAGTTCTTTATATAGTGTGCTCATCTATTATACCTTATTTACATTGCAATCATAATGTGCTAGATACTCATCTGAAAGCCTTGAATATATCAATTGCATTGTATGTTCACAACAACCCATGAACTATGCTTTATTATTATTGTTGTTGTTGTTGTTATTTTCATTTTTAGACTAGGAACTTGAGCCACAGAGAGGTTGGATTCTAGTCTAGTATGTAGGTCTGAGAGTACTGTATGTGCGACTTGCTGTTCTTGCTCTCTGCTGCTGTCCCTCAGTGCTTTGTGAGGCTTCCTAAGGTACGGGCTGCTTGTGTGGACACACCGGAAGGGTAAGGAAAGCAGACTGCCTTGTCAAAATCTGTGCTGTCTGGGCATGAGGAGGTGGAGTGGCAGGAGATGTGGATGTGAGAAACAGGGAGGTGCAAAATCATCCTCATTCCAAAAGGAAACAGTAGCTTACCCAAAAGTAGCTGGCCACTTTGCCTCTTTCTAGGACTCAGTTTTCATTCTGCTAAGCAAGGAGCTAGCTGTCTGAGGATGGGCCGCACCTCACAATGCCCTTCTCAGACTGCACTGAAGGTCAGTCTTTACCCTGATTTCATGCTCTTTCAACTAACAGAGCTTCATCTTCTTACCCCCTTTCTTCCAATCAGTTCTTACTGAGTTCTCACCACCAGAGCATAGCATCCAGTTGCTTTTGCCTATTTTTCAATGCGTGACTTGAGGTTCTAGGCTAACCTTGGCTGACTATATGGCACACTGGGCACCAGAGCACTTAATGCCACAAATCATTTCAGTTAACCTGGATGGGAACACAGGCTTTGTCTGATGTTCTCTTGGCTAGAGACAAAGATACCAAGAGAAGGTGAAAAAAAGAAAGAAAGAAAGAAAGAAAGAAAGAAAGAAAGAAAGAAAGAAAGAAAAAAGAAAGAACTGGAGAGATGCACTTCAGCAACTGAGAGCAGCCACGTTGGGTTCTTAGCACTCGTGCCTGGGCACCTGCATACAGATTTCATTTACTCATACACACATTCACAATACTCCTAAGTAGGAAAAAAAGTAATCATAAACAAAGAGACGAAATGATTTTATGCCATGGAGCAAAACAGCAGAGGTAGAATTTATACAGATTACAAATCAGTCATCTTTCCTCACCCTGTGTTGTCTAGATCTAATTCCTTAAAGCTAATTTTAAAAACATTTTCACAGTTGATTTATTTTCTCATGAAGAAATCTGTGCTATAATCAGAAGTGATTTGCACACTTATAATTTTAAATCCTTTTCCAAACAAGAGAAGGTATAAACAACTATACCGATGTTACACTTAGGGTTTCTTTAGTGTAACCCACTCAATAAATTCCAATGCAAAATTTAAAACTATGATTTCATATCAACAGAGAGCACAAAAGATATTTTATATATGTATATAAGTCATAGATACTGAATGCTTAAAAGCCCAGATATGTTTTATACAACCAAGTATTATAATACAGGAGTAAGATAAATTTTTGTTGCCAGTCACAGTCATAACTCACATTTCTCTTCTTTATCAGAATATGTTGGCTCATTCTTTGGTGGTTTTACTCATGGATCAGCTACAATGTTAACAGTGACCTATGCTAATGATACTAACAGGCATCTGTCCATGCTCTCTGGGTACCATCTCTATGCTCTTCTGTTTGACAAGACACCTGCATCTCAGGGAAGGAGTGTTTGGGGGCTTCTGGAATCTGCCGTGCCATGAAAGTCCTTGTCCCTTTGAGGTACCCCTTGCCTAGAAATATGGTCATTAAGACAAGACTGTCATTCCCTTTATTTTGTTATAGGATTTGTTCTTATGTTCAAATTGTTCTCTGACCTTCCTCCTGGCATGAGCCTTCCTCTGTTTGTCATGAACCTGACTTAACTGTGTGTTTCTTACTGCCTCGTAGCAATTCTCTGTTAATGTGTGTGCCTACAGATCTCAAATAAGCATATGCCCTTGTTCCTCCTCTCAGGTCCACTTCATGTGGAAGCAAACTAACTCAATAACCCAACAAACTTTCTACCAAATACAAAAATGCCAATATCAGAACAATTTTTTTCTAACTGTAGCCACTTTTTCTACTCAATTCATTGTTGTTTTATTTTCTACTACTAAAACTCTTCTGCCTTAGTTTTGTTTGCTGTTGGTGTGTGTGCACAGGTGTGTGTCCATGCCATGTGGAACTCGACTTTTGGGGGTCTGGTCTCTACTTTCACTACAGGCTCTGAGACTCAAACTCAGGTCATCACATTTGCATGCCAACCTCCACAGGACCCTACTGACACTGCAATGTTCCCTATCACTACCGTTTTATGCTTAAGAGAAGAGCAAATGGAAATATTAGAGGGTTGTTAATAGTCCAAATAACATAGAGGCAGCACTAGGACTTCTGACAGTAGACCTGCAAAATGCATGGCTTCCATTTTTCTGGCTGCCTTTACTTTTGCTAAAAGAAAGTAAAACAAACCAAACTAAATCAACCCACAGAGGAGAAAGAACCCTCCTACTCCATGCAAGTATTATCACCTAGTCTTCCTCTCACCTACTGGTTCTCATGGATATATTAGTTTTGGCTTTGCATATACATATACACATACATGTATGTGTATATGTATGTATGTATGTACGTATTTAACAACTATTAAAAAAAAAGAGGTCATAAATTTTAAAAGGAGAAAGGAAGTGTACATGGGAGGATTCTTGAGGGGGAAGGGAAATGATGTCATTATAATCTCAAGAAGCAAAATAAAATATTAAAATTTCTTTCTAACAGATAGTTTTGGACACTTACTATTACAAAGAACTATTTCTAGTATTTTTCTTTTTGTTGTTGTTGTTGAACTGGAAGAAACAATGCATGAGGCTCTGAAAATGATTCCGAGTCCCTGGCTAATATATAGAGAGAAAACATGGAAGACACATTTTGTTAGAAACATGAAGTGTGTCCTCAGTACCCATGGCCTTTAGCTTAACTTTGTGAGGAGTTGGCAAGTCCCTGAACACTTAAAAGACACTGTTTTTTGCATTTTCTGTAAATGAAGTAGAAATGTAAGGGTCATAGAAATGAAGAGGGTGACGAGGAGAAAGGAAAGAAAGCTTGTAAGGGTCATGTTTGCAGGATTGGGTGTCCTTGCCTGTGCTGTAGTTTAGGACATGCACTCAGGAAGAGCAGGCTGTTGATTGCATGTACTCTACTTTGCTTACTTGTTCAAATATTCTAGCAGTGTGGCAAACATCTTAATGTCAGAGACCTGCCCAGCAGTAAGAAGAAAGGACTTGGCAGATCTCTTAAGTACTCAGCTTTCGACTGTACCCCATAACAGGTTAGAACAGGTGACAATTTGGGGTAAAAGTGAGTCCCCCAAATACATGTGCAAATATGGCTGGAGTTTGTAATACATCCTTACTGGGGACAGTCTGGAAAGAGGTAGCATCGGTAAAGCTAGTATTCATCAGAATCACTACCACACTGAGTCACAGTTCTCTGTGTAGATCAACCACTGGGACATGCTCTGTATGATGAGGTGTGCCACAGTAACCATGGAAATGTGAACTTCAGGTGGACATAAGGAGTGGCTATCAATTTCTGTCTTAGAGCTTTAGTTGTGAGATGACCATTGTGGGTGCCATTCTAGTGTTACTAATCCACACTTGATGTTACTATGGGAACTCAGGATTAGCACCATGTCCTCACGCGAGCAAATGCATTAAGTGTGCCTCACATTTGTCTGCATATATGTCCATGCACACACGTCTCACAGCGTGGAGGTCAGAGGACAACTTGTGCACTTAAGCTTTCTTCTATCAGGTAGATGCCAGAGATTGGCATGTGGACTCAAGGCTGTCAAATTTTGTGGCAAGGGAATCTATCCTCTGAGCCATTTTGCTTGCCCCCGAATGCCATGCTTTTAATATGGCATTCATGTACACAGAGAGGTATGCAAGGGGTTCATTATTCCTAATGGAACTATAGAATTGAAAGAAATAGACATTATGTGCTTTTTTTTTCATGATCAACACTTGCAATTCGGTGCATAAATGCTTCAGTTTACAGAAATAGCTAGACCTTTCCGAACCCTCCCAGTGATTAATTAAAGCCTGTCTTACAGATTTTTCTCTCAGGTGTAGTAACCTTGTAGCCCTTACCATTAAGAACTAATAAATAAATGCTTGGTTAAGCATAAACAAGGTGATCGGCAGTGGAAGACTGATGATCTTGATTTTTATGCACTACATCCACTCTGTCATTTTACCTTGGAGGGCAAAATAATACACAAAACTAAAAGTTGCAAAAGCAACTACAGTGAGCAGTTTGTTAGTAGCCATTTCCAGTGTTGATGGTCCACACTTTGAATGAGCAGCTAGGAGATTATATCATGATTAATTTTATGAAACAAAAAGTTGTATTTTTCAGAAAAGCATTTCCAGTGGGAAATTAAAGTAAAGACATATCCCCGATAAAGAGACCTGGCAGGGGGAATAATAGGGTGTTTAAATTTATATGAAAAAGAGGTAAACTAGACTGCAAAGCAAGTACAGACAGAAGCCCGCCTGTTTAGCAGATATTTGAGGATCTAGTGTCTACAATAGCATAAATTACCTGTAAATTAACCATATTAAATATAGCTCATCTCCTCACATATTCATAACTGACCATCACTTTTATACTTTGCTTTTTGGATAAACTTGAAAAATAATATACCAAAGTGGGAACGTTGACTGATAGTCTTCACATGTACAACTCTTATCCCAGAAAACTTAGTGAACTTGAGTCAATCCTGTCACAGCCACATGTCAGAGACTCACTGACACAGTGGAACCTCAGGAAAGAAAGTCAGACCACGAGTCTACATGAGCATTTGGATTAACAAGTACATCTGTGGACAACTTAAAAGGTTCTTATAGCAGAACAAATGATTTTATAAAACGTCGGCTACAGTAAATATATCTAGTCATTCATTTTCCTAATTTCTTCATTTTGTAGTTGGAGAGTAGTTTATGCAAATATAAGGATGTTGTGCCTCTCTAATAACCACAAATGTAAGCAAAGACTTCCTTTAACCCAAAACTGGCATAAACTAAAACATATGCAGCAATAATAGTATGGACCCACATTACCCCTTTAGAGTTTAAGTCAAAGTTAATGTAGTTTCTAGTGGCATTATACCATATGTTAAATAATCCCCAAATGGAAAATGACTAGTGACTTGGATGGGAGAGCTTTGGATTATCTGTGGAAGAGATACAAGAGCTACATAAAAATATCTCAGCTTGATTCCTTATAAACCCTTTTCTTTCCCACAGAGCTGGCACTATATTCAAACTTATATGAACCAAAGACACCAAGGTACCTGGGAGCTCTTCAAGGAAATTGCCTTTATTCCATGCCTTTTGTCATCCTCCCAGATATGAGCGTCAGGCATGTGAGCAGATCTCTTTTCAGGAAGAGAGTCAAGAAAAAATGGTGCAAAAAATATTGTCAAAATTTGGAGACATGTTTCTTCATTGTGTGTTGATGTGCTGTTAAAATTCATGAACACACATATACAGATACCCACATATATAGTTTATATAAAAATAACTATATTTGCATATAAATGATATCATGTGTTTATATACTTATTTATATGTAAACTATATATTTATATACATCTATGAAAAAATTTTAATAAATTCTAATTAGTGAAAATCAGTCCTAAAAGGAGCATCTTTTGAAAGCTAGTTGTCAAAGTTGTGCGAGCACATTTTTTCATTGTGTCCCTGTATTTGTAACCTTCATTAGTTGATATGTTTGGGTACATATACATGCACATTTTCTTGCCCTTAAGTTCCAAACTCTAAGAAAATTTCTCTATGGCATTAGATGTTACTTTACAAAGCTTAATACACACCCCCATGCTGTCTCTCTTTCATAGTTTACAATCCCAGCTAGAATGTCAAATAGTTTTATTCTTCAAGTCTAAAAATTGTATTCGCATCTGTTTTGGTGTTGTGGCAGTGCTAATTATTTTTTATAGTTGTCCTAAGCTATACAGTTTATATCTTTTTCCTGGGACTATTGTTGTTTGTTTTGTTTTGACTTTTGTTTCATTTTAACTTTCTTTAAAACACCAATTTTATATTTCTCTAGACAGCCATCACCTCTGTAACATTTATTGTATAATTTTTTTGTTAAATGCTTCATAAGATTTTTCTCCTATGCCATTTATGTGTGTGTGTGTGTGTGTGTGTGTGTGTGTGTGTGTGCATGTTCACACATGTGGCATATACAACTTTGTGTGCAGGTGGAGGCCAGAAGTCAATGTCGAGTGTGTTCATAGCTCTTCATATTGTTTTCTGTGATAGTGTCTTTCTCTGAACCCAGGACTACCTTGGCAAGACTAATTAGCCAGCAAGCCTCCAGCATCCTCCAGACTCTGCCTCCCCAGTGTCGGGATTCTAGACATCCTTTGCCATACCCAGCTTTTTACATGTGTGTAGGGATCCAACTCAGGTCCCCATGGTTTGGCTGTAAGCACCTTATCAACTGAGCCATCTCCTCAACCTAGACCTTGATGTTTTCAGGAATGTATATTCTGTATTTTATTGCTGTCAGTGGGTGTAGCATGTCCATAAGAGTTTCTCATTTTCTTTAATTTCTTTCCTAATTTTCTCCGGTTCTGTGTTTTATTCTATATCATTCTTCTGTGTCCCATTTAATGTTTATTTCATACTCTGTGTGTGGTCAGGGATTGGGAACTGAACTCAGGTTGTCAGGCTTGACAGCAGGCACCTTTACCCACTGGGTCATCTCACTTGCTCTAGGTCTCTTTTTTGAGCTAATTTTAAAATCATCTCTACAGTCTTGCTATCTGCATTCCTGCTCTTTGCAGCCCCAGAGAACTATTCTTTCAACACTTCATGGTTCTGTATGTCTTTTTTGATGTCCTAATTTTCCATCTAGCTTTGATTATGTTTCTTTTATCTTTTGGGTTTTATGGGTCAGTCAGAGTTGATGCGTTTCTGCTGATGGAGTGGGCACAGTACATTCTAAGGGGCAGCTTAATTTCTGTTTACTTGTGCCTGTGGCTCTCTCAAAGAATCCTGTTTGGGTATCTCCTTGAAGAATCCTTATAATCTTTGTATCATAAATGTCATGAGGTCAATGGTGTGAACTGATGTTGAGCCTAAACATTTCTCCTACTTCAAAGCTTTTGCATACTCAAACCATGGCTCCCTTCTTCCCTCTCTGGTCTTCAGCTCTAACTATCCTATTCCTTCTGGTCTCCTACGTAAAGTCTTCTCGCACTACAACTGTTTTGTACTAATCTGCTATTCTCAGATGACATAAGTCAATGAAAATGGTTTTGGAGGTTATATACCTCTGCAACAGAAGAAATAGCTGGAGGATCGAACCTGATCTACAGAAGGCATATCTGCTGTCCAGATGTCTGCAGACATGGAGAACACTCATCCAAACCAGGTGTTTATTTTGAAATTGTGTTATTATTATTATTATTATGCTATGTCAGGAATTATTGTTATTATATGTTTTAATCTTCAATTTGGAAATTGAGCCAGCAATGTTCTTTTCTTCTAAGTTAGGTTTTAGTTATACCTAGGAGTTCTCTAGATGCCTGTGACAAGAAATCTAATATAAGTAAAAATGCAATAGTATACTCTATTCTAATTATCAACTGATTCAGAGCAAACCCCACTGAGCTGCCTACCAAGTGGAGACAGAGACACTTGTGCAATATGTGCTCCCCGGGAAGCTCTTCCCACACCAACAAGCTTGTCCTGACAAGAACACTGCCGTAAAAGGATACATTACCACAGCTCTAGAACTCCGGTTCTTGGTTCTGGTTCTACTCTGCTTGAATAGTCGTTGAACCCAAATGGACATCACCCCATCTCTTGCTCAGTTAAGGGTGTCTGTCATTAAAGACCCATGCAAATAGATATTTATTCTATCAGAACAGATTTGCCTAGGGTTAGCCTGCTTGTTTGGTCTTTCTCATACATGTGATGAACATTCTTTTCACATATTTCTGTGTTTTCAAAGCCCACAACATTAATCAAGATAAAAGGGTTTTTAAAAACTGTACACTGGGTGCTGAGGAGAAAATGCTTTTAAAAGTGATGAGACAGATGGCATTTGCCGATAGCGTGTTCTAAGTGTTCTTGACTGCAGAGGAGCAAAGCAACAAACATATTTGTTCCCAAGCAGGCCACTTTTGTTTCTCAGGCCACCAAGCCTGGCTCCTGTGTTTTATGCTCTGTTATGATCCACTTAAGTCATGTCAGGCATAGCCAGTGTATGTTAAATCACACTAAACTCTTAAATACTTAAGGGCATATGGTTTCTGCTTTTCTGTTATCATTGATATAGGAAATATTTACAAAATAAACAGGATATGATAGTAGCTTATATTTTTCAACATAATTAATGAACCACATATGTGCATCAGCCAAGGACTTAAAAATATTTACATGTGCTCTGAGAACATACCTCTACAGCTAATGAGAAATAAAAGGCAAGCAAATTGCAAAGACAAGCTATAGGTAAGTAAAGCAAACAAGTAAAATAACAGACCACACACATATCCATTCACACTCACACAGACACACATGCTCACACGCATATACTCAGATAGATACACACTCACATATACACTCATTCACATACACACACTCATATACACACATACATACACACACTCACATATACACATTCAGATGCACATGTGCACATGCTCACAAGCACACATATACCCACCCAACATATTGTTCACAGGAAGACATACCATAAGATTTTAATGAGAACTCTGAGCACACGGTAAAGAAGAACACTTACTTTCATGAATGACTTGGAAGTTTAAAGCTTAGATTTTAATGAACTAACATCTATTATTCAACAGTTCAATTCCACAAACATTTACTATGCATATATCACAAGGCAATGAGGTATGTGTAATGAGCTATTAAAAGACGTGTAAAACATGAGCCCGAAGGAGTGAAATCCTTGGCATTTGAGAGACGAGGTGTGTATACAGGTAACTAACTGCCTTGGTGAGGCGGTGATGCTGGCAAAGACACAAACAACCCAGAGTCACAGAGGCCACGGTTTTTATATTCCGCTGAGAGTTACACAAAGGCTTAACAGAGGAATGAGCATTTAAGTCAAAAATCAGAGTATGTGAAAGATGGGGTGTGGCTTGGAGGTTGGAGGTTCAGGAAGCATTCTACAGGAGGGGCCCCCGCACAGTCAAATGCACAGAACTGTAAAAGACAGGACATGATGTGTCTGAGAAGAGTTGTGTTAGACATGCTGAAAAGAAACAAACGCTTGAAGTAGGAAATGCAGTAGAGCTCGTTGCTAAAGGAAGAAAAGAGTCTGTAAGTGTAATGGTCTCAGATTTCTAGTCTTCTTGTTCTTGGGCTTAGCCCAGACATTCGTCCAGGGTTGGTGGAAAGTGGGAGTGTACATACGTGTTTTCAGTGAGACTTAGGCCCTTCTGATGTGTGTGATCCACAGGTTACCCTGTGAGATACATGCAAATGGTGTTCACAGAAGATTACTCTTCAGGATTTAAACTATTTATTAGATAATAAAATATATCTTTTGTTTAGCAGAATTTTGGTTGTGTGGATTTATTTATGGCATTAAATACTTTTTATAACATGAAAATAGATAATAAACCCTTAATGCTATGCTGATAAAAATTTAACCCCAGAAGCACACTTGTATTAGGCACACAAACCCACTCACGTAATCCGATTCAGAATACCAAATTCAAGAAATCTCTGTTCTACTAAAAACAGTGCTAAGAAAATAGGTTGTGCAAGCCTAAGAATTCTGTGATTTGAAGTGTTGGTATTCAGAGGCAGCTGAGATACCAAATGTTCCACACATTGGTAGGTCTGGGTAGAAGGGAAATTTGAATAAGAGATGAACTATGCTATAGGGTACTAAGGAGGAGTTGGTATAACCTGACCTGTCAGTATGGACTTGAAAAAGGGTATGTTCATGCTTACATGAATCTTCATGCTGCTTGTACTAATTAAAAGGCATAAAACTGTTAGGAACATTGTCATCGAGGGTAATGCCTCTCTTTACCCTTTTACAATTTTTTTTTCTTCCACGCTTTTTTTTTTTTTAACAGTGCCTAGAATCCTGCAGTAGGAATTACATTCTTGATTTTTTTGACAGCATTGCCACATTTTCATCCTTTTGGTGTTTCTTAATTTCAGAGTCTGCATTTTGACAGCTCAACCCTGCTGATTAATGCCTTCCAGGGACCCCTATATGGCCTGCCTGTTAGCGATCTAATTTTGTGCTGGAATGCCTGGGCTGGTATGTTGAACCGATTCACCACCCAGGTGGCTACATTTGGACTAAATGAGCTGTGAAGGGTTTCATCTTTGCCCATCACAGCCTTCTTTAGGAGAGCCCACAGTATGCAGCCACTGCTTCGACATGATTTGTCACAACCCATCAATAGAAAATAAATTATTGCCATTCTCACTTGTCAATGGGCTTGTCTTCACTTCGGCTGGCCTAATGATTGGAAGCTCAAAGGGAACATTTCCCATCTTTGTGGAGCGTGATTATGGCCGAACTGACTGTTCCCCTATGCATCTTGGCTAGTAAAAGCGCATGGGGAAAGCAAATTAATTGGCTGTTTTGCGCCAGTGATTAGAACATTACACTTGAAGTCTGCAGAAACTGATATTAGGCAAGCAATATTAGGTCGGTTCTGACTTTTATTTGCTTAGTGCAACATGATTAGCAACCGCTTCACTCAAGACCCACGCACTTGCCTCTGCAGAAGCAAACCTTCACGCCATAAGGATGCTGCAGAGCATTAAGCTGATAAGCATGCTCTGAGAAAAAAAATCAAAAATCTCTTCGGGAAGGAAGCAAACGAGGAGACGTAACAGAGAACTCATCGAATGGCTTTAGAGTCAGTCATTCTTATATCTGGCTCTTTCGAAATTATATGTCCAGGAAACGCATCCTGCAAGCTATATTTTCAGAATGTAGAGGCAGTAATTGTGCCTGCTCGTGAGACAAAGAATTAGAGGATCCAAGAAGCAACAGAAGTAAAAGGTGACACCTTTCAATGGACTAACTAAAATTAATCTTGCGTTAGGCTGAGAAAGTCCTCTTTTTAAAAACAAAGCACGCACAGAGCAACGGAAGCCACAATGCAGTGGTGGGGCATCAAACCAGACCCGCCACTGAACTCAGGGATGTATGCATCAAAGAGAAAATAGTATTAAGAAATTAAGCTAGGTTCAGGTTTGAATTTCCTGAATTTCCTTGTTAACAGCTTTGCCTGGAGTGTAGTGAGAGGAGGTTTATGTCACAGAATCATAAACCTAGGTGGAGCGCAGGTGAGAACCTACCTGATACTTTTTCATAAACATGCTCGTGATTTAGATTTTGGCTACGTCTCCTAAACTAAGGCTTTCGTTTCTTCATTGCATCTTCTTGTCTACTTTTACCCAGGAATGGGACAGGAATAGTACTGACAGTAAACTATAAAATTTGAGTTTCTGGCTACCCTTGTCTCTGGTCTTTTTTGTGGATTACTGCTCACTGTCCATTCTTTAGCCCAAGAGTGCGACTGAATATCTAAGTGTTGTACAGTTAAGAACCACCGTGTGTATGGTCGTGTGGTCATCGAACTTAGCTTTGGTTCATCCCCACCACACCTAGTGGCACCTGTGGGCTAAAATGTCACAGAGTCACCTGCAAATACAAGGAGGCTTTTCTCTGTAGCTGAGATATTTTGGCTTCCAAGACCCCCGACCTCCTTTTCAATATGTTTCTGTTTGTACTAATGTTGTTTGGAAGAATAAGGCTTTGAGCTTGCCCTCACCTAAATCACTTGTTGATCTCTGAATTATACTTTCCAATTCATCTGCTACATGGCTAGTGGTCTTTGCACAAGGAATCCTTGTCTGCCCAAGGCTTGATTTCTCTCTTCCTTTATTTTGTTACAGCACACTGGTATTTTGTTTCCTCTTCTTTTTTTAAAATTAATTATTGTATGTTCTCTATATTTACATTTCAAATGTTATCCCATCCCCCCACTCCCATTCCCTCTCTTCCTCAACTTACTTCCTTGAAGGTGCTCCCTCTCTCAACCACCCTCTCTCACCTCAGTGCCTTGGCATTCCCCTACACTGGGAAAATGGACCTTCACTGGACCAAAGGCCTCTTCCCCCATCGATGCCAGACAATGCTATCCTCTGCAATATATGCAACTAGAGTCATGGGTCTCTCCATGTGTGCTCATTGGTTGGTGTTTTAGTCCCTGGAAGTTCTGGAGGGTTTGGTTGGTTGATAATGTTGTTCTTCCCTTGGGGTTGCAAACCCTTTCTTCTCCTTCAGTTCTTTATCTAACTCCACTATTGGGGTCCCCGTGTTCACCAATGGTTAGCTGCAAGCATCCTCCTCTGTATGGGTATGGCTCTAGCAGAGATTCCTAGGAGGCATCCATATCTGGTTCTTGCAAGTAAGTGTTTCTTGGCATCAGCAGTAGTGCTTGGGTTTGGTGGCTGCATATGGGATGGATCCCCAGGTGAGGCAGTCTCTGATTGATTTTTTTCTTCAATCCCTGATCTTCTATTTGACCTTGTATTTTCTCCAGTGAGTGTTTTGTTCTCTCTTCTAAGAAGAACCGAGGCATCCACATTCTGGCTTTCTTTCTTTTTGAGCTTCATAAGATCTGTGAATTATTTCTTGGGTATTCAGAGCTTTCGGGGAGCTATTGTTTCTTCTTCTAAAACATTATTTTTCTTAGTAAAATCCAACTCCTTCATTTTGTGTTGAGTCCTACCTGCACCTCACTTTTCTTTCATCTTACCCAGTTTCCTCAGTTTACCCTTAGTTCACAAACATGCTTAGTACTGATTCCATCTGCTCTCGTTTGACCCACATAACACATTCTTCACCAACTCTTACCACTAGATCATGTTTTCTTAACTAGTCTCTTAATTAGGTTCTAAAATGCGACTAGAAACCTTGGGCATACACAGACAAGAATTGGTGCCTTTTGAAATTAGGTGTCCACATCAGTAGAAATTGTGAGACGTCACAAGAGAGACTGAGTGTCACATAGATAAATTTACAATGTTGCTTTGCATTAACACTTTTACTAGTCAATTACTACATTAACCTTATGCTCTCTATTAAATGATTGATATACTAAGCATTAATGCGTGGCTTGAATGTATTTATGATACTTAATATTCTACAGAAATGATTTATACAGCATACATTCATTGTATCTGGACAACTAAAACTTTTAAATGTGAAGGAATATTGCATTTCCTAAACGTTTCACAGTCATATAAAAATTAATTCTTCAAAGTAAAGCTGGACATTCTTGTCTTCCTTATATACCATCCACAATGAGAATTACAAAAGTGTTCAGTGTCCAGACTGAGAACAGGAGATTCACATTCAAATGTCTTATCCCACAGAGCCCCTGGTGAGTGGCCAAGGGAGGTTCTGTGAGCACTGATGGTGTCACAGCTAAAGACCCTCAGCTTAGAAGGAGCCTGTTCGACAGAAGTGCAGTCAGAAGTTGGAGGCTTGTCAGGGACTGGGAAAAGTAAGAGCACAGGAGAGAAGGTAAAGGAAACTTCCAGTTTCACTCATGGTGAGACAAAAAAACATTTGTTCTCCCTGGCAGTCCAGCCTAACCTTCACCCTGAAGGAAGCTGCTATTTCTATTATCCAATCAGAGAAATAAATTTGATTTCTACCTACAGCAAGTCACTACTTCTGTCTCACAAGACTGTTTGCTTGAAAATTACCCTTCAAAAGATTAGAGCATTAGCTACCACAAGATACATAGAAGTGGTATGAGAAGCCACCACCTTAATAAAGTTTTAAATATTGCTGACAAACATTTTGAGTATTTCTGTGGCCAAGGTAGTTCTGTGAAAATTATGTGTATGTAAGCAATTCTATAAATGTCTTTGTAAGATACATACTTTTATTTGCATTCCACAGATGAGAAAATGTGGCCCCTGATCCTACCTGAGTGCTTCATAGGTACATGATGCAAAAGGCCCCCTCTCTGTTTCTATCTTTCTCAAGTAAGTGACCAAATCATAAACATATGAGTGCATAGCATGAGTTTAGACAAAGAAGAGTCATTGATGTGCTTTGAATTATACACATGAAATGTAAGGTGTGTTTAAGGGGATAATATTCTATGACAGCCTATTTAAGCTAATACTAAGTGGTCTACATATCTCTATCAATGAAACACAACAGTTAAGCAACTTATCCAGGTATCATATTCATTTATTATTTACTCTGTGTGTATTGGATGGTGGTATTCATTCTAGGTTGTATGTGTGGAGGCAGAAGATGGCTGTGGGAGTCAGTTCTCTCCTACCCTGTGAGATACAGAGACGGAAGTCAAATCATCAGGCTGGATGGCATGTGCTTTCTACCCGCCAAATCATCTTGTCGACCCAGTCTGGTAGTTTTTAAGACCAACAGAAATGGAGTGAGAATTTTGCAGGTCTAAAAGCCAAAAGATCAGCTGGTGAAAGCATGATTTGATGTCAAGGAAGGACATAGAAAAGAATGATTAAAATTGCCAGTTTGAGAGAGAGAATGATGTAGTGGAGGGAAATCCTAACAGACTGCAAAGCACAGAAGCTAATTAAAGCAGTAAGAAAATGCAGTAAGTGTGAGTTAAGCAAAAATACTTGACAGATACATTTTATATAAACCCACGAGAGTTCATTCATGCCCTAGCAGCTGCATCACATCAACACAAAGACAGGATTACTCATGGGGATGGAGGGAAGAACAGACCACAGGACAAAACAAGGACCTGTGTTTATACTTAAGGTGAGAACTGTGGACATTAAACATTTTTAATAGACAAAAAATTATTGAGAAAGAATATAGGGAAAGCTTGCTTTTTAGAATGAAATGGATGAAAATAGAAAGCAAGATTGAGGTATGCAAATTACTTATTTTTCTTTATTGCTGATCATATGTAACTATTAACCTATGTGTTGGTTTGAATGTGAATGGTCCCTGCAGGTTCATATGAGGGAATGCTTGGCCCCTTGTTGATGCAGCTGTTTTGGGAAGAATTAGGAACTGTGGTACTTGGGTGTGGGTGAGTTTGAGGGTTCAAAGCCCATGCTTGGCAGTCTCCTCACCCTCTGCTTCCTGCTTGTGGATCCCAGCTAGTGTTCCATGCCTTGCTGCTTACAGCCATGCTCTCTGCCACAACTTCACGGACTCACCACCTTAAACTGTACATGAGCCTCCAGTGACTAGACTTGGTCATGGTATCTTTTTGTAGAAATAAAAAAGTAACTAAGACAGCTTTCTGTTATCCTGTTTCCCATCTTCCCAGATGAATCTTTGTAACAACCATGCCTCTTTGGGTTCATCACTCCAGGTCTTACTTTCTTGGCTGCCTTTTGTGCACCCCTGACTTATTTTTCTATTTCTGTTTTAACTCCTTTTCTTCTCAAATCTCAAAATCACCTGAATATTTGTCTTGGACAGGGCAAGCGTTGTTGGTGAACAAAGCTTATGGCCACTGTAATGTATTTGGTCTAACTCAGAGCACTTTCTGGTCATAGTCCGGCTGCCCTCACGAGATCAATCAGACAAGTACCCCTCTCAGAAATTCTCTTCCCAGATGTGCTAGAATCTTTCCTACTGGTTGTTGACATGCCCTGGCACACAGTTCACTGACCCCAATCCTCTTCCTGTGGCTGCATATCCTTCCCTGCCCATCCTTCATGGCTGCCATTCAGGTAAACCTCTTCTCTTAGAATTTTAGCAAATTTGGGGAAGGCAAGGTTAATATTGGAAAGGGGCTCTCTCAAAATCACCTTAACATTATCCTGTCAGCTTGCAATATAGAGAAGCTGGTTTGCTTTATCTTTAAGCACACATTGTTGGGTCTCTCCACCTGTACAGAGCAGAGAACAGGGAGGAATACAGTAAAAGCAATTTGTTGGAAGACCACTGTAGAAGTATACAGAAATCAGTCTGAGATTCCGTAAAGGTAATGAGAGAAATAAGAAGGATATCTGTTGAAGATATGCTGAGGAGATGGCTGAAGGAAGCCTATTCCACTCACCAGGATTGGCATGTATATTTACTTGCTGTTAGGTAGATTTTTGTACTTGGATTTTAACATTGGCTAGGAGAAATAAAGTGACTAATTTGTGGTAACTGTATACATGGCAGTTAGTGCGTACTGTCCTTACCCTACTCCCTGCCAGGAGACCCCAGATTCCTCTCTACTATAGAGAGCTTGCTCTATACTGAGCAGATTAATGTCAACACTGTGGGGTCACTGAGGAAGGGAACCATCCTTTTTCCATCTTCTCACTTCCCTGATGCAGAAAAGATTCATGAGAAGAATATCTAGAATCCTCTTGATATGGTAATATTGGGCTACACAGGCCATGGAAATAGCTGGCTATTTATGTTTTACACATTGCTAATTTGCTGATAGTGCCCTTTATTTGGTGATAGTTTAGGAGGACTGAAAAGCAGAGACAGATTAAATTAAAATCCATATTTTAATTCTCTAGTTGCCAAATTTCCATGAATCTATGTTAATTAAATAACTCAAATCAGCTCTCATTTACACATTTACTCCTTAATTATTGTGATTATCTTCACTTTAAAATTCTGCATTAACTGGAAATGAGCCCCATAAAACAAAAAAATATTATGACATTACCATGTTGACACAAGAGGAAAATATGAACATTTCAAAGGTTTTTTTCCCTCTTTTACTATATATACACAAAGGAGTGGAGTATGAAGCAATTATTCAAACGTTCCTGTCTGAGTCAGGGTTTCTATTCCTGCACAAACATCATGACCAAGAAGCAAGAAGGCGAGGAAAGGGTTTGTTCAGCTCACACTTCCATTTCACTGTTCGTCACCAAAGGAAGTCAGAACTGGAACTCAAGCAGGTCAGGAAGCAGGAGCTGATGCAGAGGCCATGGAGAGATGTTACTGACTGGCTTGCTTCCCCTGGCTTGCTCAGCTTGCTTTCTTATAGAACCCAGATCTACCAGCCCAGAGATGGCACCACTCACAATGTGCTGGGCCCTCCCCCATTGATCACTAGTTGAGAAAATGCCTTACAGCTGGATCTCATGGAGGCATTTCCCCAACTAAGGCTCCTTTCTCTGTGATAACTCCAGCTTGTGTCAAGTTGGCACAAAACCAGCCACAACATTTCCAGAATTAAAGTATGTTAATATCTGACCAAAATATTTAAAACTTATTCATATATTTATAATTCTCTACTTTGTTTGGTGAGAATATATGCAACTTCAGGTAACTGTACATTATTTTTATATTATTTTATATTTGGTGTAAATGACATAACATATGGAAAGAAGTTGGTAAGAATAAAAGGCTTCATTATTAAAAAATACGCATTGTCATTAGTGTCTGATATTGCTTCCATGACAGGTGAGTAGAGGTCTACAAAGGAGGAGGCAAATTGCCACAGAACAGCACTGAGAGAAAGAGACCATGATGTGGTACACACTATCCAAACTCACAAGGACCCCCATGCACTACACAGCACCTTTGCTCATACCGTGCCATACTTAGGCATGCATTTTAAAACTGTAATATTGAACTAAATAGTTTTTCTTAAAATTTATGCAGAGATAGAATACTATTAAACCAAGATAAAGAATTATGGTACACACATATATACACATAGTATATTTGAGTTATTTTAGAGGGTTAAAATATGTATTATGGAGATTCAATGTGTTGTTTATGAGACTATAACAACACACATGGGATGCACATCATCTTAAAGAAATGTTATGAACTATTAGGCTACACAGACGTGCACACATACATATGAGCACACCAAGGTAAGAATAGCACAAACCTCTCACTGATGAGCTTGTTTGTAAGTGGAAGACTAGGAGGGAGACAGCGAACCACACTACCTGAGTTGGGCATGGAGGTCAGCCGCAAGGAAGAGAAGCAGCCTTGAGGCAGGGAGGGGAACTTTAGAGAAATAATGAAAGAACCTGTGGTGGTCTGACAGGACATGGGGGTGTTCCAATTTTCTTGTATCTGCTGAGACTGGATTTGTGTCCTAGTAAGTAGTCAAGTTTGAGAAAGTCTCATGTGGTACAGAGAAGATGGTAAATACTTTTGTGTTTGGCAAAATGTTCTGTAAATATTTGTTAGGTCCATTTGGTTTACAATTTTCTGTTAGCTCCAGTAATTCTGTTTCATTTTTCTCTGATCTGTCCATTGATGAGAATGAGGCATTGAAGTCTCCCACTATCAGTGTGTGAAGATCACTATGTGATTTAAGCTGTAATTCTGCAATTCTGACATGCCTTAGGGTCCACTCCATGAGACAGAACCAATATATGACATTGCTTGGGTAACCAAGAACCAGAGACTAGACAGTTTACAGACCTAGGGTAAAACCAAACACTGTGTGTGTGTGTGTGTGTGTGTGTGTGTGTGTGTGTGTGTGTGTGTGTGAATAAAATGACTGCTAAGGATATTCTGCCATACTCATACATTAGTGCCTTATTCAGTCATCAGCTGAGAAGTTTTCTTCTGCGGCAGATGGGAAAAGATGCAGACATTACATGGAGAGTATAAATATCTTTATCAAATTCTTGACCTCCAAACTCAGGGAACCCCACAGAAGAGGAGGTGGAAAAGTGTAAGATCCAGAGGGGGGTGGAGGAGGCCAAGAAAGCAAGGTCCTGCGAATCAACTAGGCAAGGAACCTATGAGCTCACAGAGACTGAAGCAGCAGGCACAGGGCCTGCATGGGTCTGCACCAGGTCCTCTGAGCATATCTTATAGCTATTAGCTTAGTGTTTTCATGAGACTCCTGAGTGTCAGAATGAGTGGGTCTCCTATTATTTTTTCCTTTTTGTTTATTATTTCTCATATATTACATCCTGACTGCAGTTTCCTCACCCTTCCCTTCCCCAGTCTCTCTCCCATTTTTCCCTTTACCACAGATCCACCTCTTTTTACCTTCCGTGAGAAAAGAGACTGATTACCTTCCAGGGACATCAACCAGATACAGCACAACAAACTACAAGACCAGGAAATATTCTCGAATCAAGGCTGGGTCCCAAAGAAAAGCAAAAGAATCAGAGACAGACCCTGCTCTCACTGTTAGGACTCACACAAGAAACACTGAGATACACAACTGTAACACATGTTTAGAAGACCTAGGTCAGACCCACCGGGCTCTCTGATCTCTATGAGCCCATTTATGAGACTCTGATTCTTGTGCTTGCTCTCAGAACTCTTTTCCTTCTGTTGGGTTGGTAGATCCAATTTTATTATGCTAGTCTTTTGTTTTGTTTTATTATATTATATTTTGTCTTGTTTGGTTGTTATCTCTTAGAAGCCTCTTCTAATGGGAGATAGAAAGGGAATAGGTCTGTAGAGGAGGGGATATGAGGGGGAGTGGGAAGAGCAGAGGGACAGCAAACTTATCAGGATATATTTATTGTATAAGAGGAACAATGAATGTGTGAAAGTCATACTTAGTGTGAACATCACGCTGAGAATATGAGAACAAGTGACTGTTAAGCATTCATTCCCAAATGGGACATCAAAATCACCAGACTCCAGAGCACATCATGGGTGATGCAGAAAAAGTTGTTAGACCCAGAAGACAGGGAAAAGTTCCATGAAACACTGCCATCTGAGTGTGGCACAACTGCCGTCATGAGTGCGTCGCAGCAACTGACAGATACCCATACACGGTTGTGTGCAAGAACACAGCTGAAGCCGTGCCCTTTAACACTGTACCATAGGCAGAGGAAGCCCCTGCCATTCCCGAGGAGCTTAGAACTCTTAATGGTTGCTGTGGCATAAACCCTGACAGACAAGTTGGAACGAACTTCAGAGGGAAAGGAAAGAGAATAACAAGATAAGGGTATCTGAGTATATTCACAACTAAGTGTATATATGTATAAAATTCAATATAGTACTGTTTATAAACTTATATAAAACATTTTCATTGCATAAACTTAGTCTCTATGTTTCCACTTATATAGAATTTAGAGAAAAAAAAGTAGCCTATGGCCGCAGATATGGGTTCCTGGGATCGAGTGAGAAAGAGAACAGTGGAAGTCCATGAACACAGAACATGTTATGTTCTGTGAAGATAAACTTAGTGCTATTTACAGAAAAGAAAGAAAACCCCAAAGTCCCAGCGGAGCTCTGGGCAAAATCCAGAGAACAGCAGAGAGGAAAGCACAAGGTAGAAAACTAAGGAAGCTTCTTGGCAGTCCTGAAATGGCTGCCATTGCTAAATATTCTTTTAACACTGTATACACCAAAGAATACCCGAGAATTGTGAATGTGAGTCAAAGTAACAAACCAAATCAAAACCAAACAAACAAACAAACAAAAAATCCCCCAAGCCCACCACCAACAAACCACTGGCTATATGCTGTGTTTGGTCATAAAAGCATCACTTGATAAAATAACAACAAAAAAAACATGGAGATTTCCTTGGAGCTGAATTCTGTAATTCCAAGGTTAATGGATGTAGAATTTATGAGGGAACCCACAGAACTACAATCTTATCACACGGAAAAAAAAAACAAAACAGTATTGGAGTAGCAATAGAAGTCCCTAAGATGGTCAAAATGAATGTTTCTGGAAGTTCTAGGTTCTAGGAAGTCTAGTTTGGAGAATAGGACATTTATTTCTTTATTCTTTGGTAATTGCTGCCATATCTTATGAAATAAATGCACTGGGCTTCATTTCTTTCCTTAACAGCCAGACATCCCTCACCCCGAAGTTACTTTAGACATTGTGGTAGTCATGACTTGCTGATATTGTGTCCTATTATCCATTTTTCTACTGTGAAATGTGCACTTTTTCTTTTATTATATTTCCTTCCTTTATTCACCTTTTATTTTGACTATGTAGGACTAGTTGTGATGAGGTATTTTATAGTCAAAAGTAACCCCACAAGTCATTGACCGCAGTTAGGCAAGCACCACACACCAGAATCCCAGCACTCAGGTGGCAGGGGCCGAGAGGCAGGAGGATTATGAATTTGAGGCTAGGTTGTTAAGTATAGCAAAAGTACATAAGCAACAGCCTGTCTTAAAAACATTTAAAAATTAAAACTATCGTCTGTTATAATGCTTCATAGATTGTCCGGAAACCCGAAACCCACCTGCTGATAAAAGAATCCACGGTGGTGACTATGGAGAGACTAAGGATTTTTTAGTTTTATTTTTTTCTCTCCCAGGCAAGCAACATAAAATGCAACTGTGGTTTTATTTATTTATTTTTGAATATAATATTCACTCAATATTTTAATTAAGAAGAAAGAAATGAAGAGGGGATGGTATTGAAGGACTAAGGTGGCGTTGTTATTTGACTAAGTGGCACGGTTACTTCCCCCCCCCCACCCCCGCATAGAAACCTCAGTCCCATTTATCGTTTGGATCATTCAGAAAAGCCAAGGTGCTCAACGATGGCAGAACAATTTTAAGACAAAGCAGCTTAAGCAGCACGTATATTGTCCTTTAAATTGGACCCTACACAGAAAATCACAATGAAACAGAAAAAAAGTTAATTGTTTAATAATACGCGTGTTACTGGCAGCGTGCCTGCAGACACGGTTCTAGAGAATGGTTCTGGGTCTTGATCTGCGGGCAGCAGACAGAGACTGTGTGCCACAATGGGAGTGGCTTGAGCATAGGAAACCTCAAAGCCCGCCTCCACAGTGAAATACTTCCTCCAGCAAGGTCACACCTCCTATGCATTCAAACGCAGGAGTCTGGGGCCATGACTTTTCAAACCACCATATTGTCCTTATGTAAGGTCCCATTCCATGTTTCCTGTGCATTTCATCAAACTTTTTATTGCTTTTGTTGTTGCTGTTCATTCGCTGGTCTGGTAGATCCAGCCTCTTAGGGAAATGTACCTGCATTCTTCTGAACCTTCCCTTCAGTTGGGCGCTAGAAGAAATGCTTAGAACAAAAACGGACCCAAAGGTTGCAAAGAACAGACTACTCTCCTAGCGTAAGCTCAGAGCTGATGGGGGAGAGAAACAATAAAGCCCCATGTCTGTCAAAGAACTGAGTTTTTTAGCTGAACTTTGTACAGTATGTGTTCTAAAAATGTAAATAATTAAATAAATAAAAATTAAGGATAAATACCAAAAAGGCATATTAATATGTATTTTAAATAAGGTACATTCTTGCCTAATTCATTTCTGACAATCACAAAAATTATGCTTTTGTATAATAAGGCCATATTTTTTTCTGTATAATAGCTATGAAGAAAATTTATCTTTACTAAACTATATATTTTCATTTTCTACACCATCAATATATTTATCAGCAAAAATGTAAGAGACATTTTATTGTACATATTGAAGAAGTACAACGTGGTGTTTATTTAGGAAGGGTTTTTTGAGTCAGGATCTCACTGAGGAACCCAGTGTAGCCTTGAACTGTCGTCTTTCTGCCTTAGCCTCTGCTTGTTAAGATTACAGGAGAGCACCACCATACCTGGTAAACATGATACGTCCATGAACATGATAAAGCTGTTCCCACCCACACTGAGTCGTCCCGTGCATATTTTTTAAAAAATTACTCTGAGTATTTATTATAGGGATATAGAAACCAACAATCTTTATTTATAAACAAAAAATCAAATCTCAGCCCACTGAACAATACTGTGAATTGACAGGCAGACTGTCAGGGGGTCAAAAGTCACTTCATCCTTGTTTCTGATAACAGCATCTGTAAGAGGTCAACGAGCAGCTGTCCTTCCGGAAGGCTTCAGCAAGATTCTGATTATGTGTGCCTCATACTAACATTGTAGCAGATAATGGATGGAACTAGAGACTATCATCCTGAGTGAGGTAACCCAGTCACAAAAGAACACACATGGTATGCACTCACTGATAACTGGATACTAGTCCCAGAAAGCTCTGAATACTCAACTCACAGACCTTATAAAGCTCAAAAAGAAGAAAGGCCAACATGTGGAAGCCTCAGTTCTTCTTAGAAAAAAAAGTCATGCTTTCATCATGTATTATTATATAATAAATTTTGCGAGCTTTAATAATATTTTATAAAATAAATAAATTAAAAAACTTAATTGTCCCAAACCTCCCTTCTGCCTGGCTAGTAAGAAGGAAGGTTTCTGGGCAAGAGACAAAGGAGCCCTAGCAATTAATCCTTTGCTTAATCCCTGGCTGTTAACTAACAGGTATTAATTCACCCAGAGGCCTGAAGCTTCTAGCTTCAGAGTAACTTAGAATGAAGACAGGATAGAAAGACAAGATAGAAAGCAACCTTAATCTCTAGCAAGTCCAAGTCTTCCCCCACCAATGCTCTTCCCCCTCAGCTGCCTCAGAGAGGACCCAGAGCCAGTGGGCTAAGCTTTCAGCACCTAGTGATCCCAGGTCTTTAGACAAAGGATGGAAAAAATGGTGTGGTCTATGGGGTGAGGTGCTCAGACAAATCATGGAGGTGATAACAGCTACAGATATTATCCAGTAGTTAGACAAGTGCTCACTTAAAAATGACAATATGGTCCTCTTTTCTGTACCTGCCATACTCTAATGAAATCTTACTGTATTCTGAAACATATGTGCGTGTACGCACACATGCACATGCGCATACATATTCACACTTCTGTGGAATATTGAAATGAATTAGGAAATTATCTGCTACAATGTCTTGTGTATCTTACCCCTGCTATTCCCACCCACACCGGGCCATTGTCATATTTGAGAATCTAGTTCACGTATTCTGAACCTGGACTGTCTTGAACCCTGATACTACTTTGCATGGGCTGTCTTTTTTTGTTTTTAATCATTTAAATCTGGCATATGAATTGCACAAAGCAGAAGTTGGCTGTAAATAGCTTCTGTCTGTAACCCCTTTTTTTTGGCCCAGGTCTATCCCCTCAGGAAATAGCAGCCACAAAAACAACACGGCATGTTAGCAATCTGACATTTTCCAAATCCTTCACACAATTTTACAATGCACCAATACATGGAATCTACAGAATGTACTTACTTCTGAAGTAGGAACTATCTGGAAAAAGATGAGAGAAACCATAGTTTCTTACTTAGATTGGGTTAAGTATGTCTTAATTACTATACTAAAGATTTTCTAACGGGTGACATATGCTTACTAATAATTTTTGTCTTGCAAACCTATGAATGTTTTATAATGGGAGGCATTCAAAATGGCTTAGTTAAAGATTAAATCAAAGAAAAGTTCTCTTTTAGATTCACACCAACATCTATCAGGTGCTATTATTTTTCTAATGGTCTTTTACTTTATTCTTCATATTCAAAGAGCTTATATCCAACCTATAATCATTTTCTTCTAATTAGACTAAATCATGGCTAATTATTTAAAATCATTCCTTTTCAAAATCAAATTCATTTCTTGTCATGACAGTGAAAAACATACAAATAAAATAGTATCAGAATGCAAATTTCCATAAAAAGAGGTTTTTTTTTTTTTTTCTTTAAATGGCATGAAACTCTATCTACCAAATAAACTTTCATGATTCTCTACTTCAATTAGTTTAGACCCAAGAAGGGCAAACTTGTTCATGATGTGATAATTATAAGTGTTCTTGATAATTTCCTAAAGATTTATTGTCAAGTCTACTGAAGCAAACCATTTGCTCTATTCTTAAAGAAGGGCTATATAGCAACCAAACAAGATCAAGTGGTGTCTAAAGGCTAACAATAACCTGGGATGCACTCTGCATGAACTGTGTTGCCCTGCGTGTTCAGTGGTCCTGAGCTGGCTGCGTTCCCTTCTAAGGCTGTCCTACTTTTATTTCTCCTGATGTGGCTCCTTTCCCTGTAGTCTGACTAATAGTCACCATCCTTTCTCAGTCTCTAAGCCAGGATCATGTTTTCCCTTTCTGTACCACTTAGTCTTCCTCTGATCGGTACGCAACCTTGATACCTTTCCTAGGATGGCGTGCTGCTCATTTGCCCAAATTTGCCTTATAAATATCTGTTCTACATCACAATGTTTTCACGCGTGTTTATTGAGCATCTCCACCATGTACAAGTAAATTGAGATACCAACTGTGTGTGGCATAAACTATTCTACTAGACTCGAGAGAACAGATAAGCTTAAAGAGCAGAATGCACAAACAAGGGGGAAACATCATTGGAAATAGCAGATACTCCAGGGACTCGCAACATAGAAGGGGAAAATATGTATGAGAAATGCTGCTATTATTGCTGCAGAAAAGAAAGCTGGTCCCAGCTTAACTAGGACCTGGGCATTGTTCTTTATTAAATTAAGTTTTCAACTTTGCTTTACCCTATTATGAACTGGCTGTTTATGTCCCATCACAAATTCACATTACAGAGAGGGCCCTCTCCGACACCAGGTTGTGACAGCTTGGTCTTGGATTTTCTAGCCTTCAAAACTGTGAGAGATTGATGCTTGCTATTTGAGTCACCTGACCATGTTAATTTATTGTACCTTCAGAAGAAATAAGACATCTTTCTGAAGTAGAAACTTAGCTGAATAATTAAAACAACAAATAATACAGGCATATTATTTAAGCATTCAGGATTTTTAAACACTATTGGCACAAACTACATGCAGAAAGGAGAAATCAGGTGTTTTTTGTCTAATGAACAATCCTTTCTTTATTTAACCAGTATGACTTGAAAACCCTCTTCACAGTAGACAAGTCCTAACCCAAATACAAATTCCATTTTTCAGCCCTTGACCTTGGGATATCATTTCAATATCATCCTATCTTGCCAGGTTTGTACCTTTGGGCACTTTGAATGGATATTAAATTTTATTAAGGTATATATTCCATGACTTTAAATGCCTAGATAATATGAAATAGAAGGCATAAAATGTTTTTGCCTTTTCCCTGTGTCTCAGAGGAAATCACTAAATACAACGATCTATTTCTTCTACCCTTAGCCTCCATATTTCTGAAGGTTCTATATCAATAAATCCCAACTCAATCAGATCTAGGTATTGCCTGTTGACTCTTTGGTCTGCTGAAGGGTCCATATAAACTTCAGAACAGGACTCCTTAGTACTGTCACGGAGCTCAGGAACCCTTGAAACCTCTCCTCTTCCCTGGACCATGAGCCTTGTCTTTGTAGCTCCTAGCATCTGTCTTGCCCTAAGCTCCAGGCAGTAGTTTTCCTGCACTGCACTGGTCACAACTGAGTCCAAGGGTCACAGTGAGACAGTGCAGAATTTGGGACTCAGAAATACATTAAAATGCCCTTTTAAATTCATATATGTCTTTGTTCATGTGCAGTACCAAGGTAAACCCTGTTCCTATGGAACTGCTTGTTCACACTGAGCAATGTGGTGATACTTGGTACTTCCATCCATGGAAAATTTTGAGTTTTCTTTATTGTTAGGACATTATTCCTATTATCTGGATTATGAAAATGTACTGGAAAATGTTATTCTATTTTTTTTTGCATTTTTCTTACTTTTCCAACTTAATTTTTTTGTTTTCTCTTTTAAGGTAGTAGGGATTAAACCCCAGGGTCTAATGCATGCTGGTAAGTACTCTACCACTAAGCCAGCCTACATTCCTAGAGTGCTGAGCCAGCACAGTTTTTCCTTCTGAAGTTATGGCAACATTTTAGCATTGTGGTTTTAACTTGTATTGAATTTTAAGTGTCTTCCTGTTTCTCTTTAATTAATTTATATTCCTGTATTTGTGTATATGAAACTATTTTCCTTGAATATACTCATTGTACTTGGTCATGCTATACATGGTCATTTTTATGCAAGCAAATATTACACATTGAGTTCCTACCTTTTCTCTCCTCGTCTCATCCCTTGTTCTTCTCAGGGGTTTTCTTTACTTCACTACACAGGATTGCTTCTACTGTCATGGTATATACATGCATGTTATGTTATGTATCTATATAAAATCCAGAAACCACAAATGAGAGAAAACACAGTGTTTGTCCTTCTGAGACGGGCCTACTTCGCTTACTAATGATCTTCAGTTGCCCCATTTTCCTGCCGACAGTGTCACATTGCTCTTGTTTGGACAACAGCGTATGATGTCACCTTTTAAAACTCTGTCCCTCTGTTGTCAGGCAGCCAGTTTGGATCTGTGACATCTGTCCTGAACAGCACTGCAGTAGGTACTGAAGTGTAAATATCTCTGTGATGACTTCTTTGGGTAAATGTTCTGTAGTGGTAAATACCTGGGTAGGAAGGTAGATCTATTTTTACTTTTCTAACAAAGCCTCATATTGATTTCCATAGTAGCTGGAACACTTCACATCTCCATGAGTAGTAAGAATCTCTTTTGTCTATATCATTGTTTGAATATTTTTTAAGACTGTTATGAAATTAAATATCAATGTAGTTTTATTTTAATTTCTTTGATGGGTATTGAAGTTGAACTTTCTTGTTTTCATATTTATTTTTGAGACAGGGTCTTATCTTATAGCTCATTCTGACATCAACTTCTCCATATTATGCCATTCCAATGCTGGAAGTACTTATGTGTGCCACTACAACATATATCATAAATTTCATATTTTCAAAAGTGCTGTTTTATATATTGCATTGTTCTTGTTAGAGGAACTCAATATCTATTCTATTAAATATTTATTTTTATTTGTATATGAGTATTATCCAGTGTGTGTGTGTGTGTGTGTGTGTGTGTGTGTGTTCCTGCCCATTGACTACTGTGGTCAGAAGACTTCCTTGGGTCTCCTAGAATTAGAGTTATAGATTGTTGTGTGTCTCCTAATATGGATTCTGTAAACTGGACTGAATCTGTGTCCTCTGTCAAAGCAGCAAGTGCTCAGCAGTTGCTGGGCCATTTCTCCAGACTTCAGTTGCTATTTTTAACTCTCTGAGAATTTATCAAGGTTACTTTTCCACCAATGTTTTCTTCTTCCATTCAAGGCAAAGTGGTCTCTAGATAAATAAACTTATAGATTGTTAGAGAAACCACATCTCTAATTCCTATGGGACTCAAATGTTTTTAATGATTATTTTCCTTCAGTGATTTGCCTTGTTCGTGGTAGAGATTAACCTCAGGACCTAGACTACTTAGAATATTGTTGCCTATCAACTTACACTTAAAGCCAAAGCACTGACATTTCTCTGACAGGGTGTCCTTCCATATGTGGGCTGGATACAGAGGGTGTCCTTCCATATGTGGGCTGGATACAGAGGGTGTCTTTCCATATGTGGGTGGATAGAGAGGGTGTTCTTCCATATGTGGACTGGAGAGAGAGCATGTCCTTCATATGTGGGTGGATAGAGAGGGTGTCCTTCCATATCTGTGGATAGAGAGGGTGTCCTTCCATATGTGTGGATAGAGAGGGTGTTCTTCATATGTGGGTGGAAAGAGAGCATGTCCTTCATATGTGGGTGGATAGAGAGGGTGTCCTTCATATGTGGGTGGATAGAGAGGGTGTCCTTCATATGTGGGCTAAATACAGAGGGTGTCCTTCATATGTGGGCTGGATACAGAGGGTGTCCTTCATATGTGGGCTGGATACAGAGGGTGTCCTTCCATATGTGTGGATAGAGAGGGTGTCCTTCCATATGTGGGTGGATAGAGAGGGTGTCCTTCATATGTGGGTGGATAGAAAGCATGTCCTTCATATGTGGGTGGATAGAAGCATGTCCTTCATATGTGGGCTGGATACAGAGGGTGTCCTTCATATGTGGGTGGATAGAGAGGGTGTCCTTCATATGTGGGTGGATAGAGGATCCTGCCCACTGACCTAAAACTTTTATTGAAAAACTTCCTACTGCAGTTTCTGACATGCTTCTCTGTAGACTGGTTCCTCCAGAAAGAGGGAGGTGGTGACCAGTAGATGCCATTCTGAGTAAGGAGTAGTCCTCATTTCCACTCTTCCTCCCAGTTCTGGGGGCCATATGCTGTCTTCCATAATCCTCTTTAAACTTTCTCTACAGAATAAACTTTCTGCCTGCTCTGAAGGAGACAACTCTGGACTCAGACATTTCCAGCAGTATACTGTTCTTCCTGATCCTGCTGATGATTTCCTGAGTTCTGTTAGAGGAACCCCACCCCTGCTTCACATGGTTCTGTTTTGGATGATTACCTCTGCTCTAGTACTGTATATTTCCCATGTAGCTGACATCTCTCAATACTACTCTCTTCTCATTCATTTCCTTTGTTTTTATCGAGTTCCTTTATCAAAATACCTTTACTGGCATGTTTTGAGAAGGTGGAAGAATCTGCCCTGTCTAAGAACCTGCCTAATTTAACAAACAATTCTCAACAAAATGTTAATGATTATTCAAATGAATGCAAATGTATGTGTATGCTCCCTAGAGTGTCTTCTACAGCTGGGTGAGCCTCCTGAGTTTAGTGAAACACTTTGGAGGCTCTGACAGGCATTGTGCACTGAACTCTGGCAGTTGCTCAGTGCTCTCAAGCATTCCTGATGTCTCCACTGTTACACACAGCAGAAGAGATCCGGATTTTGCTCGTTCTGAATTGGTTTACATTGCAAAAGCCTCTAAACAGATGCCCACCCATGCTACGTATCCACAGGTGTCCAGGAGAAAGGGACAAGGCAAAACAGCCTAGTGCGAAGTTCCAACTGTTTCCACGTATAAATAAGCCAGGAAAGAATCTGTCTTCACTACGGCCCACAGTAAATATTGCCATAAAAGATTCTCAAAAGTTTCCATGTAAGATGTTATAGTTACTGCCATCATGAGGGAAAACTTCAGTCTTTATACTTCTTTAAGAGGTGGGAATGATTCTTCTTTTAACATAAAATAATACCATAACATGAATTTGTGCCATTTGTATCTCAGTGGGGCTCCAAGGTACATTATGGCACTGAACGAAACTGCTCCAGATACACTCATTTCTCAGCTAAATGCCAAAATAAGTTTACACAAGCATCAAGATGGTATGTCTTCAAATACTCATGACCATGAATACAGAACCTCATTTGGGGACTGTAGATTATACAGGAGGTTGTGTGGTGTTTATAAGGAGGCTATTTAAAAAGAACTAATAAGACAATTAAGAAAATTGTTGGTATTAGTTTGATTCCTGAGAGTCAGTGGATGTGTAAGGAAGCAAGTAGAAATGCATTATAGTAAAAAATATTACTTGAAGATCTAATGATGAAACATCATTAAATATAAATATTTGGAAGTTTGGGACTGGGGGAATGGTTTAGTTCACATTTGGATTGATGAGCTCTAGTTTCAGTATGAGACTCTGTCTCAGAAAATAATGTGGAGAGTGACAGGGGAACAACCCAGTGTCTGGTCCTATCACTTGTATGAGCAGATGCACACACATGCATGCGTGATCATTAGTGTCTATTCCAGGCAACTCCCAACACATGCAGATACATGCCTGTACATGTACACAGTGCAATGGTCAGTGCCATCAACCCAACAAAATTCTGAAGATACTAACCCTCTGGGCAGGCCTGTTGGTTTACTTCACTCATTTTAGTAAAGATGAGAAAACAGGCCCAGGTGTGGCCATGCCTGGGATCCTGACTATAAAAACGAAGAACGGTGACTGAGCAGAGTGTGCGTTTATTTCGATGTCTGTGTCCTGATTGTGCATAAAATGTGGCCGAGGCTTCCAACTCTTGCTTTGAGTTCATGGCCAGGATGTACTGCATTTTTATTTTATTTTTTGTGTGATTTTTCTATTTTTATTTTTATTTGATATTTTATGTATTTACCTTTAAAATGTTATCCCTCCTCCCCATCTCTCCTCCCCTCCTCTGCTTCTATGAAGATGCTCCTACTCAGGTCTACCCACTTTTAATTGTGCGTCAGAATATATCCTTCCTCCCTTAAATTGCTTTAAAGATGTTTTTTTTTTAATTGTGTGTGCATGTTTGTGTGTCTTTGTGTCTGCACACAAACACACAGATGTTCACAGAGGGCAGGAGAATGTGCTCAGTTTTCTGGAGACGAAGAAACAATCACTGGCCACCTGAAAAGGTGCTAGGAACTAAATTAGATCCTCTAGATCCCTCTAGAGAGAGAGAGAGAGAGAGAGAGAGAGAGAGAGAGAGAGAGAGAGAGTGAGAGAGAGATGTATACACACTATCCACATACATAAAGCTTTTAAAATCTTGATAATTGCTTTCCCTAGTAACTCTGGACACTGCTACTAATATGTGTTTTTTTATACTTAAAATATCAGTACCTTGTTCATTGTTTATTTGGAAGGATATTTATTTGGAAGGTTCAAAATTTCTTATGATGCCATTACTCAGATGGAACAGTGAGGTTGAATAAATGTCCAGTGACAGATAAAACATACGGTATAGTTTGAGACATTTGTTCTTTGAGATCTGTTGTAGTCATTTCATGTAAAAGGGCACAGCACACACTTTCAGTCCAGCTGTGATGACAATCAGTTATCTGGGTATTTCTACTGGGTGTTTCCAGAAGCCTGTCTTGTCTCAGTTGCATGGCCGATGGTCAAGATCATAAGACATCCCTTCAACTTTTTGCAAGTAAACACAGGACTTGATTTGGAAATAGAGAACTATCGTGAAATGAATATTTAGTGATATGATAAAAATTAAAGGATGACTAGAGACAAGAACATAAGCTGGCCCCCACTCATGGCTGTGCAGAATTAAAGGAAGGGCTTAGATGTAGGCCTCGTCGGCTTTGGAAGTAAGATCCGTCCTCAGTTAATGCGCCCTGCTCTCCATTTCCTTCCTGAAACCATACTTTCTTTCTGAAGTATAATTCCTGCTGTTTGCCACAGAACTTATTTGGGTTTTTTTCCTTCTTCTTTTTTTGTTACTTCAAAGGAATTAAGTTCAGCTGATAGATTTTTCTTCTATACATTTGAATTGTAGGCTGAGCAATTTCCACGGAGGGCTCATGTGGAACTTCGTCTTAGTTATGTTTTAATAAAGTCTTATTTGTATTGACTTTTGGGGCAGAATGGCTTTCTTCACTGATAAACTATGTGCGTTTACTTTTTTTATGGAGGGATTTTAATTTAATATGATAGATTCAACTGTTGTTTTTCAGGTTTTATATGCATGCCTGGAAGCCTTTTAATAACTTGCAATAACAAACAAAATGAATGTGACTTTTAGGGTAGACACTCTTGTAATTGATATTTTTACCAACTCAGAGAGTTTATTTGTTTTTCCAAAAGGGAAAGCATATTCTTTCCAACCTTAGGGAATAAAAAGTAATGAGAATGTAGTTTACTAAAATATTGTGAGAAATTCCATAGTTGCAGTGAAAATATTCATACAGATAAGTGTGTGTGTGTGTGTGTGTGTGTGAGAGAGAGAGAGAGAGAGAGAGAGAGAGAGAGAGAGAGAGAGAGAGAGAGAGATTCCTGTGTAACTCAAATAAAAATTTTTCCCTGAATAAATTTATTTGACTTTTCATATAAAGTAGTTAGGGATCAAGAAATAATAGATGTCTTTAAAATACATTAGCAATAGGTAGTTAAGATATGTTGGATTCAAATCTGGCATAAGAAAGTATATTATTTTAACTTCCAAAGTTATATGTTGTTAACAGTGAAGAGTGGGAATTTGGACACAGACATCATTTTGATAAAAGACAGAATTCTGCCTAAGGACTCAGAAGACACGGGTACAAGGAATCCGAGGATCCACAAGTTAGCATGCTGTGACTACTCTCCTGGGTAGCATTTACCAACAGTTTTGAAAAGACCCAATGCTCTGATCAAGTTAAACGTATTGCCACTGAATATCAGCAGCATCAGCCATAACTCTGACACTATTCCCAAGGAGAGATATTGGGAATGCCAGACTAGCGATGAGGTATTGCTGGATAATACTTTTGAATGATAAGCAGTAATAGAAATATGATGTTGAGATAGACTCCTCAGAGGGAGAGGTAACACTTAAGAAAATACAGGGGTATATATTTGTCTCACACTTCTTGATTTGGAACCTCTTAAAATGCTTGCACATTTAGCCCAGTATCCCCAGTTTTTATCAAGATGTCAAAATTCTGGTAACAAATTTTTAAAAGTTTATACTTTTGGATAAAGTGTTAGCTTGGTTGTTGGAGGAATGGTTATAGCAGGGGTAGGTTTATAAGCAGGAAGGTGATGAATGTGGGAATTTTAGTAATTTGCTACAATGGTTAATGATTTGTCTTGACTCTTGAAAACAAGCAATATTTGTAAAGTTGTATTAATGCTTTGGAGAAAGAAAATCACTGGTCACTAGCTAAATCTTACTGGTTTTATTCCTGTAAGTATCTACTATCTATCATTTATCCATCCATGTATCATTTATTTGCCTATGTATCCATAAAATTTCTGGCTCACATTTTGTGAGATTATTGTAAGGAGTCACATAATGAAACTGTCCAGGTGTGATGGATACACTAAAGAGAGAAATGTTACATCATGAAAGGGGATTCACATTTTACCAAACATGGGTGCAAGAGAAGCATCATGTAAATAAATATCAGAAGCAAACCAATGATCTATCATAAAAGGAATGCATAAATCATATATGACATGTTCATAGTAAAGGGTAATTTTACACATGCTTACACAGATGAACTGCATATGTACAGTACAAACTGAAATACTCCATACATAAAATGACCAGTGCTATGTGGGTGTACTCATTTCCATGTGTGACTGAAGTAGCCTAACTCAATACAACACAAAGTAGAAGTAGCAGGGTCTGGGGTGGATTATGATTTAATGTGTAGAAGGAACTCTCACTTTAGGATGATAAGAGAGTGCTGGTATTGTACAGCGATGTAATTTATACTGTTCAACAACAAACAAAACATATTATACTGGTAAATTTCATGTTGTATATATTATCCCATAACTTAAAATGAGTGGAAAAAACCCATGCCTTATAAAAGTAGTATTGACTTGCTCCCCATCAAGTTACTTACTGGTCAGTGAGCCTCAAGAGGCTCCCAAAGCAACAGAAGTTATTGCAATTGCTCTTGGTTGTTCACCATGTACTAGATGGTGAGACCCTATTGTTAATGACACCACGGTGTCTAGAGGTGAGCACAAAGAAGCCGTGAACTGTACTAGAACCTCTGCATTCTACCAAACTCACATAGTTCCAGAAGGTTCTATGCAGGCTGCTGGAGAGAAAAAAAAAAACAAACAAACAAAAAGAAAAACAAAAAACCTAATGTTCTCAGCATCTTTGGACCTTGCATTGTGGAATACTGACTGGGCAGATGTGCCCACTGGTCCAGTAGTGGCATGATGGTTATGTGGGTAACCATCCATTTTCTGATTGGATATGAGGCCTGCTCCACAGGAGGCATTTCATGTTTACTACTGAAAACCTGGTCCAAAATCAATGTTTTGAGAGATCAGGGGCTCCAGGAAAAAGCCTATTTTGAAAGATAGTCATGACATCAAACCATATTCTAATTATGTGTTTATATCCATAGATTTATGTATACACTTTGTTCAGGGGAATCTCTTTTTGCAGTGAGTAGTAGTAGTTAATACAGAGACTTACAACTGGTCAATGTGCTGAGTACAAAGAACTCTCTAAGTGTTCAACTGTGTTGTAAATCTATATTAACCTTCCATAGCCAAAGACCAGGGAACTTCATGGAGGAGGAAGCAGAAAGAATGCAAGGGCTTGTGAACAGGGAGGAAAGCTGCTGAGGAATTTTAATCCAGCAACATGGCAACAGCTCTTATCCAAAGACCTTCTAGGCCTGTGTGATCTGGCTGGAATACAGACACACCTTCATTCCCAGGAGATAGAGGTAAGCAGATCTGTGAGTTCAAGGCCAGTCTGGTATAGAGCATGTTTAAGGTTTAAAAAGAAAAGAAGAAAAAGAAGCAAGCTTAGGTCCAGGTATGGTGGTCCATGCCTTTAACCCCAGCACCCAGGATACAAGCGTGCCGATCTCTGAGTTCCAGTCAGTTAGACTTGAGTTAAACAAGTTCGGTTGAGTGCTGTTGAGTCGCTCAATTCTGGTTAGTTTGTGCAGGGGCTGGTGCAGTGCAGTTGAGTTCAGTTCTGTTCCATTCATGCAGCAGAGGTGGTTGAAGCCAGACAATAAGAACGAACAGAAGATTGCAACAAATTGCCAGAATTCGTTTGAAGCCATGCACAGCAAGTTATTGAGAAGCTGAGAAAAACCAGATTGAGTCAGCTTGGAGAGGAATTTGGGCCAGAACAGCTGAGTTGAACTAGTCAGCCAGAGTCCAGAAAGAGATAGAAAAGGTGATTTTATTTAGCAGCAAGCCTCTGAGATGGCAATTACATCAGAAAGCTATGGAATGCTGACTTCTGCATGCACCAAACCAGCAAGATGTGGTTATCTGCACAAGACCAGTCAAGCCAGTCAAAATTCCAGCAGGCATAGGACAAGGATCTCTGATGTCCCACCCCTGGCTGTGGAGCTACTGCAGTTGATGGCTACATTGAGAGGGAGAGTTATTCTTCTTTGAGGAAGTGTCCTAAGTCCCTTGTGCTTATGGACAACACTCATGAGGTTGTGAGGGGGAAGGAAGACACTATAGGGAGATGGACACACAGTAGTACAGGGAGAAGTTTAGTTCACACTGTATAGATCTCTGAAACCTTCCAAGAACAGAAAGTATTTCAGGAAACATTGTCTGGAATGTTCCTCAGTTGATGAAAAGGCAAACCAAATCCATTTATTAAAAAAGTTTCCACAAACAATAAAAAAACAGACACCGAAACACAAATGAACTCAAAGTAACACTGCCTCCACACCCTGTGCTTTGTGGGATGGGAGTCGGGGGAGCAAAGCGGAGCGACCAAGTGCAAACCTACGGTAAGGCAGAACGCTCGGTGTACTTGGAGGAAGGAAGAGAGTGGGCAATGAGGCTGAGGATGACAGGGAAGAGTTCCCCAAATATTCTAGACGTCTTTATGTTTCCTTTGAATTATCTTTGTATTTTTCCCCTTTACACACTTGACTTTATGTCTTACCTATTACATTACATCTTACATCGTTTCATTCTGAGTGTAAAGCACACATTTTTATAAAGGACTTCTGTTTTTCAAATTTACCAAGACCAGTTTGTGTTTTCCATGACAATGAGATACTTTGCACAGAGTAGGTACACTTCCAGGCATATAATGATAGAATTCAATTATATAAACTACCTTTCCAAACAAAACAGAAGAAAATTCAGACCTGCGTAGAACAGTGCTCCTTTTCCTGTAGTGGAAAGTAGTAGGCGACCCTGAAGATTAACTTACAGCAACAGCGTTTGGAAAGCAGGGCTCTGAAAACACTATATTCAGAGGATGTAAGCTTATGTCAATATTTAATAGATTCATTAACATTGCTGAAGTTCACTAAAAGTTTGTAGGAACGCAGTGAGTGTGTGCTTTAGAGTCACACATGCCACTGTATGCAAAGCAGTCCTCAAATGAAAAAGTCGGTAATAAATTAGGAAAAAATTGGAGGATGAAACTCACTTAAAGTGAATCAAAACAACACAAATCATAGTAGACAGGAATGTTGACAGAGAGGTAAGTATGTGCAGATAAATTGTAGAATGTTGAATGATTGGAGATTTGGGTATATTATGTCAAATGATGTCATTCTAACTGTATGTTTAAGCTTTTAATAATATAATTTGGAGTGTTAATCCAATGACATGACTTTTAGGAGTGATCTAGAGGGTAGGCAGCTAATTTAACTTCCTTTGAGTTCATTAGTTAAGAATTTTGGTTATATTCTCCAAATAGTTATCATATCTCTGATAAAAGTTTACTTATAAAATTCAGAAAATAAAATACTAAATCATTAAAGTCAGTGTTCTGTTAAACTTGATAGTAACCAATTTGAAAATTACATATTTCTTATTAGACAGTTGGTCTTCATCTTAGTGTTTTATGTTATATAATACCAACCAACAAAATACAGCAGCTGCTTCTGTCTGTCCCTCTGTCTCTGTCTGGCCAGTCCCTCTTTTCCTGTTTCTCTCTTTGTTTATGTAGAGAATTACATGATTTAGGTAAGCATGGTTCTAGATTGGATTTGCCAGCATCAATGTGAGATTAAAACTCTAGAACTAGGTTTGACATATTTTTTACAGTGAAATGTTTAAGTTCAATTTGCTTCTATGTAACATAAGTAAAGGTGAACAGCCTCTGTTAATTTACACAACTTGTGAGTTCTATCTATCTTATTATCACTGAAATTCCACACCGTTTATTTTATATTCCTTTAGTAAGTGATAAACTGTTCTTTTAAAATAACAGAATAAATACTCTTTCATGGCCTTTGTTTTTAATTTCAAGAAAAATAAGTGGACTGACTATAAGGAACCGATATTTAACTTTAACTTTGCTTTGGTGACAATTGGTACCTTTGACTTGAGTAGTCCAGGTCAAAGGCACCTCACTGAGGGGAACAGGGAGAGGTGGCTTTCCGGCTACCCTGAGCTATGCTGCAGCGCCATTCTGTGAGGGTTCCGCATCTGTTTCTACACACCTGCCAGCAGAAGGCTTTGCTCTAGAAACTGTACTACAGAAAAGAAAAAGTGAGTATGAGGGACTGAGTTCCATTTCTCCAGACTTATCAACATGAACCAGTGCTATTGTCTGTTTCCTGAGCCGCCAAATCAATAAACTATGTGCCAGTGCCCCAAGGAAGCCGTGACTCTTTAAATCGCCATTTCTATTCACAATTACTTAATTACTTCATTTTGCCAAAAGTAAAGGTCATTAAAATCATCTTAAAGCTGGACTTAAATTTCAGAAGTGGCCTGCAAGTTGTACGGTCTCTAACGATGTTCCATTTAACACGTTTAATAGATGCAAAGGCTCACAAGTGATGATATAAAGGATAATTTACGCTTGCAATGCATTTTTGTCCAATTAATAGATGGCCTGTGTGTTGCGTATTTTGCATGACAAAGGAGCAGAATATTAAACTGCCATTCATAATGAAAATGCACTTTGCAAATTAAAAGTGCCGAAACAGAAATTTTTCACCCTGTTTAGGAAATAAACAGTCCTTAACCAATTAAACTGCATTGTAATAATTCTATGATTTATTGCAAGTTGTTTAACTTTCAAAACTCGGCTAACCCATATTAAGGTTACAATCCATCATGTCTTGCTTGGAAAGCCAGCAAATAATGGCTGTTGTATTAGCTGCTTTTGATGATGGTATGAAAGAAGTATTAGCACTTGTCAACAAAACTGCTTACAACAGAACATTAGCATGCATGGGCTGCTGTACCTATTTATTATTCTGGCAGCTTCACACATATTGTTACAAGCTTATAAAACATTTTGTCGGGTGGAAACCGAATGTACACTGTTTGGTTTTCTGATAGACTGGCAGCATAAATGTCTGGGCTGACTTAGTTTAGTTTAAGTGTAAATAGAGACACAAATTCTTCAACCTGTTCTCTTATTGATACTGAAAAGTGCTGAATTATTCAGCAACCAACTCTTCTGTTTGTGTCTATCACAGTTATCAATTACCCATCAGTCTTCTTGTCAAAACAGAATGGATTAATCTGGCTGAAAACAAGACAAATAAATGGATACTATAACAGGGGTGTGGGGTTGCCAGACTGTTAAAGGGAAATCCAGGCAGTGACATTCACCGTCAAAAATGGGATCTCTGGATGAAGGGAGCAAATGGATCCCCGTCTAAGCCAAGAATGTACTCAGCTCACCATAAGTAAATTAATCTGCCTCCTTCAACTGCGGAGGCAACTCAGCACCGAGGGAACAGTTTGGCTGCTGAAACTCCTTGACTTCTGAAGACTTCTGGACAACCTGATTGTTTCTCTCGGGAACAGCAGCGACCATTCAGTTACATTCTCTTTGTAAACTGGGGCTCACCTGTTAAACGGGACCATTTAACAATGAAGTCATTGCTGGGAGCGCAGTGTCACTTTGTAGCTCCTGGCTGATTAGATAGGAGTCCCTCTTTCCACAGAGGGCTGGTGGAGTCCGTCCAGCATCTGTAGAGCCCAGCCTTTCTTTCCCAAACATTTGGAGTCTTATTTGGCAAACTCCTTGGGATGCTGCCTGGTTGTTAAGGGACATATTTTCAACCTATCTCATTTGGTCCTTCTATTTAAAAAAAAGGAGCAAGTAAAGTGCCTCTGATTTGGCATAAAAATTGCTGCCACGGACTGAATCGAGTTTTAAGTTCCCTCACCAGAAACTCGAAAGAATGTTATCGTAGGTGCTTCCACACTGGACTGCTTTACCGGTGCATTAACATCTGAAACCTTTGTACTGAGACAGAACCTCAGCTACTGGACTCGGTCCAGCTGAAAGCCTCGCCTTGCCAAACGTTCCCATTTGTCCCCCTCCCTGCCTGCCGCACCCTGGACTGTTGCAGACTCTCTCTTCACCTAGCCTGTGGGGTGGGGGAGTGGAAGGAGAACAGCCTGCCAGGAAAAGACCACCTTCCCTGGTGACAAATCAACGTATTTCATTTTAACAAACTCTCTTTTATTCCTTTTCCAGTGGATTTTATAAAGGATTTTAAGCAGTTAAAATGCAAACAAACAAAACCCCCAAATCCCTGTCTACATTTGGGAAGTTTGAGAGATAAACTGGGTTCCATGTATATCATTTCATTTCTTTCAAAGACTGAGGCTGAAAAGCTCCGTCCCTCATTTCTAGAACATGACCCCAATTTCCCCTTCATGTAAAAGTTTCCCAGAACTTCAGCATTGACAAGAAATGTACTAATTGGCCTGAATGAACTCTCTGTTGCTGAGTCATCATTTCCTTGGTATGTAATACCAGGGATCCCTAGCAGAACATAGCTGTATAAGACATACACAATCTTTCATTGAAATAAAGTACTGTTCCTGTTATCAGGTAACTGAATATCTCCTCAGTGTACAAAATACTGGTTCAACATGTTTTTAAAGTCAATTAAAATTTTTCTGTTGTTGTTTGTTTGTTTGCAAAGTCAGAAAGCAGGTTAGTTTAAGGGTGTGCATAATGGTCTTATTTATAAATTCCAGGTGCCATTCACTACTTTTTAATTAATTTATTTACTTTACATCCTAATTGCAGACCTCATCCTCCCACTCCCCTACCTCAAACAGCCCCTATCCCATGGCCTTCTCCTCTGAGAAGGGGAAGGCCCCCTCCTAGGTAACAGTCCACATTGGCAGGACTAGGTACATTCTCTCCCTCAGAGGACTGACAAAGCAGCCATTAGGGGAACAGTATCCACAGGCAGGCACAGCCAGCACTCCGCTTGTTGTGGGACCCAGTGAAGACCAAGCTGTACATCTGCTGCATATGTGAGTAGGGGGAGGGGAATAGGTCCAGCCCATGTATGCTCTTTGGTTGGTGGTTCAGTCTCTGGAAGTCCCCAGGGGTTCAGGTTAGTTCACTCTGTTGGTCTTCCTATGGAGTCCCTATCTCCCTTTATCTCCCTTCCCCCTTTCCCCCTGCCACTCCGCCCCCCCATCCCTGAATCCTTCCGTCAACTCTGCCACAAGACTCCCTGAGTTCCATGTAATGTTTGACTGTTTCTGCATCTGTTTTGGTCAGCTGCCTGGTGGAGCCTCTCAGAGGACAGTTATGCTAGGCTCCTTTCTGAAAGCATAGCAGAGTATTATTAGTAGGGTAAGCGATTGGTTTTTGCCCATGGGATGGGTCTCAAGTTGGGCTGGGAGCACCCCCATCCCAGGTCTCTGGCACATCCTAGATGCCTCCACATACCTATATCCCTATCAATTCTGATTTCTGTTCACTTGCCTGGCCCTCTCTCCCTGTGTGTCCCTATAACTGATTCCTGTCCCCTTATGTCTTTTCCCATCCCCTCTGCTATCCTGTTCTCTCTCTCCATTCACCTCCAATGGCTATTTTATTTCTCTTTCTGAGTGGGATTCCAGCGTCCTCCCTTGGCCCCTCCTTGTTATTAGATTCTCTGGATCTGTGGATTATAGAGAACATGGTTTTCCTGAACTTTATGGCTCATATTCACTTATTAGCGTGTTACCACCAGGCATGTCCTTGTTGATGTAACCAGCATCCGAGTTACATCCCTCAGGATGATATTTTCTAGTTCTGTCCATTTGCCTGCAAATTTCGTGATATCCTCGTTTTTAACCAATGAATAGTGTTTCATTGTGTTATACCAAATGGTAAGTCTTTTCACACTCAACTTGTCCAATCTTGAACCTTCTCTCCCCTGTTCCTACTTTCCAAAGTCCTGGCAAGTTGCTACATCTTTAGTACAGATATTCCCGCATGAACAAATTCCCTTATTTAATGATTTCTGGAGAGCCCAACATGAGGGGGTCTGCCCATCTCTATCTTTCTACTATTCTTCCCACCCAAAATCTTGGCCGTCATCTGAAATGCCCTCCGCCATCTTAGTTCCCTCCAGATCCCCATTTCGATGACTTTGCATGTGCTACATTGCCTTACTCGTTTGTAACTTCTTACATCTTGGACGATTTTCTAATTCCCTTCTTATAACCTGATAGAAATTCTACTGCTGCCACTCAGATGCTGTGGGACTGTGGTTGTATAAGCCTCCATTTCACCTCTAAAATTTGGGGTATTAGTCTACATAAGTGGTTTTCAACCTGCGGGTCACAACCCTTTAGGGTTTACCAACCCTTACACAGGGGTTCCCTAAAACCACTGGAAAACATCTATATTTACATTACAGTTCTTAACAGTAGAAAATTATAGTTATGAAACAGCAACAAAAGCAGTGTTGTGGCTGGGGTCACCACAACATGGGGAAATGTATTAAAGGGCTTCAGCACTAGGAAGGCTGAGGACCACTGGTTGTCAAACATTGTATGAGTATTCCAGAGAACGCAGAGCAGTGCTGGGACACAGAAGGAACACACGTCCAAGTCCTGCTGAGCATGACAACACCCGAGCTGACTGGAGGCAGGGTAGGGTCCGGCATCCTGGTCTGCAGCTGTGCCGCCTGCCTTCATTTTCTACCCTTTAACTCTTACTAAGTTAGCTTTGTTTTACTTACTTTAAAGGCGGGCAGTTAGAGAACTACACGTTTCTATTCTGGGGCTGACAAGGTGCCTCACTGGTTAAGAGCACTGGTTTCTCTTTTGGAGAACCTAGGTTTGATTTCTAGTATCCATAAGCATTTCTAGCTATCATTTCAGAGCATCTGACCTCTTCTTTAGACTCTGGGGCACCAGGCACACATATAGTGCACACATACACATGCTGACAAACAAACAAAAAACACACTTAAAAATAAATGAGAAACAAACAAAGCGATATTTCTATTCTTCTAGGTAGTTGTTAAGAGTAGGTGATAAGCAAATGCTTGGCAGAGTGCTGGGCCTATAGTAAGATCTCCATAAATATGGCTTGGCGTTTGCTTTAGTTAGGGCATCTATTGACGTGATAAAAATACCAGAACCAAAAGCAAGTGAGGAGCAAAGAGCTTATTTCTTCTAACAACTTTCAGGCTACACTCCATCATCGAGGAAAATCAGGGCAGGAACCTAGAGGCTATGGGGGGTGCTGCTCACTGCCTTGCACTTCATGGCTTGCCCATCCTATTTGCTTGAAGCATTCAGCACCACCAGCGTGGGAGTGGCATCAAAAAGAGTAAACTGGGCTCTCCCTAATTAATAATCATTCAACAGAATGTACCACAGATCCATAGGCCATTCTAGTGGAAATACTTTCTCAGTCGAGGCTCCTGCTTCCAGACTGACTCTAGTTCGTGTCAAGTTTAGCATTGTACTAGCATTATACTTGCAGCCATCTTTGAAAGTATCATTTTTAATATTAATATTGTTATTTTAGATGCCTGTTATACCCTAAAAAGAGAGAAAGAGTGAGTGGATTTGGGTGAGTGAGGAAGTGGGGGAGGATCCAGGAGAAGGGAAACTATAATCAGAATATAAGCTGCATACACACACACACACACACACACACACACACACACACACACAAAGCTTGCTCTATCACAGACGCTTTTAAATTTTTTCCTTTTGCCTCTCTCCTTCCTGCAGGGATCCATGGAGTTGGCGTGCCCCTCAAGGCTTTTTGCCAAGATTATCTTCCTTTCTAAACTAAGTTTAAGTCTTTTCTTAGGACAAATGATGTCTTCTTTCAGGCTGTCTTACCTGATTGGAGTGGAACAATGTTTATAGAGGAAGAATAGTCTTGGAATTTTGGATTTAAACACTGGTTTCTCATTAACTTTGAGCACCTAAGTCTTGTTCAGGTCCAAAAGTTCAATAGCCAATCCACAGAAAAGTTATAGGGGATATGTCTCTTCATTATATGAATTGCTTGACAAAAATAGAAAGTAAAATTTAGGTGTCTCAACCCTCCAATGATTATGAAGCCATATGAAGAACAACTATATTCTGTCTTGATTGTACATAAACATTAATAAATCATGACTATGATATTGATTTATATTCCTATTAGAAACTTACACTTTCACTTAATAACTCTCATCAAATAATCTTCAGAAGTAGTAGCATCTACATTAATTTTAATATTTGCAAACTCGGCAAAATGCTTGCCATGAAATCTATAGAATTCAAAACTTAATAGATGCTCAGAGCTAGTTAATACTAAGTTACCTTTCAAATGAAACCCCTTTTCCTCTCAGGTCAAAGAATAAAGAGTGCACTAATTAATGATAAAATGCACAGCACTGGGCACACTATGCCCATAGTTTGTTTTGCCAATTTTGATTTCAAAGGCATCAAGACTGGTTTCTGCAAGACATCTGGTGAAACTTCCTCAAGAGAAGTCACAATTACTGATACTCAAGTTTGATAAATGGTTTAGCAGAAATTGCCTGTAAATGTTTGATGAACCCCTCAAAAAATATTTGTTCTACTAGGTCCATATTTTGCTCAAGAAATAAGAGAGGAGTGCTTTAAGCAGTTTATGAATAGAGAAACCAAACGTCTAATTTCTGGGTTCAAATAAAAAAATAATTTGAGTTTTCTCAATTTCATCTTCCTTTTCCTTCTATCCTTTTCTTCATGCTTTATCCCATCTATCCTTTTCCCTTCTTCCTTTATAACCTTTCTCCTTTTTCTTTTCCCTTCAGAAATGTGTCAGTAGCTCTGAGCTGATTCATACAGGAAACCAATTTTCAATGGAATAAGCTCCCCTCCCACACATATGGCACAGAGTAAAGAGTCACTTGATTAAAGACAAAAATACAGAGCAGTGAACTGATTCCCCCTCTCCTCTCTCCATCCCTCTGTCCATCCCTCGTTTTCCTTCCTCTTTCCCCTTCTCTCCTCACCTCTCTGTCTGTCTGTCTGCCTGTCTGCCTGCCTATCTCTGTCTGGATATACATGCACACATATGCTAGGCTGACCTCGAACTCAACCTTCTTAGTGCTGGTATTATAGGCATCATCCACCATGCTCAATTTTGACAGTCTGAGATGGCCAAGTTCTAGGCTGTTCTTTGATAAGTCTGCTATCTTTCCAGAAAATAACCCTGCCTTGTAGGTCAGGATTAGGATACAGGGTGTAAACTACTTTTCTGAACATACTGAAAGCACAGTGAGGACTGCAGATCCAATGGCACATAAGGTGATGGCTTATCCCGTGAGACGGAGGAGACACGTCTCTCCGAATGGGAGCACCTTTGAGTGTGAAGCTGAAACTGATCACTGGTTCCTGAGAGAAGGGTGGAATCCAAGGCTGTGCAGAAGTTCTGGGTCAGTGAGTTTCCCAGCTCCTTGGGCCATCAAAGGGTTTAGACCTATACTGTACAGCTGGCCTTTGTGTCGGACCTTTCTTCTGGAAACTGAATCTTTGGGGAAAGCATTGGAATAATAGGATGGTAATAGTATTTCAGTTCAATGATGACATCTTCTCCCATCTGTCAAAAAAAGCAGACCTGGAACAATCGTCTGAGACATTGTATTGTTTTGACGCGATAGTAAAATATAGCAATAACACAGAGCTATTTTTCCTTTTTTCTAGCAGAAGGATAAACATAATTGTTTTCAAAATGGTGGTGGACAGGAGCCTCTTTTCTGTGTACTGTCCAGTTTAGGTGGGGGTTTCTACAGCAATAACTTCCTCCATATGCTGGGTAGTAATAATCTACCTTTTGTATTAGAATATTACTACCTGTCAGGTGATTATGACAAGCTCCTTCTCTTTGAGTTTTTTAATTTGCTAAATATGAATTGAATCACATTGGTGTATGCCTTACAATACCATCCAATAAACCAGCAAAAAAAAAAATGTCATAAGACTTCTCAAAGACTATGTTTAAAATTCATTATTTCTTTGCTTTTTCTAGTGGTCATTCTTTTTATTTATGGACTCCTATAGATTTTCATCTTGAGGTGTTGACTACATAATGATAGGACATTTATACAGCATAATCTCAGTGTCCTGAGGTCTTTGCTCTGTGAGAAAATACAGATTTTTAACATTTAAATTGAGGTTCAGGAAAGATGACTCCAAGATCATGTAATTAACAAGTAGGAAACTGAGATACAACCTAAAAGTTCTACATACACAAAGCCTGTCCTTCCCCTGTGTCATGCTGTGCTGTCTCAGGTGGATGGGATAAGGCAGATATTTATTCTAAGGAGAGATAGAAATCAAGTTTGGAAGAAATACAGAAGGAAAGACAGTCATGTGTTCTTCCTTTAGACATTAGGGAACTGTCTTATTTTCATATTGCTATGATAAACATACTCTAAATATAAAAATTAAGAGAAAAAGGATTTATTCTGCCTCATGATTCAAGTTACAATCCATCAGGTTAGGGAAATCCCATTTTCAAGAGCGTGGGGTAGCTAGTACATTGTACTCCCAATTAGGAAAGAGGGTGCTTCTGTGTAGTGCCTTTCTCCTCTTATGAACCCCAGGATCCCAACCAGGGAATTTTAACACCCTGGTGGCCAAGTGTTCCTGCCTGCATCAACACACTCAAGATAACCATCCACAGCCATGCCAAGAGACTGTCAAGTTGACAACAGTATCACAGGGACCTTCCCTGACCAGTCAAGACCAGGCACGAGTCCTCATCATAACCTGCTGTCATTCGCTGTCCAACCCCATCATTAAGTGATAAGTTCCGTGAGCACATTATTTTAAGAATGATAAGAGTAAGCCCAAAGGTTTGTAGAAAATAAATATAGACTCTGATGTCCAAAGCCTTCTGTTTTTAAACTTTTAAATTGGAAGTCCTTTGTACCTTATACATGGAAGAAGTCAAACACATGCTTTGCTAGAGTTGAGTAGATGTGTAGTCTTTTAGTAGAAAGTCTTGAATGGAAAAATGTGAACAGGAATAATACATGTATTTTAACATTTTTTTTTGAAAGAAGACAAACGCTACTTGAAGGTTTTTTTTGTTTGTTTGTTTGTTTTGTGTCATGAATTCATGTGATTAATAATCCCACTAGGGACCCAAACACACACACACACACACACAAGAATGAAGTGCAAAATGTGGTACATATCAGAAAAGTGAAGAATTTGATAAAGTGAAGGAATGGAATATACAAGTGAGAACCTTAAGCATTTGGTTTTTGAGGTGAGCTAAGGGACATGGAAGCACCCAGAAAGAAGATCTGGGCAGTGACTTCAAGAGCAACAGCCTTTCCATAGGAAGAAACAAACATCCACTCCGGGTTCTCTGTTTGAAAGACTGTCAGAAAACTTAGCTCCCCAAGTTATCTGATCACCTTTAGATTAGAGAAATGGTATTCTACATTGTCACAAATCTCTGAAGGCCAGCTTAATTTATTCAGTTCAGTAGTCATTGGACAAATCATCATTCTCACTATCACTATCAAATGAAAATAGATTTGCCTAGAAGAAAACTCACCACAAGGAATAACGGTCAAACTCCTGTGGTAATGGAGTTAGTTGAGTCACTCGCAGAGCAATTACTGAAACTTAACATTTGTTACAGAAAATAAAAAGCGGGTGTCAGCTTTAGCCTCCTTTCCTGAGGAGGGGTGGGCAAGAAAGCAGTTGGTGATGGACAGAAATGTGGGTTTACCTCCAAGGAGACCACCAGTAAGAACCCAACCATGCTGTGTGCTGTGACACTCTATGAACCTGCCTGTGCAATTGTTTGTAGAACCTTCTGTAAATTAATCCTGCTGGACTAGCAAATAAGATTACAAGATTTCTAATGAGCCTTTGAAACTGACAGTTTCTATGGTTGTACATATGATTATTCCTGTTGATCTTACAGATTGGGCAACATAGTAAAACTGACTATAGGAAGAAAGCAAGGACTGAGTTGTGAATGTAAAGTCTAAGGGGTTAAGTGATAAATTGAATTTCTGTGAGTTGCAATTAGTATTTGTAGAATATCTCGTCACAATACTGTCATGAAGTCTATATAGAATATAGAAAAAATTATACTACCTTTGAGGAACTTAATATTTCTGTATGAAGACTTGGATACTATGAATATATGTATATATGTGTGTATGTGTATATTAAGTGGCTTCTCTGAGAGTACAGCTCATCTTTGAGAACATACAGTCCTTGTTGTGTGTACCAGAACTATGATTATTTTGTATTCCTCCCATTTCCTCCTACCTCATTCTGCTAACTTGTTTTCTTCAGAAATTGATACATAATTTTCAAGACCAGTGTGGAGTCTCATATTTAAAAATTAAGAATTTCACAGGACTGACAGCAGGTAATGAACTGGGATACATCTAAGCATGAAACTGCAGAACAATCCAAGCTGCATATCAAGGAAGCCAGTCCTGCCTCCTTTTGGTAGCAGGGTTTCAGACCTGCTACTGTCTGCTTTGAGTCCTCCTATCCTGACTCATACTTCTCCCATTTTACAGAAGCCCAAATTACCTCATCACACCAAGGGTTTTTGGGGAGCTTCCCTTGATTATTATAGTGCTGGCTGATTCCCAGTATTTTTCTCAATTGTTTTCTTTCTAATTTATTTGGAAGAAATAACTATGTCTTGTTTCTGCCCACTAGACTGTAAGCCTCTCAGCAAAAGCCACTTTATCTTATTTGTTTCTTCCTGTCCTTGTGGCTCCTCTAACAGAACTCAGAATAACTAGGTTTCTAGCAACTAGGGTTTTGACAAACTACTGAACAAGCTAGATTACCGTAGGGTTTTTCTAATACATAAAGGCTTTACCAATCTACAAATTTGTATGCTCTAATAGATTCAATTAATATAGCACATGTGCACATGAACACACAAATAAACCAATGAATGAGATCCAAAGTGCAGCTAATACTGTATGTTAAAGACAGTCTTATCCAGTGTTTTACCAAGTGACTTATCTTTAGCATTGATACTACATTCTAAGAATCTTCATTCTATGTGACTTTCGTAACAGAAAATTACTTGGTACATGAGACAAACTTCCCTTCAGGCCATTGGTCAGTGGGGTCCAAGCGATCCCCCAAACAGTGTAGGTTATTACTATTGCTATTGCACTTTGTCGCCTCTCAGAGCCTAAAGGTTGAAGTCACCACACATCAGAGGTAGCACTTGAGGGAACTGAGAAGGATCTGACCTGGAAGTCTCACTCCTGAGGCTTTAACTTGCAAAGTATTGGAAATGGTTCAAAACATTAGAAGGCATTATGCAAATTGCCATGGGGAAAAAACCAATCAAATTCCTACTGAGGTGTACAGCTTGCAGACACAACAGTGACTGTGTTGCCAAGGTGTCCCCAGTGGTGCAATAGAGGTACTTTTATCTTGGAGGTAACCAATAGCTGTTTAACTGGATGTAGGGCCCACTTAATATGAGGTACTCTCCTCCTAGCCAACTTCCTGTGACTGGTGCAGACGCAGACTCTGGACTCTAGATGAAAACCCACTGCTGCCACTTCTGTAGGCCCGTATAATTTCTGAGTGCAATCTAAACCCTTCTCCTTATACCTGTGAATAAGTGCTGTTCTCAACTCTCAACAAAGAAGCTTCCCCCCCCCCCCCAGAATACAGAGGTTATTACAGAGATCCAGAACTTATTGAAATACAGAGAATAAATAACCATGGAGTGCCTAGCTCCAGTGGATACACCTAAGATACAATCCCTGCACTTTTAAAAAACATTTATTTATGTATTACCTATAAATATACCATAGTTATCTTCAGACAGAAGAAGGCATCAGATTTCATTACAGATGGTCGTGAGCCACCATGTGGTTGCTGGGACTTGAATTCAGGACCTCTGGAAGAGCAGTCAACACTTTTAACTACTGAGCCATCTCTCCAGCCCACAATCCCTGCACTTAAAAATCAGGGAATACCATCAAAGAGCAGTTGGAAGGGTTGTGGAAAGAGCCAGAAGATAAGGATTTCTGCTGTGAGATGCTGTCTTCTAAATAAGACAAGAGCTGCCCCAATAAAATAGCAACCCAATGGTTACCTAAATAAGACCTGCACTACGACTTCAATATTGCCTTGCCAGTGTAACCAGGAAGTCTCACAAAGCCCCTCTCCTTAAGGAGGAGCCACAGATAATGAATGGCTGCTGAGAGAGAGAGGATCAGTTTTCTCCTGGGGCATTTGCTTGGTTATCAATCCCAGATGCCAACATTCAATCCCAGCAACAACATTCAATGCTATCTCTGTCTGTCTCTGTCTCTGTCTCTTCTCTCTCTCTCTCTCTCTCTCTCTCTGTGTGTGTGTGTGTGTGTGTGTGTAATAATTATAGAAGAAGAGGTCATGAATTCAAGATGGAGTGGGGGAAGAATTGGGTGGGAAAAGCCAGGGGTGCAAATGATGTAAATACATTATTCATGTATTAAATTCTCAAAGGGAAAATATGTATTAAATCTTGTTATAGTCACTATAATTACTATTGATAACAGAATTATTAAGGTATTTCTAAATACTATAAGGAAACATGAATATCTTTGTAAATTTCTACAAGGTTCCTGTAGAATTAAACAAGATTCCTGTAATTAAACAAAGTTACAAAATTATTCCAAGTCCTTGCAATTTCCACTATCCTGAAAATAGGTTTGGCTGAATTAATCCAAAGCTCATGCTAGATTACAAAGCCTCCCATTGCATCTTTATTCTGTTTTCTAAATGCAAGAGTCCAAAATAATGACTCTATAAGATGTAATTTTGCCTTTTGGGGGCCCCTTAACCACTTCTGGCAAAGGGGTTCTTACTCTATGCAGATCACCTGGTGTGTGTGTGTGTGTGTGTGTGTGTGTAGTTTCATAGTTCCTACCTGCAATTAGAAACAAATTACTTGCTGAAAATGATTTTGTGTATATCATTTCAGCACTAACTACTCTACTTAGAAAACAAATAAAGCTCAGCAAGTTGTATTTAAATATATTTATGCATTCATGTATACAAAGCACACACATATGTGTGTATGAAGAATAATAATCCAAAAAGTATACTAACTTGAGAACGGAGGTGTATTAAAGGAATTGGAGGAAGGGAGGTTGGGAGGGAAAAGGGGAGGGAGGGAAGGCAAAGTGATGTAATTCTATTTCAATTTAAAAAACATACTTAAGAAGGAAATTAACAAAACAATGTAAAAGCAGTGGCTATTGAAGACACTTTCACATATTCAATAAGGCATGAGACCGAAGGCTACATAGAGGAACATTTGCAATTTAAAATATTATTCTCCATAATGAAAATGTAAAGCAGTCGTTCAGTTTTATTCAGCATGGCAGGTTAGGAATCCCCGTGAAGCTACTTTGCAGCAAAGAGTAGATTAATAATTCAATTTGGCTCAGAACTGGGCAGTAGGGTACCACAGCCCTTTTATTCTGTAACCAGCTGCTGACCCTAATATGGATGAACCAATTAGATGTCTCTTTTTAATTGTTGGGTGACCCATCTAAAACTCACTAGGAATTTCGTTTTAAACAACACTCACGGTCTGAGATGACCTTAGTTATCCCCTGGTGGAGGTGCTCGATACGACGGAAGTGCACAAAGGAGCTCAGCAAATGGGGGGAAACTGCGAGATCATTTTAGGCTGTGTTCTGTAAAAGAACGTCTTAATATAATGAGGCTTCTCGGTCTCCCCTGGCGGATCGTCGGCCCTCTCTGATAACCCCACACAAAGTAAATACTGTTCGTCTGAAGTTACATTTGCTTCTTGTTATCACAACTTATGCCACTTAATTCATTATTCAGCGACTCCACTTTCTTGTTTATTAGATGCAAGGTAGCTGCTTATCCCCATAGGCCGTGTATGCAAAAGACTACTTGTAATCCTGTCATTTCAACCCTCCCCAGACTTTCACATTGCTTCAGGAATTAGGGGGAAAGAAGCAAACAATTTAGATTTATTCCTGATGATATTAAATCTTCACATGATAGGGAATAAAAAAGAATTGAATGCAACTGAAACTTGTTTGTTTGGAGAGTGGCTTCGGATGCTCTTTTACATGGAGACTTAGCGATTCTCTCAGTGTGTACAATGAATATCCTGAGCTGTTCTTCCCACATTAGGAGAAATAGATTAAATGTATTTGGCTCTTTTTATTGTATAGGCTGTCCTAAAAGCATTCATTACTGCCTTTCAACTATATTTCAAAGACGCTGACCAGCTTGATAGCCCTTGTACTGAACCGGTGCTACATGCACCTTAAAACTGAGTCCCTGTTAGGCTACAGCTCTTAGGAACCTTTTTTTTTTATTGAGTGTTATATCTGGCAACATGTTGAAACATTAAACATCTTTAACACAGGCTTTTAAATATTATTTTTGGCTGTCATCATCAAGATGTGATAAATATATTTTGAATGATATAATGTGACTTTGGGCTCTGCACAACAAGCTACAGTGGTCAGATACTGTGATTTGATTTGGTAATCTTATGCTATTAAAATCATTAAAATGTAAATGAATTGCTGAATTAAACACACTTTTGCTGTGCTCTTAGAGAAATTAATATTCTATAAAATTATCTGCATAATTATACACAGTGTTGTTTACATACAAGGAATGGGGGAAGGATGCAAACCAGAGGCTGAGGGTAAAATATTTTAGGCTATGTGCTGAAGTCTTCTAAATATGGAAACCTAAGTGGTTGTCCCAGTTCTGTTTCCTTAGCATAACAGCACACGGTTCTAAAAAGCTTTATTTATTTAAATGCCAAATAACTCCATACATTTAAAGAATTCTCATACATATAAAACACACAGAATGTATTTTAAATCTGTGCGCTTTACTCACAAAACTAAGAGGCAATTATTCTTTTCAATTAACTTACTTCCCTAGCTAACTGCTTGAATTTCCACATTAGTTCATTAACAGAAGCCACAGTGAAGACTTCAGTGCAGCATAGCTCATATAGACATGCAAAGGACAAAAGACTCAACATCTTCAGGAAATAGGGGCCATTAAAGAAGGAGTCTCATTTGTTGAATAGAACTGTGACTATTAAAACAGTATGTATAAAATCATTACAACTCTTCTAATGAAAGAACACTTGAAAACTCACAGTCCTGGTGCCTGTGGGTATCATCGAAATGACTGTCATTCTTCCAAAAATCACCCAGATTAATATATTGATGAACAAACTGATTCACCTGGATAATTAACCTTTACTGTAGCCTTACCTTCTGTGCAGACTGATGTTTTCTTTTCAACTTAAGGCATAAGTCTAACAGAACTGTGCTCAGTAAGAACACCGCAGAAGTCAGTCATTAGCTGCCATTGTAGGGAACTGATATTAGTGATTAAGTTGTACAGGTTTTTAAGCTGATGCTCACCGTGGTGCCCTTTTAAGGAAAACAGCAAACAGAACAAAATGAAGCTAACAAAAAGGGCTAATAAAACACAACTTTTCTGTTGATGACTTAGATGCATAGCTTTTTTCATTATCGTCTAACTTGGTTTCTACGTGTGGGAGATTTTAAAAAGTCACCCCGTGATTTTTTCACGTTGAAACCCTGTGCGCGATAAAGATATTTAAGCTGTCGGTGTAAACTGCTTCTGTTTTCATTTTGCATTTAATTTCAATGCCAGACTCAAGGCATAAATTTTTCATCACCTGCAATGCTATGAATAAAAGATTAAAAAAAGAACCGAGGAGAACTTCTAACACATGCAGTGCATGCAGCACAATGTGCAGACGCGGGATTCATAACTAGATGGTTAATTTCCATCATTTTTTTACACCAGGAATAAGATTATTTGGGCTAATACATCATGGAGGCAATTTTTCAGTATTTTATCTCTGCCAAGTTCACGTTTGGCTAGTTTGGGCCATATAGGCCATCCATTCCACTTGCAATCTGCAGTACGCGTTCTAAGATTTAGATGCTACGAGGTTAGCACCGCAGAGGTCTATTATGCTCATATTTTTAGAAAGAGACTCTTTAACATCATACATTTTCTTTTAGTCCATGGAATAGCATGTACATTAACCTTGCCTAGAAGTTCAAAGAACTAAGAATTACCAAAATGGCCCTACTTCAAATCAGTTCCTCATTAAGCTTGCTTCATGTTCTCAGTGAACAGACATAATCAATCAATCCTAGGAGGTAAACAGGTGGGCTCAGAGCTGAGGAGTATGTGTGTGTGTGTGTGTGTGTGTGTGTGTGTGTCTGTGCATGTGCACAGGTCTATATGTGTGTGCCAGTGTGCATGTGTGTATGCATGCATATATGTATATATACAACTTAATGAATCTATATCTATCATCTATATCTGTATCTATATCTATTTCTATATCTATATCATCTATATCTAATCAATCTATATCTAATCTATATATATATAATTTATCTATCTATCTACCTACCTACCTACCTACCTACCTACCTACCTATCTATCTATCTATCTATCTATCTATCTAGTGCATCTCCCCTCTCACCTTACTGCCTTTCTCGGGACTCAGCAAAGAACATGTTCTAATTCTTGCCAAGAAACTCTTGATACCTGTAAGGAAAGGGGAGAATGTGTAAGCAGCAGTGTAGGAGAGGCAGCTTGGGGGCAACTGTGGAAGATGGAGATTTCTGTGTGTAACACAGCGCTTCTCTGTCAATGGAAGCTAGAGTGGGAAATTAGCTGCTCAGTGCTCTAGAAGAGAAGCACATGATGTTGGTGGTACTTTTCATTTATGAAATTACTATTAATAAGATACTTTAAAGATTTTTGCTATACTCATGCCTGAAAAGATCTTATTTGGTATGGAATTGATTTGCCTCCAACTTCCCAGAAATATGACAGTCTTGTAAAAATGTGAAAGTGGAAGATTTTCCCTTGAGGATTGACTTGAGTTTGAATCTATTAGTGAAGGATGAAGTGAGTTGCTGAGGACTCGGTAAAATGAGGACCTGTTTAGGACACAGGCATTTGCAGCCCTGACACACGCTTGAGGTCCAATGTGCATGATTCCTGGAGATAATTACCACAAGGTCTTTATTTCAATGCACTCCCTTCATCCCTGTTCACATCTCTCTACCTTACATCTTTGGGCATTGTGGAATACATCAGAGACTAAAGATTTGAAATTCACAGACTTGTCCTATCATTAACTCTTATGGTAGTTCATAATAACTACTATTTTCTTATATATAAATATCCTGAAGAACATTTTAAACATGTATTCATTTTAAATGAATAATTTAGAAATTTAATTCATTTAAATGACTTCATTGCTCAATTGTGATGAACTAGATAAAAATATAAGTTACTTTATATAATGTTAATTTCAGGTAAAATATAGCACTCAATTGTATGTTGTTTATATTTATAGAATATTCTTACTGATTTTTAATTTTTATGTTAGACTTTGAATATAAAACATTCATTCACTAATGAATACATGCTTTATATTATCTGAGCTTTGATGATATATTGTTTTCTTCAATATCCAACTTTCTCCAATTGCTTTAAAACAAAGTAGGAGAGAATATGCTTCTAATCATGGATTATTGGTACTGTGCAACACTGATCTGTTCAGAAACAGCCTTTCCCTATCAGATAAAGCCTAGAGGCATCAGATCCAAAAGCTGCCTAGAAGTAGATGCAGAGTTCATATATGCCAATGTTCCTGGTCACAGAACACTTAGAACTTCAAAAGAGTTCTTGTTGCCAAAAAGAGGGAATAGCCAATAATTTGGGTCTCTGGCTCATGCTTACTTGTAAGAAGTTCATATTAATTATTCTATAACAATTTAAGAGCTCTCTAGTTCAACTTAATCACTCTATAACCTATGAAATACTCAAATAAATGAAAAATGCTGTATTTCCTTATCAAAAGAGAAAAGAAGACACACAGGAAGAGATTACGGTGGGAAGCAAATTTTTTTTTTTTCATTGAAATGTAAGACATAAAAAAAATCTACTTTCTAAGAGAAATTTGATGGAGTCCTTCCTAGATGTCATATGCCAGGCTAGAAGATTTAATATTCTTTGTGGGTTTAAATTCTCTTTATCATGCATTTCTAGAAGATATCAAAAAATTAATTTCATTGAGGCTGTCAATCAAACACATCACATAAAACAAAGGTTATGCTTTGCTAGTCTGTCTTTTAAGAAAATATTTGAAGTCTATGTTACTCTATATGGCAGGAGCATGGCTGAATGGTTGTTTGGGTGTAACACATCATCAACTTTATATTATTAATAGAAAGCCATGCTGCCATGTTGATGTGGGCTGAGTTTCTCAACCAGCAGCTTCATGTTTGCTGGTGTGTGATATTAATCAAGTAATTACTTATGGTGAAATACCAAATACACAGTACAATTTAAATAATCATTTTAGTTGGGCACGTAGATTAACTATTCCCATTTGATCAACTCTGGGGAGTAACTTTCAACTTCATTAGCCATCTAACTGATTTTCGTTTGGGTGTATGTTTGCACATATAGAACTTTTACTTGAGATTCCTTGTACTTTGTCCGCACGAACCAATTTAAATTATTGAAGTGGAATGGGTTTCAATGTCCACCCATCATGTAATGAGCGCTTCGTCTACAACACAAGGCTTCTTGCTGCTATGTCTTCACAATACTTTTGTGGTGTTTCAAATTCAAGCTTTATACTTTCAGTGAGCCTAAAATTATTGTTTTCTCAAGTTATTTGTAAGTTGCAGACAATAGTCAAGTAACATATGGTTTAGACACCCTTAGAAAGAATGTGCAATAATTCATGAGTCACACACTCCCACACACTAAAGTTTCTGGTGATTAAGTGTCTTCCAGGACCTATAGTGCTACCCTCCAGTTGCGGTCCCACCGGTGCTAGATTAGCAGAGTCGACTCTGGTTTTAATCCTGAAAACAATCTTTTGAAGTTTCAATTATACATTTTCTAAATATACCATTTGACAGTTCATTTATTTAAGAGACCCCCATGTTTTGGAAAACAAAATTAAGAATAAGTTTTTATGTCACTTTCATTTAAAATGCCTATCTGCTGACCTTCTCCTAAATTACATGATTTATACAATCTCTGGAATCTATAATGTAAACATATTATCAGTTAGAGTTATTTTAAATAGTAGTATTCTTTTATCTTAAGTATGTATTCATTTTGTGTCACTCGGCATGCATGCTAATCATGCAGTCGGTGTGCTTGGATATCCTAATTTGTCCCTGTGATTTATAATTAGTTTGAGTTGAAGTCCAACATAAAGTAATTAGAAGCTTCTAAGAATTGTTTTCTCACGATATATACATGTCTGTGGATATAAAACTCAAAGATTTTCTTTCTTTCATAATCTACTATAATATGGTTACAAGTGCATTGAAATTCATCTTGTTAGAATGGTAGTAATATATCCCACCAGGACTACTGTTCCTAGTAGCAATTTAAAATAATTATTGTGAGACTTGATGCTAGACATCAGGTTTGCAATAGAATTACAATGAGGGAAGTGTATTAGAGACAAAACATTGCTGCAAGAAAACTTCATAATGGTGCAATTTGGAACTAAGCCTCAATTTTACAGTAATAGATTCTCTTTATGATGGTACAAAGGACTGAATGCACTTAGCAAATTTAAATCTATTATTAGTCACACTTTGTGGATTGCGGTGCAAAACGGAGAAAAGAAATTAGCTTTTTAAGTATGTCCTTGTGTAAAGCAGGTTCTCGTAAGAACAGTCTTACATAAAATCTCCCTCTTGCAGCTCCAAAGCAGAGCCAGCATTCATAACAGCATGCAGTTGTCCAGGTTACAAAGTCTCTCCAAAGAGTTCTATAGGTCTCCAATTTTAAATTGTAACTTCCTGAAATCTGGACACATTTAACACTGGTACATTTCTTATTTACAGAAATAGAGTGTATAAGAGGAAGGACAAATTAAATTGCTGTCCACTGCTGACTGTAAGTCATACTCCTTGAATGACGACATACCTATAGTTCATGCCAGTATCTCAACAGTGACAGGGCTGGAATTCAACAGAGTAAGTCAGTGAGGTGTGGCACATCTGAAGGAGGTGCAATTACCACTGTGGTAGAGGAAGCTAACAGAAATTCAAAAGATTATAATTCTATTTACTTCTTAATTAGAATATCACATATTTGTTTCAATTATTGTCCATTTCATCTAATCTAGTAGAATGTTTTATAATGATATAATTAAATTATGATGTAATATGTAACATTTCAATAATGTTTTTATCCAAATACACAAAGCTATTGTTGTCATCTTTAGGAAATATTAAATGTTATTCTTATCAAAGAACTTCTGTTTAAAACTTTATCTGTTAGAAACAACAAAAATCTTAGCCAAATTCAGAAAAGATAAAGACACATAAAAACGTTGAAGGGTACAATGGTGGGGGCAGACAGATCAATCACCTTTAAAATGTGTCACAGCACTGGTACTGTGCCTATAAACAATACCTATAAACAATCCAATGAGATCATTAAACAGTTTTCAAATAAATTATCTAATTTGAACCTCAAAACTTTCGATATTCTGATATCTTCAATTTCTTCAGTGTATTAAAGTTTTCATTGTACAAGTCTTTTACTTCTATGGTTAGATTTATTCTGAGTTACTTTTGAGACATAAATGTTAAATCTGTTGCTTTAGATATAACAGCCATTTTTAGAATATTAATCCTACTAATCCATGAACATGAGAAATCTTCCCATATTCTGGTACCTTCTTTCATTTCTTTCTTCATCAATGGACTCCCCATCAAAATTTCAACACAATTCTTTATATAAATTGAGAGATATTCTCAAAAGTTATATTTAAACATGAAAGACTCAAAATAGCCCAAACAACAGCAAACGATGAAAATGCTCAGAAGTGACTGGCCCTGCTTTAGCCTTATGCCACAGAGCCATAGTTACTGGAATAGCTTGCAGGGAGTGAAAACAAACTCAGTGATTAATAGAAAGAACTAAAGACATACTGTCACAGACAACTTCTCTTTTCCCAAAAAATAGAAAATACAAACTAGAGGGAAAAAATACATCTTCAAAAACTGATGCTCGTCAAACTGGACAGCCGTGTGCAATAGAGTAAGACTAGATGTGTACCCCACACCCTGAAGAAGACTCGCTCTATTCCTGTTCCAAGGACTTCTGTGTGGCATCAAAGGAGATCATTGTGCAAGGAAGAGGCAAGCCTACAGAATGGAAAAGTTATTATCTACACATCTGAAAAAGTGCTAGTTTCTAGCATACTCAAAGAAAACCTCAACTCAAGGAAACAGACGCTCCAGTTAAAATCGGAAGTATGAAGGTGTCAGCAGTAGATTTGGTTCAGGTTTCATGGCCTCAGCAATCATGGGTAGTGCTGGCCATGAACCCCCTCCCCCTCACCTGGTAGAGCCAGCTTTAAGTCCAATTAGACATCTTTGGTTATCCCTAAGACATAGGTACCGCTATTATACATTTGGGAGCACCTCTGTGATAGTCACTGTGCCTCATGGGTGGCTCAGCTGGTAGGATTATTGATTGATTTCTATCAATTGGCAGCTTGCATAGGATCTTCCAGTACTGTAGGCACTAATGCAAAGTCCTCTGTCTGAAATGTGTGCTGACCTTCAGCAATAGCGACATACCTTCAATATGACCCAAATATCTTGTATGAAATTCTCAAAGAACTAATATAAATATTATTTAAACATTTTTAAAGGAAAAAAAGGAGTTTGAAGATGTGCGTAATAAGCTTTATTATATATTGTTGATGGAAATGTAAATTAGCATAACTTGTTTTGAGGGAAATTTGGGACATTTGTTAAATATAAATAATTTAACACATAAGTATTTAGATAATAGCAGTTCTAATCAATTTTCATAGTTTTAGATACATATCTTTTAGAACTATAATATGTCAATGCAAAGATACATACATAAACCATATATTGCCACAGATTTTATAATAATTTAAAAGTAAAACATTAGTAAATACCTAACAACTTGTTTGTGGTTAGATAATTTATAAAAAAAATCTATGTTATAGATTATTAGAAAAAAATTAAAAATAAATTAGATATGGAAAAATAACTATGTTACAAGGTAAGGTAGGAAAAGACAGAAGCGTTTCTAAAATATTCCTTTTTTTTTTTGTATCTAAAAAGGACATATACATCTATGTATATGCTTATATAGAACATACAAAGCCCATTCTTCAGAAAGGGCTATGGAGAGAGATCACTCCATGAATAAAGCCTTAACATCCAAGCCTGAGGACTGGAGGCTGGGCTCCCAGAACCATGTCAGGCAGACATAGTAACAGCAGTGCCTGTTCTCCTGTGGGAAGTTAGGAGGCAGAGATAAAAAGACCCTGAGAAGGTCTCAGACCACGGAGCCTCGCAAATGTCCTGTAGCTGTGAACAATGAAGGTTGTCCTCCGACCTTCACATCTGTGCCATGGCATGTGCACAGAAGTTCTCACTCTCTCTCCCCCTCCCCCTCCTTACCCCTTCCCCGTCTCTCATGCACACAGACAGAGAGACAGAGAGACAGACAGACAGACAGACAGACAGACAGACACACACACACACACACACACATACACAGGAGGGATTCCCACTAAAAAACTGTAAGAAATGATCTCTTGAATTGGTTTCAGGAAGGCTTACTGTGCTAAGATGTTCTGTGTTACTTTCAATGGTTAAAAATAGCTAACTATAAAACTATAAATACAGCCACATTGTTCTTGTCTTAAAACTTCAGTGACTTAATTACCATTACACAAACATCATGATAAGTGAAGCTTTGTGGCTTGTAACACTCATAGTGAATTCCTTCTCACTCCTCCTTGCTCTTAGATTTCACCTCTGGTCTTAACAAACTTACTCAGGTTCCCAAAGGCATGTGGAAACATTTCTTTCACAGTCTTCAGAACTGCCTAGCTAAGTCTTCTCTAAGGAGGCCTTTCTGTCTCTTTTTACAGCATATACCATAGTTAGTGTTTATAAAAAGTACCAAATCCTTTAGATAACAATTATCACCTTCATGGTTAACAGACTAGCAATAGGGCTGTGCTCACGTGAGCATCTAGAACTATATCAACAGAACAAATTCAAAGACCATTCTGTATTCCTATTAATATGGGATGGCTAAAATTTGACTGAAATACAATAAATACTTTGAAAGTAAAAGAGAAGGTAAAGAATGAGCTGAAAGTAGTTAATTGGAGGTGAAAACTGAAACTTAAAAATTATCAGTGAAGGTGCAGCCTCAGTTGCAATTAGTGCCCCAGGATGGACAGTAGTGTTTTGGAGATGCCAGTACCATGAGATGACCACCAAGAACAGCAGCGGCAGTGGAGAACAGGCAGCTGGAGCCTAGAAGACAAGGCGTGTGCTACAAAGGGCACAGCTGGAGAAGTGACTCAAGTCCTTGGAGGAACCCAGAAGTTTGTAAGTAGATTCTAGACATTGGATGATTAGAGACTGATTTTTCTTGACTGTGACTGTGCCCTTGTTTTTCTTCCCTTTTGGGGGAAGAAGTGAGACCCACAGTTAAGAGACTTTGAATTGTAAAAACACTTTGATTTTTAAAAGAGACTGGATATTTTAAAGGTATTGCAATTTTAATATGTAAGAATTGGTAAAGACTGTGGGACTCTTAAGGTTATTTAGAACTTGGGGATGAAAAAGAAAGTAAGAGCTGAGGCTTAATAGTGCTGTGTTTGTGTGTCAAATTGAAAAGTGGTCAACTGTACTGGCTGGTTTTGTGCCAACTTGACATAAGCTGGAGTTATCACAGAGAAAGGAGCCTTAGTTGGGGAAATGCCTCCACGAGATTCAGCTGTAAGGCATTTTCTCAACTAGTGATCAAGGTGGGAGGGCCCAGCACATTGTGAGTGGTGCCATCCCTGGGCTGGTAGACCTGGGTTCTATAAGAAAGCAAGCTGAGCAAGCCAGGGGAAGCAAGTCAGTAAGTAACATCCCTCCATGGCCTCTGCATCAGCTCCTGCTTCCTGACCTGCTTGATTTCCAGTCCTGACTGCCTCTGGTGATGAACAGTAATGTGGAAGTGTAAGATGAGTAAACCCTTTCCTCCCCCCAAAACAAAAAAACAAAATCACAGGAACTGTGACAGGTGAATATTTAAAATCTAACCAACAGAACAGGTCCAGGCCAGGTATGGAATGTGAACAGCACAGTGTTTGCTTGTTTGTTTTCTGTGTCCCAAGGGATAGAGCTTTCATAGTCCTGGATTGTATGCCAACCCCACAAGACCCAGTGTAGACTTACTACACTCAGCAGGCAGGGATCCTCAAGCACTAACTAGACTAGGCAGCCATTGACCTTTATCGACCTTGGGCAGAAGGAAGTCTTGCTGCTGAGCCACACAAAGGACCCCCAACTGGTCATCTCATAGGGATTGATCTTAGGCCAGTAAGTACTTCGAATCTGAATCTTCATGGAACACATAAAACACACATAGTGGCCCGCTGGAATCAGGGTATCAAAGGCCCGCTTGTCTTTCTTATCTGTAGCAACACTAAGAGGCTGCAGCTGATACTTTACTTCTCTTTCTTGTACCCAAGTCTAGTACGTGGTCTGTCTGCCTGCACCTTTCACTGTTTCTCCCCAGTCATCTAGTGAGTGTAACCCTGTCACTTGCTTTCTGACAAATTCTTTTCCTCCACTTAAATATCCATTTTCCCTTCACATCTGCCAGCAGAAGGTTCTTGTGCCTTGGCAGTGTATTCCCTTTGTAACCCATATGTTCTCTCCATTGGGGAGCATTTCTACCCATTTGCTTAACAGCCATGAACACTAATCACTCCTCAATTTATCCCAACTTTTCCAGCAGGAAACTCAACATGCCCCAGAACAGAATCACGACATTCAGCCAAGACCTTTTTCTCCATTGTGTCTCATTTTGTTAATGCCATCACCTTGGTGTCAGAGAGCCAAGCTAAGGAGATTGCATATCTTTGTTTGTTTGTCCCGTGGCTGTGCAGTTATCAGTGCTGTCGAAGTTTTCAAGGTTACTTGCAGTCTCTTGAGTCCCATTGCTCTATGCTTTACCCTCTGGCATCTCTGGCTGGGCTAAGCTCCTGTCTGTTCCTCCTCTTTTGCAGGTCTATCTCATCTGTATATTAGCACCATTTTCTGATATAGCAGGGCAAGAATTTTCTAATGAGTTGTCAGGCCAACTGGTGTGCACATTCATTCTACCTAAATCCAAATGATGTTTCCAGTCTTGGAACTGCTCCTTGTATATTTCCTACCTTGCACTGCAACGAAACTGTTTTCAAACAGTGCAGCCCCCTCCCCACTTCTGCATCATTGCCATGCAATTTCCTCAGCCCAGCATGTGCCTCTCCGACTTCATCTGGCCAGCACCAATTACTTCTTTCATTCACTCTTACAAAGTCATCTCTTATATACAATAGTTCTTTTCTGGCTTCAACTGAATTAAGTCACCTGCTCTGCTGTGTTCTGATAGTATATTAACTATATATATGTGGTAACTTATTATAATGTATCTTTGGGTATACACACTGCTCACCTGCTTCAATGATTAACTTTGAGTTTTTGGGGGTTTTTCAAATTGTCTATGTCTTCACCATTCCATTTCTATGTATCTTCCAAGCCCCACAGATAAGGTTTTCAGTTTCATGTAGGTCAGCTATGTCATGTGCTGCTATGTACATTTCTGAATCTGTGCCTATACTATTACTCCTTTTAGGAAGAGGGCCTGTCTTTTCTCACCCGCGGTTAAGGGTAATTATATACTAAGTGTGTGTTCTATTAAATCTGTACTTTAGTTTTGAGGTGGACTCTGCTATATGTGAGGTTGCCCTCAAACTCACTTTGTAGCTTAGGATGATCTGGAACTCCTAATCTTCATACCTTTATCTCCTAAGTGTTGGGATTACATGTATGTACTAGCATTCCTAATTTTGAATCTAGACTATTTGCATGGCATGAATAATCTCAGATAAACACATAATAGGTTCATTCAGCTATGTAAATTGTTATAATTCAGACTTCCGTATTAGGATGGCAAATTCACATAGTTCAGCCTCACTTTTATCTTTTTTTTACTATTAATTTATTATTCATTATCTTTGTTACTACTTGGTTTACTTCCAAACTTGTCATTGGCAAAATTTTATGCAGACAATATGTAAGTGGTTTTCAAAGGAGGTTTGTGAACACCATTGAGCCCCAAGACATATTCAGATAGCCATGAAATGAAAATACGTTTGAAAGTAAAAGTGAAATGAAATCTGCTATTTTCACAGCAATGAAACATGCACAGAAGGTGCTAAAACAGTGATGAGCAAGGCCGCCTGTGCCTGTGTGTGCATCCGTGCAATAACAACAAATTTCAGTTGTGCTCATAACACACATACATACATACACTCAGGTATATGTGCACACACATACATGAACAGGCACACATACATAAATGGACACACACACATGCATAGGCACACACACATGCACAGGCACACACACATGCACAGGCACACACACATGCACAGGCACACACACACACACAGACACACACATGCATTGACACACACACAGACCCCTTGAGTTTTATTTAAGAATGCTCTTGATAAAATAGACACAATTCCTATACAATCTTATTAAATCCTTGTCCTTGCATAAACACATATTTATTTATTTACTTCCCAAATGTTATCTCCACTCCCAGTCCCCCCTGCAGAGTTCCTCAGCTCTTCTCCCCTCCCCTTCTCCTCTGAGAGAGAATCACCTCTCCCCTTGTATCCTACTATCCTGGTGTAATCTCATCCTGGTCTCTATAGGATTAGGCACATCTTCTGCTGACAAGGCGGTCCTTCTGATACATATGTGTTGAGGGCCATGGACCAGCATGTGTGTGCTCTTTGGTTGGTGGCCCAGTCTCCAGGAGCTCCCAGGGATCCAGGTAAGTTGACACTGTTGGTCTTTTCTTCGGGGTTGCCATCTCCTCGAGAGTGTTAAATCCTTCCCCTAACACTTCTACAGTGTCCCTTGACCTCCGTCCAATGTTTGTCTGACATACAGGTATTTTTAATAGTTCAGTAGAACACCAGGTACACAGGAAGCTTCTCACATTCACATTCTTGTATAATAGCTGCCAAGGAGCAAGGCACTCATGCAATTGGGGCACAGATGGAACTAGCTACATTTGTCATAAAATCATATTTTTATATGGGGTCTTTGCTTGAAATTTTTTCAAACATGAACAGTGTAGTTGTCATTTTATGGAAAATTGACAGTATTTGTTACTAGTATTAAATTGGATGTTTAAGTAAAGTCAGAATTTTTAGAAAAGTTGTGTCTGATATCAAAAAATGACAGGTTCATAATATTTAAGTATATTCCTAAGATAAGTGGTATTATTAAAATTATTACTTTGGCATTATATAAGAGAATGTATTCACATTTTAAGATCTGTTTAACTTAGCTAATATGTTACATGTTATAGGGAACAAAGGAAGTCATGAAAGAATGTGTGAGGAACAGGGGGAGTCCTGGGGTGGTTTGTTTAATTGATAAGAACCAAGGCCTCAGATGTGGCAAAGCCTTTATTCCTAGTGTGACTATTGACAGGGAATGCAAATATGAGTGCTTACTAACAGTTGTTCCGAGTGTAGAAAACTAGCCCCTCTGAGGAATGAAGGGCTCTCCTACGGAGCTCTCAGACTGAGCCTAACTCCTCTTCCTATACAGAGAAACAGCATGGGAGACTTGCTGAGCTCCCTGATCATTGCAGTAGTTGGTGTTCCAGCAGTGAGCTCAGCCTGCTGATCCCAGGGCTTTTCCACTTGTGTCTGTGTCTGTCCTTCATTCATTTCCATAACACTCCAGTTGGGTCAACCCCCAAACCACCTACCACCAAGTCAATCAGACCTGATGCTACCAGGCGGTATATGGTAACAGGCTCATTTACAGAGCAAGATGAAGTTCCTTTACATTTCAGTGTTAAGACCTTGCTACCTTAGCATATAGGCAACTGCAGATCTCTACATCTCCTTTTGTACTCCCAGTCCTCATACCCCCAGTCTCATCTTCAACTTGGTAGCAGAATACTTGCTATGGTCTCCCTCTTTTCTTTGACCTCATCCTCAAAGAATTACAAAGATCTTCTCCTCCAACCTTCCTTCCCCAGACTCAGCCCAGTATCCCAGGTTCCAACACCAGCAGGCATTCACTGGGAACAGACCTGCTGAGCAGCCCAGGCAATGGGTAAGCCAACTGAAGACTTTCACCAACCTCAACTTATTCCTTAGTCCTGTCTCTATCTCTGCAATAGACCATCAACTGTATTCTTCCTTCCATATTGGCCCTCGTCTCTGTGGATCCCACAGACCTTCTTCTGACATCCATAACCCCACTATTGCCCCCAACTCCAACAGACACTCCCTGATAATCCACAGATCGCTCTTGCCAGGGAAGCAAGTAAGCTGTCTGCAGATCCTCCCCTCTCCTTCTGTTTCTTTACCTCAGTGGTTCTCAACCTTCCTAAAGCTGCAAATCTTTAATACAGTTCCTCATGTTATGTTGATTGATTTCCAACCATAAAATTATTTTGTTGCTATTCATAGCTGTAATTTTGATACTGTTAGGAATCATAATGTAAATATCTGATATGCAGGGTATCTGCTGTGTCCCCTGTGAAAAAGTTGCTTGACCCCCCAAACAGGGGTTGCAGTCACCGGATGAGAACTGCTGCTCTAGATCCAACCATCACCTCATTCCTGGGGTGATCTTCCTTCACTGAATTCCCCCATTCTAAGGAGGCAAGATAAGTAGATAGTGGTTGAACAGTCTGCTCCCCTCTCTTCTGTGAACCCCTTCAGAACCCTAGTCTGTCTTCATTCCTGAACACAGTTGACCTGGAAGCCCTAGTGTGCACACTTTACAGGTCCAAAGAAAAATTTCTACCTGCCAATTCACAGCAATCGCAATCACAAAAATCCACTGAGGAAACAAATTAAGAAGCAAAATTCCCAGACAACAAAGACAAACCCAGACATCAGCACCTTTGATTATCCCAATTCAGGATGCCTAGATGACAGTGTAAAAACACACTCAACAAGAGCCAGGGTAGTTTCCACTAAACTTCAGCTACCCTAGAACAGAAGACTCAACATAGCTAAAGCATAAGAAAAAGAAAAAGCTGTAACACTTTTTTTTATAAGAATTATAGAGGTCCTTAAAAAGGAAATTAATAAATTCCTTAAAGAAGTCCAGAAAAACACAAACAGTGCAAGGAAATAAATAGACCTCTGAGGAAAATTTAGGAAATCAAACAAGGAAACAGTAGAAGAAAACTAGTAAAACTGTTAAAGTTCCTGAATATGAAATGGAATTAATAAAAAAACAAAACAAACAACAACAACAACAAAAACCAACAAAAATCAAACTGAAGGAATTCTGGAAATAAAAATTTGGGAACAAGACCTGCAGAAGCTTCGACAACAGAATACATGAGACAAAAGAGAGAACGGAAAGAGATTCTAAAATGAGACATACACGAAATCTGGGGCATTATGAAAGGACCAAACCTATGAATAATAGGAATAGAGAAAGGGGAAGAAACCCAGCTTCAAAGGCCCAGAAAGTATTTTCAACAAAACCACAGGAGAAAATGTTCCCAAGCTGGAGAAGAAGATGTCAATAAAGATACAGGAAGCATAAGAACAGCAAATAGACTGTGCCAGGAATGAAAACCCCTCAATATATAATAATCAAAAACACTAAATATACAGGGCAAAGAAAGAGTATTAAAGAATGTTAAAAGCTGTAGGGGAAAAAGACCAAATATCATATAAAGGCATATGTATTAGAATTATACCTAACTTCTCAATGGAGACTCTAAAAGGCAAACAGGCATGGTCAGATGTGTCACATATTCTAAAACCACAGATTCTGGACTATTATATGCAGCAAAAAATTTCAGTCACCAGACAGGAAGAAAATAAGATATTCCATTACAAAGTCAAATTTAAATAATATCAATCTATAAATCCAGGCCCACAGAGTGTGCTAGAAGGAAATCGTCAACTGAAGGATAGTTATACCCATGAAAACACAGGGAATAAATAGTCTAAGATCAGCAAAATCAAAATCAAAGAAAACACACACACACACACACACACACACACACGAGAGGGGGGGGCTGAATGGCTCTTTGATTCTTGTGCTAGTCTTGGGGCTCTTTTCCTGCTGTTCATCCTTGGTGGACTCCATGCAGTGGGCAAGTGAGCTCCCTGGAGATGGCCCACAGCTTTGCACAGCTACAGTAGGTGAACCCTGGGGAGGCGCAGCCCATTTATCCCAGGCTTGCCTCTTGCTGCTGTGCCTTCTCATGCTTGTCATTGCTGTATTCCTCATTTCTCTGACCAGGCGTGATTGGGCAATGAAGACCCCTTTCTGCCTATAGTTTGTTATGATTGCTTCCTGGGTGTTAGACCACACTACTGGGAAAATTTCCTGAAGATAAGTATGAAGATCAACTCTTATAAAATAATGCTGTTTAGATGTATGAATCATTTTATGGAATTCCTTATTTGATTTAAATAATTTTAAGAAGTTAGTTTGATTTAAATAGTCTTAGGAAGTTAGAGTAATTGATAGAACATTTAAGAAGATGGTTTACGTTGCTTTGCCAGTTAGAATCAAGAATAAAATGTGACCCTTCCTCATAGAGTATTAAGTAAAGGCTGCATAGGATGGAAAAGGCATACAGAGAACTTTCATGAGTTACAGGCATGTAAATTACACTAGGAAGAAAAATAGGCTTGGAACAAATTAATGACCAAGGAAAACTTTCATTCTAGGTTAGGTCCATGGATGAAGCCAGAGATGTGCACAATGGTATGAAAGGTTATGAAAAACAGAGTGGGTAATTCTATTGCATAGAAAATACTGCTTTGAACCTATGGAATGAAGGATAGATAAAACTACTACTTTGAACTTATAACCAACATTCCTGCTATAACTCCCTCTTGTGTAACATTTCATTTGTTTTTGAATGAGGTGATTATTTTCCTTATGTAGAGAACTTTGTCTTAGGGGAAGTATAAAAAGGCTAAAAGAAAAAATAAAGTTACAGCTTGCTCTACCCACCAATTGTGTATGTGTGCATATACATATATATGTATATATGAGTTCATATGTCTCTATATGTATATATGAGTATGTATACATGTATACACATAATGCTCCAATCAGCACTATCAGTGCTAATCACCTGTCACTGTCAGCAGGGGGGGATTGTTTGCTGTCAGCATATATACATATGTATATGTGCATATGTATATATGTATTTGTGTATATAAATGTATATATTTATCTTTATACACTCATGCGTATATGTACATGTTTATATATGTATTTAGGCATATATATGTATGTATATCTATCTATGTATTCATATGTGTATATCTTCATATGTCTATATATGTCCACATCTATGTATATAAATATATATGTAAATGATATATGTATGTGTACATGTGTATAGGTGCATGTGTGTGTATATATGATGTAAAATGTTAGAGCTTGCTAGAGCTTTTCTTCATCCACTAAACGTATATATACATTGTCAGCACTGTCAGCAGGGGGTGGGGTCTACTGCTATCCGTACGGACTTCACATTTGCTGCCTTTCTCCATTTACCTTGTAATGTTGAAGTTTACCTTTGACCCAGCCTGAAAGTGTTGCTTTTTGTCTTATATTTTATCACATTTGGTTCTTATTTCTCAGAAGCTCACTCTTCTTTTAGGGAGAGGCAGAAAGAGAGCAGATCTGGAGGGGAGGTAATCTGGGAAGAGACTGGGAAAAGTAAAGGGACAGGGAAATATAGGATATATTGTATGAGAAAAGAATCTGTTTCCAATAAAAAATGTTTCTGCAGAAAAGAGAAACTACTGCCTTTAGGGTGTTGGTGTAGTCTTGAAAAGGAATGTCCAGAATTACTTAAAGCGATGATTAGGATATTCTTCTTTGGAAGGACAGAAGGTGGATGCCTCACTCCTTCTTAGAAGGGAGAACAAAATGCTCATGGAAGAAAATAATAGGACAAATAGAGGAGCAGGGATTAGAGAAAAGATCATCGAGAGACAGCCTCACCTGGGGATCTATCCCATATGCAGCTACTAAACCCAAGCACTACTGCTGATGCCAAGTAGTGCTTCCTGGCAGGAATCTGATATGGATGCCTCCTCAGAGGCTCTGCCAGAGCCATACTGATACAGCTGAGCATGCTTGCAGCTAATCTTTGGACTGAACATGGGGTCCCCAATGAAGGAGCTAGAAAAAGGACTGAAGTAGCTGAAAGGGTCTACAACCCCATGGAAAGTACATTATCAAACAACCAAACCCTCCACAGTTCCCAGGAATAAAACACCAACCAATGAGTTTGGATGGAAAGACCCATGGCGCCAGGTGCATATGCATTGTCTGGCATCAGTGAGAGGAGAGGCCTTTGATTGAGAGAAGGCTAGTTTTGGCAGTGTAGGGGAATGCCAAGGCACTGAGGTGGGAGAGGGAGTTTGGGAAAGGGAGCACCTTCATGGAGGCAATGGGAGGGGGAGGGAAGATGGGATTGGCAGAAGGGATAAACACTTGAAATGTAAATACAGAGAATATCCAATAAAAATAAAAGATATTTTTCTTTTCCAATTATATGTCCATGTGGTGCCAAGTGTCTTTCTGTACTTCAACCAAAGTAACAAACCTAACCAAACTCAATGCTGAGTGTCTAGTACGTAAACAAGAGCTAGAAGCAGGAGAAAAAGCTTGAGCTTGGCTATGGCTACATAGAAAGGTAAAGGCCAGCCTGAACTACATGAGACCGTATACAAGAAAACAAGTAATAATAATAATGGTGATTTTTAAACATGGAGCCAATGAAGAGCAGAAAAAAATAATCTAGCTCTGGTTATATATGTAGAGACACATGAAGATAAGGCAAAGGTATGTGTCGATGACGGTTTCTAGATTTTCTTTGGAAAAATGTATGCTTTTTAAATGAAACATTTGGGTTCTTCAATACTTATAAGGAATAGTAAGGATCCTGAGATTTGAAAGCTACATGACATACTCACTATCCTGCATTTAATGAGCCCATGGAACACTGCAAACGGAGCAGAAGAGAAGGCAGAAAAGTGCGGCTCCCCTGGAGCCCTGTCTCCACCACTTGGCTGTTACCATACCTGCCAGCACCTTTAGACACATGTAAGGACTGAATATAATCCAGACATCTGTGAGGCATCCTGCAGAGATCAGTCCACTGAAGCTGCATCTTAATTGGGAGAGTAATTATTCTCTTTAATTTTCACCGGAAGGAGACTCTGTAGATTTTTGTCACCTCGCTCTGGACCTGAATATCAGAAACAATTCTCACTTCTTCATTTGGTTTCAAACCTTAACTACAAACCTAACTGTCATGGAACATTTCCTGGGCATCTGGCTTCTGAAGTGCACAATGCTGCAGGCAGCTTTGAACCTGTGCTGGTCACAGAACTCCTGTGGGTGGGCTAGCAGTGAGACTGGTCATGGTGGAACTCTAAGTCACTGCTGCAGGAGATATCAATCATGGGAGAGGGTCCACAACACTTCAAGAGAGCAACGAATTGCAGTCTCCAAAGCAAAACTCGGCAAGATTGCTTACTAATGAAAAGCCAGAGTACTTACTGATTTGTTATAGGCACGGGGCCAGATAAGAGGATGTCAGTAGCTTCAGTCCCAAATGAAAATAGACTCTACGCTGTATTTTAGGGAAAAGAATGGTTGGTCATTCTCTTCCTAACTATTCAGTTGCACCTGTCCAGTAGTCCTCAGAAACATAATCTTGTGAGCTGAAGTACTCCAGTAAATAGATGAAACCCAGTTTCTTCCTAACCATTCCTTCCTCAGGACGTTCCCACTCATATTTTTAAAGATTTCTTTTAAGTTCAAGGTTTAATATAATGACATCATTTTCTCTTCTCCCTCTTCACTCCAAACTCCCCCATATTCCCCTTTTTGCTCTCTGTCAAATTCAGGGCCTCTTTTTTCTATTAATAGTTGCTACATGCATATAGGTATGTGGTTTATATATATATATATATATATATATATATATATATATATATATATATATATATATATTTCTAAGTCCATGAATACCACCTGTTAAGTTACTTATAGGTATATTTTTCGGGGATGACCATTAGTTACTGGATAAGCAGTTGGTATCCACTCCCATGGGAAAGAATATTTCTCTGCTCTCAGCAGTCCTTGGGTCCCATTCTTATTTTACCAGTGTTGTCTGTGGAATACATTGTTCTCAGAATGGCATTCCAGATATTCTTGTAAAGCTGCATTATCTCATGCTAAGCTTACTGCAGGCCATCCATTCATCCTAAAGTCCACAGCACAGTGTTATGTGCAATGTGTGTACGGTGCATATTATTGAATAAGTACATCACAAACTGTCAAAGCTGCTTCTTAGTTGTCCACTGATTCCTTATTGGGCCTGTGTTCCATGTGGGATCAGATATGAGGTGGCGCTGACTGTGGTAAGATAAGACAGGACAGACATGGCTCCTTCCCCTAAAGCCACCAGAGTTCACTGGTGAAAACTAGTCTTCTTAACCAAGAGTTATGTTTTTAAGTATTTTCTTTTTCTTTCTTCTTTTACTCACTGAACTCATTTTGTTAATGTCATCAAGGTCTAGAAGTGAGGAGAAATAAAATAAGTGTTTCTTTCCTTAATACAGTAATTCCTTTGAATATCTTTAATTAGATCAATGAGTAAAAAAAATCATCTCTGATGTGGTAATGATATGACAAGCCTATGACAACGTAGAACTTAGGTTCAACAAATACCATGTCATTTATGCAATAATTATAATTTAAATGACATTTTGCCATTAAAGTTATTATGTTTATAAAAATGAGAAGAGTTGGAAAAGGTCAAAATTATAGTCAGAAATATAGCTCCGTAGGAGAACACTTGCCTAGACTGTGTGGGGTCATGGGTTCAATCCTAGTACTAAAAGAAGAAGAAGAAGCATAAATACAAGGTTTTAAAATGTAAGAGATCAGGATTCATAAAAGAATAGTAGGAAGAAAGCTAATAGGGTTTCATTGCCACAACTTCAAAGTGATCCTTGAAATGAACACAGGAGAGGATGTTGTTTATATAAAGCAAGTATATCTGATACAGAATAGAAAATGTATGCCAGAAACATACATGGTGTGCCTATATATTGAGTCAATTTGAGTCAATAGCTAGAAGCAACATAACTCATCTGAGGGAGAAAAAAGCTTACATTGTAATTTACAGGAACTCACATCCTTCATGTACTATGCATGGAAAACAAAGAATAATTTCTAGGTGCTAAGACAGTTAACTTGAGCACGTATTACAGAATGGGGTCATGGTCTTTCTTGGGGGACAATTATATGAGGCTATGTCTATATAAGATAGTTAAAACACACTCTCCTCCCTCCCTCACTCCCTCACTCCCTCACTCCCTCACTCCCTCCCTCCCTCACTCCCTCCCTCACCCCCCCTTCTCCTGCCCTCTCTCATCATTTGAAACTGTTGGGTGACCTTGAATGCTGTGTCAAAAGGTAGTAACTACATTTTTGAGCAGATAAAGTTAAGGAGACTTACCAAGAGACAAAGGGTTATTCATTTAAATGGTCTTATAATCCATTTCTATTTTACTTGTCTCACTTCAGCAAAGCAGCCTTGAAGGCACACATTCCAGATACTGCGCTGATTGGTGATGAAAGCTGAGCTCTGTTAAGCAGCATGCAGAGTGGGGAATGTGATGTTTATGATTACAGCCCTGTATGGATGCTGGGATAAAGATAAAGCTTAGCAGCTTTGGCTCCGTTGAGGGTTGCATCCAGAGTCAATGCATGCCAACCCGAAGAAATACTCATTGGCTGAGATAGCACAAGATGGTAGAGACATGGTAGGAGCACTGTCATATTACTCCAGAGCTTCTGTTGAGCTCTCACCATTTTCAGAAACTTTCCCCTCTGGGGAAGAAGAGGACTTGTGAATTGCACTCTCACAGGAATCAGATCTTAGCCTGTGGCATTACTGGATGACTAGGTGCCCTTCTGAACCAATTACAGTGGCCACTAGCAATAGAATAATTAGTTCCCTCCCCAGCTAATCCACGTTCACCTAAGGTGCACATATGGTTCCCTGAAGAAGCGAGTCATAGTGGTACCTCCAAAGGCTTGACATTAGATTTCCCAAACAGTGAATGTCCAGTCTACTCCAAATAGAAATCTTTTAATGTATTCTGGAGATTTATTTGTCTTTGTGTTTTCAAATGGAAGCTTAACATACGGAGAAGGAAAGAGGGAGATATATGAATGGACAGCTATTGGAACAAAGTTCATTTTTCACTTTGATAATCAGGCAAGTTCCCCCAGAACGTCTTCAAATGGTTCTCAGCACAAGGCTTTCACAGGTCCCACTTAGCACAATCCAATCCCATCTGAACTAAATGTAGCATTGTTTCTCCTCATCCTAGAGATAAACTTAAAAAAAAACCTGCAGTAACTTATTCTAAAGGCCAATCTTGTTATTTTAAGAAATGCCAAACTTCCCTAATGGGGATTATTGGCAGGAATAATATGATTACTATATTTTTACTATGTTTATGTAATAATGTTTCCCTTGCATTGGCACATGATTGGTACTAAAAAAATGTTGGTTGAGTAATAACAAGAATGAATATTTGGTTGGAAAAAATACTATAGCACCATACTAATGGGTAATAGATGAGATTCCTGTGGTCATGTAATGCCAATTTAGGAGACATCACCAAACATTGTCTATGACAAGTTGTCTCTCTCTGGGTTACTGAGGGGCTGCCATGCTCTCTCAGGTAGCCCTCTGAGGCTCATCAGTTACCATTTGCAGAGCTTGCATTGTGTGCAATGAAACTGGACCTGGCATCCACCAAGCCCTTGGTCTTTCCATGTAAAACAATGCGCCACTTCCCCCACAGAGCATCCTGATTAAACAAATTAACTATGGCACTGCTTGCAAATACACATGCTAGAGTACAGGAAATGAACAGATACAATGGCCAAGTCTGTATTTAATTTTAATTAAATTTCATTCTGTAGCTCAATTAATCCACATCTCCAAATGTCAGTAGGACTTAGGCCAATGGGATGACATCTGCCACACCGCACAGCACCATAAAACCTTCACTGCATACTAGGTCTCTGGACACATACCAGAAAAAAATGAAATATTTTATTAAGTCTGCAGCAATGTATAGACGTTTAACTCAGAGTCTAATGGAAGAACACAAACCAGAGAAGGAAATTGGAGAACACTGGTAGTCATGGCATGACAAGCAGAGCTCAATGTCCTGCCCTGTGTACTTTATTCGATAAGTTGTATTTGAGTTTTTAGATGCTTCCTGCACTATGACCTGGCTGGCTTCCCATCTGTCCAGGTTTATTTTCTTTTACTTAAGGAATACAAACTTTGTTTTTTTTCTGAGGCACGGGATTGGTGGGAAAGGGGGTAATTATTCTACACAGAGTAGGAAACAACTACATTATCTGTTTCAGCATATTTGATAGAGAAAGCCAGAGTGACTTGAGCTGGGTATTGACAATCTTCCACGAATACCTTTGTTTTAAATAAAAAAGTCAGATATTATTTTTATTGGATATTTTATTTATTTACATTTCAAATGTTATTCCCTCTTCTGGTTTCCCCTCTGGAAACCACCTATCCCTTCTTCCCTCTCCCTATTTCTAAGATGGTGCTCCCGCATCCAACCACTCACTCCTGCCTTCCTGAGCTGGTATTCCCTTACACTGGGTCATCGAGCCTTCCCAGGATCAAGGGCTCTCTTCCCACTGATGTCCAACAAGGCAATCCTCTGCTACATATGCAGCTGGAGCCATGGGTCCCTCCATGTGTGCTCTTTGGTTGGTGGTATAGTTCCTGGGAGCTCTGGGGGAGATTTGGTTGGTTGATATTGTAGTTCTGTCTATGGGTTGCAAACCCCTTCAGCTCTTCAGTCCTTTCTCTAACTCCTCTATTTAGGACCCCATGTTCAGTCCAATAATTGGCTGTGAACAACCACCTCTATATTTGTCAGGATCTGGCAGAGCCTCTCAAAAGACAGCTATATCAGACTCCTGCCAGCAAGCATTTCTTGACATCAGCAATAGTGTCTGGATTTGGTGTCTGTATATGAGATGGATCCCCAGCTGGGGCAGTCTTTGGATGGCCTTTCCTTCAGTCTCTGCACCAAACTTCATCTACGTATTTCCTCCCTTGAGCATTTTTGTTTCCCCTTCTAAGGACTGAAGCACCCATGCTTTAGTCTTCCTTCTTTCTGAGCTTCATGTGGTCTATGAATTATATTTTGGGTTTTGGGCTAAGATCCACTTGTCAGTGAGTGCATACCATGTCTCTTCTTTTGTGATTGGGTTACATCACTCAGGATAATATATTCTTGTTCCATCAATTTGCCTAAGAATTTTATTAAGTCCTTGTTTCTAATAGTTGAGTAGTACTCCATTGTGTATATGTACCACAATTTCTGTATCCATTCCTCTGTTGAAAGACAGCTGGTTTCTTTCCAGCTTCTGGCTATTATAAATAAGGCTGCTATAAACAAAGTGGAGCATGTGTCCTTGTTATATGTTGAAGCACCTTTTGGGTATATGCCCAGGAGTAGAATAGCTGGGTCTTCAGGTAGTACTAAGTCCAATTTTCTAAGAAACTGCCAGACTGGTTTCCACAGTGGGTGTACCAGCTTACAATCCAACCAACAATGGAGGAGTCTTCTTCTTTCTCCACAGCCTTGACAGCATCTGCTGTCACCTGAGTTTAGCCATTCTCACTGGTGTGAGGTGGAATCTTAGAGTTGTTTGGGTATACATTTCTCTGATGACTTAGGATGTTGGACATTTCTTTAGGTGCTTCCCAGCCATTTGATATTCCTCAGTTGAGAATTCTTTGTTTAGCTCTGTACTCCATTTTTTAATCGGTTATTTGGTTCTCTGAAGTCTAACTTCTTGAGTTCTTTGTATATACTGGGATACTAGTCCTCTATCAGATGTAGAATTGATAAAGATCTTTTCTCAACCTGTTGGTTGTCGTATTGTCCTATTGACTGTCCTTCGCCCTACAAAAGCTCTGCAATTTAATGAGGTCCATTTGTTGATTCTTGATCTTAAAGCATAAGTCACTGGTGTTCTGTTCAGGAAATTTCAATGTGTTGCAAGCTCTTCCCCACTTTCTCTTCTATTGGTTCCAGTGTATCTGGTTTTATGTGGAGGTCCTTGATCCACTTGGACTTGACCTTTGTACAAGAGGATAAGAATGGATTGATTTGCATTGAAAGAAACAAAGGCAGGATCTGGGTAATTCAGACAAGAGAAAGGATTGGAAGATATCAGGTGCACTGTTATCCAGAAAAGTAAGAAAGAGGCATTTTCAGATTCTTCTATCAAATAGCCTTGACACCTAGGCAACAACTCTGGATGTGTTAGGAAAGCACTCTAACTTGCAAACAAACTATCGGCTTCTTTAAGATTATCAACTTTTTGTAAGCTATAGACACATTAGGATGATTAAGAAAAAAGAAGCTTAAGCAGAAAGGAAGATACTGGCTTAGAGGGAAGATAATAAAAAAAAAGAATGTGAAACCTAGCATTCTTTTTCAGAAAACTGAACCAAAAATCACAAGGTTGAACACAAGCAGTCTTCATGCACCAGTAATTCATAAGAATTCTTTTGTGTCATTTTCAGGATCTGAGGTAGGAATAAAGCTGTATATACTTTACTGTTCTTTGTATTTATTTTATATTTTCTTTACTTGTCATAATTCTGCAAATGGAAGAAAATGTGATTTAGTTATAAAAAAGCTTTGAATTTTACAGTCAGCATTTGAAGTTATGGAACCGAAACTTAATCTAATACCAGTGTGAAGGGAGCTTCTGAGCTATCACAAGCCTAGCTTCTGAGAGGTTTAACTGATATGTGTGACTAGAGTCTTTGTCTTGTTTTTGGTTTTGTTTGTTTATTTGTTTTAGGAGCTGTGATAAAATACCTTGGCAAAAGCATTTCCAGGTTACAGTGGATCTCTGCAGAGAAGACAAGGCAGAATGCACTTGAAGCACCTACACACAGTGCATTTCCAGTCCAGTGGGTAGCAATGACGCATGGATGACTCTCATACAGCCCAGAGTCCTCACGACAGGTCTCCCTGACAACATGCCCACAGAACAACCTGATCTCAATACCACCTTATTAAGACTTTGTCTCCAGGTACTTCTAGATTATGTGAATTTGGCAACTGATACTATCCATCAGTCCAAGCATACTGAACTTGAAAAGGAATCCCGAAATGTGTAACTAATTTAGTAATGATTAGAGCATCAGTCCATACGAAGAGCAAGACATAGTGTGTTATTAATAGTCCAAATATACAAATGAGAGAACTGAAGTTCTAAGAAAGAGCTTTAATGGAGCTCATGAGTTAACTGCTCCTAAGAAATTCTTACTGTATAATAAGTATACTTAAAGCAGTCCTGCTAATGTCTAGAAATTTGAAATATGAAAATGCAATTACTGAATATTAACTATATTTTTCAAGAGCCCAGAAAGGGAAGATCTAACTATGATGTTGTGACATACAGTCAAGAATCTAAACTATGGTCAATACTAACTTAGATTTCTTAGTTGACCTTTATCTTGATGTCAAGACCCCAAGATAGAGAGAGCTACAAAGGCATTTCTTATAACACTGTAGGTCTATCAGGCAGGCAGCTTTTATTTATAGATTGCTATTGTCAGAAATAACATCTTGTCTCCAATGAAGACCACTTAAACAACAAGTTGAACAATTAATTCAAAGCTCAAATCCACGTGAAGCAAGGACCTCCACATAAAACCAGATATGGTGAATCTAACAGAGGAGAACTCAAAAAGTCACACACCAGAGAACCAAATAACCCTATTTCAAAATGGGGTATAGAGCTAAACAAAGAATTCTCAACTAAGGAAAACTAAATGGCTGAGAAGCACCTAAAGAAATGTTCAACATCCTTAGTCATCAGGGAAATGCAAATCAAAACAATCCTGAGATCCCATCGTACACCATTCAGAATGGCTTAGATCAAAAACTCAGGTGACAGCAGATGCTGGCAAGGATGTGGAGAAAGAGAAACACTCCTCCATTGTTGGTGGGATTGCAAGCTTGTACAACCACTCTGGAAATCAGTCTGGCACCTCCTCAAAAAATTGGAAATAGTTCTAAGTGAAGACCCAGCTATATCACTCTGGGGTATATAACCCCTAGAAAATGCTGCAACAAATAACAAGGACACATGCTCCTCTATGTTCATAGCAGCCTTATTTATAATAGCCAGAAGCTGGAAAGAACCCAGATATCCCTCATCAGAGAAATAGATACAGAAAGTGTGGTACATTTACACAATGGAGTATTACTCAGCTACTAAAAACCATGACTTCATCAAATCTTAGGCAAATGGATAGAAATTGAATATATCATCCTGAGTGAGGTAGTCCAATAACACATACACACACACACACACACACACACACACACACACACTCACACACACACACACAAGACCACATATAGTATGTACTCACTGATAAGTGGAAATTAGCCAAACAGAAGCTTGGAATACCCATGATACAATTCACAGACCATATGAAACCCTAGAGGAAAGAAGATCATAACAAAGAGTGTTTGCTACACTCCTACTCAGAAAAGGGAAGAAAATAATCTCTGGGAAGTAGAGGGAAAGAGGGATCTCGGAGGGTGAGAGGAAAGGGAGGGAAAGGGGGGCAGTTCAGATATGGGAGGAGATGGGGGAGAAGTATAGAGAGTCAGGAATTTGAAAGAAGGCATGCAGCTGTCAGGGAGGGAATATTTGGGGTAGCCACGAGAAAGTTCCAGATGTCAGGAAAGCAAGAGGCTTTCAGGAATCAATGGGGGTTGAGATTAGCTGAAATACCGAATCAAGGGGAGATAGAGCCTGTAGAGACCATACCCAGTGGATCAGCATGGTCTCCCATTAAGGGATGGGGCCACCTACCCACCTAAAAAATATTAATCCAGAATTCCTCCTGTCAAAAGAAATTCAGGGACAAAGGGTGAAGCTGAGATTGAAGGAGAGGCCCACTTAGGGATCTATCCCATCTGCAGACACCAAATCCAGAAATTATTCCTGATGCCAAAAAGTGCATTCTGACAGGAGCCTGGTATAGCTGCCCCTGAAAGACTCTGCCAGAGCAGGACCAATACAGATGCAGATGTACACAGCCAAACTTCAGACTGAGTGTGGGGACCCAATGGAGAAGTTAGGGCAATGGCTGTAGGAGCTGAAGGGGTTTGCAACTCCATAGGAAGAACAACAATATCAAACAATCAGATCCCTCAAAGGTCTCAGGCACTAAACCACCAACCAAAGAGCACACATGGGGGGACCCATGGCTCCAGCTGGATATGTAGCAGAGGACAGCATTGTCTGGCAGCACTGGTAGGGGAGCCATTTGGTCATGTGGAGACTTGATTACCCAGGGTAGGGGAAAGCTAGGGGGCTGAGGCAGGAATGAGTGTGTGGGTGGGTCAGCACCCCCATAGATGCAGGGGGATGGAGGAGTTGATAGACAATTGGAGGGGAAACTGGGAAGGAGGATAACATTTGAAATGTAAAACAATAAAAAAGTGGGCTCATAGAGGCTGAGCAACTGGTGGGTGGGAGACCTGGGCTGCCGGGGAGCAGAGAGATCTCTGCAGAGTGCACACGGAAAGTGCGCACCCTACCTTGCCCTGCCCTGCCTTGCCCGATCCAGCGATTGGGAACAGAAAATTAGAACTTCTGTTTCCACCCAGAGGCGACTTCAGGACGCAGAGCATGGCCCATCTGACACCCGGAACAGAGGCTCGTAGAGGCTGAGCAACTGGTGGGTGGGAGACCTGGGCTGCCGGGGAGCAGAGAGATCTCTGCGGAGTACACACAGAAAGTGCACCCCCTGCCTTGCCCTGCCCTGCCGTGCCTGATCCAGCAACCAGAAACAGAACCTTGGAACTTCTGCTCACACCCGACGACTCTGAGGCATAAAACAGGGCTCGGCCCATCTGACACCTGGACCAGTGGAGAACCAGGGACACAGACCAGATACAAGGGAAAGGCAAGAACATATCACTGAGAACAAAATGGCAAGAGGAAAGAGAAAGAGTATATCCCAAGGAAACCAAGACAATCTAGCAACACCAGAACCCAGCTCTCCCATAACAGCAAACATCGGAATTCCAAACACTCGAGAAAAAGAAGACACAGACCTGAAATCATACCTCAAGATGCTGATAGAGATACTTAAACAAAAAAGGGAGAAAAAGCAAAAAGATTCAGAAGCTTTTAAAGAAGAAACAAGAAAAACACTCAAAGAACTCAAAGAACTAGAGGAAAACAGAACCAAAGAAAGAAAGGAATGGAAGAGGGAAATTAAAACAGAAATTGACACAATAAAGAAAATGCTAAAAGAGATAACCCTAGAGTCAGAACACCAAAAAAAGAAATCAGGAGTCACAGAAGCAAGCATTTCCAATAGATTACAAGAGATCGAGGAGAGAATCTCAGGGGCAGAAGACAACATTGCAAACATAGACAAAACAGCCAGAAAAGATGCAAAAAACAAAAAGTTCCTAACCCAAAATGTCCAGGAAATCCAAGACACAATGAGAAGACCGAACCTAAGGATAATAGGAATAGAAGAGGGAGAAGAGTATCAACTAAGAGGCACAGTAAATATCTTCAACAAAATCATAGAAGAAAACTTCCCTACCCTCAAGAATGAGATGACCACGAGCATAAAAGAAGCCTTCAGAACTCCAAATAGGTTGAACCAGAAAAGAAATACCTCCCAACACATAATAGTAAAAACATCAAGTACCCAAAGTAAAGAAAGAATACTAAAAGCAGTAAGGGAAAAAGGTCAGGTAACATATAAAGGCAGAAGAATCAGACTCACACCCGATTTCTCAACAGAGACTATGAAAGCTAGAAGAGCCTGGACAGACATCATGCACTCCTTAAGAGAGCACAAGTGCCAGCCCAAGCTGCTATACCCAGTAAAACTATCAATCACCATCGATGGAGAGATGAAGATATTTCAAGACAAATCAAAATTCACACAATATCTGACCACAAACCTACAACGAATTATAGGTGGAAAACCCAATACAATGAGGAAAAATACAGCCTAGTAAAAACAAGAAAACTCCTAAACAAGAAAACTAAAGAAGAAAAAAACACAGACACAATTCAACCCAAAAAAGCAATAATGGCAGGAAACAAAAAACAACTATTCCTTGATATCTATTAACATAAATGGTCTCAACTCCCTAATAAAGAGACATAGACTATCAGACTGGATACATAAACAAAATCCAGCCTTTTGCTGCATAAAGGAAACTCATCTCAGAGACAGAGACAGACACTATCTCAGAGTAAAAGGGTGGGAAAAAAACTTCCAAGCAAACAGCTCCAAGAAGCAAGCTGGAGTGGCTATTCTAATATTGAATAAAGTAAATTTCCAACCAAAAGTTATCAAAAAAGATAAGGAAGGACACTTTTTACTCATTACCGGGAAAATCTGTCAGGAGGAACTCTCAATCCTTAACATATATGCTCCAAATAAAAAATCACCCACATTCATAAAAGAAACCCTACAAAAACTCAAAAAATACATTTCACACCACACAATAATAGTGGGAGACTTTAATACCCCACTCTCAACAATGGACAGATCAGGGAAACAGAAACTGAACAAGGACACTGCAAAACTAGCAGAGACTTTGAACCAACTAGAATTAATAGATATATACAGAACATACTATCCCAAAGTAAAAGAATACACCTTCTTCTCACCACCCCATGGCACCTTCTCGAAAATTGACCACATAATTGAACACAGAACGAGCCTCCATCGATATAAGAAGATTGAAATACTCCCATGCATCCTCTCAGATCACCATGGTCTACGGCTGGTCTTTAACAACAACAAAGACAACAAAAAGCCCACATACACATGGAAACTAAACAATGCTCTGTTAAAGGATAGCAGAATCAAAGAAGAAATAAAGAAAGAAATTAAGGATTTTTTAGAATTCAACGAAAACGAAAAGAAAACATACCCAAACCTATGGGATGCAATGAAAGCAGTATTGAGAGGAAAACTCATAGCCATAAGTGCTTCCAAAAAGAAACTGGAGAGAGCTCACATCAGCAACCTGACAGCACAGCTAAAAGCCCTAGAACAAAAGGAAGCAGATATACCCAAAAAGAGTAGACGGCAAGAAATAATCAAAATTAGAGCAGAAATAGAACAAATAGAAACAAAAAGAACCATTGAAAAAATCAACAAAACAAAGAGTTGGTTCTTTGAGAAAATCAACAAGATTGATAAACCCCTAGCCAGACAAACTAAAGGGCAAAGAGAGAGTATCCAAATTAACAAAATCAGAAAGGAAAGTGGTGACATAACAACTGAAACTAAGGAAATTCAAGAAATCATCAGATCCTACTACAAAAACTTATACTCCACAAAATTGGAAAATCTGGAGGAAATGGACAAATTCCTAGACAGATACAAGGTCCCAAAGTTGAACCAGGACCAAGTAAACCATCTAAATAACCCTATAACACCTAAAGAAATAGAAGAAGTCATCAAAAGCCTCCCAACCAAAAAAAGCCCAGGTCCAGACGGGTTCAGTGCAGAATTTTATCAGACATTTATTGGGGATATAACACCAATATTCGTCAAGCTATTCCAAAAGATAGAATCAGATGGAATATTACCCAACTCATTCTTTGAGGCTACAATAACCCTCGTACCTAAGCCACACAAAGACCCTACAAAGAAAGAGAACTTCAGACCAATCTCACTTATGAACATTGATGCAAAAATACTCAACAAAATCCTTGCAAACCGAATCCAAGAACACATCAAAACGATCATTCATCATGACCAAGTAGGCTTCATCCCTGGGATGCAGGGATGGTTTAACATAAGGAAATCCATCAATGTAATCCACCATATAAACAAACTTAAAGACCAAAATCACATGGTCATCTCACTAGATGGATTCGACAAAATCCAACACCCCTTCATGTTAAAAGTCCTGGAAAGAACAGGAATCCAAGGCCCATATTTAAACATAATAAAAGCAATATACAGCAAACCAACAGCCAACATCAAACTTAATGGCGAGAAACTTGAAGCAATCCCACTAAAATCAGAAACTCGACAAGGCTGCCCACTCTCTCCCTACCTATTCAACATAGTACTGGAAGTCCTGGCTGGAGCAATTAGACAGAAAAAGGAGATCAAGGGGATACAAATCGGAAAGGAAGAGATAAAAACATCACTCTTTGCCGATGACATGATAGTGTACTTGAGTGACCCCAAAAATTCCACCAGAGAACTCCTACAGCTGATAAACAAGTTCAGCAAACTGGCCGTTTACAAAATTAACTCAAACAAATCAGTAGCCTTCCTATACTCAAAGGACAAACATGTGGAGAAAGAAATTAGGGAAAAGGTACCCTTTACAATAGTTACAAAAACTATGAAATACCTTGGTGTGACTCTAACAAAGGAAGTAAAGGACCTGTATGACAAGAACTTCAAACCTCTAAAGAAAGAAATTGAGGAGGATCTCAGAAAATGGAAAGATCTCCCATGCTCATGGATTGGAAAGATCAACATCTTAAAAATGGCCATCCTACCAAAAGCAATCTACAGATTCAATGCAATCCCCATCAAAATTCCAACCCAGTTCTTCATGGAATTGGAAAGATCAATGTGCAATTTCATATGGAATAACCAAAGACCTAGAATCGTGAAATCCATCCTCAACAACAAAAAAAACATCTGCAGGAATCACTATCCCTGACCTCAAGCTATATTACAAGGCAATTGTGCTGAAAACTGCATGGTACTGGTACAGAAATAGGCAAGTGGATCAATGGAATAGAATAGAAGATCCAGAAATGAGCCCTCATGTATATGGTCACCTGATTTTTGACAAAGGAGCAGTAAACATTCAATGGAAAAAGGACAGCCTATTCAACAAATGGTGCTGGTCCAACTGGCACTCAACATGCAAAAGAATGAAAATAGACCCTTTCTTATCTCCTTGTACAAAGCTCAAGTGTAAGTGGATTAAAGATCTCCACATTAAACCAGATACACTGGAACTATTAGATGAGAAAGTAGGGAAAACCTTAGAACACATAGGCACAGGAGAAAATTTCCTGAACAAAACACCAATGGCTCAAGCTCTAAGGTCAAAGATTAACAAATGGGACTTAATGAGATTGCAAAGTTTCTGTAAGGCTAAGGAAATCGTCAAGAAAACAAAACGGCAACCAACAGAATGGGAAAAGATCTTTACCAACACCACATCAGAAAGAGGCCTAATATCCAAGGTGTACAAGGAACTCAAAAAGCTAGACACCAGAGAATCAAATAACCCTATAAAAAATGGGGTACAGAGCTAAACAAATCATTTTCAGTTGAGGAACACCGAATGGCCGAGAAACATCTGAGGAAGTGCTCAACATCCTTAGCCATCAGGGAAATGCAAATCAAAACAACCCTAAGATTCCACCTCACACCAGACAGATTGGCCAAGATCCAAAACTCAGATGACAGCAGATGCTGGCGAGGCTGCGGAGAAATAGGAACACTTCTTCACTGTTGGTGGGGTTGCAAGCTAATACAACCACTCTGGAAATCTGTCTGGCGATACCTCAGAAAATTGGATATAGTACTACCTGAAGACCCAGCTAATCCACTTCTGGGCATATACCCCAGAGACACTTTAATACACAACAAAGATATATGCACCACAATGTTCATAGCGGCTCTATTTATAATAGCCAGAAGCTGGAAGGAACCCAGATGTCCTTCAGAAGACGAATGGATACAAAAATTGTGGTACATATACACAATGGAATACTACTCAGCCACCAGAAACAATGACTTAACCAAATTCTTAAGAAAATGGCTGCATCTAGAGAAGATCATCCTGAGTGAGATAACCTAGTCACAAAAGAACAGACATAATATGCAGTCACTGATAGTGGGATGCTAACCCGAGAGGCTTGCACTCCCCCAGAAACAACTCACAGACTGTATGAAGTCCAAGAAATAAAGAAAACAAAAAAATATACATATATTTACAAAACAAGAAGACTTTGACTATTTCCATGTTGCGTTTTGTTTTGCATGTACTCTACGCTTATTGTAACTATTAGGTTTCCAATGCGTACTGTCAAGCCCTTGAAAAAAATCAAGTACTGACTAAAAAAATATATTCACATGGTTTTATGTAAAAATTATTTCAATGTTTGAAAAAACAGTACTGACAAAAATGTATAATTTTAAGCAAAAAATGTTTAAAATTTGTACATTTATCTTTGTTTTGTAAAATAAAGTCGTTAAAAAAAAAAAAAGAAAGCAGTATTGAGAGGAAAACACATAGCCCTAAGTGCTTCCAAAAAGAAACTGGAGAGAGCTCACATCAGCAACCTGACAGCACAGCTAAAAGCCCTAGAACAAAAGGAAGCAGATATACCCAAAAAGAGTAGATGGCAAGAAATAATCAAAATTAGGGCAGAAATAGACCAAATAGAAACAAAAAGAACCATTGAAAAAATCAACAAAACAAAGAGTTGGTTCTTTGAGAAAATCAACAAGATTGATAAACCCCTAGCCAGACTAACTAGAGGGCAAAGAGAGAGTATCCAAATTAACAAAATCAGAAAGGAAAGTGGCGACATAACAACTGAAACTGAGGAAATTCAAGAAATCATCAGATCCTACTACAAAAACTTATACTCCACAAAATTGGAAAATCTGGAGGAAATGGACGAATCCCTAGACAGATACAAGGTCCCAAACTTAAACCAGGACCAAGTAAACCATCGAAATAACCCTATAACACCTAAAGAAATAGAAGAAGTCATCAAAAGCCTCCCAACCAAAAAAAGCCCAGGTCCAGACGGGTTAAGTGCAGAATTTTATCAGACATTTATTGAGGATATAATACCAATACTCGCCAAACTATTCCAAAAGATAGAATCAGATGGAATATTACCCAACTCAGTTTTTGAGGCTACAATAACCCTCGTACCTAAACCACACTAAGACCCTACAAAAAAAGAGAACTTCAGACCATTCTCACTTATGAACATTGATGCAAAAATACTCAACAAAATCCTTGCAAACCGAATCCAAGAACACATCAAAACCATCATTCATCATGACCAAGTAGGCTTCATCCCTGGGATGCAGGGATGGTTTGACATAAGGAAATCCATCAACTTAATCCACCATATACAAACTCAAAGACCAAAATCACATGGTCATCTCACTAGACGCTGAGAAAGCATTCCACAAAATCCAACACCCCTTCATGTTAAAAGTCCTGGAAAGAACAGGAATCCAAGGCCCATACTTAAACATAATAAAAGCAATATACAGCAAACCAACAGCCAACATCAAACTTAATGGCGAGAAACTTGAAGCAATCCCACTAAAATCAGGGACTCGACAAGGCTGCCCACTTTCCCCCTACCTATTCAACATAGTACTGGAAGTCCTGGCTGGAGCAATTAGACAGCAAAAGGAGATGAAGGGGATACAACTCGGAAAGGAAGAGATAAAAACATCACTCTTTGCCGATGACATGATAGTGTACTTGAGTGACCACAAAAATTCCACCAGAGAACTCCTACAGCTGATAAACAAGTTCAGCAAAGTGGCTGGATACAAAATTAACTCAAACAAATCAGTAGCCTTTCTGTACTCAAAGGACAAACATGTGGAGAAAGAAATTAGGGAAAACGTACCCTTCACAATCGTTACAAAAACTATGAAATACCTTGGTGTGACTCTAACTAAGCAAGTGAAGGACCTGTATGACAAGAACTTCAAACCTCTAAAGAAGGAAATTAAGGAGGATCTCAGAAAATGGAAAGATCTCCCATGCTCATGGATTGGAAAGATCAACATCTTAAAAATGGCCATCCTACCAAAAGCTATCTACAGATTCAATGCAATCCCCATCAAAATTCCAACCCAGTTCTTCATGGAATTGGAAAGATCAATGTGCAATTTCATATGAAATAACAAAAGACCTAGAATAGTGAAATCCATCCTCAACAACAACAAAACATCTGCGGGAATCACTATCCCTGACCTCAAGCTATATTACAAGGCAATTGTGCTGAAAACTGCATGGTACTGGTACAGAAATAGGCATGTGGATCAATGGAATAGAATAGAAGATCCAGAAATGAGCCCTCATGTATATGGTCAACTGATTTTTGACAAAGGAGCAGTAAACATTCAATGGAAAAAGGACAGCCTATTCAACAAATGGTGCTGGTCCAACTGGCACTGAATGAAAATAGACCCTTTCTTATCTCCTTGTACAAAGCTCAAGTGTAAGTGGATCAAAGATCTCCACATTAAACCAGATACACTGAAACTATTAGATGAGAAAGTAGGGAAAACCTTAGAACACATAGGCATAGGAGAAAATTTCCTGAGCAAAACACCAATGGCTCAAGCTCTAAGGTCAAAGATTAACAAATGAGACTTAATGAGATTGCAAAGTTTCTGTAAGGCTAAGGACATCGTCAAGAAAACAAAACGGCAACCAACAGAATGGGAAAAGATCTTTACCAACACCACATCAGATAGAGGCCTAATATCCAAGGTATACAAGGAACTCAAAAAGCTAGACACCAGAGAATCAAATAACCCTATTAAAAAATGGGGTACAGAGCTAAACAAAACGTTCTCAGTTGAGGAACACCGAATGGCCAAAAAACATCTGAGGAAGTGCTCGACATCCTTAGCCATCAGGGAAATGCAAATCAAAACAACCCTGAGATTCTACCTCACACCAGTCAGATTGGCCAAGATCCAAACTCAGATGACAGCACATGCTGGCGAGGCTGTGGAGAAAGAGGAACACTTCTCCCCTGTTGGTGGGGTTGCAAACTAATACAACCATTCTGGAAATCAGTCTGGTGATACCTCAGAACATTGGATATAGTACTACCTAAAGACCCAGATATTCCACTTCTGGGCATATACCCCAGAGACACTTTAATACACAACAAAGATATATGCACCACAATGTTCATAGCGGCTCTATTTATAATAGCCAGAAGCTGGAAGGAACCCAGATGTCCTTCAGAAGATGAATGGATACAAAAATTGTGGTACATATACACAATGGAATACTACTCAGCCACCAGAAACAATGACTTAACCAAATTCTTAAGAAAATGGCTGCATCTAGAGAATATCATCCTGAGTGAGATAACCCAGTCACAAAAGAACAGACATAACATGCAGTCACTGATAGGGGGATGCTAACCCCAGAGGCTTGCACTCCCCCAGAAACAACTTACAGACTGTATGAAGTCCAAGAAATAAAGAAAACAAAACAAAAAAAAATTTACAAAACAAGAAAACTTTAACTATTTCCATGTTACATTTTGTTTTACATGTACTTTAGCTCATTGTAACTATTAAGTTTTCAAGGCATACAATCAAACCTTGAAAAAAATCAAGTACTGACTAAAAAATATATTCATATAGTTTTATGTAAAAATTATGTTAAAATCTGAAAAAAAGTACTGACAAAAAATGTATAATTTTAAGCAAAAAATGTTTAAAATCTGTACATTTATCTTTGTTTTGTAAAATAAAGTTGTTAAAAAAAAAAAGAAATAATGGCAGCCCATTCTCAGGTAAAAGCATCAAACAGGAGACAGTAGGAAAGAATCACTTACACCCATCTGTATTCCTATACTCCTGGGACAAAGTATTAGAATCTCTCCTCTTATGATTTGAATGGAAACTGTCCTGTACAGACACATCTATTTGAACAATGTGTCCTCACTTGTTTAGAAAGCTTTTGTGATTTGTCATGAGGCAAAGGTTGGATAGACAAAGTGCATCACTGCGGATGGCCTGTGATATCTGATAGCCAAGCCCAGTATCTGTTCAGTTTCCCACCCATGTTGTTGCAATGGGTCCATCGGGTCTCCAGGTTCTGCTATTAGGCACTGTCTGTGCTGCCTTATCTTCCCTGCCATGGTGTAATATATACCTTTCAACTGTAAACCAGATAAAGCTTTCTTCTGTAGCTTATATAAGGTGTTTTATTACAGCAAATGGAATGGTAACTAATATAAGACAAGTTAACTGGTAAAACTTCAATATTTGCTTTATAGAATCAAGTACCAGGTATAGAGATTACCATATCATTTGGAATATTTTATAACAAAGGAAGTGTTCTCTTTTATGCTGAAGTGAAAGCAATCATTAAAGGTTATGAAATTGAAATGTGGTTAAGAAAACAAAAATTTATTTTTGAAAAAATATTTCATTTTAATAAATTTAAATAGTTTCAGTTTCTAAGTTGATTGACATCCAACTTAGAAACTAAAACTATCCTTATTCTAAAAACATGTCTGACTGACAGCTTCTATAATGTTTTGCAATTTCACGAAGATGAGAAAAAAGCTTGGTATGTCTGATCATAGGTAGTAACCCACCACATACTTTAATCCTATACATAAACTAATCCTAAAATTTGGTACCCATAATTTTTGCTAAAATTCCATATTCTGAAATGGTTAAAAATAATTTAAAAATATATTTAAAACATATAATTTGTTGACTCCAAATCCTAAACATTCAGAATAAAATCTTCTGGAGTGGAAAAAAAAAAAAACAATAAAAAAGCAATAAAAAATGAAGGAATCCTTTCTATACAATAAATATAAAATCCTTTCACCTAAATGACTTAGAATAGGTTGAATAAAGCATCAATATTTAGACAATGACAAAAGATCACAAAGTATAATTAATAGAAGTCACTAATAAATAATTTACCATTTTTATACATTTACATATTCCCAAGTTCTTCTCGTACAATACATGATGTATAATACTCAAGTAAGCTGCCTTGTTGGCATGAAGAAATATGAACCACAACAAAAATAAAACAAGGAAGTTATTATTAGAAAAAGCAAAACTCAAGGTTTAAAATTTTAGCTCTAGACAATCTATTCAAATGGAAAGGATCATGTTGTGACACAAATTGCAAGTATCTATGTAAAGAGGGTGCTTTGTTAGTTAGGATGCACAGTCACTCACTAACAGTCGCTTTTATCCTAGAACTCAGAATAGACCTCGTACCATCTCAAACCTCATGCCTTCGTCTGTCCTGTCTCCCTAGCCTACGCTCCTAACTAGTCTTGCTCCACTGTATTGGTCTTACTCTATTAACTAGCCTTGCTCATCTGTGTAATCCTACTCTATTAACTAGCCTTGCTCATCTGTGTAATCCTACTCCATTAACTATCCTTGCTCATCTGTGTAATCCTACTCCATAACCAGTCTTGCTCCACTATATACTTTAATTTTGTCCCTCCTTGCCTTTTTATGTCTCTGTTTATTTTCTTCCTCTTTTCCATAACCTGCTTATGTCTATTCTTTCCCAGTAACTGTGCTGGATGTCAAGGGAAGGTAATTAGGAGCCTATCACAATCTATATAGGAGGGGCGAACAGCTCTCACTTGTTCACATGATGATTGTAATGAAGTAACGGCAAACCAGGATTCAAGACACCTGAAATCAGCAGGCTCACTGGGTAGGGGATTCTGAAAAGCATCTTAAAGCATGAACAGAATTAACAACTGAAAAGGAATAGAGAAAGTTTAGCAGACATAAGAATATGAGCAGAGACCCAGCAGTTGGAAATCATCAAAAGTATCTGTCCAAGGGACTCAGTCTGCCAGCCAGGAGAGTGACAGGACCAGTTTTCCATTTTAGAAGGTTCTCGCTGAGAAGGTTCCCACTGGCAGGAGAGTGGTAAGGATTCTGGGTGGGCAGAGATTAATCCCTGGTGATTGTAGAGAATATTAAACAACACACCCAGTAGATCAACCATCAAACCCCAGGTTTCTTTATATGTAGTTCAGAGCTCTCTCTACTGTGCTAAAAGCAAAATATGTAATTCTATGGTAAACATGATTCAGCTTGTGGGGTCAGGTTAATTACATGTAGGTTACACAAAGGGATACGTTCTTTTTTGTGAGACCAGCATTTTGAACTCTGAGAGTTGCTCACTGTCTCTAATGAAAGTTTTTATATAAGATATTTTGAATATTCTAAGCCGCTTTTCTGATCGTTGGTCCTCCGACCCTGGGCCAGTCTACAGTCTCTACAGTGTTATCTATTCTCTGCCAAACGGCCCATCTCCTCTGTTCGACTTTCTCCCACCGTCTGAATCTGACTTAACCATGAACTCTGTGAAGTGGTATTCCTGGGACCCTGTCTCTTCTGATCTGACTTAACATCTCTTGTCAGCTACTGGAGTTGCAAGCAGATTTGTAAATACTCCTCTTGCCCTTTTTTGGAAAATGACCTCTATTAAATTCTAAAGCTAATACTGGGATAAAGAAATGTGCCTTTTCCTTATGTTAGAACCATAGAAAATTTCATGGTAAAGGTTTTAAATTCTTTGACTCACCAGTGTGTAGTAGTGCCATATTTAACTTAATACTATGTTAATTTTTCCCAAACTAAATTTCAGTAACAAGGATTAAGATTTTCTTTAAAGTTTACATATAGAAATATACAAACACATATAACTACACATACTTTAAAAAGGAAGTATATATATTCCCATATATTAACACCTGTATAGCATGGAAAGTCATATTTGAGTGAAGAAAAAACCAGACTAGATGATGAGCAGACAGAAAAGACTTTTATTTCTTATAATTTTTTCAGAAAAAATAATTGAATTATGTGTTTAAGATTTTTATTTTGCATTATATATTATATTTAAATGAAAATAAATAAGGTAATTATAAACTTAAAAATCAGTGAGGAGAGGGCTAGAGATACAGCTGAGTTGCAGGTTGCTTGCTTAGCATTTGTAAGGTACTGGGTTGACACTTAGCACCACAAGAGAGGAGAGGAAAAAGGAGAAGGGGAAGGGAGACAGAGGGAGGGAGATAAAACCGACAGACAGACAGACAGAGATTCACGAATCAATCTTATTTTATTACAACAAGAGAATAGACAAGAAAATGGTAGACAGATGATCTTGATAGGAAAATACCAGAATTTAGAGTTACTATTCTATTTTATAAAAATTTTAATTCTAATATTTTGCCAGCATCATTCATAAGATTAGATTGATTTTTATGTGAGTCCTTAAAAAAAGTACAAACTGTCTGTCTATTGTAAGGAATGATTATAGCAATGACCAGGGAAAGGTGAATGTCATGGAGAATATTTCCACATGAAAATATATAAATTAGAAGAGAGACACAAGGCATACAGGTTCTGGAGATGGAGGTGGGGTGTGTAAAATGAGAAAGAAGACTCTGAAAATAGAAACTAAGGGAAGCCATAAAATAAAATGATTCTCAGTAAAGCAGAAGAATTCAATAATTACCTTTAGCAGCTTGCAGCTCGACAGAAATAATATAAACATTCAAGACTAACTTAGGAGAGAGGAATCTAAATTTATCCTTAAACCCAAGCTGAATGGTTTCTACAGTTAAGATCTCATGTGTTACATTTGGATTAGTACATGAGTTCTGCTCTTGCTTTACTGAGTTTCTTTCTGCCTGTGATTCCAAAGTGCTCTGCAAATACCTTGTGACAGGTGTGATGTCCTTTTAGGGCAGGAATAAATTGAGGGGCATGGGGCCCAAGTTCACTGTCTCTATTAATCAGTGCTAATATTGGAGATGAAATTGAAGGCTTCTCTGTTATCCACTGTAGGGCTGTTTTCTGTCCCATGGTAAATGCTTTGTTATGAACTTTCCACAGGAATAAAGTGGATTTCTAAGAAGAGATCATCAGCATAAAACCTTGGTAGGGTAATGTTCATACTATAGCACCAATAAGACCGTTAGTACTAGAATTTTTAAAATTCTCAGAAAAACAAGTAAACTGATATAGCTATGGTAAATTCCACAGTGATTGTTAAGATACAAGTGCTGGGGGCAGTGAGTCAGGTCTCACTGGCTGCAGAGTACCCTTGGACTCAGCAGAGCTGAGGCTCTGTAGCCTGCACGTAGGTCGGCCAGTTCAACATCTTATGTGTGATTTGTGGTTCCCTGATAGTCATATAACTGTGATCTTGGTGTATATTAGTAACTAGAAATATTATTATTCTCAGATGCAATTACTTCTGAACTAAAAGAGTTTGACTATTCAAAATCAACACGTTTGTGTGTGTGTGTGTGTGTGTGTGTGTGTGTGTGTGATGTATAAAATACTTAGACAACAAGAGCTGTTCTTAATTAAGCACAAAACTCCCGAATGGCTAAAGTGATAACCACATGTATGTTTTATAGGTCTTGTAAGCATTACTAAATATATAGGTTTCAAAATAAGGAAACCAGACAGTTTTTTTTACTGCATATTGAACACAAGCAGGTGATCATTCTTTGCCGACGCTTTGACAGGATTGTGTTCTGAAAGTAAGATGGAGGCTGGAGTGCTTAACAATGTCCACAGGAATTGTTGCCTGTGTGGCTCCATTATGAACTGGTTCGAATAATAGTCAATTACACTTTCTAGATCGTATGAGAAGGAAATACCTAAAATAACCCAATTTTATTGAATATACAGTTCTTTGAATATCTCTATATATATGTAAACAGATATTTAAGATAACATAAACTGCATATAAGTGTGAATATTACATATCAAAATGCTTCACTAAGAAAAGAGAGAATTGAACTTTCTTGAAAAGATAATGTGTTTTTTTTTTACGATGGAAAAGTTATTGTACATACGTTAAATTTGTAAGAAGGATTCAGCATCTTGGGGCTATTTCTTAGGTTCAGGACTGAGAAGGTTGTGAAGAGTGAAGAGTTCATTAGGTAGTGACCAGCATTGCCAGGGCTGCCAGCATTGCTTCTGACTCACCGCCTACAGCTCTTTGTTAAAGCAGCCCTATAATCATAGGCTTAGCCTTAAACAGCACTTACAGCCACGGCCAGGAAGAATACAACAGAAGTTGAGCCTGAGCTAAGGGTCATTCTACCCTGTTTCTTCCTGAGGAAACTTTTTCTGAATCAAAAAACTGCAAAGGTCACATCCCAAATAATGCCAGAGAGAACCCATAGCAATTCAGAAAACACTGCTGAAAACTGTAATCAAGTTCTGCTACCTAAGTGGCACATTGGCTGATGTACTGATGACAAAAGAGAAACCCCTAATCTAGAAGTCAGCATGTTGTTAAGGACGGGGTGAGAGCAGAAGTAATGGCAGCATGCTTACAGAGTCAAGCAGAGCAGTGAGCTCTAAAACATCACTGTTTCTTGTTGCTTTCTGATTAGACTTGGATATGACATAGCAAGGTGAATGCAGTGTGGGGGGGGTAGGGAGTGAGAAGGAGAGGGAGAGGGAGACCAGAGGGGAGGCAGGAAGGGAGGACGGAGAGAGAGGGAAAAGGAGGGGAGAGGGAGGGAGAGAGATTCAGCTCAGATGAACCTGTTAACTGTTCAATTTTCCCCAAGGGGTTCTTGGTGATTCCACCCATGCCTGCCACAACCAATATGATTAACAATTAAGATTGATTCACACATCCCTCAGCTCTTTTGGATGGCAGGCTGTCTCAGGACAGACACACGCTCGACTCTCCTCTGGAAGCCATGGTACTTGCCATCTACTAGATGTCTTGAATTTTCATGAAGAGTAACAGGAACTTTTCAGCTAATTGTTTCTGGGCTAAAATTGTGGTTTTATCTGTGGGGGTCTGTGCATTGTATAGAGGGATTTTATTCTAGCAACATGGCTGCTCTGGCAATAGATCATATCCAAAGGTGACCTGGGTGGAATACAGACATGCCCTTAGTATACACCTTTCATCTCTAACAATGAAGGTAAAGTTATTTTGTAGAACAAAGCAACCCTGTCGAAGACTGAAGCCTAATGAGGGATAGACAAAGTGACAAATTAGAGAAAGATTTGACAGGATGAGTCTGAGATAGCACATGCCCAACTCACATAAGAACAGCAGTGGAAAAGAGGCTACTTAAGAGCAGTGAGGGAGGAAAAGGGTGGTGGTCTCCTGTGGTGTGTGTATGCCAGTTTTACAGAGACAGGTGACAGAAAGAACAAGCTAGACACAGATGAAGACAGAAGTAGCCAGAGAATAACAAAGAATAGGACTCTTCACCCAGAAGATTAGAACATACTGCCAAAGTTAGTATGAGGTGAGGCAGAGCATTTCAGCCCAGGACAAGCTGAATTGAATCAGTTGTCTTGGAGGTGTATGGAGGATAGAAGCCTAGACCTAGGGATGTATGGCATGTAGGGACCTTGTTACCAGATAGGCATAAGAAATGGTAAGTTTGAGTGAGCTCAAACCCTGGGAATCTCGGAATGGAGAATGTCAGGAGTGGAGCCATTCCCCACCTGCCTCTACTTGATCTGGAACATGTAAGTACGACACCCCACCGAGGACTGTGCCCTGGTCATGTAGCATGAACACTTGGAGTCCTCCGTGCTAAGGTGGTATCTAGACAGCCCCAGAGTATTTGGCCAATGAGCTTCCCTTCCTGAGCATTCCTTCCCACAAAAGGCATTTCATTCCTGAATAAAGTGTATATATTCACATCCACCATCAAATAAACCAGTGTGAACAAGCAAGGATCGTCTGTTTCAGAGAGCTGCTTTATTGTGGACCTCTGAGCAGGGAAGGCCTTTATCTTAAAGTGCCTGGTCTAAAACTCCCAAGGAAGACTTTCTCCCCCACAGCTCCACTGGTGCTCTCGACAGATTCCACTCATCCCAGGCCCTGTCTTCCCAGTCTTTCCTCATTGTTGACACCACAAGGGAAAGCAGAGAGGACCCCAGAAGCACTAGAGAAGCCAGAGAGCAGAGCAGGGACCAGAGCTTCTGCCCCAGATTCTGCACTTTCCCTTAGTCGTCCCTGGAAGGAAGACACAAGACGTGGACTGACATTCCAGACTTCATTGTGCCTCCCCTGAGTGGGCATGGAAGCAGCGCCCTGGCCCTACCCATAGAGGGGTGGGGTGAGCAGCATAGCATAGGGCTGGTTAGAACATCGAGAGAAAGGCTCTAGGCTCTGCCAGAATGTCTATCTATCTGCTCTGCTTGGGTATGGCTCTCATCACTTCTGGTGAGGAAATAAAAGTGACATTTACTTCACTGGTGTGACAGCTGGCATTTACGGGGGTGTGTGGGGGGACCCGTGGGTCCTTTTGCTTCTTGTATGGCATTACCCTTGGCTCTGACTGATGCATATGACAGTCCCTCCCATACATCCCTGAACTCGTCTTCAGCTCTGGCTTCCATTGGTTTAGGATAGGTGGGGAAAGGTTTTCACTATGCTGCTGAACTAGCACATAGTTTAGATTCTCGAGGTCTCCATTTCCTGGATCTCGAATAAGACTAAAACTGCCTATCCATGCAGGAACAAGAGGAAGCTAACAATGACTGTCACTAGTGCTACTATTGAAGTAAGTGGCCCCTACTATTGAAGTGTGTCCCCACCATTACCTCCTCCTGCACATAAAATAAGCATTAGGTTTTAGATAGGAAATGTAGCCATAAAAATAACACCTACAAGCCTTTTCAGGCACATCTAAAGAAGATCTAGAAATATGAAGACAATCAGTATTTTACCAAATTTTTTAAAGTGAGCAAATGTCTTTTCTGAACCCTCTCTTCCAAGATCTTATAGCTTCACTAATTATAATTTTATGAATAAAAATAGGCGAGTAATCCAGCTGCTCTGTCTTCATTATATTTAGAAAACAAGTATAATTATCCTGAGAAAATGAGATAACCTTATTTGTCAAATCAAGACTTTTAAGAAAATTACTATGTATTCATACAAGAGTTGTCTATATTACTCTTGTTAAAATTTCAAGTGCCTGAGAAGTGAACTATAAAAGGCATTTTCTTTATTTAGAATCTGAAGAAAATTATTATATTAAAAACAAGTTCCCTCAGAACATCTTAATATGAGGATTTTGGAATGTCAGTTTCTCTTTTACCAAAGTTGTAGAAATACATGCTAAGTTTAAACACTGAATACTCATCACTCGATAGTGAGTTTTAGACATTCCTCACCTTTAGTGGTAGCTGCTGTGTCGTGAGGCCAGCTTGCCTTTCACCTGCTGCAGTGCCCCAGCAACTACTCTCTCTCAAGCCCATCAGAAGAGCTCAGGATACTCTTGATGTGGAGACACTTGATTAGCTCAGAGCTTCCAAAAGAGGATTCTGGTGACTCAGACCTTCCATCTTCCTAAGTCTAGCCAATGTTAGGAGGACAAAGGCACAGAGAACACACGTCTATTGTTTCTGCTCCCTAGAACACGTTTTCTTATAGGGAACACAAATCAAAGCCTAGTAGTCACCCTGGCTCCATTTTCACACAGACCGTGAAAAGAAATGCATAAAGTGATGAGAATAAAGGAACTTCTAGATAGAAGTGGAAAGGGAAACCGAGTCTGCAGGTAAGTGTCTCAGTGCAGGGTGAGCTATAGTGTGTCTCCAAATTCTTCAAATGTTGATGTCCTAACTCACAGACCTGAAAAGAAATACAGATTTTTTCCTCCCACCTCTGATTTACATTAATTTCTCAATTAAAGGTTACTGTGTTAAAAACAACATAAGGGATACATTAAGGATAAGGTTACAAAACAGAAACAAAAGTATAATCAGGTTGGATTTCAGGTGACTTAGGAGGCACCTGCTTTGGAGAGGGTGAGCTCAGCAGGAGGTGGAGAAAGGAAACTGATTTAAAGACACCAGAGGTCAATCTGGCTAATTTAAATAGACATATTTATCTACAGGTATAGTAGTAAAGCCTTTGGAGTATAAATTTAGCACTTATTTCAGTAAAAACTTAGCACAAAAACCTGGGATGCTTTCTTATTTTCCCTTTGGTTTTTATGTGTCCATAAACAAACACACATACGTTTGAATGTGAAAGAAAAGGCTTAAATTCTGTAGCAGCTTTTGTAAAAATAATGTAAACTAATGTAAAAACAGCTTTAAACACCCCATTTGCCAAGCCCAACAATGTGCCAAGTCTGTGAAAGCTGCTACAGGTTTTGTGCTCATCAAGAGGTGTAGAACTTGGACTGTTCTGACAGTCACCAGAGATGACTGAAGTAGAAGAATTACAGCTCCATCAGCCACTCCTTGGCATTACAACAAGGCACCTGTATAAAAAGCCACGTGCGAACTGCATTGGTCCATGAATCTCTCTTACTGTGATCAGCCCCATTATGAGGGATATACACTATTTAACCCCTCTCCCTTGAGCTCTAACATCATATAGGGGCAGGGTTACAAAGTCCAAATCCCAGTCCTTTATCTTAGTCGGTCCCTTTCTGTGTAACAGTGTGGTGGGAAGATACATGGCCAATAAGAAAGCTACTTCTAGCTGACTTGTTTATTCATTATCTGGTGTGTGTGTGTATGTGTGTGTCTGAGTGTGTGTGTGTGTGTTCCAGGATGCTGATGGCTTAGATAAATTGTTCTTGTCAATATATATATTTGAGACAGGGTCTCTTACTAAGTCCACAGCTCACCAAACTGTTGGCCCAGTGACCTCCAGAGACTGGCCTGCTGTTGCCCCCTTGTCACAGACATTGGAGGGTTACAGACATGTGCCAGCACATCTCACACAGATGCTGAGGGAAACTCACTCTCATGTGTACAGCATGCTGAGTCATCTCCCCAGCCCCGTAGTTGACTTTTTTATGTTTATTTTTAATAAAACATTTTATCATTTCTTTGGAGAGTTTTCACATAATGTATCTCATCATACTTGTCACCACTGCCAGCGGTCCCCAGACCCCGCCCTCCCCCCACCCTGTCATGTCTCCTATCATGTCCACTTTTCTCCTTAAGACACATCTTGTAGCACATGTCTCTCCTTCCTGCCCACTTACAACCCCACCGCCCCTCTTCTGTGTGGGACTGCACCATGAATGTATTATTTGGGGAGGGACCTTTTTTCATATTTTCAATTACTTGCTAAACAAACAAACAAACAAACAAACAGTGTGAAAGACAGGAGTGTTTTCTATATTTCATAGACAACTCCAATAATGCAAACTCATCTGTAGGCAAAGAAAACAAGAAGGATCACTGTTCTAATGGAGAAGAGTCTTCGGAAGCTTTATGATGATGATAAGCAAAGCATGAAATAATCAATGGAACTGTGGACAGAAGGTCTCAGGGACAGTTATGCCATAACCATCATGGCAGCCTGCATGTTACCACTCAGTCTGAAATATCAGTAGCAAATTACTAATAACTATTGACAGGGACAGTTGGATTTTTAATAAATTAGCTTCAAATTAGTTCATTTATTATTATTATTATTTATGAACTTTTTGCTCTTTCTTTTAAAATATTTATATCACATTTATCATGGCACATTGGATATTTGTGCCCCACACAGTTTTCAAGCAAGAGAAATTAGAATACTCATAAAATGTTGGTATTATGTCTAGGATAGCTACATTCTATAAAGTACTTTGTCAGCCAGGCATGGTTCCTATGCATGGAATCCCAACACTGGCGCCATGGAGGCTGGAGGAACAGGAGGCTAACCTTCAGCTATGCATCAGAGTCTAAGCCAGGTAGGCTGTATTAAAACCATGTTGCAATACAAGCAAATAAGCAAACGAAGAAGTCATATGTTTTGATTTAAAATATGTAAACTCTTCATGTGATTCATTAGCTCTATACCTAGGGCTCTGCTCCAAGCAAATGTAAAGTTGAGTGAATATTCAAAGAAAGAATTTCCTATCTAATGGAATTTATAGACAAACCAGTGTGTGTCAAAGGGAGAATGGGTGGCAAATACTGCTAGCCATAAATGGGATAGTATTATATAGTGAAGGAAACACAATTCTTCAGTTATAAGCTGGAGGAATATCAAAGTGTCATGTGTACAAAAGCAACACTATACAGAGCTAGTAAAACATTAGAAGTGATAAATATAGGACAGAGAGAAGATAGAAGACATGACAATAAACTGCTTCAATTAACTACTATAATGACATTAACATCAATATATAATTATCAACCTTAAGTTTTCAATTAATTGAAATATCTAATGTAAACTGATATGAATATTCAGTATTTGATATTAATAATCAATAAAGTGATATAATATCAATATATACATATATAGATATCTATCTTGAGTTTTAACTTAATTGAAATATAGTTACATGGATGGGCAATGTTACTACCTGTACTTTTTTTTTAATTGGATATATTTTATTTACATTTCAAATGTTATCCCCTTTCCCAGATTCTCCTCCATATTCTCTATCCCATCCCCTCGACTCCTGCTTCTATGAGGGTGTTCACCCACCCACCCACCCCTCCCATCTCCACGCCCTGACATTCTGTTAGAATGGGGCACCATACCTTGGCAGGAGCAAGGGCTTCTCTTCCCATTGATGCCCAACAAGGCCATCCTCTGCTACATGTGCAGCTGGAGCCATGGGTCTGTCCATGTGTACACTTTGGACAGTAGTTTAGTCCCTGGGAGCTCTGGTTGGTTGGTATTGTTGTGCTTATGGGTTTGCAAACGCCTTCAACTCTAATTCTTTCTCTAACTCCTCCATTAAGGACCCTGTTCTCAGTTCTATGGTTGGCTGTGAGCATCCACATCCCTATTGGTCAGGCTCTGGCAGAGCCTCTCAAAAGACAGCTATATCAGGCTCTGGTCAGCATGCACTTCCTGGCATCAGCAATATTGTCTGGGTTTGGTGACTATATATAGGCTGGATCCCCAAAAAAGGCAGTCTCTGGATGGCCTTTCCTTCAGTCTGTGCTCCACACTTTGTCTCCGTATTTCCTCCTGTGAATATTTTTGTCCCCCTTCTAAGAAGGATTGAAGCATCCACACTTTGGTCTTCCTTCTTCTTGAGCTTCATGGGGGTCTGTGAATTGTATCTTTTGAATATCCACTTATCAGTGAGTGAATATCATGAGGTTTTTTTTTTGTTTTTGTTTTTTTGTTTTTTTTTTTTGTTTTTTTTTTTTGATATTGGGTTACTTCACTCAGGTTATTTTCTAGTTCCATCCATTTGCCCAAGAATTTAATTAAGTCATTGTTTTTAATAGATGAGTAGTACTCTATTGTGTAAATGTACCACAATTTCTGTATCCTCTGTTGAAGGACATCTGGGTTCTTTCCAGTTTCTGGGTATTATACATAAGGCTGCTATGTACATAGTGGAGAAATGAAGAAATCACAAAAGTAGACTACCTTTTGTGAAGTTGGATGTCTCCACAGAGGTTTCCCCAGAGTCATATAAATACAGAGGAGGATGCTTGCACCTAAACATCAGACTGAACATGGGGACCCCAATGAAGGAGCTAGAGAAAGGACTGAAGGAGATGAAAAGTTTGCACCCTCGTGGGAAGAACAACATCATTAACCAGCCAAGGCACTGAGGTAGAGAGAGTGATTGGGAGAGGGAGCACCTTCATGGAAGCAAGTTGAGGGGGAGGAGAGAGGGCAGTGTGTGGGGGGAGAAAGAAAAGAAAGGACTGAAGAAACTAAATGGGTCTGCAACCCCATGGGAAGAACAAAATTATCAACTAACCAAACTCACCACAGTTCCCAGAGACTAAAACACAACCCAGTGAATTCACATGGAGAGACCCATTGCCCCAGGTGTATATGCTGCAGAGGATAGCATTTTCTGGCATAAGTGGGAAGAGAGGCCTTTCGTCCTGTGAGGGCTCATTTTTCCAATGTAAGGTAATACCAATCCACCAAGGTGGGAGAGGGAGCACCATCATGAAGGCAAGAGGAGGGGGAGGAAGGATGGGAGTGGGGGGAAAGGAGATAATGTCTGAAATGTAAATACAGAGAATATAGGATAAAAAAATTTTAAAAAAAGAACAATATAGCTCAGCAGGGTAAACAAGGAGAACTCATGTTCTTCCATCTCTTCCAGAAAACCATGTGGGCTTCTGTTTGTTTTCAAAACTTAAAATGTATTTTGTTTTATTCCCTTGTGGTTCAAGGAATTAAAACTAGGGTCTTGCATAGGCTTCGCATGCATAAAGTCAATATAACCAAAAAGCATTATTTCTATCTTCTTATCTGACAGATCATTATTATTTAACATCTTACTGATACTACAAGCTAAGGTTTCAGTGTGCATATCATCACCTGGGAGTCTGATTAACGTCCCTCAGTGCCTGGTGATGAGAATAGTCTCTTGGGGCATGATGGCAGGTGTGGGACTCATTGGCTCCAGGTGTGAAGTGTGCTGTTGGTGCCTTTTCTTGTGTCTGTAGCTCCTTGCCACGCCATCGGGGTAAGATAAAAATGTAAGCATCGGATGGGTGGGAGAACTGCTGATGTCTTCACATTACAGCTCCGAGGAAGCCAAGATTACAAATGCCTGCCATTCGATGGCAGTGCTTATTGTGTGGACTCCAGTGGTCCTCGTTTCGAGGAGGGAAATGAAAACAAGGATTCAGCCTTACAAGGCAGCTACGTGCCGATGCTATCTTCCACCATTTTCAGGTCTAGATACAGCATTGCTCAAATTCACAACTATGAAATTGTTACGATGGATTTCACTCTTTAACTTGGTGTTCCTAATGTGAACTTTTACACTTAAACTTCAATGCTGAAGGCAGAGATATGCCACTAATAACAATTATAGAAGTTAAATGACTTTGGGGAGCGTATTCGAAAAAATATAATTTATTTCTCAATGTTTTATAACAAGTATTAGGATATCAGCATTCATGAATTTCCTTGCTAGAACCATTCAATACTTCATTCAGATGTTTTTGATAAAATTACAAAATATGTATACATGTTTTCTATCTAGAAATAAAGATATTAAGAATTATTTTAGAATGGCTTTTTAAATATTTTTAGAATAGACAACTGCTGAAAAAATTCATTATGTACTAATTAGCACACACACATTCCCCTGAATCCTTAGAAAATATTATAAATGGACCATATTACTGAAGTTTAAGTCAGAGAATTTGCATATTGAAATAGTACACATATCTCCCATAGGATATTTCAAGTAGCTTAAACATATTGGGTGTTAGTTAATGCTGATCGTTGGCTTAATCATCTTGACACAATCCAGAATTACCTGGGAGGAGGGTCTCAGTGTCTACATTGGCCTGTGAGATGTCTGTGAGAAATTATCTAAATTAAGTTAATTAATGTGGGAAGACTCCGTTTGCTAATGGCAGTATGATTTCCCGTGCACGTTCTGAACTGTGTAAACAGTGGAGAACGTGACTGAACGCAAGCATTCACTCTCTCTGTTGGTGGATATGGGTAAGCCCAGTTCAAACTTCTGCCCTTCACCATCATAGACACTCTGTAACCTGGAACTTTGACTAAAATCACTCCAGACCCAGTTGCTACAGTAAGATTGCAGACTCTGTGTTTCTCTCTGAAAATATTAAAATAACTGTTTAGAACAAGAAACATTACTATTTTATGGTTATGATTAACTTCACGTAAAATCTTTGTAGTTCTGAAAATAAGAGCACCATCTGTGAGCATTCCCTATGCAAGGGATGATGCTCAAAGGCTGTGGCTAACAGAGATATGACCATATATTTAACAAAACCTTTGGATTTGCCATGGGGTATTCTAGGTGTTAGCTAGAGAAGCCATCTTTTCTCTTGCAGGCAGGCTAGCAAACAACTGGCCCTTCTTAAATGAAGGAAAGAAAGGGTGTAGGATGCAAAGAGGGAACACTGCCTTCATGGGGGAAGATGTCCACAGCATCTGCTTCTGACTAGAGTGGAGGCTGAGAAGCCTGCAGGAACAGGCTTTACTCTTCCTACGAGATTAATTGTGAATAGTAAATGCACAAGCAACGTTGCTAATACTGAATTGTTGCATTTCCCTGTTCCTCACTATCTTTGCTATTAATGTTTTTGTACAATGGGGTTCTAGTTTGAGCCACTCCTTAGAAACTTGAGACAGAATCCAAGCTACTTCCTAATTTGCAGGTATTCTCCAGGAAGAATATTTTTCATTTAGGAAGAAAAACTGCATAAACTCTACGTAGATAACTAATGATGATTTGTTGCTAGTCTTTAACTTAGCATCAAGAAACATTTAGCGTCTTTTTCCAACAAGACTATCTTGCTTGATTAATTAGAAAGGAATATAAGTACAAAAGCCTGGACTAGCTTCAAAGTCAGTATATATTATGCATGTACTTACTAGAGCCATACATCCAAATGACTTACTTATGGAGCAAGCCATACGGCTGCCCTGTTACACCACAGAATTCCCCTGTGGCATCACGATTTGTGGCTTTTGTCTTGACAAGCTTAAAGTTCAGTAGGAAGACAGTGCCTCTACACGCATGCTGTAGCAGAAAGTAGGATGAAATACAGAACTCTGGCTGCAGAAACCCGTCAGCAATAAGTGAGGGATTTCTTTTAGTGGAAGTTATCAAGATAAATTTCAAGAAAGCAAGGGGCATGTAAAGGGTATTTGGCTTAATATATGCAAAAATGACAAGGATTTTTGGTGAAACAGCCAAACAGAATCAAACATAATGAGAACACATTATGAACAAATTATGCTGATTGCATCTAATATGTTTTCACAAGGAGAGTCTAATATAAAACAGGTTCTGTACCCCGAAAATGATCACTGAAATATACTGGCCTCCTCTTCAACTGTAATTATTAGAACACGTCTCAAACTTTGCAGTGTGAGTGACACTTGGAAGCCATAACTCTGAAAACTGTAGTCAGAGTGCATCTGTAACAGTACAGCCTAAAGGGTGACTGTTCATGTTATCTTATTAGAAGCTCTTCTGGCCTCCACAGCTCTGCTCATCTGGCCCCCACTTCAGGTTCAAGTCATGCAGATTGGACTTGACTCTCAATTATACCAAGTCTTTCTCCAAAGATGACAGTCCAGATACAGTAGAGATAAAATACATCAAGGTTTAAAATAGGCCCGTTCAGCCCCAGTGCCGTTTCATCATGAAGTGATATAATTCACGCTGCCTCTGCCTAGCCTAACATATGTTCTATTCACAGCTGCCGTCACTCTTCATTTGTAATTATTCCCTTCCCCTCCTTTACCCCATCTTGTAATACTTTGCTTGGTTGAAGACAAATACTGAGAGGCAAAGAGTATTATCATATGATGACCTGTTCCAGGGTGTTAAACCCCTGTCAAGGTTCGATTTTTAACATGGGGTATCGCTGACAGTACATCAATTCAGGCATCATGTCTGGAATTAGACGATATTAATTATCACTTGAGTGCAATATGCATGAAAATGCTGTTTCATTGACTAAACGCATCTGACTGGATAAAAATCCATTTCTCAACTGGTTGCTTATGGATAAAGACATTTTTCTCTTTGCCTTGAATTTTTCTTTATTAAAAATGATTTTATATGATTGTATGAATAAATTGTCCTACCAGCAACAGGGCTGGGTAGCTTTCAACAAAGAAGATTTAGTGGGTTGTCCAGTTCTGGCATGTGTCTAGCAATGCATTTGCAGTTAATAGTTTAGGCAGAGTACTTATAAACATACTGCCCAAACCAAAGTTCTTATTTTCAGATTTCATGAAAAAAAAGATAAAAGAAGAGATTTTCAAATTGTTTCCACCTTCTCTTAAGGGACAAGAAAGTTATCACTTATAATTATTTACGGATGGTGGGATGACAGACTGACTACAGTGACAAACGCATTTGAAGTAAAACTAATTTCACCCTTAAGTTTTGAAAGGAAGGCATTCGAGTGAAACATTGCCATGCTAGACAAAGTTAAAACCACAAATTTAACAAACACACAATCAAATGTGTGCAAGGGCTCTAGGGAGGGAGCCAGACAACCAAGGACGAGCAAGAGAAAGTCCAACGTCTGCTGCTCAGTTTCTCTTAAGGTTAACATAACGATCAGTGGTTTTGTTTTTGTTTGTTTGCTTGATTTTTTTTTTTAGCTAAAAATGGAGTTTTTCTTTTCAACTTGTGTGTTTTAAAAACACGTCAAATCTCTCAAATCCAACATAAAAGCAATTTAAAATATAAAGCTGAAATCTCTAAATTTGGTTTCGGTAAAGAGAAAATCAACATAAAATGTCTAGTGAGAGCCACAGAAATGGCTCTTGGCTGAGGCAGTCTGAGTCTGGATCTCCAGAAGGCTAGGGAAGGCCAAAGGCAAACATTTGTAATTCCAGCATCTCCTTACTGGGCAGGTGTGGGTCAGGGTGCTGGTGGGGAATCCTGGAGGCTGTGGGCCAGCCAACAGCTGTGATTAACAAGAGACTCTCAGAGTGAACGGTGTGGATTGACACAGGTCACTCTCTGACCTGCATGCTCATGCCCATTCCCCTACACACACACACACACACACACACAGAGAGAGAGAGAGAGAGAGAGAGAGAGAGAGAGAGAGAGAGATGCACAAAGAAGAAAGATACCTAGGCCTTGAAATGCTTTTTAATATTTCTAATGAAAAGATATCAGATTCCTACTGTAAAAAAAGTAGGCAGACAAATGTGTCCAGCACCAATCATGATTCTTGGATTTTCTACAGAAATGGCCTTTTCAGTAAAATTCCAAAAGGCCAAGTTTATTTTTTGGGAGGGGAGGGGTAATTTTTAAAATAGGAAGGATATATTGTTTCATTATAAAGAAAAGTTGAGAGTCGCTGTGGTAGTTTCTGTCTATAATTCCAACACTAAGTAGACTGAGAGAGAAACACTGTGAGTTTGACTCTGAGTTATATAATGAGACACCACCCCCCACACAGTAAGTAAACAAAATGATTTTTCTTTCAAATTGGAAAAATAGTTGAAGCTTTACAAAGTGGAATAGTAATATTTGTGTTGGCAGGTAAGGAACTCCTCAGAAGTAACTAATTTGTCCCATTATCCTTCCCATTGGGTTTCATACTTTTAATGTCCTTTATACAAAGATGACACAGATCCTGGAAGGAAGGGTTTTCTGTGATGATGCCCCTCAGCGCTCCTGTCTAAAGAGGAGAGGTGCTCCCATAGTGCTCAGAGCCATTTCTGCCTGGGGAAAATGTAAATATTATAGTGTAGTAGAAAGAGCAAACTGGCCTGGAGATGCCAACACCCATGAATGCATGGTATGGTCCACAGAAACGGTAAAATAATGCCACTGGGTTACAACACTCCAGACTGATAGGGTGGCACTCCTCTGCTCCGGCCTGATTTGAGTGGACAACATGTGATCACCGGGCCTGTGTCAGCTGCAGGAGAGATCAGCGAAAGGGCCTGACGTGCTCAACATGGACCTCTGACAGAAAGGGTTGGTAGGCTGAGGTCTCACTGGTTCCGCTGCCTGTTCTTTCCAGAGCCCAGTCTTTGAGCTTCTCCTGCATATTTTCTCTCTCCTTGCTTTCTGAAAAGCAGCTTTCAGTGACATTAAGTTATGCTTAATATTAAATTAACTAGTTGAGTTTTAAAAAAATTTTTTTAATTTGGGGGATTTTATTATTTGGATGCCTTTGCTGCCTATTGGACCATGTTTGTGCCTATTGCCCGAGGAGGCCACAAGAGGGCCTCCAGTCCCCTGAGACTGCAACTCCAGATGCACATGAAGCATCCCCTGTGTGCTGTGAATCAGAAGGAGAAGCAGTGCTTTTCGCCGCCCTCGGGCCGGTCCCACAGGCTAACTCAGAAAGGAAAATACTTGACTTAGTCCTTGCCATTAAATTCTGAATTCAGAGTTGTGGTTAGTACATGATGGTACACAAACTCAACAGGAAAAATTAAAATATATTTGTTTTTCTGCAATTGCTAATAAAAAATTATTCGCAAGTTGAAACCCTCATGAATTAGGAATAATAAATAAGTTATGTTTAATATTAACTTAATAGAGTCATGATAAATATTTCCAGATTCTGAGCATTAACTTCTAAAACAATCCTCTCCTCCTTCCCCCCACCCCAACCTCCCCTCTCTCCTTCTTCCGTATAAGTGCATGCCTTTATTTTTAGTGCTATAGGAGTGCAAACGTATCTCACAGCCTGGTAGTGAAAATGCTCTGTCACATGACTAGGATGCAGTGTCTCACAGACACCACAATGTAGGATTGACATATGACATTTATAAAATGTCAGAACCCCTCCCCCAACTTTTACAGTCTAATCCCTCGTATGCTGTGTAAAATGAACTGAAGGCAACGGTGTGCTCATTAGCTGTGCCACTTCTGATACATTGTGCTGATTGACAATGAACCACTGCGGTATCAAAGTGCAGGTGTAAAAAATAATAAGGCAACTGCTTGTGTAACAAAACCGCACTAACTGAGAACGTGTAGTAAATATGCAAGAAGGCCGTTTTTTATTCATTGAAAATGTGACAGGGTACATCAAACATAAAACCCAAGAAAGGGTTTTGACATGCCAAACTCAATTAAAATTTGTTTTCACGAGTATTGCTGGCAAGACTCAGTGACTTACTTGCACACGTGAAAGGTGATTATGCAAGTACCACATAGGAGGCACTGAGGACACTGGAGATTTAGATGGTGCTCAAAACACAGCTAATAGCAAAGCCTGGCATCGCTCCTACTTCTTGTCATAATGAAATTATTATATGGTTAGCTATAGCTAGCCTGTTGGGAAGAGGTGAGTATTACTACCTCCCTCACGAATCATCTTTCACCCTCCCAACAGCCTCAATAGCTTAATGCTTAAAAAACAAAAATCCCAAAGTAGAAAACAAAATAATGAACATAACAAAAGTGTGGTAAAATTTAAATAGCACGTATATATATATATATATATATATATATATATATATATATATATATATATGTGTGTGTGTGTGTGTGTGTGTGTGTGTGTGTGTGTATGTATGTATGTATGTATGTATGTATGTATGTATAGATAGATAGATAGATAGATAGATAGATAGATATGGTCACATGACTGATTTTATATATGTTGGCTTACAGTGTTTACATTTAAAGATAAATAAGAACAGGCAATGTGACATCAGATTTGAAGGTTTATTTTCTAGAAAATTCACAAGATCACCACCCCCCCCAATGAAACACATGCTTGGATTTTATTGCCTTTTCAACTTGCCCACACCAATAGGTATAACAAAGAATATAATATAAAAATGCGAATCATCATACAACATAAAATCTTGAGCCCAGAAGACAGCAAATAAATTGAGGAAGAAGAATTTCTTTCTTTTCTACATGCCTCTATCACTTAAAAATTTAAAAATTATTTTGTGTAAAAAATGACTTGAAAAATTCCAATAAGGGCTGGAGAGATGGCTCAGTGGTTAAAAGCACTAAGTGCTTTTTCAGAGGATCTGAGTTCAAATCCCAGCAACCACATGGCAGCTCACAACTGTCTATAGCTCCAGGATCTGACATAACCACACATGCAGGCAAAATACTAGTGCACATAAAATTTTTAAAAAATAAGAGGAAAGAAAAAAAATTCCATAAGATATCAGAAAATTTGCCATAGTTTCACTTGCAAATTGTCTTCATAGGGGAATTTGGGATAACTGATCTATGCAGAATTCGAGGAATCCTGTCCAGACAAGTCTCCAGTTACCTTCCTTTAGTGCTCTCAGCAGACCCTCAGTTCAACACAGGAAAGTTACTTACAGGAACTATTTCCCCTCTTGATATCCTTTGTTGGATAATTTTGAGAAAATTCAGAAAAATTAAAGGGGAATTACGAAACACATTAACAATAGTGATTCCAATAATTAAGGCCAAATACCTTAATTTCCATAAACTGTTCATGTGATTAATTGTCTGAATGATAAAGAAAGAAAGCACAATAGGAAGAAAAATTATAGGAAGAGTCTCAGACTTCATTCTGCACTCAAATCCGTATACAAAGGTGATTACTAATGGACCTCATTCTAAGTATCCTGAATTAGGTTCTTCATGGTGGGGCTATGGTTTGTGTATCCGTATTTACTTTTATAGGTGACAGTGGCATGTGCTATTCACTCTCTTGCAATTCAGATACAGAGTTTAACATATCTCTTGTACCTTAGATGACATGTCCTCAAAATTCCATAGAGTATTCCTGTGTTTACTACTCAGGGCTACAGGCCCATTCCCCCGTCTATTCACAGACATAAAACAGGAGCAAAGAGTTGCGGACCTGGGAAGTGAGGAGAGGAATGGGTCTGCTCTGGAGACACACTTCCTCTTCCCCAGGCTGGACACACACGCTGAAGCCATCTCTTGACTTTGCTCCTCACTGGAGCCGTGGCACTATTAAAATATCTCTGCAAAGCCCTCCTCACCCCTTTCTTACATGATGTCCCTGAAACTGATAAGAGTTCTAAATTCAGATTTCAAAAAGGCTGTTTGCCTGGCCACTGTGCCACAATATCTATGGACTAAAGCGAACAATTTTTACTGTGAATGGCAAGTCCTGCTGTGACTTGGTTCTTTTTGTTATCTGTCTTTATGCTTTTGTTTATTTATTTAATTGTATTTTTTTTGATATAAGGTCTCATTACATAGCTCTGGCTGACCTGGAACTTGCCATATAGACCGGGCTGGCCTCCAACTCTCAGAAATCTGTCTGCCCCTGCGTCCTCAGTGCCGTAAGTAAAGGCATATGCTACCACACATCAGGCTCTGGAATTTGATTCTAATCTGCCTTTCCAGCCCTATTTGCTACTTCTAGTGTTTGGTTGATGGTCTTCTAGAGGATCAGGACCTTTTCCAGTAGTGCAATCTTTCATACCATTGTTCTGTGCTAAGAAACAGCCCCTAAAATCTTCACTTATCTGGAGGAAGTTTCAAATTCCACAAATTCTAGGTCTATTCTAGTTTCCAGATCATACTAACTCCAGCACCAATGAGAGACTGGTTCTTTTTAAGGCTGTATTGAGTCTGGGTTGGTTTAGTTTTTGCAGTGGGTAGATGATAGTTTCATCATCTTCTATGTCCAGGATAGCATGTTAGTCTATGTCCAGAATAGTATGGTAGTCTATGTCCAGGATAGCATGTTAGTCTTTATGCTATTATAAGAGTGCTGTGTTGTGTACAAACAATGATTCTCTTAGCTCACAGTTTTAGATATCAAAGAACATGGAACCATTTTGACTCAGCTCTAGTGATGGTCGCTTTGGCCATAGGGGTGGCATTGTGCTGGATAATATTGTGGTAGGATTGTATATAAGAACAATCCAGTGGAGAAGTGGGAAGATAGAAAATTTTCTTTGTAATAATTCTTTATTGCAGAAACTATCTGGAAACCTACTAGAAAGAAGTTAATCATCCCTAAAGGCAGTAAAGCTCAATAACCCAGGTATCATGCAAAACCCTTTCTGCCCTTTAAAGGTTGTACCGCCTATCACTCTGTCATGTTAAAGATGAAGGATCTTTAACACCTGTACCATTGAGGGACAAACATGTACAACACCTAAACAGTGGTGATGGTAACACAAGAACCAGGATCCATCCTGTCCACTTTTTAAAGTTTCCTATTGTGCTTTTTGGATATCCAACTTTTAGGGGATCTTACTGATTATATTCTAGAGATACTTCTTTAATAAGTATCTAAGAATAAAGTTACGGTTGACTGTACCATAAGCATTATAGAAAATTATTTGGGAGTGTGTGAGTGGAGATTTCAAGGGATTTTTCTGTAGTAAATCGTTCACTATCACTCAATGCAGACACTTCCGGGCCCTGTTTATGGGAGAGTGAAGTGAAATTCAACAATTACAAAGAGTATCTGCTAAAGGTAAGCTACTCTGACCACCAAAACCATAAAAATAGTCTAGAACTTCTTGGAACTTAACACAACATTTTATAGCTATCATACATGGAAACTTATTTCTAACCTAAAATAAATTCAAAATAGGATGTAAATGCTTTTGGGGTGTTAGATGCAGCCTATCTATGAAGGAGCATTAAATCTAGTTTTAGTTTAAAAGATCAAGCAGCCATAAAGTTAGAGTGAACATAAATAGTAAATTCCTGAATTGAACAGAATTTATTTTGTTGTTCCTGATGTGGATATTGAAAGAGTATTTATTAGTGCATGGATTCAGGTACACAAATATACACATTAACACTCTCTAGAAATCATTGGAAATAATTCTAAATAAGAATTCAAAGTTTTCAGCAGAATGTAGAGAATGTTTGTGTTTAGTGTGAAGTTGTTTTATTATTTGATTTGCTCATTCAGAAGAGTAAACACCATTGTCAGTCCTCCATTCCTCCACTCAGCCTGAGAGCCAGCCCCGCCCAGTGTCTCCTTCCATTTCATCTGACTTCTACTCTCGAGCTCTAGCAGAAGAAGTCATTCAAGCACTGCTCCTTCTTGTGGGAAGGGACTCAGTAAAAATCTCTATTTAGATTTCCCTACACCCAGAGGGAAACCCCTTGCAATGGACTGCACTGAGACTTGAGTTAAAGGAACATATACTACATTGCTAAGTCTCCACTGGGAGCTCTGCAATTGCGCTCTGTGTTCAGTCTGTTGAGATCTCCTGGGTATCTTTCATGCATATCCCCCGTTACCCCGCTGTCTTGTGGCTTCCTGGGTAGAACAGGCATGACACTCTCTATTGTAGCATTCTCGGCAATTATCACCATATGCTTGTCAAGATGTTTAATAAATAATTTGCTGAGTCTTTTTAATTTTTTTTTTTTTTTGGTACAGAGTTCTATATATGCCATGTTAGCTTTGAACTTACTGAGTAGCCAAGGATGGTCTTGAACATCTGTCTCCTCAGTGTTGGGATTAAGAGCGCACAGCACTGTACCTGGTATATATAGCTCTTAGATTGGACCCAAAGCTTTCTGTGTGCTAGGCCAGTACTCTCCCACCCAAGGTACATTTCTAGCCCCAAGATGCTCAAACCTTTAGTTCGAGACAGGCTAGGACTTCTAGTGATGATGTTGTAGATGATGAGACATAATTCTGTGTCAAAGAGACTTTCATCTTAGTAGAGGAAGTAATGCATCCTCCGATACCTGTACAAAAACTATGAAGTAATAAGTGTCATAGAATGTATAACAAGGAGGCTCTCAGGAGTTCGTGGGAAGGAGGGAGTGGTTATCTCCAGCTGGTCAAAGTTTAGAATCCTCAGTGCAGTGACGTTCCAGGATGAAAAGACAGCCCTTGCTGCAAATGGCCACAGACACAATGGCTGATAAAAATGAAAGACTCAGTTCTGGTTAAGATCTCAAAAATGTTCACACTAAATCTAAATGAGTGATAAGCTTGGTGCTGGCACTGTTTAGAAAAAGGAGACATGTATGAATGCAGGGATGGTTAGGAAAGGCTTCAGGAAAACAGTGTTCAGCCTTCCATAGGTCAGAATGACAAGCATGAAAAGAGGGATTCAGGCAGAACACCAGTCTCTGACTGAAGGAGAGAATGATGCTTTACAAAGGCTGCCTTTCTTTGTACAAGCTGGCCATCCAGACCTTGTGTAGCACACTGATTCTCTCCAATGAACCCTAAACAGAGATCGACCAGGGGAGTAGATGGGACCTCACACAGTGTAAATAGCACAGGAGGCTGAACTGCTTTGTTATTGGAAAAATGTCCCTGGATACCTTCAGGCTTCTGCTTAGCCAAGGCCTGTACTGGTGTGCCCTCTGCTATGATGTCACCTCATAGAAAGCTTTAAGGCCATCTTCTCGAGTCTTATCTTAAGTCTGACCTATGACCGTTGTGAAAAACAAGTTATATTTTGCTAAGCTTTGATGAAATTGGGTGTATGTATTTTAATGACATATTTAAATGAGAAAGAAAATTTGTTGTTTATAAGTTAATGGGCATTACAAAAATTCATATTTTTCTTATTCCGAATTTCAGAGAAACACTTAAAATGAAGTTTTTTTCCTGTTCTTTCTTATTCTCTTTTCCTGTTGCCGACAAAAAGCACCTGAAACTTTGCCCCATAGTCTCTTGTTATTGTTATTTTCTTTCTTTTTTTTTTTACAGTGCCAGATGACAAATGCCCTATTTTTCCCAGTCTTCTTGCCAAAATGCAATCAAAGTCTGTCTTTGACCTTAGCTTAAATTGCTTCAGGATGCAGACAAATGTACAGTTCTCAGTTTCATGTTTCCCTGTGGACTTAACATGTGCAAGCCACGGTTTCATCAGTAAGTTTATATTGACACTTATACAAGGTGATACACTTATTAAAAAGTTACATATACACTTTATTAATAGCTAGAGTTTAAAAATAAACTGTCATCTTAATGATATTATATCATTATATTTTGTTTGCAATGGGCATAAAACAAAACTGATGTATGAAAAAAAAAGAGTAGAGCATTGTCAGACATTCAGCATATTATGATAAACTATCTGATAAAAATTACTGTGGAGATAATCTACCATTAAGTTCTAAGCCCTAACTAGGGTTGTGTCAAAGGATAAGGTCATATTAGCTGACAAAACTGAATGAGAAACATGCATCATATTCCTAGAATTTTGCTGTGACAATCTGAAATAAACTTCAAAATCCATATGTCATATAAAATGTAAGCTTCTGGGTTCACTTTGAAAAGGTTCTTGTCATTTGCTTATTTAATCAGACAACCATAAGATTCTCACAATGGGTTTCTTAATTGAGCTTAACATGACTAGATATACATGGAAGACACATACTATCCATATATTTATTCATATAAAATATCTTGAAAATTGCCATGCACATTGAAAATACGCAACACTCACTTTCTTGTGAAATTGCAGAATACTTGTAAGTAGCAAGGGTGACCTCCAGTGTGCAAGACGGTTATGCCATTGAAGCATTCCAGTCACAGAGGCTGCTCTGACCTACTCTGGGTCTCTGAGAGTTGCTAACAATAAGAAGAAAGAAAATTTCCTTGTCAGAATGAGTTTGTAAGCTCAAAGCAACGCCTTTTCCTTGACTTTGCTCTGCTCCTTTTGTTAGTTTTAGTTAGTTTTGAAGCTTATGGTATTGCTTAAGACCAAAATCACGAAAGGCCAGGGGGCTTAAACTGGTGGCCAGTGAAAGCTGGAAAACTGCTGAAAACCTTTCTGCATGATCTGGTTGGGATTTGAATTTTTTGGAAGCTCTGAGGAATAAGCTGAATTTATACAATTTGAAATGAAAATTCCAAAGAAGTGTTCTTTAAATGTCTCACAGTAACATAAAACAGTAAAACTATTTGACAGAATTCCTGTGCGCAGCTACTGACCCACAAAATAGCAAAACTAATAACCACAAAAACGGAATGTGAGTTTTTCAGTAAGTCCTCAAAACCAAAACCTTTCACTACGCATAATATATTTTTCCAAAAGGCTAATGGTTTTGTATGCTAAATAATACAATTTCTATTAGTCTCTAATCTCAACACAGTAAAACTATCCCATGAAAAGATAAAGTGTGATGTTTTCTTCACAAGGCCAATCCAACATTATTCACGTATTCCTTTAGATTCAGGTGATAGAAATTATCTCTAACTACCACAAAATTTTTCTTTGCAAATTAAAAAAAAAAAAAGGCTACTTGAAACTTTGAGGAGAATGAGGTTTCTTTGAAAAGATTTCATTAGTACAAACCGAGAGTTCTGCCTTAGCTAAGCAGACCACACAAAAGGTCTAATTAGATGGGTGCCCACCAGCACGCCTGCCTTGGTCCGTGTCATTCCATCAGGAGCACCTACTTCCAAATGTCTATGCTATGCATGTTAGAAAATTTGCTCTAGGCTGATGCTGAGTATAAAAGGTATAAGGCTCAGAATGAGCGGCCTTTTATGAATATTCATAAAAATCAATATGGACTTGAGTTCCTAGACAGGAAAATGTATGAATAACTGTGTATGATCTAACTTGTTTACATGGTCTATAATGTAATTTGGCACACGTATGCATAACATGCTTATTGATAATAGCATAAATCATTGCATTATTTGAAATTCACATTGGTGATAATGTGTTCAAAGTAATAAATTATAAATTATGAAATTCCCAAGAATGTTATAATCTGTTAGGTGGTAATCATTCCTTTGGACTTGTCATGATTTATCATGTCAAGTGTGTATATACTACCTGCTAAGAAAAGCCTGAACATACCTTGACAGGATTACTGTCTACTGTGTTAATACTCTGCATGCTAAACAGGATCCACAAAAGACTTCTAAACCGGGTCCTAGAGCATCACATCATAATGAGGCCTTCAGCTGTTCTGTCGACGATACAGTAGTATTTGTCATGTTCTTGAATTTATACAATTATAGTTATGAAGTTTTTAATCCATGATTTGCTCAGTACACTCTTTGAGTACTCCCAGAAGACAACATCCTTTGAATATCATTTAAACCGTTTTATTTAAAATTTCTATTTTTGAATGCCATATTAAATATATTAAATTAGTACCAGAAAATATTTGAAGCAAAACTAAATCTATCTCATCACATTTTTTAAAAAAAATACTACTTTCTTTTTAAAATCAAATTAGTCTCCAGTATCTCCCAAAGATGAATTTGGAAACAAAGGAGATACTGTTTGCTTCTTTTATAGAGGGTGTGAATCAAAATTTTAAGGAGGGTTTCACCTTGATTCATACATACAGATCCATACCAATCCATACATACAGATACCAGCAGAGACTCAACATTTTAAAATGTATAAATACTTATTACATCTTATGTATCTCTAGGTAAATAAAACTTAAAGACAAACACCAGGTTTCGCATTCATCTCAAAGTCAATGTAATACTTGATTACTGCACACTTGGGACAACATGATGTTAGAATGCAGTAAGATTTCTTTCTTACTTGAGACATCAATCTTGAAATGTTGATTATATCTTTAAATGCTATGACTTATGAGGTGGTTACATAATAATAGAAAAGATATGTATAAATTAACATGTAAATAAGAAATATCAAGATAAAGAACTAAATTACAGCCTGAGCTAACTGTTGATAGCTCCATCTTAAGTTAGAGAAGAGAAGCAGCTAGGAAGAGACTGACTGCTCATCCAGCTCTTGGAGAAAAAACAAACCTGTATGGGCAAAATGCCAGCTAGATTCATGGAGCACGGTGAAGATCAAGAATATTTTTAAAAAGTATCTTCTGTCATACTTGTACAGAAGAATGCTAATAAAATGTCTTGTCATGTAATTTTATACGAATGCATTAAGTGTCTTAAAAAGTGGATACAGTACTCTTTTGTGTTATTGATTTTTAATCAATACTTTCTCAGATGTGACAGGCTGCCCAGATTTTTTAGTACAAGAGTATTTTCTGTTTTTAATCTTGGCTCTTTCTTATGAAACAATGTTTTGGCAAAGTCGGCAATTCCTTAAATGAAGATTTCTTTCCCCTGCCCCTTCCAGGTATCAGGAGACCATTTTAATTCACTCACCAGGGAACCTCAGCGGGGCTGCTGTATCCGTAACATAGGAACCAATATCCTAGCTATCCGTTTTCATCCCGCCGAGCTGGACCTTCGCATTAAGGCTGCCCCACATTTATTGTTCTTTCATTGCATCTGTCAGCATTTCCTGACAGCACATTACAGAGCACATGGCTACAAAGTCAGTATCAATCAGTCCGTGATCATGCAGATATAAGTAGCAGGCTATTGATAATGGGCCTTAAATCAGATCATCACAGCTTAAGCATAAGAGTCTTAAAAGGCAAGGATCCCAGGGGGACTTCTAGTTGACTGCACCAGTTAGAAACCCCAGAAGATGGTTTTCCGACTACGTACCACCTACAATCGCAAAAGAAGGAAAACGTGGTTGTGGTGAGCGCTGGCAGATGCCCAGTGCACTCTGTAAAAAGAAGCAGGGGCAAAGGTAGCAAGGAACACAGCTTTGCCATCCAATAAAACATAACATCCAATATCTCCCTTCTCACTAATGAAGCAGCCTCCCAGGACCTGTGTACACCTCACATGAATAACCGTGGTTGTGTTGTGTTATTGTGAAGTCTTACTTCCAAAGCATTTCAACCAGATATGGCCGTTTAACAAGAAAAGTGGGAGAATTCGGAGTTTAGAGGGGGTGCTACACCGAACTCCAGGCATGAGATTAAAAACAAAGGCATCTAATTTCTGTCCGTCATAAATAATAAAACAGGAGATGCGTGCAAATTTAGTAACATAGAATTTAAGGTGATAAACAGAGTGGGGCTGGCTTCTTGTTTAGTATTCCTTAGTTAGCACCATAATTGCTGCATGTCTATCATCACTAGCAAAAGAAAAAAGTGTCTTTCTCAGCTGCTCTCTGCTTGTTTTGTTCGCTGTACTCTTGTAAAGTGGGAGAAAATAAGTGTCATTTAATGAATAGCACTATTCTTTGTCTGACAGCTTCATATCTGTTAGGTGTAGGAGGCCCTACTACTTTCTTTCTCTGATAATGTTTTTGACAGTGTGCTAAATTCCTCCCCCAAAAGGCCGGCATGTATATTCTGCTAAAAGGGGCTTCATCTCTCCTGAATGGGTGCCCTCTTTTAACCCCCTTCAGCTTCTGTTCTTACATTAATTGAGCTGATCAGATTGAGCATATGAATTTGTCTTTGATGTACTCGTATGTTTAGTTGACGTTGCTCTCTCATTGGCAGCGGACAGAGCTCTCAGACAAATAGGACTGTTACCATGGCAACAAGCAATAGCGAGGGATCTCTTGAAAAATATTTTTATTTCAAAATTCAAACTAGAAAATTCTCACTGGATATGGTTCTCAGTTCTAAACGTGTCATATCTAATGATGAATGCAATTAGGGATCCCACTAGTGTTTTAAATAATAAATTAGCCTAATTTTCTAGGCCTGGCATGATGACATACAAATACTAAAAAGGCGTCTTCTTTTTAAAATCCATAACAAAGGACTTATTAATGACTTTTGTTCTTAGGATTTCAAATTAAAACGGATGGTAGGCTAATGATAGTGGCTTTGTATCTGCTAAAACCAAAGGCCTAGAGGTAAACTTTATTATTTTTTTTTAAAGAAAATACTTCAAGCTGCTGCGATATGTGGTTATTTCATTTTTTAAAAGCAGGTGTAGAAGCCTTTCTATAAATGTTGAATGCTATAGCAGTTGGTAAATCTCTGTGGATAAAAATGCCCATAGCCATGTTTAATTACTGAGCTCGTGCAAGAGAGGGATGGCCGGTGAACATAACTGTTATATTCCACGACTGTCTCAGAGCTCTGTGGCGTTCAAGCCTTGACTAAACCACTGCAATACAAGGGAAATATAAATATTTCAGTGTGTGACTGTATTATTCCAGTTGTATTAATTGTTTTTCTTCCTGCATCACACCACGTCTGGCACAGAGGACAATGGATGGTTCTCTACCATCGGACACTTTCAAAGACCTGACGGAATGTATCCTCACATTTTAAAGACCATTAAATACATGCCACGTTGTTTAATTTCCTGGACTCTATTGTTGGTACTGAGTAGGCTTTTAGTATCTGACTCCCTGCTGTATGTCAAAGTACACTTAGGTTTCTCATAGTCACTGGTAAACGCACTACTTTATAAATCTAGTGATAAGACTGACCAAAGAGATGGATATTTTGGGTTTCTTTAAAGGAAATGGTTCTAAATTTTTAGGATGTCACCATACACATGAATGACATTAAAGTGAAAACTATCGCCATCTTCCGTCCAGAGTACATGTTCTCTTCCCATGATGGATATGACTTCTACACTGCACACATTAAAAAGTTTGTATTGAAAGTAAAATATAAAATATTAAAGTGACATAGTGTGTATTTGTGAGCAGTTATGAATTTCTAATCTTCTTCTTCTATATAATAACTGTTATTCTAGTCTAATATATAATTTTGTACTTTACTTCAGAATTTGCTACTAGACAACTTGAATTTTTTTCACTAGAAATGAGTATAATATTTTCTAACACACACACACACACACACACACACACACACTAATAAGAACCTTCAAAAACAAATACTGGGACACTGCAAGGGACTGTTAAGAAGGGACTGCTGCTTCCCTTTGCTGTTCTCCACCTTGTTCATCAGAATAACCTACAGTGAAGACCACAGATCCCATTGACCTCAGACTTCAATGGCAGCAGCCTCCCAAACATCTCCTGGGGGTGCCGCCAGAAATGCTCCCCGGGTGCGGTTTGAAAGAACACAAATTTCACTCTCCACTTTCTTTATGGAGGTCTTATTTGCCTGTGAGGTAGAGCAGAATGCTTTATTTATTTTCTTGAGATGACAAAAAATAAGTTTTGAAAGAAGCACATAGTAAAGGTACTGCCTTTGGGAAGGAAGGAAAACATTCGATGTGGGGGTAGAGAAGACATCTTTCACTCATCATCCGACTATACATCCCTTAGACCTCTTTGTAGGAAAAGCCTCACTTTGTGTTGTCCTGGTTGTATTATAGTTGTGAGATGGGGTCTTACTATGTTGACCAGGCTGCCTCAATAGTAACCCTCCTTCCTGCCTTGCTTTCAAGTGCTGAGATTACAGGTGTGGGGCACCATGCCTGGATAACTGGATAAGGCCATTAGTGTGTGTGTGTGTGTGTGTGTGTGTGTGTGTGTGCATGTGTGTGTGTATGTGTGTGTCTGTAATGTGTATGTGTGTGTGTGGTATGTGTATGTGTGTGTATGTGTATGTGTGTGTATGTGTGTGTGTGTCTGTGTGTGTATGTGTGTGTCTGTATGTGTATGTGTGTGTGTGGTATGTGTGTGTTTATGTGTGTGTCTGTATGTGTATGTGTGTGTGTGGTATGTGTGTGTGTATGTGTGTATGTGTATGTTTGTGTGTATGTGTGTGTATGTGTGTGTGTGTATGCATGTGCACCTTTGTGAGTAAGCTGTCCTTTCTGGCCAGCAATCTACTTTGTCTCTGCTCTGCTCTGCTTCAGCTTGAAGCCCTGAACTCAGTTCTTCACACTTTTGTCACCAGCAGTTAACTCTCTGAGCCATTTCGCCAGCCCACACCTGAGCTGCACTACCTTAGGATCTACAGTGAAAAGTGCATGACAAGGACAAGAAGAACATTTCTCTGCTTCTTTTTCCTATGGTTAAATTAGTGAGAAACGAGAAAAGACTAAGTTTTCTTTCTCAGGAACCAAGACTTAAACCTGGGTGGGGAGGAAATGAGTTAAGAATGCTCCTTGTGCCATCAGAGAAGTCCTGAGAACCCTGCCTGTGTTCAAGGCTGTGCCCACTTCCCAGATGTGAGCTTCAGAGGTGATGGCACTCAGCTCTGACTGCTCAGCACAGCACCAGACTGCCGAGTTGGTGAGGGAAAGTATTTGGGAAATACAGAGAAAAGTTTCTGTTTGTCCCATGCACTTCACAGATCTCCAAATGTAGAGTGGGTCACAGAGGCATAAACCGGCTCCGTTAAGTGTCCAGGAAGCCAAAATGAGTGTTAAAAGCATATGGTTCCAGACATCTATGCTGTGTCCCACAACAACAGGAATATAACTTGAAGGTAATGTGGCTCAGGGAGAAGAGACCCAGATTTGGAATCAGAATGACAGGGTCAGACATTTCTCACTAGCATCCAGATTTTCAGTGACCTTCCTAAGCCATAACGCCTTCATCTGTGAGACAGGGACCACAGTGTGAGCCCCTCATGGTGACCTAGTGAAAGCACAGAACAAACAAGAATGTGCTTCTAAAACACGGATTGAGCTGAGCGAGCACTCTCTGCGTTTTAAGTCATGATCACACACACTGACTTTTCTGTGTCAGTATCATTTCTCCATTACAAACCTTCAAATTATCCTTACACACCATGCTAATTGAATTTTACAGCACTCAGTCTGGTGTTTCAATCTTAAATTTGAAACATTCATTTTTAAAACCACACTGATGCTTCATGAAAATATATAAATTTTTGATAAAATATTGAAAAAGTTTCTATGTAGCACTGTTTTCTACACTGGAATATATTTTTGGATATACTGATTCAAAAAGTTAAGAGAAATTACAAAGCATTAGTCACAGGCAAGACTTAACTATTATACTATTCATAAAGTATAATAAAAAAGAAATATAAAATAACTTATCTTGTTACAAATACTTATATTTTGGGCAATTTAAATATAGATTCATGATTAGTAACTGTGTCTATTCTCAATGATATATAAGCATTTATGACTATATCTGATTATAAGATAGATATATAGTTACAAAAGATAGTTAAAAATACCCAAAGCTATTCCTCAGTTAAAAACAGGCTATATCCTAAAAATTTAACAAGGAAACTACTTATTAAGAACTTAGAATACATTTTATCACTGAAAACAACTTTAATATGGCACGAAGAGCCCAAAGTACTTCCAAATTTATCTGTCTCATAATTTAATCACAAAATTAATAAATGTACCTGGATAAAAATGACCTATAAAAATACACATATGATTTTGATAAACCCAGGTAAAAGATCCCAAGCCCTTCCCTCGATGGCTGGACAACTGGAATAAGGGTGGCTGAACTCCGAGAGGAGAGACACAAATTCCTTTACTTTAAGAGGAAAACAGTCTCCAAAGATTAGGAACAGACTGAATGACAGGTGGGTCTACATGTTATTTTTGTCATAACCATCACCACCACCACCACCATCACCTCTACCACCACCATCATCACCACCACCACCTCCACCTCCACCATCACCACCACCACCACTACCACCACCTCCCTCATCTGGTAAGAAAGTCAACAGTTACTATCAACAATAACATTAGGTGTAAGAAGTATACAGGCTGGGATTTGGGGTAAACCCAGACAATCTAGAAAGCACTGGTGGTATGCAGCACAGAAAAGAGAAGATCAGCGTCTTGAGAGGCGGCTTCCATCTCTGTGTTTCTCTGTGAGTTATCACAAAGCTTATGATGAGTCAGTCCTGAATCAACTCAGAGTCATGGGAGAAACACCATGAGAAACCAGGAGGAGGAAAAAGTGTATGTCAGCCGATGGTGATATCAGGGTTGACAATGTGGAGTCAAAATGTAAAGAGAATGAGAGAAAAGAAAACAGTCCCCAAAGCCAGAGAATGGATGTGTGTATGTGTATAGTGATGTATGTATATAGATGTGTATAGTGATGTATGTATATGGATGTGTATAGTAATATATGTATATGGGTGTGTATAGTGATATATGTATATGGATGTATATAGTAATGTATGTATATGTGTATAGTGATGTATGTATATGGGTGTGTATAGTGATGTATGTATATGGATGTGCATAGTGATGTATGTATATTGGTGTGTATAGTGATGTATGTATATGGATGTATATAGTGATGTATGTATATGGATGTGTATAGTGATATATGTATATGGATGTATATAGTAATGTATGTATATGGATGTGTATAGTGATGTATGCATATGGGTGTGTATAGTGATGTATGTATATGGATGTGTATAGTGATGTATGTATATGGGTGTGTATAGTGATGTATGTATATGGATGTGCATAGTGATGTATGTATATGGGTGTGTATAGTGATGTATGTATATGGATGTGCATAGTGATGTATGTATATGGGTGTGTATAGTGATGTATGTATATGGATGTATATAGTGATGTATGTATATGGGTGTGCATAGTGATGTATGCATATGGATGTATATAGTGATGTATATATATGGGTGTGCATAGTGATGTATGTATATGGATGTGTATAGTGATGTAGGTGATGGATGAGACTCAAGGATGCAACCCTGCAAGTCATCACTCCTTCAGTTTCTCAGGGCCTCTCCTGGTGCCACCTTTTCTTGGTTTGCTCTCTAGGTCACTGACCATGCTTTCCCAGTGCCTTAGTCCACTGCCTCCAATTAAAACTCCTGCTCCACTATCTGCCTTGAACCCGTATCAAGAGTACCATCTACAAAAGACAATTCTTGTCCCACCACCACCACAACCTCCTTCCAGGTGCCTGATCTCTGTAAATCACAATTATTCTAATGTGGCTAAGCGGAGATCATGAGAAATCCTTCTTGTTCTGCTTCACACCTCTCTCTCCATAATCTCCCACCCTTCATAGTGTTTGGCTCAGTATCATCAATAGAGATTCACAACTAACTACCCAGCTAACATCAGCCCAATTCCAGCTGAGATAATGACAGTCTTCTGATGTTCATTTCCACTCTTCACACCCTGAGCCTGATCTTTGAGATTAGAGACAGTGTTTGAACTGCAAGTCTGAGTACATCCCTTCTGGTCCAATACTCTTCTACAGAGTTCTCACAATCTGTCCTCTTCTTGTCTCCTTACCTTCTCTCCTCCCACTAGAACTCAGTCATAGTCAGACAATTAGAGATATAGAGCTATCTGGAACTGACTTCAGAGACTTACTTTTGAGGTTACATATTTGCTCATCAATGCCTTCCCTGGTTACTCTATTTTAAATAATCTGCTTACACACACACACACACACACACACACACACACACATACATACACACACACACACAAGTGCATGCACATGTGCAAAACTGCATACACACATGCAAGTACACAAATGCACACACACACTCACCATGCCCGTCTTCTATGCCTTGCTTTACTTTATACTTTTTATTACTACCTGATATTATATTAACATTTCTGAGTTCTGAGATTATAAATTTTATAAAGATATTGGTCACATGCACACTGATACATAAAAAGCATGCTTTACAACAAAAGGGTGTTACTGTAGCTAGAATTTAAATTTGAGAATTTAATTTGCACACTTGTGTTTCATAAAGTGATTTTTAAAACCAGTTAGGCCTTCCTTTCCAAAAGCAGCTAAAACTTCAAATTAAGTACTTTCCAGAATTGTGCTCTAGAAGAGGAAAAAATGAAAAGGCTGACAAATTCTTTATTAGTACTTTTGAAATGTGCTCTGTGATTTAAGAAGTAACTGTGCAACTCTTCATCAGAGCTTGTTAAATATTTCACCATTTGGCAGTTTGTTTTACAGTTTCCCCCAATATATCTGGAGTTATGAAGTAAACTATAAATTATTTCGAGTAGCAAATCTAAGGGTTAGGAGTTTATTTAACTAATGGGTTAAATACTACAACTGTCTAAGCATAGCAGTTGTGAAAAAGTACAACGATCCTTTAAAAACTATAAAAGTGCAAGGTATTTACTTATCCCTTGTACTCACACTGCATCATGTACTCACACTGTCCGACATGCTCACGCTATCCCACATACTCACACTATATCACGTATTCACATTCCAGTGTATTCACTCTATCTCAAGTACACACACTATATCCCATATTCTACACACTAGATCAGTACTTACATTGTCAGATGTATTCACACTGCCCCATGTACTCCACTGCCCCATGTACTCCACTGCCCCATGTACTCCACTGCCCCATGTACTCCACTGTACCATGTACTCCACTGCCCCATGTACTCCATTGTATCATGTACTCCACTGCCCCATGTACTACACTGCCCCATGTACTCCACTGCCCCATGTACTCCACTGCCCCATGTACTACACTGTACCATGTATTCCACTGTACCATGTACTCCACTGCCCCATGTACTCCACTGCCCCATGTACTCCACTGCCCCATGTACTACACTGTACCATGTATTCCACTGTACCATGTACTCCACTGCCCCATGTACTACACTGTACCATGTACTCCACTGCCCCATGTACTCCACTGCCCCATGTACTCCACTGCCCCATGTACTCCACTGTACCATGTACTCCACTGTACCATGTACTCCACTGCCCCATGTACTACACTGTACCATGTATTCCACTGTACCATGTACTCCACTGCCCCATGTACTCCACTGCCCCATGTACTCCACTGCCCCATGTACTCCATTGTACCATGTACTCCACTGTACCATGTACTCCACTGTACCATGTACTCCACTGTACCATGTACTCCACTGCCCCATGTACTCCACTGCCCCGTACCATGTACTCCACTGTACCATGTACTCCACTGTACCATGGCTATTATGCAGCTATGAGTGACCAAATTCCCAACATCTACAGAGTATTGTCTGTGCACCAGGTTCCATTTGGATTCATTCTTTTAATAATCCACAACATTACTGAAATAATATCACAAAACTGCTTCATTTTACGGGTCAGAAAGTAGAGATATTGAAAGGCTGGCTGTCAATCAATATCACACAACTGGAAGGTAGTAGACCTGAGATTAGAACCTAGGTCATCTGGGTCCTGAGTGGGCAAACAGGAAACAACATCACAAGCACTTCCTAGAAATCAAGCTTATAAAAAAATCATGACATTGTTACAAATGATTATAACCTATGGGCTCTATACTAGACTTACTACTATGAATCCTAAGCAACAATGGGCATCTTATCATAGAAGTATTGTTTAAATTGTTCTTACTTAATTTGAGCAGGCAGAACACCCAAAAGGCGTGGTAGTGATGAATCCCACTTTTAGTGTCTCCAAGACTACATTCTTATTAATTTCACCTCTGATTTTCAACAACTTTGAGATTATTCTCATTGGAAAGTAGAAACGAATAAACCATAATAATCTAGATATCAAAACTCCTTCAGCACAGAATAATACAGTCATTTAAAGGCAGGCGCGTTTAATATCTGAAATTTTTCCTTCACTCCTATCATTGTGTCTTTTTTAGCTAGACAACCCAATACAACCTATTGATCACACTCATTGATCATACTAATGTAAAGGGTACCAAAATGGCTAGAAACTACGCCAAGTGTACCCGTATGTAATGCACTTGCCAATTATAATACCCATTCATCAAATGCACAAACTAATACTGTTTTAAAGTCCCCATAAACATCTATACATTAGATTGTGCAATCCTCCGCATTCCACAGGCAAGCTTTGTGTTCCAGCTGTAGCAGTAAAATTACCGAAGCAGTAATTCTCTTAATATTTAAATAATATATTAAAATTTAATTTTCAGCACCTGGAAGAATCTGTTTGTGTGCCAGCAAATGAGATAGCTGGGCCTGGAGCTCCTATACATATGGGACTAAAAACAGCCTGTCACAAATAATCACTAGGCCAGAGCAGCTGTAGTCACCACAGTACGCATTTCAAAATCAGGTCAAAGTTGCTTGAATTCTTTTCCATTTTCAAGATACCCTGAGAATAAATTCTGTGACGATTATTCTTTTCTATTTTTCTCATTTTAAGGTATTATTTATCTTTCCTGATAACCACAGATTGAGGTGGAAAGGGTAGTAACAGCCTCTTGTGATTCTTTTTCTTCTGATTAAGCTGGGCATATTAAAAAACAAATTAGCTCCTGATTTCTTAGAGTTTATTTTAAGCCTTTTGTGATGGCTCTGATCAAAGCTCATGTGTTTGCTATATCTGTTTAAGCAAGTGTTACAAATTCTGTGACTACACAAACAAATCTGAAGCTTGTGCACTGGTGTACATATAAGGCCTTCCAACATATATTGTATCTGTAAAGTCTGCGCCTAAGTACAGACACATACACGATATTAACAAAATGCATTTAGATGTTTTCACATGCTATATAATCTTATCCTCATACTGAAAAAAGTACAAAATGATAAGCTGCTTATTTATTATGTGAATGCGCTGCTGGGGGGAGAGACGAGATAACTCAAGATTCAAAACCATTTTATATGCTTTTGTTCACACTTTGGAAAATATGATCCTTTTAAAGAATGTCTTTTATGGCCACAGTTCCTCAGTCCACAAACCTGCCTAGAATTAAGTCGGCAGTGTGCCTTCTCTCAGTATCCCTAATATACTCAGTAAGAAAGACTAAGTACAGAGAATTTTAAGGGTTAGACTGATTCACATTTCTTTTCTCAAAAGCTCAAGGCAAAAAAAAAAAAAAAAAAAAAACCAAAAAAACAAAAAAACAAAAACTAACTTACAAGGTGTACTTAGTAAAAAGATAGTGATGGAAAGAAATTCCTATTAAGTAGAAATTTTAATTGCTTTGAATTAATTTTAGATTTACAAGCAGATCTTTGGATATAGAAAAGTACCTAAAGGTCCAGTTCTGGCACGTAAGTTGTCACATCTATAGCTGATACTTGGAAAAAAATAAATTAAGATTTGTATTTTGTTGGAGGGAAAGATAAGGATTGAAGGGTAGGGAAAATTTTTACCAAGAATTTGTACAGTATTACCTTCAATCATTTCGATGCAAGTCCTTCATACCACAGCCATGCTAACAAGACATCCAATTTACTAAACAATGAATTCTGAAAATACATTTAAAAGGTGCAAATGACTGTCCAAAGAATGACACTGAAAAATATTAAGTAACAGCTCTACCTCAAGATAAGCCTCAGCATTAAAGGGTTTTAATGAAGAGAGCCTTCAAAGGCTAAATCAGGAGGCATTGATTAGATTGCCTCTAACTTTGTGTTTTGACACCTTCGTCTTTCGTGGCATTATATTGTCTCTGTGCATCTCACAAAGGAAGCATTTTACCAGGCCCACACAAGAACAGGAGACAGCAACGCATATGAAAGAGACTGTCAAGGGTGTGAGCCAAAATGGGTCTCATTTGGATTTCAAGTGAAGAAAACTCCTAATGCATCTCATTACAATGTATGTGAACCTCTGAAAAGAAGGATGGATTGGGATTCTCATCCCTATTAATTTATTGAAATGGATTCAGTTTTTTCTCCCTTGTATATCAGGAGAGACCATGTGTTTCAAGCAAGGTAACAATATTATAGTTCCAATATCCAAATCTGCTGATTTAGTATGTCCTTCTTTCTGATAAAAATAATGCAGTTTCCTTCATAATTAGAATTTGTACTGAAAAAGAAATCCTACAACTACATAGCAATAAATATTCTTTGTTAAAATCATTTTTAGAGGCACGGCAAAGGGGCTACACAGCTTTGTTACAGAGTAGGCTTTCACCATTGAAATCCAATTTTCCCCTTACTTCTCTGCCTTTTACATGTTGACTTTTTATTTCATCGAGGAACTGTGAGCATGTTGTAATGAGGACATCACAAGGAAAGCCATATTTTATTGAAACATGGTAAAAAGAAAATGAGACGAAACCTCAGCACTCCCACCGCCATGCAGAATAGTCTATTAAACTTTCCTCGCAGGAACGACACGGCCATCGAGGTGCGTATTAGGCGACGATTGTGTCTGAAGTACTTATTCTTACCTAATTCCCCAACTTCATTATAATGGTATCTACCATTCAAAATTTCTAGTCCTTACCATAGAGAAAGCCATGATCTAATGCAGGTAGACATCCCAAGTAATTCCACAAACCCACAGGCCTGCAGACAGAAGACATATGCTCTCATTGCTCTCTTAACACCATTAACATTTAGAGATGATTGATCATGGCACACCAACAGCATTCTGCGAATGCAGAGCTGATCTATTTTTTATGTAAATCATATAACCTGCTAGTCAAATTAAAGGTTAAATATACATAAAGTCTTAAAATAAAATACAGGTAATCTTTTACATAGAACATGGATCTGTGATACACACAGTCAAATGTATCAGGAGCCATGGATTCATAGGGTGCCTCCTGTTTAAACCCAGGAAAACAGCAAGACTGTGTCCTCCTAGGACGCAATGCATTTCAATTCAATGGAAATCACATATCTACAACTAACTAGAACTAAAAATTATACCCAGAAAACACAAGTAGAAAAATGTATAATCCTCTTGAAAAGAACTTTCTATAAACAATTTATATTTGTTATTTAAAATGTTTCCATATGTGGTTATAAATGAGCCACAGAAAAGTGAGCAATAAATCAGATGGTATGTGTACATACATGTTGATATATACACACACGTTATTTAAGTATTATAAGTCTATGTATAAATGACCTCAATTAACTTTAGTTTACAATTGTCTTTACAAGAACGTTTCTATGTCATTCTGGAACACAGACAATGGGAATGTTTTTGATGGATTACAATTAAGTTAGAATGATATATGTTCCTTATTTTTGTCTTGACAGTTCTTGTATTCTCAGGCAGAGCCTATTACAAACAAATATACAGCAGGTTACTTGTTGAATAATGTATTTCAAGTAGTTTAAAATTACCAGGGACTTGCCTAAGATCTACACATAAATACATATTTTGAACTTAATTTTTATTACTGCATTGAATACATGAATATATTTTATAATCTACTTACAAAGCAGTTAATATCTGAGTTTTTAAAGGACATAACAAAGGTACTAATCCTACCTTTATGACATAAACTTTATGGCATTATGAACAAAACTGACAAGTATAAAATTTGCTCCATAAAATAAGTGATATACTTATGTTAATTCACCTTTTAAAAGATATTATGTGTTGCTCCATTTTTTTTGACAAGGCTCCCATTCATCCTGGAGACATGTTGAAAAACACTATATTTTTCTCTCAATAAGGAAAATCGCTTTACTCACTGTCACGCTTGTTCTGTCTCAATAAAAAATCAATCATCAAATGCTTGCTTCCAAGTTCTACTTGTTAAACTGCCAATTTATGCGTACAGTTTGGCTCAGCAGAATCCACTCAGCACCACTTCTTTCATTATTATAATTTTGTACATCTCATAAAATGCTTTACACTCATGGGGGAGGGATTGCTTCGAAAGTTTTCTCATGCCTCCACTGAGCAGGGCCCATTACAGCTAAGGCGAAGTGGTAGGTGATGGCTCCAAATCTTCACTTTTAAATAAAAAAAAAAATTATATCGTTTTTGTGATTTTTCAAAGTACTAAAGGCCCCACTGATCCTACTGACTGAGGCAACTGAATTGGTTGTTTAAATGGTAGTAATGTCAATGTCAGATATGTGGTTGTCTTTTCAAATTGGCCCAATCTTGAATGTAAAAATCAGATGATTGAAGGACATTTCACTGACCTGTTATGGCCTCTGCAACTCTCAAGTACAATGATAGTACTCCTTATATAAGAGCCACATTTTGGAGAAAACCGGCTTTATCAATGATGTCTTTGCGACATCTGGCGGTCCTTAGGATATATAAAAATTACTTTTTGTTTTTCCAAATCGATCAGTACTTGAAATTCCAGTCCAAAAGCCTTTGATTCCCCCTAGTGGGGGTACAAAAGCACTCTGGCCTGCAAACTAAGTTGTGGGCTACCATGAATCCATATGGTGCAAAAGGTCACAAATCTTGAGATGTGGTGACATCATGACAATAAGACACTTTCTAGACACAAGCTGACCCATTTTGAATATAAAAAGGACCCTGATCACATGTTCCCACACATTTCAAACCATAGAGAAAAAAGAAATATGCTAAGTGTTCCAAGCAGAAGCTGAACACTTGCATCTGAGGGTACCTATAGTTCTCACACTTAAGGACGACTACCCAGGAATTTCCACTGAGGCGGCTTTAGATGATCTAAGAGCTGCTTTATTATGTTACAGGTTAAGGCTCAGTGAGAAGTGGCTGAACGGCAGGGGTGTGGCTTTATGCTCTGCAGCTGTCCTGCAAATTATTAATGTGCTCACACTGAGGCTTGTTCTACATGTTCTCTGTCATTTCTATTTCCAGGACAGCATAGGACTTGAATATTATTTGATAAAGAGGCCAGAAATATTTCCTTTGTATTTTTATCCCTGTTGTGTAGGAATTCAGCACGAACAGAAGGGAAACTTTGTTTCCATCTTTTTGTCACATTCTCTAAAGCACTTTTGTTGTCCCTGCTGAGAAGTCAAGACTTCAGTAAATCTTTGCTAAGCATAAGAAAATTACATGTGTTTTACATCGGGTCTTTCAATTTTGCTGAGTCTTGGTGAGGTAGCACACCTTGCAATAACAAAAACAATTATAAAGTGTTGATTCCTTATTTTCAACTATCATTTCAAACATTTGCCTCCATAAATCTGTATTATTTTGGCTATAAAGTAAAGCATCTCATAAAATTTCTTTCAAAGAAAATAACTTGTGTTTTCTAAATGACTTTCTTTCCTTTCCCTTTCTTTCTCCTCTCCAACCCCGCCCTTTCTGTGTGTGTGTGTGTGTGTGTGCGTGCATGTGTGTGTGTGTGTGAGAGAGAGAGAGAGAGAGAGCTGCATTTGCACCCACCTGTGTTTTGAGATCTGAGGATAACCTTGGGTGTTAGGCCTTCATGGGCGCCATGGGATATCTCACTGGGATTTGGTGCACAATGATTAGGCTAGACTGGCTGATCGATGAACTCCAAAGATCAATCTTCCCGTCAGAATGTCTACAACGCAAGTTTGTACATATGCCACTATGCTCAACGTTTTATGAGGTTGCGGGAGATCAGACAACCTCAAGTCTTTGGCTGTCATAATAAGCACTTTACCAACTGAGAAATTTCACAAGTCCCTACAATCCATATTTACAATAATATTTTATCTTTGGTCCTTTTTATCTTTATAGTCACTACAAAATTATTAAGCATGCATTTACATCTTACAGTGAAGTACATTTTATATGTCATAATTGAACCAACATACTTTCTTTAAAGTAATCTATTAAAGCTAGGCATGAAGAGGAGTATCTGTTTCCTTAGACTCGGGAGCCAAATGAGACCAAGAGCTGGAGAAAAATCTGAACAGAATAGGGGACTCACCTTCAAATTCAACAACAAAACCAAATGACTGCTAGGTTACTGAAAATATAAAAATGTTGTCTGTAGTTCTCAGATGGCTTACATAAGACACATGGCTCTTAGGATTACAAATTCATCTGACAGTATATATAGGCTAAAACTGAAACAAGTACATTTCCCTTTAAAAATTATTCTACTTTTTCTGTGTAAATCATATAAATTGAAAAGATTCATCTTTTTGTCAAGGTTAAAAGAACCTTAATTGAGAAAGCAGTCTGATTCAAAAGATTTAGTGTCCATTATTTTTCAAAAGAAATCCTAAGAAAGAATTCACAATCCTTTACTGCTATAGTATTTGTTAATATTTCTGGTCTTGCTAGATAACTTCATGAGTTGAGTTCACATTAAAAAAATATGTTGAGTAAGATACTGGCATTTAGTCCAACAGCATTTGTTTGCTCCAAATGCATGTCATCTGACACCGTAAACATTGCAGTGAAGGCCAGAAAAGCTAAATGTAAGAACACACCCTCAAATACTAAATGGAAGAAATAATTTAGAATAAAGATATTATTAAACACACAATCTTGTTTTTTTTTGAAAGATGCAACTTTTTTTTCAATCTCAACAATGTTTATCAATTGCATTATTTAGCAATTTTTAATTTGTGTGAAGATGTGTGTCTCTGTGAGTGTACATATATACATACATTTTGGTTTACATACATGTTAATTTACCAGATCCAAAAGAGAATATTAGAGACAGACTCACAGGCATTGGTGGAAAACCTGCCTTGTTACATGGTGTTAAAACCTGAAGTTACATGTAGAAGTACTGAACTGAAAATACATTTCAAACATGACTACACATGACAATATGAGGAAACAAGGTTTAAATGTTAAAGAAAATTTTGTTGTTTTGAGGTCTTTAAGACACAGATTTGCAGGGTGTTCTAAGAAATATTATGCAGCTTTCAGGGGTCATGCCAAAAATTATCAAAATGTAATTTTTGTCTTCTGCTTTTAACACTAAGAAATAGAAAGCTGTTATATTACCTATGTATTGATTAAAGTTATTTTGTTAAGTTGGAAGCAGTGAAAATTAGAATAGATGAAGGTCTAACAAAATTGGAATATAAAATAAAAATGAATGAATAGCTAAAAGTAACAGACATTGGTTCTAGCAGACAGTGAAGGAGATCCAAATATAAGCATAATTTACCTTCCTAAACATAATTAAATGAATGTAGTGAGTAAAATACCCAATGATATAATGTAGATACATGTATGGCCTTCCTGCACCCATCTTCCCTGATTACTGAATCTTCTGGGAAATTCCCGGCTGCCCTGATCAGCTTGCTGTCCCAGCCAAACCTCCATTACTATGCCAACTCTACGCTCACTTTTATCAGACCTATGGATCCAGAACCATAGAGACTAAATTTCCTTCTCGAATCCATTTCCCTACCTGCTGAGTGAGCACCCTGCTACCCCTGCTAGACTCCCATTCTTCTGCTACCTTTTCATAAACTTCCTTCAGACCTACTGATTTGGAACCATACCGCCCAAGGATACCCATCAGAGGCCTGCCACACCACCATTATCGAGGTTAGGCCCCCACCCAATACCTACTACAACAGAAACATCCAGGGACTAAAGCCATCTAGAAAACTTGAAAGAGCACAATCAACCAAAGACGGAGAAATGTGAAACTGTCAGAACACAGCTGCCCCACTACAGTGATCCCTGGATGACCCAACACAACCAAAACACAAGCAAATGACCTTAAATCCAGCCTTATAAAAAATGATACAAGCCTTTAAATAGGAAATGAATAAATATCTTAAAAATACAGGAAAATACAATTAAACAGATGGAGGAAATAAATAAAACTGTTCAAGACATTAAAATAGAAATAGAAGCAATAAAGAAAACACAAAATGAGGGAATCCTGGAGATGAAACACCTAAGGAAGAGAACAGGAACGACAGACACAAGACTAAAAGAACACAGGAGATGGAAGAGAGAATCTCAGGTGTAGAAGATACAATAGAAAAAACTGATTTAAAAAAAAGGGGGGGGGGGCAGAATCAAGTATGAGAGGAGATGGAGGAGATGTACAGAGGACCAGAAAATTGAACAGAGGTGTGTAGCAATGGGGGATGAAAAACTGGGGGTAGCAACCAGAAAGTCCCAGATGGCAGGAAATCAAGAGCCTCCCAGGAGCCCACACGGATGAAATTTGCTGAAATAACCCACAAAGGGAGGGAGAACCTGGTGAGACCATATCCAAAGGTTAGGCCTGGACCTTCTCTCAGCTGAGGAATGGGGACACCCACCCATCTCCAAAATTTTAATTACAGAATTGCTACTGCCTAAAGGAAATATAGGGACAAAGAGTAGAGCAGAGACTGAAGAAGAAAGCAGCCAGAGGCTGATTCACCTGGGGATCCATTCCCGCATGCAGAAACAAAACCCAAACACTATTGCTGATGCCACAAAGTGCTTGCTGGAAGGAGCTTGATACAACTGTCTCCTCAGAGGCTCTGCAAGATCCTAACCAGTACAGATGTGGATGCTTGAAGCCAACCATTGAACTGATCACATGGACACCATCGAAGTAGTTAGAGGAAGGGCTGAAGGATCTGAAAGAGCTTTATCTGGCATCAAGGGTGGGGTGACTTGGTCCTGTGAATGCTTGAAGTCCCAGCGTAGAAGAATGATAGGGTGGTGAGGTGAGAGTTGGTGGGTGGGGAAGCACTCTCATAGAAGCAGGGTAAGGGGAGATGGAATAGAGGGTTTGCAGAAGAGAAACCAAGAAATGGGATAACTTTTGAAATGTAAATAAATAAAATATTCAATTTTTAAAAGGAAAGAAATTCATACATAAGTCAAACAAAATGATAAGCTAAAAAAATCCTGACACAAAACATCTTGGAAATCTGGAATACCATGAAATGACCTAACCTAAAATTCATAGGAACAGAAGAAGGTGAAGAGTCCCAGATTCAAGGACCAGAAAATATGTTCAAGAAAGTTGGAGAAGAAAACTGTCCCAACCTAAAGAATGAGATGCCAATAAACATACAAGAAGTGTACTGAACACCAATTAGACTGGACCAGAAAAGAAAATCCTTCTGCCATATAATAATCAAAAGACAAAAACTACAGAACAAAGAAAAAATATTAAAAGAGGTAGGGGGAAAAAAGCAAGGTAACATACAAAGTCAGTCCTATAGCAATTATACCCAACTTCTCAACAGGGACTCTAAAAGTTAGAAGAGCCTAGAAAGATATCTTGCAACCTCTAAAAAAATCACTACTCTACCTAGCAACATTCCCAATCACCATAGCTGGAGAAAACAAGATATTTCAAGGCAAATTCAAGTAAAACAATATCTATCTACAAATACAGCCATACAGAAAACACTAGAAGGAAAACAGCAACCCAAGAAGAATAACTACACCCCCCCAAAAAAAACATAGGAAATAAGTTATTCCATACCAGCAACAATAAGGAAATCACACACAAAGACACACAGACACACACACACAAATACAACCAACATCAAAATAACAAGAATTAACAATTACAGGTCATTAGTATCTCTCAACATTAATGGGGTCAATTCCCCAATAAAAAGACAGAGGCTAAAAGAAAAACAGATATAAAAACAGGATCCATCATTCTGTTGCACACAAGAAACATACCTCAGTAATTAAGACAGATATTACTACAGAGCAAAGAGGTAGAATAAAGTTTTTCAAGCAAATGTACCCAAGAAACAAGCTGGAGTAGCCATTCTAAAATCTAACTGAACAGACTTTCAATAAAAATTGATCAAAAGAGACAGGGAAGGCCACCTCATACTCAGGAAAGAAAAAAGGAAATCTTCTAAGATAATATCACAACTCTGAACATCTATCCCCAAACACCAGGGCACCCACATTTGTAAAAGAAACATTGTCAAAGCTTAAATTGCACATTGAATACCACACATTAGTAGTGGGAAACTCCAATACCCTATTGAATACAACCAACTGGCAGGCCATCTCGACTAAACAGAGAAATAAGGAAACCAACAGACATGAAACCAATGGACTGGACAGACATCTACAGAGTGTTCACTAAAACACAAGAGAACACACCTTCTTCTCAACATCTCATGGATTCTTGTCCAAAAATGATCATACAGCCATTCACAAAGCAAGCCTCAACATATTCATGAAAATTAAAAGCTTTGTATCTTATCAGACCACCACAGATGAAAGCTAGTCTTGAACAACAACAGAAATATAAGAAAGCCTTAACACAAATGAAAACTGAACAACTCTCTACTCAGTGGTCCCGGAGTCAGGGAAGACAGACATAAAGAAAAAAATGAAAAACTCCCTAAAATGCAATGAAAACAAAGACATAACATACCCAAATTTATGAGACAAAATGAAAGCAGTGCTATGAGGAAAATGCATATCACTAAGAGTGTCCATTAAAAAAATTATAAAGTTCTCATACCAACAATTGAAAATTGTACCTGAAAGCTCTGGGGGAAAAAAGAAGCAAGCACACCAAAGAGAAGTAGAAGGCCAGAAATAATCAAAGTCAGGTCTGAAATCAGTCAAATAGAAACAAAGAAAACAAAACACAGAATCAAGAAAACCAGGGGTTGGTCTTTGAGAAAATCAAAGACAATATAGACAAACACTTAGTCAAACTAACCAAAAGGCAAAGAGACAGTATCCAAATAAACAAAAATCAGAAATGAAAAAAAGAGACATAATAGCAGACACTGAGGGAATTCAAAGTCATTAGGTCTTACTTCAAAAGCCTTTATTGTACAAAACTGGAAAATCTCAATGAAATGGATGATTTTCTTAACAGATACTACTTACCAAACTTAAATCAAGATCAGGTAAACTGTTTCATAGCCCTGTAACCTCTAAGGAAATAGAAGCTATCATTAAAAGTCTCCCAAACAAACAAACAAACAAACAGCCCAGGGCCAGATGGTTTTACTGCAAAATTGCACAAGACTTTCAAAGGAGAACTAATGGTCAACACTCCTCATTCTATGGCATAAAATGGAAATGGAAGGAACACTGCCAAAGTCATTCTATGAAGTCACAGTCACCCTGATACCTAAACCATACAAAGACTCAAAAAAGAACAAGAATTCCAGACCAATTTCACTTATAAGCACTATTATTATGCAAAAATACTTAATAAAATACTTGCAAATTGAACCCAGAAGCACACCAAAAGCATCCACTATGATTAAGTAGGCTTCATCCCAGGGCTGCAGGGATGTCTGAAAACATGAAAGTCCATCAACATAACCCACCACCCACCATATAAACAAACTGAAAGAAAAAAGTCACATGATCATCTTATTAAATATTAAAAAAGCCTTTGACAAACAATTTTTCTAGTGAAAACCCTTGCAGAGATCAAGACTAAAAGGTACATACTTAGACATACTAAAAAGCAATATACAGCAAACCAATAGCCAATATCAAATTAAATGGAGAGAAACTTAAAGCATTTTCACTAATATCAAGGACAATGCTGCCCACTCTCTCTCTATCTATTCAGTGTAGTACTTTAAATTTTAGATAGAGCAAAAGACAACTAAAAATGTTTGAGGGGATACAAATTTGAAATTAAGTCTAAGTACTGCTATTTGTGGATAATATGCTCATATACATAAGCATCCCAAAAGTTCTATCAGAGAACTCACACAGGTGATAAACACCTTTAACAAAGTGGCTGGATACAAAATCAACTCAAAAAATTAGTAGCACTCATTTATTTAAGTGATAAACAGGCTGATAAAGAAATTAGGGAAACAAAATTCTTTGCAATAGTCAAGAATAATATGAAATATTTTGATATAGCTCTAACCAAGCAAATGAAAGATCTGTATGACAAGAACTTCAAGTCCCTGAAAAAATAAACTGAAGATAATATCAGAAGATGAAAAAATCTCCCATTCTCATGGAGAGGTAAGATTAACATAATGAAAATGGATATCTTGTGAAAAAAACAATCTACAGATTCAATGTACTTCCCATCAAAATTCCAACACAATCTTCTGCAAACTTTTACAGAGCAATCCTCAACTTTATATGGAAAGACAAAAATGTCAGTATAGCTAAAACTACCATCTACAATAAAAGAACATCTGGAGGTATCACTATCCCTGTTCTCAAGTTATACTACAGAGCAATAGTAATAAAAACTGCATGGTATTGGTATTCAAAAAGACAGGTTGGTCAATGGAATTGAATAGAGGACCTTGAAATAAATGCACACATCTATTAACACTTGATTTTTGACAAAAAAGGAAGACCATACAATAGAAAAAAGAAAGCATGTTCAACAAATGGTGCTGGTCTAACTGGATCTCTACATGTAGAAGAATGTAAATTTTAGATCCATACTAACCACCTTCAAAAAACTCAACTCCAACTGGATCAAAGACTTCAATGCACACTACATCTAATAGAATAGAAAGTCTGGGATAGCCAGACTGCATTGGTTCAGGAGACAATTTTCTGAAGAGAACAGCAATGGCTTAGGCTCTAAGATTCACAGTTGATAAATTCAACCTCATAAAATGAAAAACTTTTATAAGGTAGAGGACACTGTCAATAGGACAAAACAGCAGCCTTAAGACTAGGGAAGGGACTTCACCAACACTTCATCTGACAAAGTTAATATCCAAAATTTATAAAGAACTCAAGAAGTTAAACACGAACCACCCAAATATCACCCCCCAAAAAAATTGGAGTACAAAACTAAATAGAGAATTCTCAACAGAGGCCTCTTGAATGGCCAAAAAGCACTTAAAGAAAAATTGAAAGTCCTTAGTCTTCAGGGAAATGCAAATCAAAACTGTGAGACTCCATTTTACACCAGTCAGAATGCTTAAGACCACAAACTCAAGTGATAGCACATGCTGGTGAGGATGTTGAGCAAGAAGAACTCTCCTCCACTGCTTATCGGAGTACAAACTATATAACCACTTTGGAAATCAACACATGGTTTCTCAGAAAATTGTACCCTAAATCCAGCTATTCCATTCTCAGGCATATTTATACATAATAGATGCCTCACTATACCCTCAAGGATACATGCTCCCATATGTCCACCACAGCTTTATTCATAATAGCCAGAAACTAGAAACAACCTAGATGTCTTTCAACTGGAGAATGGATAAAGAAAACATGGTATAACTATCTATACAATGGAATGTTATTCAAATATTAAAGACAAAACATCATGAGTTTTTCAGGCAAATGGATGGAACTTGAGAATACTGTCCTTAGTGAGGTAACCCAGAACCAAAATTATATGTGTGGCATGTGCTCACTTACAAGAGGATATTATCCATGCTATACTCTACAGACCCAAAGAAGCTAATCAAGAAGGAAGGTCCAAGTGAAGATCTTTATTATTTTTCTTTAATTTTATATATTTACATTTCAAATGTTATCCCATTTCCTGGTTTCCCCTGCAGAGCCCCCCTCTCAAATTCCCCTCCCCCTGATTCTATGAGGGTGCACCCCCTCCCACCCACTCACTTACACCTCACAGCTCTGGTATTCCCCTACACTGGGGAAATCAAGTCTTCACTGGACCAAGGGCTACTTCTCCCACTGATTCCAGACAATGGTATCCTCTGCTACATATGCAGCTGGAGCTATGGATCCCTACATGTATATACTAGTTTATTCCCCGGGAGCTCTGGGGGGTCTGGTTAATTGCTATTGTTCTTCCTATGGGGTTTGTAATCCCCTTAAACTCCTTTAGTCCTTTTTCTAACTCCTCCATAGGGGTTCCCATGTTCAGTCCTGTGGTTGGCTGTGAGCCTCCAACTCAGTAAGACTTCTTAGGAGACAGCTATAACAGGCTCCTCTCAGCAATCACTTCTTGACATCTGCAATAGTGTCTGGGTTTGGTGTTTATATATGGAGCTTGATATACAGAGGGCCAGGAATTTCAACAGAGGTGTGTAGCAATGAAGGATGGGGAACTGGGAATAGCCACCAGCAAGTCCCAGATGCCAGAAAAGAAACAGGCTCCCAGGAACCAACAGGGATGAAATTAGCTGAAATGCCTAACAAAAGGGAGGGAGAACCTGTAGAGAAAATATCTAGACTTTAGGCAAGGCCCCTGAATGGGGGATGGGACCACCCACTCATCTCCAAATTCTTAACCCAGAAAGGTTCTTGTCTAAAGGAAATATGGAGAAAAAGCATGGAGCAGAGACTGAAGGAAAGGCTATCTAAGTGAGGATTTTGAATCTTACTTAGAAGGTGGAATGAAACAGTAATGGTAAGGAGGCAGATAGATGGAGGGAACTGGGTGGGAGAGGGGATGGGGAGGTGAAGGGGAAACAAAGGTTCTTTGAAGAGCCAGCTGGGGCAAACACATGAAGGAAAATTTTGCTGAAGAGGACAAAGGTGAAAGAATGCTTTTCTAATGTAAGCACACGAAAGGGCATGTGATGAAGGATTCTTCAGTAACGGCATGCGTGTGTTAGTATTCCTCACACTACATACTCAACTGCTTTGGTTGGGACTCCACAGAGAGAAACTCACCAAAAACTTCTGGTGGTGCGCTGCAGCTTCTTACCACTTCCTAGGGCTCAGGCCAACTGGTAGAGTGATGTCAGCTGAGACAGCCAAGACCCATGGAGGACACAGGCTTTGCTTTCTTGTCGAGGTTGCTATAACACTTCTGTTATGGTGGATTGAATATGTTTAGCCTAGGGATTGGCACTATTAGGAGGTATGGCCTTGTTGAAGTAGGTGTGGCCTTGGAGTAGGAGTGGTCTTGTTAGAGGAAGTGTGTCATTGTGAGTGTGGGCTTTATGATCCTACTTCTAGCTACCTGAAAGCCAGTCTTTGCGTAAATATCCTTCAGATGAAGATGTAGAACTCTTACCTCCTTGAGCAACCTGCCATGATGCTGCTATGCTCCCACCTTGATGATAATGGATTGACCCTCTGAATCTGTAAGGTAGCCCCAATTAAATGTTGTCTTTTATAAGACTTGCTTTGCTCATATTGTCTGTTCACAGCAGGAAAACCCTAACAGTCACAGCAAGAAACTTCTCCTGGCTTCCCCTTTGATCCTGGTCCCTCCTGCTGACTTGTGCCAATTCCACAAAGGCTTGAATGTCACTGCTAGTTCAAGACACCACTGCTTCTATCTGAATTGGATGGTTGGGACATTCTTAAAGTGTTTGCAAGTGGATCAATCTGCCACTGCTGTACTGTGAACTGAACTGCTGATTTCCTGACAACACAGATAAAATTTGCTCAAAAGAACCATTTCTTTTTTTAATTGAAGAACTTTATTTTAAAAAAAACAAAGATTAATGTACAAATTTTAAACATTTTTACATAAAAGTATACGAATACATTTTTGTCATTGCTTGGATTTTTTTAAAAAAATAAGGTTTGATAGTGTGTATTAAGATCTTACTAGTTACAAAGCTCAAGTGTAAGTGGAATAAAGATCTCTACATTAAACCAGATACACAGAAACTATTAGAAGAGAAAATAGGGAAAACCTTAGAACACATAGCCACAGGAGAAAATTTTCTGAACAAAACACCAATGGCTCAAGCTCTAAGGTCAAAGATTAACAAATGGGACTTAATGAGACTGCAAAGTTTCTGTAAGGCTAAGGACATTGTCAAGAAAACAAAACAGCAGCCAACAGAATGGGAAAAGATCTTTACCAACTCCACATCAGATAGAGGCCTAATATCAAAGATATACAAAGAACTCAAAACGCTAGACACCAGAGAATCAAACAACCCTATTAAAAAATGGGATACAGAGCTAAAAAAAACGTTCTTAATTGAGGAATATCGAATGGCTGAGAAACATCTAAGGAAGTGCTCCATACCCTTAGCCATCAGGGAAATGCAAATCAAAACAACCCTGAGATTCCACCTCACACCAGTCAGTTTGGCCAAGATCCAAAATTCAGATGACAGCAGATGCTGGCGAGGTTGCAGAGAAAGAGGAACACTTCTCCACTGTTGGTAGGGTTGTAAACTGATACAACCACTCTGGAAATCAGTCTGGCGATTTCTCAGAAAATTGGACATAGTACTAACTGAAGATCCAGCTATTCCACTTCTGGGCATATACCCCAGAGACACTCCAATATACAACAAAGATACATGCACCACAATGTTCATAGCAGCTCAATTTATAATAGCCAGAAGCTGGAAAGAACCCAGATGTCCTTCAGTAGATGAATGGATACAAAAATTGTGGTACATTTACACAATGGAGTACTACTCAGCCATCAGAAACAATGACTTAACCAAATTCTTAAGAAAATGGTTGCATCTAGAGAATATCATCCTGAGTGAGATAACCCAGTCACAAAAGAACAGACATAATATGCAGTCACTGATAGTGGGCTGCTAACCCCAGAGTCTCGGACTGTCCCAGAAACAACTCACAGACTGTGTGAAGTTCAAGAAAAAAAAAAAAAAAAAAAAAAAAAAAAAAACATTAGGCTCAATCCTTACACATTAAGAAAACATTGACTAATTCCGAGTTACATCCTGTTTTGCATGTACTTTTTGCTCATTGTAACTAATAAGATCTTAATGCATAGTATCAAACCTTTAAAAAATGCTTAAAATTTGTAAAAAAAAAAAAAAAAAAAAAAAGAAGTATGGTCTGATAATCTTTAGGAACTGAGCAGACAGTGGTCTGAGGACAGGAAGTCCCTTTTGAAGGATATTAGAAGATCTGACTCTCAAGTCTTCACTATCTGACTCCTGTGAGCACTTTTCTCTGCCAGCCATTTACATTGCAACATCCTGATGTCCTCAGAAGCCCAAAGGATAGGGCATATTGATCATAGCGTAGGATACACAAAACAGAGAGCAAAAATAATCCTTATCTCTTCGCAATTGCCTTTGATATTTTGTCATAGAAAATTGTCTATTGCCACACTTCAAACATCCAGCATTATAATAAGAACATTTTAGAAAAAAATTAATTTGAGAAATTGATACAGAAGAAATCAGAAAAAAATGCAACAAAGAACCATATGAAAAATTTTAAGTTTTTTTGTTCTTTTTGGTTTTTCTTTTGAAGTTATAATTAAATTACATTACTTTACCTTTAAAAAAAAGTAAAAAATAAACTAGTTCAACTCTTAAAAAAAATCTTACTAGTTAAAATGAGCATAAAGTACATGTAAGACAGGATGTAACTGGAATTAGTCAAGGTTTTCTTGGTGTGTGATTTATTTCTTTTCTTTTTTTTTTTTTCTTGAACTTCACACAGTCTGTGAGTTGCTTCTGGGGTGTACAGAGCTTTTTGGGGTTAGTATCCCATTATCAGTGACTGCATATTGCGTCTGTTATTTGTGATTGAGTTATTTCACTCAGGATGGTATTCTCTAGATGCATTCATTTTCTTAAGAATTTCATAAGGTCATTTTTTTCTTATAGCTGAGTAGTACTCCATTGTGTAAATGTACCACAATTTTTGTATCCATTCATCTACTGAAGGACATCTGGGTTTTTTCCAGCTTCTGGCTATTATAAATAGAGCTGCTATGAACATTGTGGTACATGTGTCTTTGTTGTATGCTGGAACATCTCTGGGGTAAATGCCCAGAAGTGGAATAACTGGGTCTTCATGTCCAATTTTCTGAGGAATCGCCAGACTGATTTATAGAGTGGTTGTACCAGTTTACAATCCCACCAAGAGTGGAGAAGTGTTCCTCTTTTTCCACAACCTCACCAGCATCTGCTGTCATCTGAATTTTTGAACTTGTCCAATTTGACTGGTGTGAGGTGGAATCTCAGGGTTGTTCTGATTTGCATTTCCCTGATGGTTAATGATGTCGAGCGCGTCCTTAGATGCTTCTCAACCATTTGATATTCCTCAACTGAGAACGTTTTGTTTAGCTCTGTACCCCATTTTTAATAGGGTTGTCTGATTCTCTGGTATCTAGCTCCTTGAGTTCTTTGTATATCTTGGATATTAGGCCTCTATCTGATGTGGGGTTGGTAAAGATCTCCTCCCACTCTGCTGGTCTCAAAACAAGCCTCAGTAGATACAAGAAGATTGAAATAATCCCATGCAGTCTATCAGATCACCACTGAGTCTAGATTTCAATAATAACAAAACCAACAGAAAGCCTACATACTTCTGGAAACTGAACAACTCTGTAGTCAATAACTTGGCCAGGGAGGAAACAAAGATTTCAAAGACTTTCTAAAATTCAATGAAGACAAAGACACAACATACCCAAACTTATGGGACGCAATGAAAGCAGTGGTAAGAAGAAAATTCATAGCACTAAGTGCCCTCATAAAGAAACTGGAGAGATCCTACACTCACAACTTAACAGCACACCAGAAAGCCTTAGAACAAAAAGAAGCAAAATACCCAAGAGAAGATTACAGGAAATAATAAACTTGGCGATAAATCAACCTATTAGAAACAAAGAGAATGACACAAAGAATCAAGAAAACCAAGTTGTTTATCTGAGAAAAATCAACAAGATAGATAAACCCTTAGCCAAACTAACTAAAGGGAGACATAACAACAAAAACTGAGGATATTTTTAAAGATCATCATATCTTACCACAAAAGCCTTTATTCAACACAACTGGAAAATATAGATGAAATGGATGATTTTTTTTTTAGACAAACACCAAGTATCAATGCTAAATCAAGAGCAGGTAAACTATCTAAACAGTTCTGTATCCCTTAAGGAAATAGAAGTCATTGAAAACCTCCCAACCAGAAAAAGCCAAGTTTATGAAGCCATAGTTACTCTGATACCTAAACCACACAAAGACCCAACAAAAAAAGAGAACTTCAAACCAATTTTCCTAATGAATATCAAGGCAAAAATATGCAATAAAATTCTGGCAAACCAAATTCGAGAACACATCAAAACCATCATTCACCATGACCAAACAGGCTTCATCCTAGGGATGCAGGGAATTCTTAACAATAAAACCATTCTTAACAATAAAGGAACTTCTGGGAGAATCACCATCCCTGACCTTAAACTGTACTAAAGGACAATGGTGAGAAAAAAAATCACATGGTATTGGTACAAAGGTCAACCAATGGAATATAATTGAAGACCCAGAAATAAGCCCACACACTTCAATCTTCAACAAAGAAGCCAAAAATATACAATGGAAAAAAGAAAGAATCTTCAATAAATGATGTTAGTCCAACTGGCAGTGTGCAGAAGAAAAATCAAAATGGATCCATATTTATCATCTTCCACAACGTTCAAGTCCAACTGGATATAGGATCTCAACATAAAACCAGATACAACTCAGAAAAAGTGGGGAAGAGCATGGAACTTACTGTCATGGGGTGGTGGTGGTGGGGAGGATTTCCTAAACAGAACTCCAATGGTTCAGGCTCTATGATCAAGAATTGATAAATGAAACAGAAAGTCTGAAGACAGTCAATAGGACAAATCGAAAACCTACAGATTGGGAAAAAAACTTCACCAATGCCACATGCAATAGAGGGATAATATCCAAAATATACAAAGAACTCAAGAATCTAACTTCCAAAAAATCCAAATAACCCCAGTTCAAAAATGGGGTACAGTGCTAAACAGAGAATTCACAACTGAGGAATGTCAAATGACTGAGAAGCACCTAAAGAAATGTTCAACATCATTAGTCATCAGGGAAATTCGAATCAAAAAGACCCTGAGATTCCTCCTCACACCAATCAGAATGGCTAAGATTAAAAACTCAGGGCACAGTAGATGCTGGAGAGGATGTGGAGAAATAGGAACACTTCTTCATTGCTGGTGGGATTGCAAGCTGGTACAACCACTGTGGAAATCAGTCTGGCTGTTCTTCAGAAAATTGGAAATAGTTCTACATGAAGACCCATACCACTCCTAGGCATATACCCAAAAGAAGCTCCAACATATAACAAGGATGTTATATATATGTTCCACTATGCTCATGGCAGCCTCATTTATAATAGCCAGATGCTGGAAACAATCCATATATCCCTCAACAGAAGAATGAATCCAGAAAATGTGGTAAATTTATGCAGTGAAATTTACTCAGCTAATAAAAACAATGACTCCATGAATTTTGCAGGATGGAACTAGAAAATACCATTTGGAGTGAGGTAGCCTGGCCCAAAGAACATACATGGTAAGTACTCACTAATAAGTGGATATTATACCAAAAGCTCAGAATACCCACAATACAACCAGCAAACCACATGAAGCTTAACAAGATAAATAGCCAATATGTGGATTCAATCCCATTTAGTAGGGGGAGCAAAATAATCACTGGAGGCTGGGGAGGGTGCAGGGGAGGGTCCTGGGAGGGAAATGGAGAGGGGGAGGAAAAAGGGGGCAGGCTCAGGTATGGGAAGATAAGAGATAAATCTAGAGGGCCACATAATGAATAGAAATACATAGCAGAGGTGGGGAATTGTGGAGAAACTACTAGAAAGTTCCAAACACTAAACATGCAAAAGACTCCTAGGATCCAATAGGGATGACATTAACCAAAACATCCAACAAAGGGGAGACTGATACCTAAGAGACCACCCTAAGTAGATAGGCATGGCACCCAGCTGAGTGAAGGGGCCTCTCACCCATCTCTAACACTTTAACCCAGAATTGTTTCTGTCTATAGGAAATGCAGGGACAAAAAATGGAGCAGAGACTGAAAAAAAAGGCCATTCAGAGACTTCCTTACTCTTGGATCCATTCCGCAGACACCAAACCCTTACACTACTGCTGATGCCAAGGAGTGCTTGAGGACAGGAGCCCAGTAGAGTTGTCCTCAGAGACATCCAGCACCTGATTAAGACAGATGCAGACATTCAAAGCCAACCACTGGACTGAGCCTTATCTGGCATCAATGGGTGGGGAGACGGTTGGTCCTGTGAAGGCTTATTGACCCAGCAAATGGGGATACTGAAGGGGTGAGGCAGGAGTAGGGCCGCAGTTCACACAGTACCCTCTTAGAGGCAAAGAGGAGGTGGAATGGGATGGGATGGGGGATTTTCAGAGGAAAGAGTGGGAAGGGGACAACATTTACAATGTAAATATAATAATAATAATAATAATAATAATAATAATAATAATAATAATAATAATAATAATAATAAAAACAAAAGCTGAAGTTACATGAAGCCAAGTAACATCTCATTTTTTAACTGGTAGAAAATCTAATGCTTTGTTGACAATATCCACACACATTAAAATGTCACACAGAAAGAGAAGAAAGGGACGGAGGGAGAGAGGAAGAGATGGGAAGGAGGGAGAGATGTGAGGGAGGGATGGGAGGGAGGGAGAGATGGGAAGGAGGGAGAGATGTGAGGGAGGGAGGGGAGAGATAGGAAGGAGGGAGGGAGATATGGGAGGGGAAGAGATTTTGCAGTATTTAAGTTGCTCGTGTTATTAATATAACTTGTCTACATTTTGATCTGTACGTACCTGTTAAAGTAGCTTCTAAAGTCATACATGAGTGATAGGGTTCATTTTCAGTCTTATTTATCCCTCCCCTGCATCCCATCTCCCTTGCCTCCCTGCTGCTGGCTCTTTCCCTCTACCAAATAGCATACTTTCTGTGTTACTATCATATGGTGCATTCCATTACTTCCTTTTCCCCAACTTAATTTGTTCACTTCTCTGGGAATGAGTTATGGTGTGTGCTGGAGAGACAGTTTATCAGTAGAGTGCTTGCTACCCTCCTTTTAAGCCCCCACCGAACACTGTGTGTGTTTCTAGTTTTAGTATTAGAGTAACACTGACCTTAAAGATGAGTCTGGTGGTTGTTTCTCGTAATTCCATTCTGAGTGTAACTTTCAGAAGTACTGACCTTAGTTTGTCCTTAAATGTCTTGTAGGATTGAGCACTTAATTTTGTATGGTCCTAGATATTATTTTGAAAGAAATATTTTTAAGTAAGATGATAAATTTCCTTCTTTGAGGCCTGTTAAGTTGTTTATATTATCTTGATTTAATTTTGTTAGGTCATATTTATTTAGAAAAGACAAGTTTTAGGATTTAGTTTTCATTTCACTGTTGGTTCCAGGGGTGGAGTTCATCAGGTTTGTGCACCAAGACCCATCCACCCTCTCAGCCATCTTGATGACCTGATACCTTAGATTTCATTGGAGTCTATTGTAACATTTTTTCCCCCTAATCTCCAATTCTACTAATTTGGGTGTTTTTTTTCTCTTTCTTTTAGTTAAGTTGGCTAAACATTTGTCAACTTCATTTATCTTTTCAGGGAACCAATACTTTATTTGGCTCGAAGTATTGCTTTTGAAGATTTGTATCTGATTTGTTCTTGGTTTCTGGGGCATTGATAAACATCATTAAGTTATTTAAATTTGTTCATTTAAAATTTTTCCTATTATTCATAATTGATAGAACTAGACAGAAAATCATCAAGCACACAGAATATCTGTACAGTGTTATCAATTGGCTTGACATAATATATTTACAGAAAAGAATATCTAGTGACATTAGAATATACATTCACGTGAAGAACACCTGAAACATGTTCAAGATAGGTTTTATATTAGACCATTCATTATTTATATATGCACTATTTAGCAATATCAATAAACTACTATTATGATAAATGTGCACTGTTATACAGTAAATGTATAGAATAGATACTGTAATATTCACTTTGTATAAAATATTCATGAAAAATGAAGTTTCTATAGAAGCAAAGCAGGGCTCAGGATGAGAGAATGGATGAATGGGAAACTAATGTAGGTAATTCATAAATTGTATATCTTTGCTGGCAAATTTTCTACAATATAAACTGTACTTAAATGTCCTGTGATTTGTGTAACCCAATAATTTTTGCTTGGAACTTGTGTGAATCTTTTAATTTATGGAGTTATGTTTTTGCTCTTCTAAGTTTTTTTTTTGTTTGGTTTGTTTGTTTGTTATACTGTGAATTGCATGAATGGTAATAAGCTAATTTTATTCCTATGAGAATTATAAATTCATCTATTAATCTTAAATATTTATTTAAATACATATTTTATGATTTCCTTTAAAGTCTATCTATTGTTTACAATTGTTAGTCTGCTATCATGGAAGAACTTTGAATCTGATTTGTTCTTGCTTTCTAGGGCATTGATAAACATAATTAGGTTATTTAAATTTGTTCATCATATCAAATACTTCTATAATTAAGATTATTGATTACATTTAGAGGTCAGTCAGTTTTTACTATGAGGACTTTAATTTTGAATGGAAAAGTTATCCACATTGAGCAGAATTTGATGAGAAATGTTGGAATCCATGAGGATGACTGGACATGAGGAGGGTGATTCTAAGACACAATTTTATAGCACCAAGTGCCTACATCAAAAAAAAAAAAAAAAAAAAAGAGAATGGAAAGATAATATACTACTAACTTAATGGTACACCTAAAACCTCCAAAACACAAAGAGAACTAACACCAGAAAAGAATAGCAGGCATGAAATCATCTAAATCAGGGGGAAAAAAAATCCAAAACAAAACAATATAATGAGTCAATAAAAGAAAAAATAGATTCTTTAAGAAAATCAGAAAGACTGATAAATTCTTAGCCAAATTAACTAAAAGACACTGGAGACCTAAATTTATAAAATTGAATATGAAAGGGGATATAACTATAGGCACCAAAGAAATCCAGAAAATCTTAAAGACACACTTTAAAAATCTAGACTCCACCACAAAATCTGAAGAAAATTTGTACACCACTAGAAAACCAAGAGAAAATGGATATATTTCTTGATATAGAAGATCTACCAAGGTTAGATCAAGACCAGATAAGCAATTTAAATAAACTTATAAATACTAGTGAAATAAAGTAAATAGTTAAAAATATCCCAAACACACACACAAACACACACATTAAAAAAAAAAGTCAGGGTATTTCAAGACAGAATCACACCAAACCTTCAATAAAGAATTAATACTCTACAGAATAAAAACAGAAGGAACATTTTCTAATCTCCTTCTAAGTTTACAAATAGAAAAATTACAGACTAACTTGCCTTATGAAAATAGATACATTATAGACAAAATCATTACACATGGAACAACATGGTATACCATGAAGACATTACGCTAAGAGGATTCCAGTTATAAGAGCTACCTAGAATGCACAGCTTGAGACTGACAGAAATTGGAAGGCAGGTTGTCAGGAGTTGAGAAAAAAAATTAATGTGTGATGTATACAAAGTTCTTTGGGTAGATGTAAAAATCTGGAGATGGTGGTAGTGATTTTTCAAAGCATAAATGTATTTAATGACACTGATCTATATATTATATACATTACTGTACTTCACTCTGTGCTTGTAGAAGTAGAGAAGGTTTAGTGCTTGCTCTTTGGAGGTGGAACTTTTCTGTTATGCTTTGTGTGCTCCATTCCTGGGCATAGATAGTCAAGAACATCTATCTGCTTTCTGGTTTCCTATGAAGTGTCACAATCTATTTAAACTCCTGATGTATAATTTTTAAAGATACAAAAATCAATTGCTTTCATGTTCACAGAAAAGTGACTACCTGTATCAAGTCCCATTAGAATTTGTATTTTCTATTAGTCTACACTAAAAGGATCACAGGTTTTGTACCTCCCTGTGGCCTTGACCTTAAATATCAGCTTCACCACAGGACATTAAAATGCCTTACTTCCTTCAGTCTGCTTTCTTATCTCCATAACTGAGCATATAGCTATTGTTTCTAGAAGAGTTTTAAGAATGAAAGACTTCCATAGGTATACATAGTGTATCAAAGGTGAGTACATACTCTAAACATGTTGGGCTACAGGTTCTTTCCATTAGAAAGAAGCCTTCACACTTATTTGAAATTGGATAGTTGAAGGTGTTGATTTTTTGACAAATTCTATACATGCATATAATATATTTTGACTATATCTATTCTCCATTACCCTGTCTTGTTATCCCTGCTAGGCTCCTTTCTTTCTTCTTGGTCAATGGTTTTCAACCTTCCTAACACTGCAACCCTTCGATACAGTTGGCACGTTGTACAACTGTATTAAGCCATAACATTATTAGGCTGCTACTTCATAACTGCGACTTTCTACCATTATGAATGATATTATAAATATCTGACATGCAGGATGTCTACTATGTGACATCTCGGGTTGAGAACCATGGCTGAAGAGCTTCCCACTTCAATGAAGCGGCTGTTGTCTTCAGTTCTGTGACCATGGAGCTTAATTAGGGATGCTTGCATTAGCATGAGGGGGAACAGAGTATGGAAAAGTACCATGAATAAGCTATTGGGGAGAAGCCACAGCTCATTCCGTTGCCTTAATTGATCAAACTAATCAATGAGCAGACTGGATTACTTACTTTGCTGTAAATTTAAAAGTTACATCAAATATCATAATTTTCATATGTGAAAGACAATAGAGTTGTGAAGAAACAATTAGTCAAGTATTTTACAGAGCCACTTATCAGCAGAATGGTAAGATAAAATTTACCCTTTAAAAACTTTTCTACTTAACATTTTAGAGATCCCTTTCGTATCCAAAAGACAATGCAAGTCTGATATTCCACAAACCATTTAGAGGTTTAGCTGTATATGATACAAATGCTTCTAGTTTTGCCCAAATCCACCCATGTGATTATACCAGTAAAAATCATCATACCTTTTAATTGATAATTTCATTCACACCTTAGTGGTTAGAATATGGATATATTTTAATGTATGTCTCAGATTTTCTATTATAATAATTAAAAGGACTATATCCATATTATTTTAAAGAACATATAATTAAGAGAAGACAGCAGGAAGTTATTAGTAAGTAACAAGTGGAGAAAGGGGAAATTACCTGATTTTCATGGAGGCCTTCTTTTCTGTGATCATAGTGACCTAGAAATGAGACTGTGATTGGGCAGTCTTTGTCAGTGTGAGAGTAGTGGGCATAAGTTATGTACAGAAGTGTGGAGAGAGCAAAATGCTGGAGGAATCACAAGGATTATTGCACAAGTACACTGGGCTAATATTGGGTGCTCTGTGTCAATGACAATCTTAAGTGTGTGTCTTTTCACTGGAATTGGCACCTTTGCTATTACGTTACTGCCAACTTTGTAATCCTTCACACAGTAACATTTGTTTTTCTCCATACAGCTGACGTATTTCAAGGAAGGTGTAGAAGAGACAGAGTGTGTGGGAATTCATCACCTTCTCAGGATGTACATTTGGTCTCTTCTAGTCTCTTTCTTTTGGTTTTCAGATGGCTATTGATCTTCCATTGTTAAGTCACTACAAGTCAATACAAGTCACTGTTGAAGAGTTTCCCTGGAGGAAACCAGTTAGATGCCTCCTTCCTACAAAGTCCCAGAGGTAATCGGGTATCCGCGTTGCTATAAATAAATCATTTTGCTGAACTTCATTACCAAGAAATAGGACATAATTAACTTCTAGTTACAAAGTTCTGAAATTCCAGTTCTTCTGAGGTAACCCTCTAATATCAGTGTCAGGTCAGTGTTCATTCCCAATCACTGTACTTTATATATAACCTAACACTATTTTGGCAAGAAAATATGGACAAAGAATGTGAGTTAGAGTATGGACATCTCATATAGACATAAATTATGATTTCAAATTCTTTTTTTTGACATTCTAGGGTCTATTTATTATAAATATTTATTCATAGTTTCTACAATATACAGAGAAACAACTTCACAGTAGGAAATCATTACATATTTTATTCAGTTTATAATCAAAATACACTTTAAAGGAAATGATTCAAGTAATGGAACGCAAAATGGACACCATGATGCTTTGATAATTTAAAGAAAATACCTGTTTTCAATAGTATTAAAACATTAGAGAATAAAATGAGGTCATATTTGTACCCTAAAATTCTATCATCAAACCGCCTTATAGTGTTTGAAGATTTTTGTATGATTTGTGTAAACAGAGGCAATATATATATTACATATACATATATATACACATATACATATATATATATTCCCTGCCTCTTCCCATCCTTTCCATACTCAACTACATACCGCATCATTCAATAGAAAATCTGATACCATGTGATTGGTTTTGGCATATTCTATGTTCTTTAATTCCTATTCATTATATCTGATATTGCTTACACATTTAGATTATTAAATGAGAGTTTGAAATGTGTTTTATATGAGGCTTTTCATTATTGAATCTTTTAAAGTAAACCAGCAGGAAAAAAATCCAGTAAGATGAAGAAGTGTTGGAATCTGCCTTCCCTCCTGTACAGTCAGCCTGAGAGTTCTGGGTGCAGCCTTAGGCAACTTCTAAGTGAGGGAAATGAAGGCCAAGGTTTGAACACCCTGGGGTTTTGAGGGCAAAGTGTTTACTTTATTTCTCCTGTGTAGTGAACCAACAAAATAAGTGGCTAGAGAGATGGCTCAGTGGTTAAAAACATTTGCTGTTCTTCTAGAGGACCTAAGTCTGGATCCCAGCACCCATTTGGGGCAGTTAACAACTACCTCTACCTATAGCTCCAGAGCATCCAACACCCTCTTCTGGCTTCTGTGAATGCCTGGGGCAGGTACATGGGCACATAGAGAAAAAAAATCAAGATTAAGAAAATAGCCATGAAAATATACAAATATAATTTTAACATAAATATATATGTGTTAACATATATATGAGTTTGTGTGTGTGTCTGTGTGTGTGTGTGTGTGTGTGTGTGTATGTGTGTGTGTGTGTGTGTGAGAGAGAGAGAGAGAGAGAGAGAGAGAGAGAGAGAGAGAGAGAGACAGACAGACAGACAGACAGACAGACAGACAGACAGACTCAGTCTTAGCTTTTACTGTGCAAAAAACAAAAATAGAAGTTCCCCTGGGAGTCACAGTAGTAGCTTTGGAAACCTCAGCTTTGTTTAAGGCTATCACATACATATTACTAAATTTCATCAAAAACTTCCCGAAACTTCAAATTACACATTCATTAGTAAATCAGATGACTGTAACTGTGCTCTAAAACTTCAGAGAAGCCACATGGCCATCTTCAAGTTATTTTTCACTACTTTAGATGATGCAAAAATGTTAGTAAACTGAACAGTACAAAATTTTAATTGCTTAAATGTTTCAAAGAAATATAAATCCAAAAAACTATGTAGGAGAACAGATTTTTTTAGGATAAAGGAAAGTAAATAAACATGAGGAAGAAATAATAGAAGGCATACAGAAAAGACATTAAGATATTTTTAGAAGATAAAATCATGTTGAGATGGATTTTGTTTAAAAAAATCTGTGTCTTATGAAAGTTTTGGGGGAAATTTAACATTTCAGAGATCACATCTTAAACACAGGAGTTGAAATTTGCTGTGGTGGAGTGTTTATGGATGGGGCTAGTTGACAGCTCAGCCTGTAGGATGTGACTTTCACAGTCTGGTGGCAGTTTGTAGGCAAGCCATCACACCTGTGCCTCCATGGTTGATTAATGAGTCTTTCAGCTCATTGCTACCATCTGAGAAGGGGCTGTGGCCTTTCTGAGCTTCACTGGTTTATTCCCCTTAAACCGCAGTCCTGCCAGGGCATCTTCCACAGGAAAGCCACACCTGGCTAAAGCTAATGAAAACCTCAATGTGTCATTTTCCAGACAAGTCAAAAAGCATGTAAAACTAGACAAAAGGTGTATTCAAGTAACATGAATGTGGCTTTGTCATAACTTGCCAATCTAAAGAGTAACATAAAAAAGCACTCCTTAATGACATATTTCATAGTGTCAACTTTTAGAAAGATAATTCCAGGCACTACAGGGGGACTTCTTCAATGTCATCGCTTTTGCTGTACACACTATTTCCAAAAGAAGAGTGCTCTCATCTGCCAGGAGATACTCACTCAGCTCTAAATTTCTACAAATGATTTGGTCTTGTTTAAGACCCCTTCCCTGGTCCACAGGAACAGCAGGTGACATTCTTGGTGACTAGAGGCCAAGGCTGCTTCCTTCCCCCCAGGAGTTGCTTTAGAACCTTAAAAGATTAAAAGTGTGCACACCTCTCCTCATTGTCCTAAAGGGAAGTGTGAAAAGAAAATGTGTGAGGAGACAGACAGGGAAAGGAGAGGACAATCACAGAGGAAGCAAAAGCAGAGGCTGATGGGAGAGAACAGTGAGGAGCCCAGTTTCAGAAGATAAAGAAGACAGGGATCTTGGCTCAAGGGTAAACACCACAGATTCCCTTTGCAGCACCTTTGTAGCTTCAAAGCATCAGCAACATGCATGTGAATGCTAAAATTTATCTTCAAGGTAAACACTTATTATATGCTTTCTATACTCAAGACCAGCAGTTTCCTGTCACTATGGAGAGGAAAATCTATATTTACATGTCTGAGAGAGTGAGAGAGATGGGCACAATGCTATGGAGTATCTTTTTTTCTTTTCATATAGGTCATAATATTTTTAATTTTTTTATTGGATATTTTCTGTATTTACATTTCAAATGTTATCCCCTTCTCCCCCACTCCCATCTCTCCTCCTCCTCCTCTTGCCTCCATGAAAGTGCTCCCTCTCCCACCTCAGCTCCTTGGCATTCACCTAGACTAGGAAAACATCCTTCACTACTGGACCAAAGGCCTCACCTCCTATACATGCCAGACAATGCCATCCTCTGCTACATATGCCCCTGGAGCCATGGGTCTCTCCATGTGTGCTCATTGGTTGGCGTTTTAGTCCCTGGGAACTGTGGAGGGTTTGTTTGGTTGATAATGTTGTTCTTCCCGTGGGGTTGCACATCCTTTCAGCTTCTTCAGTCCTTTCTCTAGCTCCTTCATTGGGTTCCCCGAGTTCAGTCTGATGGTTAGCTGCAAGCATCCTCATCTATATCTGTATGACTCTGGCAGAGCCTCTGATAAGGCATCCATATCTGGTTCCTGCCAGCAAGCACTTCTTGGCATCAGCAATAGTGCTTGTGTTTGGTGGCTGCATATGGGGAGGATATCCAGGTGAGGCAGTCTTTGGATGATTCTTTTCTTCAATCCCTGCTTCTCTATTTATCTCTATATTTCCTCCTGTGAGTGTTTTGTTCTCCCTTCTAAGAAGGACTGAGGTATCCACATTCTGGCCTTCTTTCCTTTTGAGCTTCATAAGGTCTATGAATTGTTTCTTGGGTATTCTCAGCTTTTTGGGGCTAGTATCAGCTTATCAGTGAGTGCATACCATGTGTGTCAATTGAGCATCAGCTAGCCTAAGGTTTCCATTCATCAAGTTCCATTTTCTGAGCTATGATAATTAACACATCTTTTGTGTCATTGTAATGCTATAGGTGAACAGCCCCAGAGCTGGAAGATAGTCTGTAAGATACACTCTTGCAGTTGCTCAGTGCTCTACTGCCATTTTCCCATTCCCTGAAATTGAAATCGACTGAATACAGATGAAGTACTATTTGTAGACATGTCCCTCCACTCACTAAGCAAACATTCTCTTCCGCTTTATCATGTCAGAGTAAAATAAAAATTCTTTATAATTAACATAATCATTACTCCCCCCCCCCAGTTTCTTATTTGAGGTCTGAACTAAGAATTAGGAAATGAAAATATAATAATTCATAAATCTCAGTTTGTAATTTTATTATTTGAACAGGTTTGAGAGTAGATATTTGGCTGGTAAAAATACTGGCTTATTCAGGAACTTAACTTGACATCAACAAGGATTATGTAAGGACTCACAGCATTTCCCAATTTATTCTAAGGTACCATTGGCTACTACTCTTGGTCTATATAATGGTCTTCATGTTTATTTTGATGACCTCAAAGAATAAAACATTAACTCATGCCATCAAAAACTGGTACTTCAAGCTAGACAATAAAGCCACGAGTTTGTGGTTTAGGTCCCAAGTCCCTGGGGCTCAAGCTCTGTCCCCAACTCCAGTTTCATGGAGTTTATCAAGGGACATGTTTTCTAGCTATAACATGAGATTTAAGATCTCTCTCCACTTAAGAAAATCATGTTTTAAGAGAACTCCTGAGAACAGAGAATGCTATTAAACATTAAGGTGATTTCTTGATTACACTCACTGAAGATACAAATGTTTTCTTTTCTGGTTGACACACAAACAAACAAACAAACAAACAAACAAAGGTGCTAAGTCACTGTCTTCTACAGCTGTCTGTTAATTAATTACAGCTTTAGAGAAATATTACTATACTGGATTCACAACTCCAAATTCCTTTCTGTTTGAAAATGGAGAGCATAAAGGGTCTTTCTAAAGAGATTCAAAATAATACTGAGTAACTGATGAGATGTTATTCTCTGTCACCAGAACAAGGACATCACAAGTCACAGCATATCATTACAGTCCCGTTAGAGAGTGAAATACTATAAATGGATGTACAACTAATGATTTTTTTTCTGTATAAGGAGAAGGTTCCAGACATGCTTCAAGTGAAATTTTTCTTATTTTTTTAAAAGTAGGTTAGTAAACTTGGACTCTAGTTTTGGTTTTATAAGTACAGTGCTTGCTTAGGGTGTATGAATAAACCAGTCTATGGTTCATAGATTTGGGTAGAAAGCCCCCTGCCCCAAATCATATCTTGTTAAGGGGTTGGCTCATCTTCCAACAATGAGGTAACCAGAAACAAAACATTTGCATATACACGTGGAATAACTTGCTATAGCCAGGACCTAAAGTTTCCCAAAGAACTGTAAGGCTTGCATTAGAAATACCCAGGGAAGAGGGTGATTGAGAAATGATGGGCGGGTACTAGGAAGATTTGGGGTCATTGGAATGTTCCTTCAAAGAGAATTGTGAAACCTACTGTGAGCTAAAGCAAGCCTTTTCTCATTTTAAGTTGATTATCTAATGTACTTTGTTATAATAACAAAAGATTGGGTAACACATAAACCAAATGGTTTCTAGATGAAATATTTTTGCACAAAAGTTAAAGAGAAAGAAAAGTGAAGCATCTAAACATACCCAAACCTTTTTTAAACTTTCAAGTTCTTTATACTTTAAAATAATTAAATTTGAATGTCATAATGATCCAAATGGGATGAGAGTCAATGCTTTGTGAGGGCAGGACTCCCATCTCCTGCAGTCCTAGATAACATCTCTCACGGTAAATCCTGCACCAAAGCACACATTAGTTACACCATCTGCTGCCTCTGGGGAGAGAAGCTGCACACTTCCAAGTATGGCAACTCTCCACCACCGCATAATGAAGAAAATGAAAAACACATCAGCGAACTGAACACTTCAGGAAAACTGCATTTTCAAATTGTGTGCTTTTTTTTTTTTTTAACGAAGTAAAATTATTAAATAAAATGTGCAAGGGGAAGCAAATATTCTTCCTTGTAGTGAAATTACGATGCTTTTACTTTGTAAAATAGCATTATTTCCAATGAGTGCATTGAAACCACACATCTAATAAGGATTGTAGATTTGTTATGAAGGCACATCTATATGCATATACATTTGCTGAAACACAACTTTGGCTTTAAAATCTTTGCTAGGTTTAGCTAAAAGCTAAAACACAACAATTAATCAGTAAACAATTTTACGTCATCTTATCTTCAGAGACCTATTGGAAACTATAAATTTAATCTTTGAGTGACCTGAGAAGAGTCAGTTTGGAGCAGAAACCCAAACATGCTGACTGATGTGGACCGCTCCACTTCTCCCGGGCATTCCCACTTATGCACTAAGTAGAAGACAGCACCACTCCACAGCAGACTGCAAGAACCGAGTGACGAGGAGCAAGACAAATCGGGTGCACCTCTCCTACCTCACCAAGGCCACTGTTAAACTAGCACATCTTGACACAGGAGTCATCAATCACATGCCAAAAGTGTCCTTACGAAGGTGCGTCCCGTTGACGCTGCGCGGAATAAGGCAGATTGGATTTTCGGAGCGCACTCCAAGGCCACTTGATCTATGCAGTGCGCAGGCCCGGCAATTGCGTTACTCGTGTCCAACAAGCTACAGGCTCAGATTAAGTCAAGGATGTGAAGGAAGGAATCGTGCTCTTTCAGTATTCTTCAGTAAAAGGCCTGAAAGGACCACGCCCCGCTTCCTCACCCCACCCTCCTTCCTCAAGTCAGTATGGAACTCTGTCCCACACAGTCTGTGTTCATTCACTTGTCTCTTTGTTGTGAATAGAACCAATTTAGCAGTCAAAACATGGTGAAGAATACCCTGCTTTGCTAAAATGGCTTTTATGCCACGTCCACCTGTGTCCCACAGCTTCCTGTCACTACGACCTGAGAGAGGCAACTTAATGACATAAAGGGATTGTTATCCCTCCTGCCTTTGGAGACTTTAGTTCATACCCAGTTGGCTTTGTTGGTTTGGTGCCTGTGGAGAAACAAAGACGCTATGTAAGGGAATACATGGTGTAGAAACGCTTCTTACCTCCAGGAAACATGAAAGCAAGAGGGGAAGGAACAGGGGCTGGGCTCTAAATGTACCCTTCTAGAACATTCCCCCAGGAACCCAATTCCTTCCACTAGGCCCTGCTTCCTAGAGGTTCTACCGCCGTTCGGTGCAGCTCTCCAGGCTGGAGAGCAGGCCTCTAACTCGTGAGCCTTCCAGGGACGTTTTAGGTGCAATCCATAGTACCAGCATTCATTCCCACACATAGACACTTCAGGTTACTACCAAACATGGGGTCCCCGGCAAGCTTGACCCTTAGCCTCCATCTGCCTACTGTATCCCATGCCCCAAACATCCCAGAGCCTTCTAAAATACTACAGTCTCCTGATGTGGACCCACACACAACATTCATTGTCAATTATTGTCCTCTTCACTGTCTGAATCATCCCTCTTTTGTAATCTTCTACTGTAGCTCTATAGAAACTTGAGGAACCCTTCTGATAGTTACAACCATTGCTTTGGTTTTAGAAGACATTTGCCTGTGTTCAACTCTGCTGATTTTTTCTGTCTATCTGCTGTGCCCAGTGACTGTCCGATAGATGCACAAACGCAGCCTCACATCTCCTTGTCCACTGTCTTTCTTGCTGCACTGAAGGATAGGACAAGTTGTTAAAGCAGCCTGCTCTACTTTTGTGGGTCATATAGTCAGTCCTCTCATGCCTGCCAGGTAACATTCTCTTATTCCTGAATAATAAAATACCAAGAATCTAGACTCCTTCATCCAAACTTACTTGTAGGGAATCCTAAGAGTCCATAAGCCATTAGTTTGACATGTAGACACAGACAAATAGTTCCTCGTCTCTGGTGTTGGGCAGAAGCTGATATGTACAGCAAAGACATAATACTGCGAAGAAAGCCTTCTGGACACATGGTTGATGAACAGCAAAGCCTTGTTCCAGTTACTGGTGCCATTACACATCTGGCTGGAATGCCACATAACACCTACTAGGTTTAATTCCTTAGCCCTGAGTAGTCATTTTACAAGAAGTGACTTGTAAGCTTTCCAGGCAATAGAGAAAACAAAAAGCCTCTCTTTGTAGCTTTAGAAAAGTTTTGTTATATAGAAAAAAAAATGAATATTATATGTTCTTATCTATTTTTCTAAATCTCAACATTTGTCCTTTTTCTCACTTAAAACAAGATCCAGAATAAAGTTTTGCATGAAAATAAGTATATAAAAAGTATTTGTTGCCTCAGGTGAGATCACAAGGTATATTTTGAAACAAAAAAAAGTCATCTTAATGTTGCAGTAAATATTAAAAAAATATATAAATTGGTTTATTTCTTTATCGGCCCTGAGGTCTCACTTCTCAGGCCTGACCCTGATATGGAACCATGAGCACCTCTGTTGCTCGACCCGAGCAACCTCCACGGCCCAACGTTGTCTGCTCAACTCTCCTCCCTGGTGCTTTTCTACAGCCTGTTCTCTGCCTCTGTCCTGGGGTGTTTCTGTACCCCAAACCCCACATAAATATAACTCTACAGCCCCATTGCTTTTAATACAGATTTTATATATCTAACTCTCTACACAACAAGATTATATCAAATAGTCAAAGACATAAACTATATGAGATACTAGGCCTAAAAAAATCCTTAATGTTCACAGCTATTTAACGCCAATCAATATCACCTGGGTCTAGCTGGTCCTTAGGAACCTCCATCTTGCCAAGACCTCCACCCTCTGTCCTCTCACCTCTGAGACTTCTCCTCTCTTCCCTGGGCCTGCCCAGTCACTGGCTTTCCTTTATTTTACTAATTAAAATGGGAAGGTCCAGATGAAGTCACCTCCTGAGTGACTAGGCCGCCCTTCTTTGGGAAGTGAAATTAACATTAAAATACAAACAGCTTCAGGACAATCTACATCACAATACAACACATTTAGGCTGGAACCTGAACAGGAAGTGAATTCTCTAGAGGACCTGCTTGAGGAACAGGAAGTCATTCTTTTGAGGACCTGCTTTATGGTGCAAGTAACCCTTAGGAGGCACCTGAGATCCCTCCTCCCAGGAGTGGCAGGTATCAAAAGTACTAGTGGATGAATCACTTCATTTATAGATGCCCTGAGATTTTGGAAAATGGGGCCACGTGGGGGAGAGTGAGAGCTCTGGGGACAGGAGAAAGACTTGATGATCCCGAGTTGATCTTGGATGAGCAGAACTGGGAGAAAGGCCAGTGAGGGGAGCAGAAGAATGGGCCTAGTTCCTTTTCTTTTCCTTTTTTCCCCTTTCCTTTTCCGTTTCCGTTTTCTTTCCCTTTGATCTACACAGAGCTCTCAATTGCAGACATTAGGAAGTGCTCAAATCCCAGTAGTCCTTCATTCTGTTATCTGCTGTGTCCCTTTATCAGTAGCCTCCGCTCTGCCTCTGGGCTGGTCAGTATACAGTGATTCGTCTTGTAGCTGAGGCACACACTGCCATGGCTATAATATATTGTGTGAGGATCACTAAGCAAATAATGAAATTTAGCTTCTGCTTCTAGAAGAGCATAGCGAAGAGGGAAGTGAACTGATAATATAAATTCCATGTGTTTCACCACAAGGAGCCAATATTATAATTTTAAGCTGACAAACTTGTAAAAACAGAAATGTGCAATATCCCTTAGATGGCTTATAAACCCAAATTAATAAAGCCAAAAAAAAGTTTCACAAAATTACAAGTGGAAAGAAATTTATGTGATTGAGGAGCCAGAGAGAGGTATTTTATATTCCATATTTGATTACTTTTACCATTTGAAATAACATATGTATATATTTTATATTTTGTAACAAAGTAAATTTCAACATTAACATAAATTTCCAGGGTACTAAATTACCTTGATTTTGAAAGACTGTCCCACCGACTTCACAGTATGGAACGAGGAGAATAGATTTAGAAATGGATCCCTAGGTACATTAGGGTAGAAATGGCACTTACAGAAAAAGGAGGTAATACAGTTCTAAGCACTGTACTCACGGTGAGCCTTGAAAGTCCTACAGTATATTTGGAAAATCAGCAGTATATTTTATATAAAGGAGATGAACAGCATTATTAAGAGTTGTTCATATTTGCTATAATATTTAATCATATTTACTAGGCATAATTTTATCTCAAATTTATATTATAGAGAAATATCTTCAAAGGTATTGTCATATCCTCATTTGTGTTACTAACAACATAAAGAAAATGTGATTGACGATTAATACACCTTCAAGCTGCCCACGATGTTTTCATCCGCACTCAGACTGAATCAATGCTATCAATCAGGCCTACGGCAACTACTCCTGATGCAACCTGTGTTAAGACTTTTTATAGGGAACATAACGGGCTTTGAAGTCAGAACAGTACTTGACTGGGAAATACTTAAAGAGGAGTCACTGAAAAGAGAATGTGCTCTGTGCAGGCAGGTTTTTAAATAGATTTGATCCATTGCAAGAACCCAAAAGTGCCAGCATGTAAGTGCATAATTAGGTAGGCGAAAATTTATTACAAAGTGAATTTTGGTTCAATCTGACAAGCAAAAATTCTCCCAAGGCTGCTTTTGAGAAAATTATTATACCTTCCTTTCATCAAAATGTTGCCAATTCGGCATTTTTGTCAGTAGCATTTAACATATTTATTTAGGTTGTCTATTTTCTCACTCAAGTAATGGAAACTTTGTTTAAATTACATACTTGTTAACTTACATAATTCACAGTTATTTATTATAAGAACCTGTTTTTCTATCTGCTATGTCCCCCTACCTCAAAGTCGTTAATGTCCTCAAATAGTCTGACGTTCCTGTCACTGTGTCATTAAGACACTGGTGATCCTTTCAAATCACTGGTAAAAGTCCTGCCATAGCCCTGGGGCCAGCCCAGTCGTGTCAAGTACCTTCCAATGTTTCAACAGAGAGGGCTCTCTTTCTCGAAAGCATTATAGATAATAAAAACAAAATTGGACTTTTGTTGGGAACTACAGAAGATTCTTATTAAGTAACTTGAATCGTTTTTTTTTTTTTTTTTTTGGCTGAACTCCTATATTTTTATTTATTTTTTCCCATTTATAGTAATATTTTACTGGATATTTTCTTTACCTACATTTCAAATTAACGTTATCCCCTTTCCTGGTTTCCCTTCTGGATTCCCCTTATCCTCTCCCCCTCCCTCTGCCTCTATGAGAGTGCTCCCCAGCCCCTACCCACTCCCTCCCATCTCCCTGCCCTGGCATTCTCATTGCATTACTTGGCATTGATCTATAAGATTACTGTAGGATTATAGGTAAACCCGTGTTTGTAAATAAGTTCAATGTTTCAAGCCATGCTCACTCCATTTTCTTCACTAGCATAAGTGCAAGTAGTGTGCATCTTAAAAGGAGAAAGAGAAAATAGGAGGAGAGGACAGCAAAGCTGACCAGGAGCAGGAAATACTACATAAACCACCAGATAGAAGTAAGTATTGTTCCATTTGAGTCCCAGTTGCCATTTAATATCTCTGACCTTGGTCATGTTACTTAATGTTCTGCAATATCCTTCATACCTGTCTTTTACTACATGTTGTAGTAAGGGTCAAAGAATAGTCTTGGGAGACCATTTTGTATACCACAAAGAACAGACATACACATTTCTCATGAGAAAACAGTGTACTCATGGGTCTGTTTGGTTAGTGTACCTTCAACTTCAGAGATAAATTTATTCATCCTAGTAATATATGTGGCAGTCTCTCTGTAAACACCATGCTGCTATAGGAATTCTGGATGGGAGCACCGTTTTCTGTAAAGAAATACAAAGTGGGAATAACTGAGACTGAAGCCTGTTGGTGGAGGTGAAGGAAATTGGTCCTCTGTGGAGTAGAAACATGACACAAAGAGGAAAGAAACAGCAACAGCAGCAGCAATAACAGCAGCAGATAGTCAAACACCAAACCTGAAAGCCATGGTATAGGTAATGCATGTAGGCACTGCGAGATGTATATTCAGAAGACCTGCATCTCCCCTTTCCTTAAACCCACTTCTCTAAAACCAAGCAGCCTGCTGCTGCACCAGAAATTTACTGCTTTAAGCCACTGTAAACATTGTGTTAATGGCAGCAATGCCTACTAATGGCCATTTGGGAGTGCAGGCTGTGCACTTCGAGGCCAGAGACGATAACTCCTCTTCTCTACCCATGGTAGGGCACACTATCGTTTGATACAGGGTAAAATCTCTTAATAATTATTATCACAGGCAAGCAACTCCATGGATCAACAGCTCTTTTCTAACACATTTTCTAATCTCGCCGTTCTCTCAGAAGCATGGTTATTGTCCACCTGGAAAGGCCCCAAAGTGATAGCCAGAAATCTGCCACTACCACCCCTTCGGCTGTTCCTGCCATCATATTTAATTGTGTTTGCTCAACTTGAAGCCAAACTCATATGCAGTATATTTAGACAGTTAAAATAGCACAGCAATCTATTGTATTCACAGACATTTTTCAACACAATTCTTGGGACCTTGTCCGAGTAAATAAGGTAAAGATAGAAGAAGCAACATGAATCTGTCCCACTGACACACAAACATCAAATGACCAACTGGAGCTCTGAGACAGAGGAAGGAACAGAGCACGCCTCCCATGCAGGCTCCAGAAAGGCCGTCTTGGCCTTGATTCCGAGCTCTGGGTTTATTGTAAAGTGAGAGAGAGAATAAAGGCAGGAATGGAAAGGTAAGGGGCAGCCATAAGACCCTTTATTATTTCAAAAGATCAGTGTAGAATCGCAGCGCTTACTCTTCCAGAGCATTAGAGGATGTGTAGAACTGATCTATGTGTTGTGTTTCTCAACCTCCAAAAAGTTTTTATTCTTCATAATGGCAAACTTGCTAAGTTAAGACATGTATATCATTGGTAGGACCTCAGATACTTGTTTTTTTAAATGCCTCGGAAAACAAAATACTCATGATTTATATGCAAAGGCTAGACTAGATGCTGCTGGCAGCTAACTCCACCTTACAGTTTTCACCTCCCATGTTTGGTGTCATTTAACAGACACAGACCCTTTCACTCAAATGTTGAAAGGCTTATGACAGAGAGAGTGAATGACAGGCTTTGTTGCTGACAGGGTAGTGGCTCATAGTAGGCCAATTAATTAAAAATAAGGAGACGCTTCCTGTTCTTTTAATCTGAGCCAAATTTCACATAATAAAAATAAAGCAGACATTTTAAGCAGAAAGACTATAACTAAACTGACTGCTATCCTAATTTTGAAAGTGTGGAGGATATTTAGCAGAGAACATTTTGCAGACCTCCATGGCCATTTCTCTAGGATCCCATTAGGGACATCTCATCCTGTGCTTGCCTGTCAGGAGCCAACTTGTTCCTGTTTGTTCCTAGTCCTCATTTATTAATTATTATTTCAGCCAGTCCTGCCTAGAGCCCACTATGTGCCAGGACTGTCCCAGGCATTGCTGTCAGTGTTGAAACAAGGCACCTGCAGTGCTAATCTCATAAAACTTATGCTTTATTGTAGAGAAAAGATTCAAATAATATGAATAAATGTTAGATTTCAGATTATAACAAGTTAAGGAAACACAGGATGTAGGGTGACCCAGGGATTTTTAATGTGGGTGGCAGGGAAAGAACAGTCACTGTTCAGGAGGTGATTGCCCGGGATGGCATGGTGGTGCTCCTGTGAAGTGCTGAGGAGACTCGCTATGGCAAATAATAGAGAGATAGTGTCCCAGGTACCTGAGGAAGGCAACCTGTGGAGCATCGTAGATTAGAGAGAGCCCCTTCCATGTGAGGCTACTGATGGGGCAGAGGCATAGGGCACGTCCCTGACAAGGACTGAGGTGGCCACTTTAAGCCTTATTCTGCCTTTGGCATCAGCATAGAACCAGCCTATACAATAAAAGCCAGAATTAGTCTGAACTATAGATTTTGGCCTGGAATTACCATAAACTTGGTGGTCTGGCAGCTTCATTTCACAACTATTTATTTCTGTATGTATGTATTTATTCATTTTAGAAAGAATTAAACAAAGGGCCTCATACAGGAAAAGAGTAGTCACTGTCACCCTGGTTTTCTCACCTGACAGGTCTGTCACTGGACACCTTTCTGCAAATGTATCCTGACTTACAAATATTTTAAGACTCTAGGCACGTCAACTCTATGGAGTAGCTCCATAGTTTCATTTCATCCCTATGGAAACCCAGACGCAAAGATGTACTCCTGGAAGCTTTCCTGCGTAGGTCTGTCCTGGTCACAAAGGCATCTTAGAGAGGAGTCATGTGTGAGAGCTGTGCTTCTAAACATTGCTGATGTTTGTATCGTGAGTTCAGTTAGATTCATAGCATTATGTCTGTAGACAACACTCACAGTCTCCTTTATGCTCATGAGGCACAGTCAGGACGATGTTATTACCAAGAAAAGGAGCAAAAAGGGAGCAAGTCACTTGTGTAGTTAGTGATTTGGCAAAGAACGGAGGGTACACAGCCGAGCTGCTCTGGAGTCTTCCCTTTGGCATTGCCTAGCACTGAGACTGCACTGAAAGCAAACAGGACCACTGTGTAGACACTAGACAGGTACATAACCCACATTCCAAAGGTTCATGGTTCTGCTGTCTCATTTTCAACGACGCACCTTTCAGATCATCAACACTATCAAAAACTCAAAACACCCTTAAAAAGTCACTATTTTCAGATAGGGCAAAAGAGATTACTTCAAAGTTTTAAAGAAAAAAGAGAAACCAATTCTTTACTACCTCAGTATCAATCCAAACTCATAAATTAGATTCTTAAAATAGCTGATGTGACAGCTGAGAGACCCTAGGAGTCTCTCCCCATCCTAGGGTGAATCAGTTTGGCTCATTGTTGTGGTGGCTCACAGTCTTCAGTAGAATGCTGTTCCTATCATTCTTTAAAAACCCAAGGTTCTCACTAACATGAGATTCTAGTTGCTTTTATTAAAGATTCCTGAGTCTTTTTCAAGACAATTGTTTTGACCTGTTATTCCAGAGTAAACTTGTAGGGTTTTCTCTCCTACTCCCTCTTGTACATATTTTAAGGAAATAGACTTTAGTATCCAGTGATGTAACTGATATATATTATTAAACAATATACTTATTAAATACAGACAGCAATATAACATTTCCTTTAAAACAGAAATTCCTTAGACTCAGATATTATACAATGTGCTAAGTTTTGAAAGATGTACTGAACCTACAGTACCATGTAGCTGATTAGAAGCAGAAATTCATAACTTAGGGAAAAATAAGAAATTATAGTGGTTAATCTGTATAAACTCAAAGCTTTCCAAATAGCAGGCGGAAAAGATTATGTTTGTAAGTATATTTCTAAATAAAATAATGTAATGTTGTACACACACCCATATAATTTGGTTCAACAGGGTACCTACCTGGTCTCCTTTCACTAACTTACTTCTCTCTCTCCTTTTAATTAATTAATTAACTTCATTGGTTATTTATTTATTTGCATTTCAAATGTTATCTCCCTCCCCCCATTGTACAAGGGAGCTTCCCCACCCACCCATTCCTGCCTCACCTCCCTAGCATTGCCCTATGTTGAGGCATCCGAGTCTCCACAGGACCAAGGGTCTCCCCTGCCAGTGGTAAGGTCATCCTCTGCTATATATGCAGCTGGAGCCATGGGTCCCTCCATGTGTATTCTTTGTTTGACCAACCCACTTCTCATTTCCACATATACCATACTTCCTTCAAATACTACAGGGGGATGGCATCAGGCTATGTGTTGGGTGAAAGGCTCTGTCCTTCAAGAGGAAGCTAGTCATTTCTGCAACGTTGTCCTAATAGGTGAATGACTTTAATTTACAGGCAAAATATTAGAATACTATTGTCACTATACATCTGTAGTATGAGTTTTACTCATAGTACACATAATGGTGATTTCTTTTTTGTTGATTTGTTTTTTTTTTTTTTATGAACTCTCATCTGGGATCGACTTCAATCCCTCTTAGATATTCTCTTATACATTCTCAGATTTCTGAAGGATCATACAACACTTCTATGTTCTTGTCATTGTGTTTTTTACCGAAGTGGTATTTAATATTTTCTGCAATATACACATCACAAAGGTTAAACAAATTGATTCCCATACTTGGCTATAAGCCTAAAGATGACATATGAACAAGAAAAGCGTGTGCACGTCTGTGTTTGTTTAAAACCACATGCAAGCAAAGGCACAGTAAGATGGCTCTGAAATAACTGGCTGAAAAAAACCTCAGTCTTGACAACCTTATTTCCATTTACCTTGATTACACTAGTTGATTTGCTCTGGAGTTTTGCATGCATTCATGAAGTTGCTATAAACAGTGGCTTACCTTGATAATGACTTGCTGGTCACTAATTTTTGTGTTTACAATAGTGAACTACTCAATATACAAAGTAAAAATACTTAAAATTAACACAGAATCTACTAATTTTACAACTAGTCGTGATGGGAAACAGAACTTGGAAGATGTACCTATAGCCTATAGTCAGATCCTCTAATGTGAGAAACAAAACGAGAGATTACCCTGCCAATGAAATGTTTTCTCTTCTCTAAAGACCGACATTCATCAGACTCCGCCCCAGAGCTCAGTCTTATTACCTGTTTTTGAGTATCTCGCTGAAGGTCATCTTATCCAGTCCTAGGTAAGTTGGCAGCAAGTTTGACCAGTCCCAGGACCATGTTGCTGTGGTTGCCTGCTCATAAATGAGAAGACACTGTTGTTAGTTATTAATCAAAATTAATATGAGCAGTAAATTAAAGCTCCAGCTGTGGTACACTAACTAGAAAGGAGGGGGCTCAGAACAAGGACCCCGATGGATAACATCAATCATGTCCACAGAAGGGGTGTTTATTCCAATAAGACAGCGATTAATTTGTAAATCTGTTTGGGGATATAGTCATTATTTATAAAAATATAAATCAATTTCTTGATTCGATATTTTTCCAAGTGTTAACAGTACTTGCTCCACAAGTTTTGTTGGGAGGGTGACTCAGAGAAGGAAGCAGTGGCTCACTCTCTGGTCACCCGCGACACAGTGGCACAGTGGCACAGCTTGCTTTCTAGTGGACCACTCAAGGAACTTGCTACACTCCACTCCTTAAACTAAGACATGGGTTAATTAGAATGGAACACTATTGTTGTTGTTGTTAAAATGTTTTGAAGAGAAAATTATAAGGATTTCCAAATGTAAAGAACATACATAATTCTTGCCTCTTGTTAATAGATAATTTCACAGTAGAGACAGGAGAAAAATTGCTGTGAAAAGTAATCTCATAACTCAGAACTTGGTTACCATGAGATAGCATGGTATTTTATTTAAATGAAGTAAGAGATACAGTAGATACAATAATGATTTAGAGGAATCTCATGTGCAGTGTAAAAAAGAAGCCAATAAACCATCCTTTATACACGAGGTTTCAAAGTCTTATGGAAGCTTAATGCTCTGCTAAATTAAACGGTTTGGATAATAAGACATCAGCATGATCTTTGAAATGTAACTAGAGCTATCCCTTGTCAGTGCTGATAAATCGAGCGCTACAACCCTGTCACAGAGCAGGAGAATTCGCCCCAGGTTGTCAGCATTTGAAGGTCTTATTCTACTAGAGTATTGATGAGGGTGGAGGAAGGCTGTGCCAGTGTGGTTAAAGTATTACCTGCATGCCAAATTAGGCTGCTCTTTTAATTCTTATTTTCATCAGCACTCTAGGTCAAGCAATCCTTCTCTGCCCTGATAGTTCAAGTTGTCTATCAAGAATGGGTCTGGGAAATAAAGGAGAGAGGGAGGGGGGAGGAGAGGGGAGGGAGCAGCCAAAGCAAAACCGATTCCATCCACATATTTTGTAGAAAGATGATCTTTTTAATGAAATTACTGAAACGCACAAACAATGACAAAATCTGACTTTTAAAAATAAACTGTATTTATCATGCTGGCTTTACTTTTAATGTTTTTGCCTCATAGTCATTAGGAAATCCATTTTAAATTTGGGGATGTGTCTAAGGTTATAAAAACCAAATTTATCTCATGCCATTTATACTAGGGGTTCAATGCTTTATAGTTCATTTAAAGTGCTTTCTCATTTACCTGATACACCCACAGAAGCAGAGCAATATTGTGCACACATGTGTGCTAAGGGAGATCAGACTCTCAGGGGAGGAAAGAGTGACAAGCTGCCTGGCTCTTCAGGCCTTCTGTAGACACAGCCAAAGAGATACTGCCTCTACCCACAACAAAATGACCCAGCAAAAGTTAAATTTTATAGATCAAACATATGAATCAGCTTAACATGGAAATGAGGTAAAACAACCCAAAATGCTTTGTACTGGTCACATAAACGTGAATTTTTGCTCCGTAAGCAAAAAAGTGAGGTGAGACTGTGCATACTTAAACATCGGTTGTGCTCTCTTACTTCTGACATGCAGAAGCCATTCATTAAAGTCACACTTTACACTTAATCTCTACACACCTGATCTATCATGCTTTCACTGAAAACCTTGTGCACCAGGAAAGGGTTAAAAGCAGGAGGCTGATCTTCATTTCTCAAGGCCATCTTCAAAGGTGGGATGGGTAATGGCTTTTCTTCTGAACCATTCACAGCAAACAGTTGTTCTCTTAAATATTCCTTCAAGGAGAAGCACTCTGGTCAGGATGGTGAGCAGTACATTCTCTTTAAAATAAAGGGGTCAATATTCTTCTGGCTTACCCTTCCAGCAGGTTATCTAGATATTGCTCCCCTCAGGAAAAACACACACTCAGAAGACACACAGCAGAGTACACATCACTATTACAATAGACCTATCAAGACCAAGTTAAACCTAATGTATTGCATAGTTTCAAAAACATTTAACGAATCCTCACGAGATGAATGAGCACTCAGTATGTCACAATCTTCTGAACGGTCACTGACTTTATATGTTACAATATCTGGCTACCAAAACATATCTCCAGTGCATGGCTGTGCACAGAAAAGACTGCTTGTTCGTTCATTAGATACAGTTGCCTCCTACTCCAGGCTCAGTTGAGCAGTAAGCATCCTGATTTTGCTGCAGGGAGTCTCATTCTGTGTGGGATTATTTATAATGCAAATTCCTACCACTTCATTCCCATGCTGTGGACTGAAACCTATCAAGGCTAAACAGAAAGTCAAAATATGTAATTCTAATCATCTAAGTGCTGGTGTAGTCTTGACCAAGAAAAGACAGTCTCCTGCAGTATAGCTCATTTTCTGCCCGTAAATAAGTTAAGGTGAATATCCCTAGTCTGTTTTATGGGGCTGCTTCTTGGAGGCAACAGATTAAATTTACTAGAGGAATTCCATCAACCTAATAAATGCTTGCTATTAATACAGTCATTTAATAGATAAACAAGAGGTTTGCCCGATGTTTATCATAGTCTATTCTTCCTCGCCAGCTTCTTGGCTTGCACACATTTCAGAATGTTACAGCTGCAAAGGATGGCAGGACTCGTCTACAAGGCTTGCTGCCTTGTGTGCTGCACAGGGGACAGCAGTGCCTCGCCTGGGAGCTTGTTAGGATTCCAGCCATTGCCCAGTCTTTCACTGGCTGGAGTTCTGGAGGTGGGAAAGTAGTTGAAAGTTTGAAACATTCTGTCCCAACACCATACTCAATGTTTGCCTCTGAAAGCCAGAGACAGGCCTGGGGGCCTATGCAGTAAGCTATAGATAAATCAATAACAGTGATTTCTTAAGCTTTCTAATTAGGCAACATCTCATTAGATAGATCATTTCTATAATGACACACTGACTTTTATTAAACAGGACTAGGTAATGACAAATCCATGAAAAAATAATTTTACGACTATGGTATATAACAGAAAACAAAAGTCTCTCTATCATGACTTACACACGTTTGTTTAAAGGAATAAAATTCACATTAGAAAGAATGACTTGCTTTGGCTACTAGCAATGCTTCTGAACGCATTTCCATTGTCATGGCTATATTTAGACTTTCCTGCTTCTACTCTAACAAAAAAGCAAATTTACTGTCAGCTCTAATTCTCCTGTGTTTTCTCTGCTATATTAATAGTCATCAGTGCTCCTTAAAAATCAGTTTCTAGGGCTAGCTAGATGGCTCATTTAATAAAAGTGCTTGCTACACAACCTGGTGATCTGAACTTGATCTCTGGAATCCACATACAAGTGAAGGAGAGAAAAGACTCCACAAAGGTCCCCTTTGACTTCCTTGTGCACACGTATTACACACATCATATACAGGTACACATATGATAATAAAATAACAATAGTGTCTTGGGTCTGTAGAGAAGGCATAGTGGGCAAGAACATTTGCTACACAGAACCAAGACCCAGATTCAGAAGGCAGTACCTATATAAAAGGTACTGGCCCCATGCAGCTTTTCCCATAGCAACGGGTCTCTAGGAAGGTGGAGGTGACAGCAGACTGAGTGAGAGATTTTTTTCTAAAGCAGTGGTTCCCAGTGCGAAAACCTAAATTTACTATGGTCCCTCCCTCGTATTGTGGGGACCCCCAGCCACACAATAATTTTCACTGCTACTTCCCTGAAGACTGTTTCTTCCACTCTCTCAGCATTGTTGAATTGCTTATATTCTTTGTGTAGGGTTGAAGCCACTGTGGCAGAAAACTGTCCCTGAGCTGTCCCCATTCAGCTCAGGGCTATGGGTGTGGCTCTAACACACTTAAAGGACAATCTCCTAACAAACTTCTTTATCCTCTTACACTCTTTAGAGCTTGTGATGCCAGTCAATCCCAACACTCTAAGGGACAAGGCAAGCAGAGCTCTGTGGTTTCAAGGCCAGTGTGCTCTACAAACCAAGTTTCAGACCAGGAGGCTAAACAGTGAGAGCCTGTTTTGTAAAAAGTAGAAAAGGAGGAGAGGTGGGAAGAGAAAGGAGGAAGAGGAGAGAAGGAGAAGAAGAAGAAAATCATAAGCTCAATATTTTCTTGATTACTTGAGGCTTTTTTATTATTACATACAACTGTACCAACCCAAGAATGATGCTTCCAGGAAAAAAGCTATGCCTCTTTAGAAACATCCTTCATTTCTTCAAATACCAGACTTCACCTGGTATTTGTTGGCTGAATGGGCCACAAACACACAATTCCCAAACTACAACTCTCATCTCTATATTTCAGAAGTGAACTGAGTTTATGAGCCATGTTAATTGTTGAAATCATATAAATAAAACTTACATTGTTTCAAGCCTTTTTCTAAACATGCGGAACAGCCAGGGCTAAAAAGATTTTATTAATACTGGAATATTGAGTTTAGTATTGATGTTAAGAAGTATTATCACCTCCTTGACTAACCCTTAGCTGCCAGCAGACGCTGCCTCAGGCCAGTACACACCTAATTGCTCGGTAAAAAGGCCGTTTCCCTACCTCATTGAGCCGAATGATGTGATAAATTTGCTGCAGGTACTCGCTGCCACCTGGTTTGTGGCAGAGATCCAGGACCATCGCATTTGCTTTCTGCACAATCAGTTCAAGAGTGGCATCTCCTTCTGAGCCCGAGCTTCCCTCCGCTGTCATGAATGCACTAAATACAAAGGACAAACATGTATCAGCGATGAAGTACTGTAAAGATGGAAAGAATCAGAGATTGAGTGTGAGGAGCAATCTTGTGCTTAGAGCACCCATAAAAAATTCTCTTCAAACAGATAAGCCTTCCCAAACCACCTAAGCTCCACTACACAGGGCCTGGGAACAAAGCACCTGAAAGCATTTTAAAATTCTGAATCGTTTCTTTCAAAAAGAACTCTTTGTTGAATCTGTACTCCTATCTATAAAATGCTTCCCATTACTGCAATTGTTGAAATTGCTCTAATCATGGGATGAAAACAAAACATTTCTTTTTAAGAACGTGTAAGAAATAATTTGTATTTTCTCTTTGAAGACAAAAAGAATTACCTAGGGCAGCAACATTTTAGTATTGTGTCTTTTGTACATTCTTTGCACCTGTGCGAAACACAGTAAAGACTAATTAACATGTTGAAATGGGGAGTCTGCTGGATGCTTCGCGCGCTCGTGCGCACACACACACACACACACACACACACACACACCTCCTACTTAATTCTTATAACACACACTTAGTGAAAATCACTATTCTGGTTATTACCAACCCCCCCCCCCAGCTCTCTATCATCCTACCTGGAATGGGGAGACATTTTATAACATGAAGTGTTTCTTTTTGAAGTTTTTCTGGGTTTGAGAATTATTTCCGTGTTATTAAGAAATGACAAAGAGTGAGGCACCTCCAACCATGCTAGTGTAAACATGTGACAGTCATTCGCACCGTGTTCCATGTGAACTTTCTTACTATAAATGCTATTAGACTGTATTAGGCTTTGTGATCTAAGTATTTGTAGGCATGTTCCTGGTTTTATACTGTTTCCCAGGATAAAGGAAATTCACTGTGTGCTAATCAGCTCTACACTGCAGTTCATTGCCGAGATTTTGCCATGATTATAAAATTAGTTCTGCTAAGAGTCAGTGCTGTTGACCTGAAGACTCCAAATGATGCCCAGCTGCTGGACATTAACTTTGCTATTGCTTCCACATGCAGCTTCAAAACAGCCCTCTCTCTTTCACACACACAAAGGAAATTTAAGACTACCTAAGACTTGCTTAAGGAAATAGCAAATAAAGTGGCTTTACTGACTTAGAAATGCTCATTAGCCAAAGCACATTTTTAAGAGACATTGTCACACGGAGATAAATTTGCACGTATCGTTTTGAAGCTGCACACATGTTTCAGGCAAAATTCTTGTCAGGTTTTGCAGAGGATGACATTGAAAAAGTTGGGGCCCTCTGACAAAGGAGTATCTCAGTGTCAGCCCCTGAAGTGTATCCTTTCCTGTCCGTCACTGTGCAGGTGAAGCAAATGATTGGATTCAGTCAATGCTATGATTAATGAGTTCCTCTCTGGATTTGGGACTGCCTATCAATCATGTCATTAGGGAGAATGTGCCCTGAAAGAGGCAGACCTTAGCCAAGGAATAACTACATTAATCTTAATCTGTATATGCACCCAGCCAGCCAAGTCAGGGTCACCATGATGAAAAACAATAGTCTTCAACTCGACAAATTACTTTGCAAAGGCAGATATTTCTTTACTTTTGCGGCTGTGTGTTCTTCAGAATCTGAGTTGACTGTTTACAGCTTGAGAGTTATTACAAAGTGAAGGTTATTTTAATGAATAGTAATGCTTTCAGACAGCGCGCAGGACAGGAACACTTACAGCTTCCTTCCCTCCGAACTTATTTTCATAAAACCAAAGCTAAATCTGGACGCAAATGGGAAAAGTATAATTGAATATTACATATATCCAAGATAATCTTTTTGAGTAATTTAACAAAAATATTTTCAGTTGTTGTATACAGTTTTCTATTTTAAAGAAAAAAAAAAAAAAAGCCATGGTAAAGCTAAGGCAACCTTGGACTGTTGCAGACATACCGATATGGAATGCATTTATACATTTTCTGTATAGTGGAGAGCTATGAGATTAATTTATGAGAAGAGAGGGACATACACACCGTGGATAATCAATCTGAAATCAAGGTTAAGAAGAAATCTATCTATTGCATACAAGCTCAGTGAGCTCGCTATCTAGGATGATTTAAATTTAACTCTATTTCAAATATATATGTCAAATAACTTTAAGTGTGCATTTTGTATATTAATGCCATTTATGAAACTGAGAAAGGCATGATGTGTGCTAGTTATGCAGCTTTTCAGAATCCATGAGGGCTAGAAAATGTTTTTAAAATGAGCATATCCTCATTTTTGCTGCATGTTGTAAGAGACAGCTAACTAAACTTTTGGCTAACTACCCAGGTGATAGATATCCTACTGCAGGAGATACCAAATGTGTTGCTGTTCCTTTTGGAGCTTAAGAATTAGCCTTTGAGGGAAAAATAATTCAGGAATGACCAGAAGTGTTACTTTAAATAGGCCTCATTCCTGGGAGTTATTAACCAGCACTATGGTAAGTTTTACTTTGTAAGCATAACCGGATCTCCTGGGTTTGGCCTTTCTTTTTCTTCATATCCACCGCTGCGAATAGTAACATTTGACCTTCATCTTTTAGTTACTGGCTTCTACCCAGTAATCTGGTATTGGGTACAAATATAAAGATGAAGAGGGTCATTCACCGTCAATGTTACTAAGGATTTTCTTGGCTTCTATTATTATTCCTTCCCATTAACACACCAAAAGAGACTATCTAGTTTTCTGTATGACTAGACCAAGGAAACCAGGGCTTCTTCATACTCAACATATTGGCATGGGTTAAGATTGGTAAGCAAAACATACTGGTTACCATTCTGCTAACCAGTGAATGCAACATATATTTGTCTTGTTTTGTTTTGCCTTTTCGATTGTTTGTGTTTGTTTTTGAGATAGTGTCACACTCTGTAGAGCAAGCCTCTGCCTCCTGAGTGCATGCTACCACTCCTGGCAACATATGACATATTTTAACAAGAGGTTATAAGTAAAAAAAGCTTACAGTTCTTCCATTGGATGCTGAACATTTTGCTAATTCGTTATTCAAAACACATCTGCCAGCATGGAATCATCCTTGAAACTGAAGTTTTGGGAGAGACATAAAAGGGTCCATTTACAAGGAATGCATACTCATTTTCTCATTTTTTCTGCTTCTCAAGCCCGAGTTCTTTATCACCACAGGCAGAAACTTCCAAGAGTGTCGCTGGGACAGTGTGCAGTGTGCATGGGTGTTCAAACAATGGCCTGACTTGGTGATGCACAGACACCTGAGCCAGAATCCTTTCACCAATATCATGCAGCTTCTTGCCTAGAGACTAACCTCAACACAGGAGAACTCTACACACACATATTTGAATTCATTGGGGACCCTTAAAATTCTTTTCAGAGTCACAAATCACTTAGCTGCTGGTGACAAACCTATGAGAAAGCTGACATTTCACCACTGAAAGAGCTGGATGTGTTTATAGCTTGTGAGTGATATGCCTCAGTTGCCCTCTGGGAGTCTTACATTACCAGATGAAAAATGTGTACCTTTTTGACAATCAGGTACACAGAAAGCAATAAAAAGCCTTTTATATCCATTAATTCTTTTTTAATTCAATCTGTGCCCACTCCATTTACAAAATGCCTCTGGCTATGCACTGGATACCCAGTTGCACACTGAAAAGAAGTGAAACTAAACTCCACTGAGCTGAGATACACCCTTTTAATCAGAAACCTCAAGATGGAACCTAAACTAGTATAGTGTTCCTGCCTATCAATGGGGTTCAGATTTTACAAGGAACATCTAGCAACCCAGTGTTTAGCAGGGTATTTATTATTTTCTGGGCTCCTTAAAGGTCCTCTGATTTTTTTTCTTTGCCAAATGATCATTTGCTGCCCATCTGACAAGATTTTTGTTGGTGTTGAGTGTTGGTGACTTTGGTAAGGAGAAATTATTTGGTGACACTGGGTAAGAGACAGGCACGGCTTTACCATTTGAAGCTCAGTGTCTTTGCTTTCTGAAGCTGGTGCTCCATCCAGTTGGATCTTTGCTGCTCGATGCTCAGGATGACCTTCTGGGTCAGCTGGCTAGGACTGCTTTGCTCTCCCAGGATACTTTCCAAACACAAGCAAATTAAACCCAGTTTCTCCTTACTCCATCTGTCAAGGGAGGAACCTGTTAAACGTTCCACGGTGTTCCCATCCTCAAGTATCCGACATATAATTACAATCAAGTTCCAGACAAGCAGGCCAGCTTTCTTCAATTCAGCCACGTTTTTTGACATTTTTCTCTCAGACAGAAAAAAGAAGTATTTAATTGTGGGAGGCAAGCATGCAATCACCGTAGGTAACTTGCTGAGGACAATAGATACTGCCTGAGCAGCAAGCCTTGTGAAGCCTGGGAAGAAAGGGGAGAAAAGCTATGATTACTGTGAGCATTCTCAGGCCATCACACCGCGGCTTTCTGCTGGGTGGGAATGCCAAACTTTTGTGGAGGAAATTATTATTTTTTAAATATGTTTATTTATTTTACATATGAGTACATTGTAGCTGTCTTGAGACCAGAAGAAGGCATCAGATCTCATTACAGATGGTTGTGAGCCACCCTGTGGTTGCTGGGATTTGAACTCAGGACCTCTGGGGGAGCAGTGCTCTTAACCACTGAGCCATGTCTCCAGTCCAAGGAAGTTCTTAAGATGAACAGTCTTTTAATGCTTCCCAACAGAGCTCCACCAGAAACTCCTGTGCAACTGCCTGAAATTCTCAGAAATTTCAAGCATGATTTTTTCCTTCTATTAATGAAAATTATAAAACTTAGAATTATAGTTTATAGGTTTATTTATTGAAGATTTAAGTTTTAAAGTACTGGGATATGGGTAATGAATTAAGCAGAGCCCCATATGACGTTTGACACCACTGACTCTCACAGTTTTAGTTTCCCAGCTCTCCTACAGACTGAAGGGCTCCTCTTCTTTCATTCCTACCAGATATGTCACCTCCTCAGAATGCATCCTTAGCCACCCCATCCACATCCTTCCCTTCTCAGACCCCAGTCTCTTGCTTTCATGGGAAACCCTTGAAGGCCTTTGTTAAAGTGCCTGTCAACATCCAACAATTATCTCATTCGCTGACTCATTCTTTATCTGTGACCATCATTTGCTGACTCATTCTTTATCTGTGACCACCCCTAAAACATATTACAGGCCAGAGCTGCTCAATAAATAACCACTGAATACACGAGTTAAGTGCCTTGTGTTCATTTCTTCTTCCACACTATCTTCCAACAACTCTTGGATGTGGAACTTTCATACCAGTCCTTGGTTTTTGTCTGAGGGCTCTATAAGATGCCATTTTCTTTTTGCTATACATCTCTGAAGGATATGTTGAGGTCTTGGTCAATTTCCTACTGTGGACATCTGAGGGGTGGGTAATTCTTTGTTGGGTAAAGCTGTTCTGTACCTGGAGGGCTTTCTGAAGCACTTATGGTTTCCATTATAATGGGATAGTAATTCCGCAATATGGCCAGTAGCATCCCACCTAAGGTATGAGTCAGAAATATATCTACTGGGAGCATGGAAGCCTATCTGACCCTAGCTAAAAACTACTTTTCATTCTGATTTTGTGCTATCCTGTTTATTTAATTTCGTTTCATTTTAAGATAGAGACTCATTTATCCCAGTTTGGGTATAAGTTCTTTATATAGCTAAGGATGACATCAAACTTTGCATCTCCCTGCCTCTACTCCTGAGTGCATGTGCTGCTGGCATTCTCTACCAGGCCTGGTTTTATGAGTTTCTGGGCCTCCAATCTAAGCAAGCACTCATGCACTATATCCCCAGCTCATCTATTCCTTTAGATGATTCCAAAATGTGTCTTCTTGGCCTTCCTCTGGGGTTGCAATGCTACAAACAAGCTCTTTGCTGAGACTCCCACTCCTCTGTGTTTTCAGCATGCAACTTGATACTACCACAGAGAATCACATCCCTCCAAAACAGTGCCTCTCCTCCTGCTTCCCCCTCTCCCTCCTTTCCTCCTCACTGCTTCCTGTTCCTTTGCACCAGGCAAGGATGAGTATTTGTCAATTTTCACACCTATCATCTCTGATACTCAACTTCTTGCTGAGACTTACCTGAGGTGTTGACCCAGTTCAAGCCCATTCTTAGAAATGGTACTGTGAAAATGGCAAACAACCCCCCTATTAACATGGCATTTTGTATTTCCAAACCATTTTAAATGCCTTATTTTTAAGTGTTTGTGTATTACTCTTCTATTCTCTGTAGTTTCCTTAAAGGATTTTATTATGCAGGGATGGAGAGCTAGCTCCCTGTTAAGAACACTTGTTGCTCTTGCAAAGGACCTAGGTTCAGCTCCCAGTACCTACACTGAGTCCCAGAATCACCTGTAAATCCATTTTCAGGGGACCTAATACTCTCATCTAGCTTCCACGGGTACCAGACATGCAGATGGTGTGCATGGATACATGCAGGCGAACATATACGCACACAGAGACACACACATATATATGCACACACACACACACACACACACACACACACACACACATATATATATATATAAAATAAAACATTTTATTTTATATTTTCCTCATCCAAAAGAGGGTGTAAACACAAATCGTAAACAACTCCATAACAAGTGTATATTGCTAATTCTCTTTCCACCTGAACTTCTACTGAGATTTCTTACTGTAAAGACCCCAGGAACTCAAATCCTTAACTACATCATTAATGCTTAAGGCAAACTCCGATCAGGAGCTTCAAGTTGTTGCCAAATAAATTCATTCTAACCATGAAGTTAATGAGTCAGTGAGGAGGTTAGCAGCACCAAGGAAGGGGTTGGTAGTGGTAGCACACTCATCCATCTGTCTTCATGTAAACAGCCATCTATTAAAATAATGTATTATCTGAAAAGACTGTGTGGTAATTATATTATGGAAGTTAGATTTGTGTTTATGTTATCTTTCTTTCTAAGCCAATACTATATTAACATATTTCCTAAAAATGTAAAATGAAGAAAAGATGTATCAATGTTTTTAGATTGTTTAATGTTTATTTTAATTATCACTATCACATATCAATAGATTATTGATGCTAATGTGTAACTTAATATGTTGTGTTTAAAACGCCAGCTTAACTAGCATGGCTGTCCTCCCAGAGGCTCTACTTGCAGCTGACTGATACAGATGCAGATACTCATAGCCAACACTGGACTGAGGTCTGGGACTCCTATGGAAGAGATAGGGGAAAGACTAAGGATCTGAAGGGGGTGGCAACCTCATAGGAAGAGCAATAGTGTCAACTGACCTGGACCCCAGGGAGCTCCCTAAGACCAAGCCACCAAACAAAGAGCACACACATGCTGGTCCATGACCCCCAAAACATACGTAGCAGTGGACTGACTTGCCTTGTCTGGCCCCAGTAGGAGAGAATGCACCTACTCCTGTAGAGACTTGATGCCCCAGAGAAGTAGGATGCCAAGAGGGTCATCCTCTCAGAGTGGAAGGAGAGTAGGAATGTGATGATGGACTTGTGTGTGTTGGGGAGGGCGATAGGACAGAGGACAACATTTGGGATATGAATATATAATTAATTTTAAAATGTCAGCTTAATACTTCATGGTACAAATCTCAAGTTCTAAGCTCACTTAGTTTCATTGTCTGTTATATGTATTTTTAAAGGCACTATAAGAACATAGATATGACCCATGCAATGTTCTCAAAATTTAGGCTCTGCTGTTTAAGCCTGAACTATAGCACAGATAAACCTGTTGTTGCATCTTGCCAATAAATACCCAACATCCATGAACTCAATGCATTGTCTTTGGAGTCAAACAGGAAAACATCGCATTTTTGTACATGTAAGATAAATACACAATGCTCACCAAGGCACTATTTGGTATACTTTACTATAGAGTGGAAAATTTGTATCTTAAGTTTGTAAATGTATAGATACGATTTGTTGGAGATGCTGGGTTTATGAAACTAGAATTTGTTTTTTGAGGAAAAATTTTAACTATAACTCTGTCACACTTCATGTATTTCTGCCACTGGGATCCTTTTTAAAGATCTCCCTGTGAACAGTTGTCTGAGAGCATTTCCCTTGTGACATTAAGTTTTCTCCCTCCAGAATGCCATTGTTTTAGTGGAAGGCATTGCGGCAACCAAATATTTTCCCATAAAGCATCCTTTTCATTAAAAATTATAATTTACCGCCAAGGAATTTTTTTTTACTTGACTGCTGTCAAAGAATCAAAGCTAAGTCCAACTAGCTCTTTGTGCATTTACTCTTTGAAACACAATGAGAGAAATATCAAAAAGCTGAGCTATGTGTGAGGAGCACCCGTGTTCTTGATCTCCTGCCTTGTGCAATATTTCCTGGTGCTCGTTTCCCTAAACCTTCTCTTTTTCTCTATATTATAGATATTGCTGATGAAGAAGAGACAGGAAATGTACAATGTTTTACAGACTTAGTTTTGGGATCTTTTGCTAAAGACAGCTTGACTGGCAGCTCAATATACCTTCCATAAGCACAGAGCTCATGGAACTCACATTCAATAGAAGCCTGTGGGCACTCACATGGTTTTCCCACACCACCCCCCAAATCTGATCAAATTATGGTTTTTCTTTACAGTGTAGCTGAGAAGGCACTCATACTTCAGTGGAGACCCATGAGAGCATGCCCACTCTGGCACGTGCACTCTATGTCGTATTCCCAATACTAAAGAACAGAGCAGTTTCATGTTAGGGTCACTTGCATCTGTTGAGGAAATCCATTTTGTTAACAGCCAATTTGACAACATGGCATTGATCCATGCAGGAAGCTAAAGAAGGAATCAGGTCTCCAGGCCCATCCCCCCCCCACTCCCTCCACTATCAAACTCCTCCCTCTAAACTTCCTCACATATTGGCTCCAACACAAAACAATCTCACCCACAGACCAAGAAAGAGTTCTTATGACAATCTTCATAGAGAATTTTATAAAAAGTTTAGTTTGTTTCTTCCCAGAATTGCTCATGTTCTGGGGGTCTGCTCTCACTTAATTATACTAGCCTACTGGCACTAGGAGGACAGAATAAATGTATAAGATCAAATGTCTGCGATCTTAAACACATTGAATGATATGTAGCACTCAGTACATATTCATTCAATCAATGGCTGACTGAATGCCAACACATAATACCATCTGGCTTTAGTGGTGTCCTTATCTAAGGAGAAGGCAGTCTAAGACCTCCAGTGAATGTCTAAAAACAGAGTGGAAAACAACCCAGTTCTTTTTCATATACATATGAAACTTTAATATGTAAATTAAGAACAATAATAGGTTAACAGCAAAATTGTAAGGTGAACCACTTTGAACAAGGCATCGTAATAAAAATTATATGAATGTGGATTTTCTCTTTTGAAAGAACTAAAGAACTAAGTTGAGTCAGGTCAATGGAAACCAGAGAAGGTAAAGTGATAATTAAAAGTGAAAGAGAGAGAGAGAGAGAGAGAGAGAGAGAGAGAGAGAGAGAGAGAGAGAGACAGACAGACAGAGAGAGAGAGAGAGAGAGAGAGAGAGAGAGACAGAGAGAGAGAGAGAGAGAGAGAGAGAGAGACAGAGAGAGAGAGAGAGAGAGAGAGAGAGAGAGAGAGAGAGAGAGAGAGAGAGAGAGAGAGAGAGAGCCAAGAACTGCAATGGTTCCAAGAAGCATTTCAGAACACGGAACAAAAATAGTGGTATTGTCTGTTGTCATTCACACAGGATGCAGACTGATCTGTGGCCTCACTTCCTCACACCTCTCTGTGACTGTTCATAAAATGCAATTCTACACCAACTTATGTTATGAAGAATATTAATTAGTTAGGAATACCCAACAAGTGGTATGAATAAACTGAACACTTCTGTGGGTCAGAACCTCTTTGGAGATATTTCCCAAAATATTTCTTAGAAAGGAAACAGTCCTATTCAGGAAATTTTCCCCTGTGCCTATGTGTTCAAGGCTCTTCCCCGATTTCTCTTCTATTAGTTTCAGTGTATCTGGTTTTACATGGAGGTCTTTGATCCACTTGGACATGAGCTTTGTACAAGGAGATAAGAAGGGATCGATTTGCATTCTTCTGAATGCTGACTGCCAGCTGAAGATGCTGTACCATTTGTTGAAGATACTGTCCTTTTTCCATTGAATGTTTTCAGCTCCCTTTTCAAAGATCAAGTGACTATGGGTATGTGGGTTCATTTCTGGGTCTTCAATTCTATTCAATTGATCTACCTGCCTGTCTCTGTACCAGTACCATGCAGTTTTTATCACGATTACTCTGTAATACAGCTTGAGGTCAGGTATGATGATTCCCCCAGAGGTTCTTTTATTGTTGTGAAATATTTTCACTATCCTGGGATTTTTGTTATTTTAAATTATTTTTTAAATTGCTCTTTCCAACTCTATGAAGAATTGAGTTGGAATTTTGATGAGGACTGCACTGAATCTGTAGATTGCATTCAGCAAGATGACCATTTTTACAATGTTGATCCTTAAAATCCGTGAGCAAGGCCGATCTTTCATTAATACCAATGGCTTATGCTCTAAGATTAAGAATCAATAAATGAGACCTCATAAAATTACAAAGCTTCTGTAAGGCAAAGGACACTGCCATTAGGACAAAATGGCAACCAACAAACTGGGAAAAGATCTTACAAATCTTATATCTGATAGAGGGCTTATATCTAATATATACAAAGAACTTAAGAAGTTAGACTCCACAGAACCAAATAATCTTATGTAAAAATTGGGTACAGAGCTAAACAAAGAATTCTCAACTGGGGAATTTCAAATGACTGAGAAGCACCTAAAGAAATGTTCAATGTCCTTAGTCATCAGGGAAATGCAAATCAGAGATACCCTGAGATTCCACCTCACATCAATCACCATGGCCAAGATCAAAAACTCAGGTGACAGCAGATGCTGGTAAGGATGTGGAAAAAGAGGAACACTCCTCCATTGTTGCTGGAATTTCAAACTGGTGCAACTACTTTGGAAATCAGTCTGTTGGCTCCTCAGATAATTAGAAAGAGTTCTACATGAGGACCCAGTTATACTACTTCTGGGTATATACTCCAAAGATGCTCCAATATATAACAAAGACACATGATTAACTATGTTCATAGACACCTTATTTATAATAGCCAGAAGCTGGAAAGTACCCAGATGTCCTTCAACCAAGTATTGGATACAGAAAATGTGCACTTAAACAGCTATTAAAAAAATGACCTTATGAAATAAGATGGATGGATCTAAAAAATATCATTCTTAGTGAGGTAATGCACTTACAAAACCACACACATGGTATGCACTCATTCATAAGTGGATATTAGCTCAAAAGCTCAGAATACTCAAAAAACAATTCACAGACCATATGAAGCTCAAAAAGAAAGGAAGACCAAAATGTGGATGTTTCAGTTTTTCTTAGAAAGGAGAACAAAATACGAATGGGGGGAAATAGAGGTACAAAGAGTGGAGCAGGGACTGAAGGAAAGGTCATCCAGAGACTGCCCCACCTGTAGATCCATCCCATATGCAGCCACCAAACCCAGTCACTATTGCTGAAGCCAAGAAGTGCTTGCTGACAGGAGCCTGATATGGATGCCTCCTGAGAGGCTCTACCAGAGCTTTACTGATACAGTTGATGATGCTTGCAGCTAACCATCAGACTGAACATGGGGACCCCAAAGGAGGAGTTAGAGAAAGGACTGAAAGAGCTGAAGGGGTTTGAAACCCCATAGGAAGAACAACAATATCAACCAATCAGTCTCCCCCAGAGTTCCCAGGGACTAAACCACCAACCAATGAGTATGTATAGAGGGACCCGTGACTCCAGCTGTATCGCAGAGGATGGCACTGTCTGATATCAATAGGAGGAGAAGCCCTTGTTCCTGTGAAGGCTTGTTTTCCCAATGTAGGGGAATACCAGGGTGTTGAGGTGGGAGTGGGACCACTTTCATAGAAGCAGGGGGAGGGGGAAGGGAGAAGGAAGGAGATAACATTTGAAATGTAAATACATAAATTATCCACTAAAAAAGAGAATAGATTAAAATAAAAAAAGGAGACCAAAGGAGTATTTTGTATGACAGACTGAGCGAAATGACACAGTTATAGTCTGCAGGCTTCATTATATAAGCATAAGTCTTAAAATTGTAATAAAGTAAAGGAAGTAATGAAAAACAGAAAGGAAACTGCTTCTGATAGTACAGCTAAGCAGACAGTGCTCATGATGTGGAATAGTACGTTACATGTAGAAAAAGGCATCCAAAAGCTGTATGGAAGTAGAAGTAGAAACTATGGGAACAACTCTTACATGAGAAAGAGCTCACTCACTTTCTGAAAAGATGACACTTTTCAAATTCAATTAAATACTTTTACTAGATCCAAAGGCAGTTTGATAGGACATAGACAAAATTAAAACATTACATGAAAGTTTGCCCATAGAGTATTGATTTGTGTTTGTGATAGAAAGCTCACGAATGAGAGCCACACTGTTCAGGATCTCCACAGAGAGGAATAAAACAAAGGCTGGACCCCTTAACTCCTTTTGTGAGTGCCTGGTGCTTTTCCTTGAAGTTGAAAAAGATTCTTTTTAAAAAATGAATATGAGATGTTTCACTTTATAAAAGGGAACATTCACATAGATGATACACATTCAAAGGGACTGTTGAAAATTTAGTGACAATGGAACAAAGCAGAAAAGGTTGTGTAATGAAGTAAATGAGAGTGGGGAGATGAACAAGGATGCTTAGGGACACTTGGTGGAAAGACTGTTCCAACAGACCAATACATTCAGCACAGAGCCACAGGAAGCGCCAATAGATAGCCTATGCAAAATTTATGTGTAATACCCAACTAGGTGCTATTTGGTACCTAAATGTTTCATCTGAAGGTGTGTTAAGGGAAAAAAGTAGTGAAACTTGGTGTTTGCAGGAAAACAACCAGATGGCTGTATGAAATAACCAGTTAAACTGAATGAGTGACCATGACAGCACACAGGTTATTATCTAGACTTAAAGTAAGGCAATGTCATGTGACTTCTGTAAATGCTAACACAAGAATAAAAGATGTTAACTCAGAATACTTTTAGTCAGCTCAGCAATGTAGGAAAGGGAGCCTCCCCAAAGAGGCTATTCACCCACTGAGTGTACAGGGCTCGGTCCTGAAACTGTACACATGGGGAGCATTATCCAGATGGAACAGGTTATATTTAGGAATATATTTGTAAATGCTTATGTATGCAATAACTATTAGTAAAAGACCAAAAAAAAAAAAAAAAAAAAAAAAAAAGCCATGAAGAAGAGTCAGGAGGGGTATATGAGAGGTTTTGGAGGAAGGAAAAGGAAGGGTGAGATGTGGTGATCAAATTATATTCTCTAAAATGGAAATAAAGAAATAAAGAAAATTCCAAAAAGCCATGAAATACTAATAAAAAAGGTCAGCATTTGGTCATCTTCCCTGTGTGGCCTTTGGCAAGACGAGGAGGAAGGCCCCATGCACATGCTGAAATGAAAATTAATGCCATTCGTTGGTCTTATAATATTTAGAAGTTTATTTAGTTGAATAGCCTAAGGGGTGTTTCTTTAGTGGACATGCTCATAAGGAAGTAATGTGGTTACCTCTTTTCGACTCATTCCCTTTGGAATCTCTTGGAATATAATTCCATTCTCTTGGAATGCTCTGAAGCAGGCGATCAGGAACACGGGACTTGTTCAGCTTTGTCTCACTGTTTCTCCAATGTCTCACCATGGATATTACGTGCTGCACAGTGTCCTTGACAGACTCCATCAGTGCCAGCCTCAGACAGCGGATAACTTCTGGCTGGGACTCTGTGAACGCCGAGACTTTAAAACCAAAGAGCATGTCATGGTTAGCAGAGCCTGGTCACCAGCTGTGCCTCGTTCCTCTGGGAATACTGACTCTTAGTCACCTAGTTTAATCTATAGAAGATGAGAGCTGGATTTAATTAGAAAATCATATAATGGAGAATCAGCTCATAAACCATTTGAAATGGAGATTTCCCCTACCTGGTAATGACAGAATGCCAATTAGGACCATGGTAAGCAGCAGCTGACTTCTAGCTTTGAACTGTCTAACCTTTATAGAGGGCACTTGTAGATGATACTAACGTCTCTAAGATGCTGAAGCTTTGGTGGGAGAGTAAGACCCAGGGCTTCAACCCAACACACACGCGCTGAGAAAAAAAAAAAAAAAAAAAAAACCATAGCAGGAGCAAAATCCACAAAGCTTTAACATTTTACTCAAACATTCACTCACTTACTCTTTTCCATGAAACTAAATACTAATAAACTGAGACTCTGTAAAGACCTAAAGAAATATGAGAAACCATAGAAAAGTCCAATTAGCTCTTGCATGTTCACAATCACAAAAAAGCCTAAAAGTACACAGCAGGTTAGAGTAAGGTACACACACACACACACACACACACACACACACACACACACACTCAAATAAAATGTAAAAAAATGTCAAAATAGGTACTTAGATTTGCAAGAGTCACAGTATAGTGTGAATGCGTTCAGTCCCAGCTCTCGGTTGCTATAGACCCATATATTAATTCTATCTAATCAACACACAAGAGTAAAACAGAAAAGAAGTGTCACTCAGTAATGATTAGTAATAATTTCTTATTTGAATTTTCTGTCAGAATTTGCATATTAAATGAACTGAAATAGAAATAAAGAAACATAAAACTTAGGTTGTGTCTGACACAATTTAAAGAATTTATTATCAATTAATTATGTATTTCAAATCAATGCCACCAAATGAAAAACCATTTAATACAGGAGGAGCCTCTGTTCTTATCTACAAAAACTGAAAGGAAAGGGCTGGACAAGGTTTCCTGTTTGCTTGTTGGTTGGGTGGTTTCAAGACAGGCTTTGTCTGTCAACTCTGGCTGTCTTGAAACTGACTCTATAACCCAGGTAGCTCAGGATGGCCTCAAGTTCACAGAGATCAGCCTGCTTCTGCCTCCTGAGTGCTGGGATTAAAGCGTGCGTCACCACTGCCCACTGACAGGAAGATATTTATAGTTTTTCTTACTTTTCACTTTTTATGGTTTTATTTAAGACTCTTTAAAGGAAAATTACAAATATTTCACAGCAAAGTATGTAAGAAAATCACTACTTTCCTCACAATGTAACACTGAGGAGCTCTTAGGAGGGGCCTGAAGGATGTTGTAACTCAGGTGAGCCTCAGGTTCACAGCAAAGATTCCTCAAGGGAAAAAAGAAAAAAAAACCAACAACAACAAAGATAAACACTTTGTGCACATTGGTATTTGGGTTAAGAAAACAAGCATTTTTAATTATTATAGGAATAATCTAAAAGTTGTTATCTCAGACCTGACAGAGCATACAAAACAAAAGAAACTTTATTACTTAATTTTTCCTTAATTTCAAAGAATAAGAACAAGTAATTAAGGCATTTTCATGCATGTTGGAAGAAAATGTTTTATGTGATCAAGAATAACAATCAAGAATTTAATACATGAAGAATAATAAATAGCATTCGAAGCATGAGGCTAACTGATTATCATCTTTCAAGAGAATTCAAAAGGAGCTAAAACAGCAGGGAATTGTGGGCTTTAATGGTTGTTTAATTCCTATTCCTTAACAACCAAATCTGAAGCAAATCAGTTCTATGTTAGTTTTGTATTGAGAAATCTCCATCTAGGGCTGGAGAGATGCTCAGTGGTTAGAGCACTGGCTGCTTTTCCAGAGCTCCTGAGTTCAATCCTAGCAACCACATAATGACTCACAACCATTTATAATGAGATCTGGTGTTCTCTTCTGGTCTGCAGACTTACAAGCAGACGGAAGAATATATACACAATAATCAAATAAAAATTTTTAATATGCATCTTCTTTGGGAGATGAGAAGCAGTGTGAGAAAGCAAAGACAATTCAGAGATAAAGCTTTGAAAGGGTAACTGTCACAGAATCTTCCCATGACAGATCCTAGTTTTGAACCCATCATATGAAGTTATCTTCAGCAATGCCATAAGATAATGAACAGAGAAGATGAAAAACAATGGCTTCAACACAGCTGATAAGAGAGCCAAAGTCACAGTCCAGGAAGTCTGGAAACAGCATGGCTCTGAGCCAACCATTGCTTCCATATGGAGCCAAAGACATCGTCAAATAACACCAATGCTGGGCATATGAAAGCACATAGGCTGAAAACAAACACAAATGATGTCAAAGAGAAGTGGAAAAAAAATAATGAGATTAGCCTCTAAGTTTTCACCTCTTTCTCCCCAAGATACCAAATAGAGGAAACTAAAGGTTGGGATATTAAGGATGAAGCAATGTGCCAACCATTACCTGGCCTAAAGGTAACAGCACCCTAACGTTAACATTCTGTTTTGGTGAAGGAAGGTATAACAGTACACGTGGAAACACATTATTGTCATTCTAGTGGGTAGAAACGCTAACCATAGAAGCCTGTCAGCCAGGAGTTTCTTTAATCCAAGAGCACACATGAAGCTATAACATGGTAGCATATGTTAGAATCTCAGCAATTACATGTGAGATGAGAGGCTGAGACGAAAGAATCATTTGGAAGCTTGAGGGCCAAGGAGACTAGAGTATCATCATAGCAGCAGAGAACAAGGAAGACTCTGACTTAAAACAAGGTGCAAGGGTAAATCAACAGATGTTTTCTTATCATCGCCCCCCCCCCACATACACACAGTGGTATATATGCATACACACATACACACAAACACATGCACATACACACATGAAGCATATTAACTTTGAAGAGAAAAGCATTCCTTTCATAATGATAAATGCCCATATATCTAAAGAAAAATGACTGACAGTTTTGTCTATTGCTGCTTAGTTTTTTTCTATTGTTGTGATAAAACACTGTGACCAAAAGCAATGTGGGTAGGAAAGGGTGTATTCTCTCACACTTCAGGCATTATACTACCCTTAGAAAGTCAACACAGGTGCTAGCATGGCAGAAACCTGGAAGCAAGAAATGAAGCAGAGACTATGGTGGAACATAGGTACTGGGATTCTCTTGGTCTTACTTGGCTTGCTTTCTTATACCACCTAGGAGCACTTGCCCTGGAGTGGTACTGCCCACTGAGGGCCGGGCCCTTATACACCAATCATCAACCCAGGAAATTACCTACAATTTAAGTATCACTTGGTGAGATGGAACCCATACCTAACAATGTTCAGGTGGCCACGAATTTGGGACAAGATAGGGCATTGGCTCAGAACAGAACAATAGTTCTGTTAAAGAGATAGAGCAATAAAATGTCTCCTGAATGTATTCTGATACTCTAGTGTGTTGCTCAGCCATCGCCCCCAGAAGCTTAATCCTGCAATAGAAGTATGTAGAAGGGAATAAATACAAAGACCCACAATGTGCTAACAGCGAAAGACCTTGAGATAGTCAGTCCTTGATGGGATATATCCATCAAACTCTTCCCATCAGGGTCATGGCAAAAAGATTCTAAGAGCCAGGACGGATGGAAGACACCAATGGAAAAATGCTTTCTTGCCACAAGAGGACTGATGAATTCAGAGACTGTGGCAGAAAGCACAGGATCTGCATACTTCCAGGCCAGGTCAGGCCACAATGCTGGGGGTGGTGTGGGAGGGGAGGCATGATCTCTCATCCCTAACCTAGAAACTATCCAACTGACAACTGCTTGCAAAGGAGAACAGTTTTCTTCAGTGCAGTTTCTTGAGTGTACAAACCACATTCATCTACTGAAGGCCCCATACCCAGCAGTGGATGGCCAACTCAAAACTCAATGGTAGTTTGGGAGATATATTTTCTTGTCATGGTTTATCTGGGCATTTTTTTAACCTTAAATTATTTTTGCTTGTATATCATGGCTTCTGATTTTGTATATTATGGATTTCCCGTGTGTGTGTGTGTGTGTGTGTGTGTGTGTGTTGGGTACATGTAGTTTTCAAGAGTGTTCTTTAATTTTTTTCATTTTCAGTATTTGTTTTATTCTGGTTTTGGTTTTTTGTTTGCTTGCTTGTTTTTGCCTGTTTGTTTTTAAGAGTGAGGAGATAGGGAGAATCTGGGAAGAGATGGAGGAGGAGAGACCCTGTGATTAGAATATATTGTATAAAAATCTATTTTTAATTGAAAAAGCAAAAGCCCTACAGACTTGCCTACAGGCAATCTGCATAGAGGAGGCTTACCAGTTGAAGGTCTGTCTTCCTTCATGCCTCTAGCTTATGTCAAGTGGCGCTAGTTAGGATAATTAGTTTATAGAATACATGGACCAATGTATCACAAAATACTTGTAATATCTCACAAACATCTTATTTTCTAAAAATGCAAAATATAGCATATGCTAAATAAGAGCTGAAGTATTATAGTCGGACACTACCTTAAAATTAAAAAAGATAACCTTCATTATATAATCTTTCCCTTCCCAACTCTACCTTATCCCAAATATATCACATTTGGCAGGAGATAAAAGGTTAATAATTTCAAACAGAAGCCCTTATAATAATAAAGATGCAAGGTAAATTTTTACAGACAAGAGTCAGCAAAACTTGTGTTCATCAAACTTTGAAGACACATTTAAAGACCATTTAAATATCGATAAAGCATTTACTTTATAAACAGTGAGTTTCTTGTACCTGGAATGTTGCATAAAAAGTCCCAGAGTTGTTCTTCTTCCATGTGGCTCATAAGAACATTTCCAAAGGTCTGTGGGGACACGTGACAATGGTACAGAACTTCACAGATGGCGCCCACCACGCTGTGGCCTGAACTCTGCTTGCTCTCCAAGCTGGCAGACTGTTCTGGAAAAGAGTAAGTGTGGAGATCAGGGTGTGAGACCTGAATTTTGCCGATTCCCTCAGCCTCGAGCTATGGCACACACCTGCTTATCAAGTTACAATTGAGAAGCACCACAATATCTGAGAGATACAATCATTCAGAATCGCTGTTTCAGATGCATCAGTGGGTAGCAATTATAAACTTGTCTGTGAGAAGAACCGCAATGATATTTCAAGAGGCAGGACCAGTTTTCCTGTATGTCAGAATTCTTTTGTTATCCAAAGGAAATTTTTTTTGTCTAAATTTTCATTTAAAAATAATTTATATTCAAGAAATAGTTTTTAAGCCAAGATAGCTCAGACAACTAAGTGTAGCATGAGAAAATTCATATGTTCTTTGAATCATGGAATCAATTCTGTAAAACCAAATTGTGATTATTTCCTAAGTATACTGACACCCTCATTTCAGAATGAGGCAAGTTTTTCATCAGTAATTTCCTCATGAGTAATTAATTACTCAACTACAAAGTCATTTTATCACTCCCAGTATTCCCACTTTGACTCCACTATGGCCTCCTTTACAGAGCAGTAATGAGACGATCAGGCATTACCGAATTTATATGGCACATGGAACTGAGAAATAATTTCTATTTTGCTTGAAAATAAACTACTATATTATAATAAACAAAATATTAATTGAGTTAAGATTATATCAAATCATGTCTTATATACTTTTTATTGACTTCTATTAATATAATCTAGGCTCATCGGGAATGAGGACATTTCTTTAAAAATCTTTAATAATTTCATTTATTGGGCTCAATTTTAAAAATACCATGAATTTTATGCAGTGAGCACTTGCTAGTTTTTCTTCCTAATACCAATTTTAACCCAATTAGTTTTATTGAACTAGTCATTGTTGTCCACCTTCTTTGTCCTCTCCCTGCAATATGAACTGTTTGTTTGTTTGTTTGTTTGATGCTGACTTTGTTACCTGGGATGGACGTGCAGCTAAGGCCTGCTACCACACTCATCCCTATGATTAGTTCATAGATGGGCATATAACCAATAGGAACCTCTTTCTTCCTAAAGAGTTTTGCTGTAGAGTTTTGACTGTTTTGATAAGCTGATAGAGTAGTCTGGAAGATGCTTTGGGTGACTATTTAGGGAAGAATGTTACTGAAAATTAATGTGCTACAGTTAAAAAAATCCAGAAATAAGACCTTTTCTTTTTTTCTAAAATTATTTTCCAATTCTTAAGCATCTTGTTCAACCCAGAGATTCATTTCCTGGGTCATTTAAATGTACTTTCCCATTGCCTTTTCTTTCATCCATCTAGAATGTTGTCCTCTCAAGGACTGTGAAATGATATCTTCAGGGCATTATTGCAAAGTCATTAAATAATGATCCCACATCAACCATTTACACTGGGCCTCTTTAAGACTGGGCCTCTCCCCAACAAGCAGCTGAAAGAATCAGATGCAGATACTAGGACCCAACCAATAGACAGAAGCAGAGGAACCCTGTGGTTGAATTAAGGAAAGGCTGGAAGAGGCTGAGGAGGAGGGCAACCCCATGGGAAGACCAGCAGTCTCAACTCACCTAGACACCTGAGATCTCTCAGACACTGAGCCACACCAAACAGGCAGCATACACTAGCTGGTCTGAGGCCCCTGACACATATACAGCAGAGGACTTCCCGGTCTGGCCTCAGTGAGAGAAGAGACTTGAGAACCCAGGGAGTGTGGAAGTCTGGTGGGGTGGGGGTGGATGGGTGGGGATGTCCTCCTGGAGGCAGGGGAGGGAGAGAAGTTATGGTGGGGAGTGATCAGGATTGGACTGGGAGGAGGATAAAGACTGGACTGTAAAAAAGGATAAAGAATAATAATAAACGACTGGGCTTCTCAATCATCAGTTATTACAGGGCATTACATAGGAACATCCCCCTCCCCACATGCACGGTACATGGTGTTAATACTCCAAAGAGCATAGACTACCCCATTACCACACAAACTTCCTTTTATATCTATAGATAACTCATCAAAGAAGAGTTTTTTTCTTACTATACAGATGAAGGTTGGATACTATAAAGAGCCACAGATAATCAGAATGCAGAAAAAAAGGTGGCAGGGTGCCCAGCCCGTGAGTACATTTAGAATACAACTCTGCACCCACGGTTCAGGGAACATCACAGAAGGGGGAGACATGGCAAGAGCCAGGAGACTGCAGCTCTACTCACAGATATGTCTTCCAATCCTGACAGGCAAGTTTGCACCCATGAAGTCTCAACAATTAAGTGTCAGTGGCAGATAGAGATTCTGTTTAGAGCCATTGGCAAGCCTCTGTAGGTGAATCACAGAAAAGACCTTTGGGAACTTGGAACAAAGCTCTACCATCATCTGCAGACAACTATTCTCCCTTTGAAAAATAGCTCTTGGTCTGCTATTGGACCTTAGTGGAAACTGAACATTTGATAATAGGGCACCAAGTTACCATGCAACCTGAACTGCCCATCTTGAGCTGGGTGCTATCAGACCCTTCAAGCCATAAAGTAGGACGTGCACAGCAGCAGTCTGTTATCAAATGGAAGTGGTACATATCTGATCAGGCCCAGGCAGGTCCTGAAGACACAAACAAGTTACATGAAGAAGTTGCTCAAATGTCTATAGTTTCTACTCCTGATACAATGTCATCTGCTGCCAAGCATGTGCCTATAGCCTCAAGGGTATTCTTTAGGATTGGCTGACTGAAGAAGAGGAGACTAGGACCTGGTTTACTGATGGCTCTGCACATTATGCAGGTACCACCCAGAAATGGACAGCTGCAGCATTACAACCCCTTTCCCGGACAACCCTGAAAGGTACAGGTGAAGGAAAATCTTCACAGTGGGCTGGACTTCAGGCAGTACACATAGTATTACAGTTTGTTTGGAAGAAGAAATGGACAGATGTATGATTATTCAGTGACTCATGGGCTGTAGCCAATGGATTTGGTGAATGGGCAGGGACTTGGAAAGATCATAATTGGAAATTTGGTGGGAAAGACATCTGGGGAAGAAGTATGTGGATAGATCTCTCCAAATGGGCAACGGTTGTGAAGATATGTGTGTCCCATGTAAATGCTCGACAAAAGGTGACTTCAGTTGAGGAGGAATTTAATAACCAAGTGGATAAGATGACAGTCAGCCCCTTTCCTTAGCCATCCCTGTCACTGATCAATGGGCACATGAACAAAGTGGCCATGGTGGCCAAGATGGAGGTTATGCTTGGGCTCAACAATACAGACTTCCACTCACTAAGGCTGACCTGGCTATGGCTGCTGCTGAATGCCAGATGTGCCAACAGCAAAGACCAACACTGAGCCCTAGGTATGTCACCATTCCTTGAGGTGACCAGCCAGCAACCTGGTGCCAGGTTGACTACACCGGACCACTTCCTCTGTGGAAAGGACAATGCTTTGTTCTTACTGAAGTAGATACTTACTTTGGTTATGGATTTGCCTTTTCCTGTATGTAATGCTTCTGACAAAACCACCATCGATAGAACTACAAAATGAATGCCTTATCCATTGTCATGGTATTCCACACATTATTGCTTTTGACCAAGGAACTCATTTCACAGCCAGAGAAGTGCAACAGTGGGCCCATGATCATGGATTCCACTAATCTTACCATGTTCCCTATCATCCTGAAGCAGCTGGACTGACTGAAAGACGGAATTGCCATTTGAAGATGCAGTTACAGTGCCAATTAGGTGGCAGTAGCATGGAGGGCCAGGGCAGAGTTCTTCAGAAGGTAGTATATGCTTTGAATCAGCATCCAATATATGGGACAGTTTCTCCCATAGCCAGGATTCATGGTTCCAGGAATCAAGGGGTGGAAAAGGGAATAGTTCCACTCACTGTCACTTCTAGTGACTTTCTAGGAAAATTTTTGCTTTCTGTCCTCACAACTGTAGATTCTGTTGGCCTAAAAGTTTTGGTTCCAGAGGAGAGAGTGCTCCTACCAGGAGTCACAACAAACATTCCAATGAGCTGGAGGCTCAAACTTCCCCCTGGTCATTTTGGGCTTTTAATGCCCTTAAACCAACAGGCTAAAGAAGGACTAAAACTGTTAAAAGGGGTGATAGATCCTGATTACCATGGGGAGACTGGATTGTCTCTCCACAATGGAGATAAGGAGGATTATGTCTGGAGTGAAGGAGATCCCTTAGGGCTTCTCTTGGTACTACCATGTCCTATGATTAAAGTCAATGGTAAACTACAACAGCCTAATCCAAGCAAGATGACAAAGGACAGACCCATCAGGAATGAAGGTATGGGTCACGCCTCCAGGAAAATAGTCAAGACCTCCTGAGGTGCTTGCAGAGGATAGAGGAAATACAGAATGGGTAGTAGAGGAAGGTAGTTATAAATACCAGCTAAGGCTACGTAATCAGTGGAAATGAGGATTATAAAGTACTATGAATGCTTAAGAACACATTTGTATTTTCTTCGAGTTTCTTTAACATCAATTGGTATTTAAGCTGAGGTACTAAAAGAATGTTCCTAAGGGATATTTCCACATAGTAAATTTACAAATGTGTTTACAATTGTACTAGGAATAGTTATATCATGTTATGCGTATTCATGACCTTGTCATTGTTTCATGTGGACATGAGATATTATTTGTGTCACATTGATAAGGGGTAGACTGTAGTGGCTATTTCTGGTTGTCAACTTGACTATATCTGGAATGAATCACAATCCAGAATTGGAAGGCTCACCTGTGATCCGGATTTTGAGACTGAGAGATACAAGTTTCTGACTTGGATCTTGGCATGGAGATCTTGAGGCATAGTGGCTATGAATCCCAGGACACTAAGACAAGGAGATCTTTGAGTTCAAGGTCATCTGGGACAAAGAAAGTCCCAGATCCAGGCATGGTGGTAAACACCTTTCTGCTAGAGACCTACTGGAAGAAGGAAGACACTCTTCTCTTTGCCTGCCTGCCTTGTGGGACTGAGCAAATGTTAAATCCTTGGAGTTCCATTCACAGCTGCTGCTGACCATTGTTGGGGAGTTGGACTACAGCCTATAAGTCATCAACAAATTCTCTTACTATATAGAGACTACACATAAGTTCTGTGACTCTAGAGAACCCAGACTAATACATTACCTACACAAGATCTGCACAACTGCAACATTGGGCACGTACCAACATGAATGGGGGAATTTTCACAAACCCCAACTAGATGAAAAAACTATAGGCAATCAATGGCTTCTGAGAAAAAGAGTCCATTTTCTCCAAGATGATCTAGGTCCCTGACAAGTTATTCCATCCCAAATGGTCAGCTCTAAACACCTGAACAAATGAGTAGTACTAATTGCCCTCAGTAGTATGTATGTATGTATGTATGTATGTATGTATGTATGTATGTATGTGTGTATGTATATATGTATGTATATATAATGATACGGATATTATATATATGGATATATATAATATATCTTGAATTTAACAGGCAGTTGTGGGACATAGGAAGACTTATATATGAGAGGTAGTTGTGAAAAATGATAGTGTTCATGTATAAAATTCTCAAAAAATTAGAATTCTTACTATATGTTATGCATAGGATACTGTAATATGCACAGGACAGGGTTTGTGACTGTCCTTCCTGCTTGTGTCTATTGTCCAGACATAAGTGATAGTAGCAGCCTTTCAGTGGTTTTAAAAATTTTTGTTTAACTTTATGAGAATGGGTGTTTGCCTGTATGTATATCTATAAAAACTGTTTCTTCTTCTGCTATTTCCCCAAATCCTTTCAGAGGAAACTCACTATGGATTCACTTTTTTTCTTCAACTATATTCTTTTTGGGAAGCGGGGAGACCCATGTATTTTTGTTGGCACTCAATGATAGAGGGACACAAGGTTAATGTTGACAGAGTAGCATTGAACATAATTTAATTGTTATGGTATATATTTTTATTGGATATATTTTATTTACATTTCAAATGTTATCCCCTTTCCCAGTTTCCCCTCAATAAGTCCTCATCCCATCCTCCCCCTGCTTCCATGAGGGTGACCCCCACTGACCCCTCCCCAGTCCCCACCCTCTCACTTACACGGGGGAATCAGCCCTGGTGGGACCAAGGACTTCTCTTCCCTGTGATGCCCAACAAGGCCATCCTCTGCTCCATATGCACCTGGTCCGCCCATTTGTACTCTTTGGATGGTAGTTTAGATCTTGAAAGCTCGTTGCTTGGTATCGTTCTTATGGGATTGCAAACCCCTTCAGCTCCTTCAATTCTTTCTCTAACTTCTCCATTGGGGAACCTGTTCTCATTTCAATGGTTGGCTGTGAGCATCTGCTTCTTTATTTGTCATGATCTGGCAGGGCCTCTCAGAAGACTCCTATCAGCATGTACTTCTTGGGACCAGCAATATTGCCTGGATTTGGTGGCTGTATATGGGCTGGATCTCCAGGTAGGAAAGTCTCAGGATGGCCTTTGCTTCAGTTTCTGCTTCACATTTCGTCTCTGTACTTCTGTGGAAATTTTTGTTCCACCTTCTAAGAAGGACTGAAGCATCTTCACTTTGGTCTTTCCTTCTTTTTGAGCTTCATGTCAGTGAACTGCATCTTGGGTAATCCAAGTTTTGGGGTTAATATCCACTGAGCACTGAGTGCATACCACATGTGTTTGTTTGTCATTGGGTTACCTCACTCAGAATGATATGTTCTAGTTCCATCCATTGCCTAAGAATCTTTAAAGTAGCTGAGTAGTACTCCACAGTGTAAATGCACATTTTCTGTATCCAATACTCTGTTGAAGGACATCTGGGTTCTTTACAGCTTCTTGCTATTATAAATAAGGTGGCTATGAACATAGTTGAGCCTGTATCCTTGTTATATATTGGAGCATCATTCGGACATATGTCCAGGAGTGGTATATCTGGGGCCTCCAAGTAGTACTATGACCAATTTTCTGAGAAACCTCCAGACTGAATTCCAGAGTGGTTGCACTAGTTTGCAATCCCACCAACAATGAAACATTATCCACATCCTAGCCAGCATCTGCTGTCATCTGAGCTTTTGATCTTGGCCATTTTGACTTGGCCATTGTGAGGTGGAATCTCAGAGTCACTCTGATTTGCATTTCCCTGATGACTAAGGATGTTGAACATTTCTTTAGGTGCTTCTCAGCCATTAGAGATTCCTCTGTTGAGAATTCTTTGTTTAGCTCTGTACCCCATTTTAACATGGTTATTTGGTTCTCTGGAGTCTACTTCTTGAGTTCTTTGTATATATTAGATATTAGCCCTCTATCAGATGTAGGGTTGGCAAAGATCTTTTCCCAATCTGTTGGTTGCTGTTTTGTCCTACTGACAGTGTTCTTTGTCTTATAGAAGCTTTGCAATTTTATGAGATCCCATTAGTCTGTTTTTGATCTTAGAGCTTGAGCTATTGGTGTTCTGTTCAGGAAAAATTTCCCCAGTGCTCACGTGTTTGAGGCTTTTCCTCACGTTCTCTTCTATTAGTTTGAATGTACCTGGTTTTATGTAGAGGTCCTTGAACTACTTGGACTTGAGGTTTGTACAGGGCAAAAAGAATGGATAGATCTGCATTCTCTACATGCTAATCTCCAGTTGAACCACCATCATTTGTTGAAAATGCTGTCTTTTTTCCTCTGGATGGTTTAAGCTCCTTTGTCAAAGATCAAGGGACAATAGGCATGTGGGTTCATTTCTAGGTCTTCAATTCTATTCTATTGATCTTCCTGTCTCTGTACCAATACCATAAAGTTTTTATCACTATTGCCTTGTAATTCAGCTTGAGGTCCGAGATGGTGATCCATCCAGAAGGTCTTGTACTGTTGAGACTAGTTTTCACTATCCTGAGATTTTTGTTATTTCAAATGAATTTTCAAACTGCTCTAACTCCATTAAGAATTGAGTTGGAATTTTGATGGGGATTGCATTGAATCTGTAAATTGCTTTTGGCAAGCTCTGTTCATTTTTACTATATTAATCCTGCAATGTGTGCTTTGAGCTTTAGTAAGGTTTCTTTTATGAATGTAGGTGCCCTTGCATTTGGATTATAGATATTCAGAATTGAGTTTTCATCATGGTGGACTTTTCCTTTGGAGAGTATGATGTGTCCTTACTTAATTTTTTAAATAACTTTTTGTTGTAAGTTGATTTTATTTTATATTAGAATGACTACTCCAGCTTGTTTCTTGGGACTAATTGCTTGGAAAATTGTTTTTCAGCCTTTTACTCTGAAGTAGTGTCTGTCTTTGTAACTGAAGTGTGTTTTCTGTATGCATAAAAATGTTGGGTCCTCTTTACGTGTCCAGTTTGTGAGTCTATATCTTTTTATTGGGGAATTGAGTTCATTGATGTTGAGAGATATTAGGGACCAATGATTATTGTTTCCTGTTATTTTTGCTATTAGAGGTGAAATTATGTTTGTGTGGCTGCCCTTTGGGTTAGTCAAAAGATGATTACTTTCTTGCTTTTTCTAGGGTGTAGTTTCTCTCCCTGTGTTGGAGCTTTCAATCTATAACCCTTTGTAGGGCTGGGATTGTGGAAAGATATTGTGTAAATTTGTTTTTGTCATGGAATATCTTGGTTTCCCCATCTACATTTATTGAGGCTTTTGCTGGATATAGTAGCCTGGGCTGTCATTTGTGTTCTCTTAGAGTATGTATGACATTTGCCCAGGATCTTCTAGTTTTCACAGTCTCTGTTGAGAAGTCTGATATGATTCTGATCGGTCTTTCTTTATAGGTTACTTGACCTTTTCCCCTTGCTGCTTTTATATTCTTTCTTTGTTTTATGCATTTGGTGTTTTGGCTATTATGTAACATGCATTTCTTCTCTGGTCCAATCTATTTGGAGTTCTGTAGGTTTCTTGTATGTTTATTGGCATCTCTTTCTTTAGGTTAGGGAAGTTTTCTTTTACAATTTTGTTGATTTACTGGCTCTTTAAGTTGGAAATCTTTGCCCTCTTCTATACCTATTATCCTTACATTTGGTCTTCTCATTGTGTCCTAGATTTCCTGAATGTTTTGAGTTAAAAGCTTTTTGCATTTTGTATTTTCTTTGACTGTTGTATCAATGTTTTCTATGGTATCCTCTGCCTCTGAGATTCTCTCTTTCATCTCTTGTATTCTGTTGGCTTCTTTCCTAGTTTTCCATCTCTCTGCAAGCTGGAAGATAACTGTAAATAGGACCTTTCCTCATAAACAGAAGCAATTGAAATGACAGGGCTCTGACGACTGATCAAAAGGATAAGAATGGGACACATCTTTGGTTACAGGCTGAGCAAAATTCTAAACTCTACAGGTTTCCTACCTAGAAGCTGATGGCCATGAACAAGAACAATACCATTGCCCTCTGCCCTTCAGGGCCAATACAAATTAATCATTTGGACAGGAGTAAAATCCTCAGGGAAGCTGTTGCAGAAATTTTACAAATTGTATAAAGTCTATACAAAGTTTAGATCAGCACAACAGTACTTTTGGTTTACTATCACCTCATAAGAGCCTTGCTTTACTCTATAAGGAATCTTACTTATCTAAATAATATTCATTGTATCTTATCTGAATTATTGAACACAGAAGGACTGGGTTGCTGATGGCAATGAGAAAACCTAAATCTTACCAGACATGATTGGATGACTGGGGCAGTTTGCACGAGGAAATGCTTTGGGCCTCAGCATGGCATGTAGGTATGTAGGGATATATTCATTGTTCATATATAAGCAATAGTAAGTACAAATAAAGAAGCCAGAGTGGTAAACACTGACTTGTAGAGAAACAAGAAGCCAGGATGAAGAATGTTTAAGCATCTAAAACAGCAACAAGCTCTTGCAGACTGATAAAAGTAGAGTTGCTTGGGGGTTCTAGAAAAGGAAGCCTATGTGTAGAGCACACTGAAAAGGGTTAGGTGAATTTGTGGTATGTGTAAGGGAATACGTGGCTGAGGGTCCTGGATGTGGTCCTGCATGTGGTGAGGAACTAGACTAGAATGGATCTGGTTTAGGAAACTGACTAGTCTCATGTGTGCTACTGGCAGGGAAGACATTATAGTTAAAACATACACAATTTCTTACTGCTCAATTTCAGCCATAATTTTCTTGAAGTTGGCATCTCTGTCCAAAGTGTAGATAGCTGCAAGCCACAGCTGCTGCTGTGCTGTCTTGAAGCACTCTTAAAGGGACACTAAAAGTTTGAGTGCTGGTCTAATGTCATTTCTACTAATTTATCATCTACTTCAGCTTTGCGCTTTGGAAATATGACTGTCTCCTTCCAATTCTCTTAGGATTTTCAAAGACTGAATATAATTTCTATGTCCTGGCACTTGTGACTGAACAGCAATCATATAAAAATATTTTTACTTAGAATTCCTGAAATAAAAAGATCAATCAGGCCACAGAGCAGTTCCTCAGCTGCGAATGCTCATGGCTGCCAGCAGATGTGGTTGGTTTCCACCCTCCAGGTGACTCTTAAGTAGAACAAAAGGTCCATTCACCTCTGGCAATGGATGTTTGTTTGCAGTTGACCTGCTTGGTTTTGTTTGTTTTGTTGTGTGTTTAGGACATTTTTTGACAACTATACATACTCACTTGCGCTTTTCAACAGGATTCTCGGAATGAGGCCATCATCATGAAGTAAGGTCTCCAGAAGCAGGCTCCACTTACACCATGGCTGGGATAAGAGCAGTTTCAACTGAGCCTGGGCCGTCAGTCCTCCTTCTGCTGGAGGCCTTTCAAGAATGCAAGATAAGACAGAGTAACAGAGTTGATCTGTCTATGAAATCAATAGCTTTAAAGTCCAGATGTAAAGTTAACTCCTTTAAATGTCTATTTCTCCCAGATTAGTCTGTAAATGCTTTCATGAGTGTTTACTTTAGGGTTACTCAGGGAAGGAATTACATTTAATCTCAACTAGCAAATTAACTATTTGGTAGCCTGCCAAATTTAAAACAGATACAAAATAACTATGCCTATATTTTACAGATCTTTCTTTTTCTTTCTCTCTCTCTCGCAGTGAGTACATGTATGTGTGTGTGTATGTGTGTGTGTGTGTGTGTGTGTGTGTGTGTGTGAGAGAGAGAGAGAGAGAGAGAGAGAGAGAGAGAGACAGAGAGACAGAGAGACAGAGAGACAGAGACAGAGAGACAGAGAGACAGGGTTTGTGGAGCATGACTACATATGCATTTATTTTGAGTGTCTTCATTTGTTTGCTCTCTAGATACATAATGACTGTCTGCTGTATACTATTAGCTTCTTGTCTTATACAGGGAAAGATGTTCTAGTGAGCGTTTCAATACTTGGAACTTTGCTTTACATTGAATTTGCTGGTAAAACTAGAGGAATTCAAAGCTTTTGTGAAGGGCCAGCCACAATCTGATTACTTAATTAGAAAATCCTTAAATCAACATGCAATTATCAGAATTAATGCTACCACTCACCTAGTGACCTACTTAAGTAATGTCATCAAAGAGAAATAATTCCAAGATAAACAGGCTTCAGTTTTCTAATCTGTTATCAGTTTTGAGCAGAAAACCAACTTGCCCAGAGAACTGCTTTCATTGACAAGGGTATCAGTACCTCATCAGAAAGTGGGACTTACCAATAACATTGTTGAACTTTTCCCTTTAAAATCCTGAAATTTGGATTCCCTAAAGGTGAGCAAGAGTGATGGCCTCTCTATCAGCTCCTACCTTCACGTTTTTGCCCTGTCTGAATCCCCGTTCTGACTTCCTTGGATGATGAGCTATCATGTGGAAGCAGAAACCAAATGACCCTTTCTTTCCCAACTTGCTTTTGGTTGTGGTATTTGATAACAGTAACCCTAAATAAGACATTACCCTTTAATAAAAATCCCACTTTCTCTGCATACTCTTCACTGAGTGTTTCTCTTCAGAGTGACCTCTGTATTAAAAATTATGACAAGCTTGCACAGTTCGGCACTTAGGAGTGTCTTGAAGAGGAAAGAGGAAGAAGGATCAAAGATGGAGATAAAGAAAGTTTACAGCATCTCCTTGGCATGGCATCGAAGACATTTCACTGCTTCTCAGTGCACAAAATGCTCCAGTCTATACTTAAATTTTGATCCAACTGGAATCAAGGGCAACCCATTGGGCATTTGGGCAATGTGAGGTAGGGGAATTCCTACCATGACTGGCTGCTGGGACAGACTGGACAAGCAGCCAAATTCTCAGATTAGAGGAGAAAAGGTCACAGCTGTGAGCATCTCAGGAATCTCCAGTCACTGTGCTGCTCTCACAAGAGCTTCTGATGTGGTTCCAAAAGACCCAGTAGCCATCATTTCTTCCTTTCTGAACCTTGGAACCTTGGATGCTGGGTTCTAGGAAGCCCTACAGGGGTTCATGAGAGTTGGTTGCAGGTGTCTTTGGTTTGCCAGCCTTTCCTATGTATGAATTATATTTGAGTTAATGTCACTGTTGAAGGCCTGTTTTGCTAGACTATAGTCAGGATCTCTGAATGACAGTTGGAGCATAACAGGAGCAAGATCATGAGGGAAGGCAGAGATTTCAAGGTGGAATTTTGTATTGTTGATGAGTTTAAGACAGGGGACTTTCCTGGTGGTGTACAAAGTTGACTAGAAATAACTGGTGTTTTAAGCTGAGTCCCTTGGTCATAAAACAAAATAATTGGATGTCATTTCATTTCCCTTTATCAGAATTCATGATTAATAAAAACCATCATTTAACAGAGGGTTTTTAATGAGATACACCTCAATTCTTGGATCTTTCAACTTATCACAGATTTTGAAATGTACAGTAGAATAAATCACTATGGAGAGAAATAAAGTAGTACAAACATTCCCCAGTCCCCAAGCTCTGAGTAATGAATGCACTAGAGAGTCTGTGTGGGGCATATGGGGAAGCATATGTTCACTCTTTCTTGAAGCTGGTAGAGCTGTGAAAGTGAGATTAGTCTGAAAAATGACAGAAAGGGAAAATTTGTGCGTGTGTGTGTGTGTGTGTGTGTGTGTGTGTGTGTGTACCAATGTGTATGTGTCAAATTTTACTATGACATAGAGTAGAGAACAGAAATTTATAAATCTATCAAGACTCATGCACTTTGTCCTGGAAAACTGAATAAATCTATGGTTGGATTGTACTGAAATTATACTCCAGGAAATTCTAGGCCATGGGTTGGCCCCCAAATTCCTCAAATCCTGATATAATAAGGTTCAATCTTTATTAGCTTATGGAAATTACAAAATATTATATCATAATAATGAAAAGTTTTAGCTCTACTTTAGCTGTATGACTATAAAATTGCTCATTTATAATTTCTCCAATTTTTATATGTACTCATGAATTTTCTGAATGAGTGAACTCACTCACCCCTAGCGCACACTTTTCCTAGCTTTCAACTTAACTGTAAAGTCCAGGTCATGAGAAACTTCTACATCATACTCAAGATATGACATGAGCTGGCCTTCTGCTCAGGTTTTATGACTGTAAGTTAATATATCCTACCAAACATGTGTCTTGGAGAAACTACTAGTAGATGGTGGAATGAACTATAAAATACAATGCTGTGTAGACATGCAGTACTCTTAAGGTCCTCTCTTTTATGGTGTTGTCCCCAACAAACTACAGGGGCCTAGGCACCAGGGGGTGAAAGAGTGAGTCTCTTCTGAGTTCAGGGTGATCTACTGGGAAATTATCTTCTTTACATTCCCATGGCCCCAATCCCACAGGTTCTTGTGGGAAAAACAGCCCAACTTTTTGATGTCATGGTGTAGGATCAGAGGAAGCTCTGAGTATGAGAAGCAGATGAATTTACATGTGAATGTGTGTTGCTGATAGGAGTACAATGAACCTAACATCCCAGACCAATGGGAACTGCCAAAGTCTGGCTCAGTTTTAGTGCAAAGACTGACAGTGTATGCAGAACTATCAACCAGAGCTTCCTCCTCCAAGATGACGGAAGTCTCAGACTGCTTGGTCCTGATTCCCTAAGCTGACTCCTTGTTCAGCTGTACACAATATACCTATCACATCACTCCAGATGTGTAAAATAAACCTACAAGTCTACCAGTGTATCAGATTCTAGCCCCCCTGATCCCAGCTTTTCTGTACACATGTCTGTGTGTCTGTCTTTTTTTCATTCCCTTATGGTCCCTGTCAGATCAGCCTTTGAGGATGACGGTCTTAGTGACTCCACTGGGAAAGCAACATAGGTCAATAGGCATGAACAACAGCGACAGCGGGAAGTCAGCAGAGGTAGTAAAAGGAAGTGATGAGGATTATCATGACTAGCAATTGAAAACTAGAAAAAAAAAAGAAAGAATGATAAACACCCACAGCAGGAACTAATCCAGTTGTTTAAGTACTAGTCTGTAGTTATACCTTTTATTGGGTGTGAGGAGGAGGGAGAAGGAAGGAAGAATTGAGTCACAGAGTCTCTGTAGAGCCTTGGCTGGACCAGAACTTGCTCTGTTCTGGGACCTGGTTAGTGTCAACATCTGTCTCCTGAATGTAGGTTGAAAGGAGAGTGCCTTGCCCATTTTTCTCTTCCTTCTTTCCTTCCTTTCTTCGTTTTTTTCTTTTCCTTTTTTAGAAGTTGCAACTAGTCTTCATTGTGGAGAATCATGATAGGATTCAGAGAACTTAACATGGGAAGAGATCTCGATGACTGAATGATGTACCATTTAGGAATCTACGGTTTCTTTTCTCTAGCTCTTGGCTCGTGCGAGGTAGATCGAAGGAGAACGCTTTAATTTCTCTAATTTTGGGCCAAGATGGACTATAATGCAAGAGAATAAAGGTTTCTAGAGAGGAGCTAGGGAAGATAGTACAGTGAGTAGAGCATGCAGGAGAATAAAACTTTCTAGAGAGGAGCTAGGGAAGATAGTACAGTGAGTAGAGCATGCAGGAGAATAAAGCTTTCTAGAGAGAAGCTAGGGAAGATGGTACAGTGAGTAGAGCATGCAGGAGAATAAAGCTTTCTAGAGAGGAGCTAGGGAAGATAGTACAGTGAGTAGAGCACAATGTAGTTCCAGCACCACATGAATCAGGTGTGGTGATGACACCTGTAAACTCACCACACACACAGGTCTGGGGGTGATGCTTGTAATCTTGGCACTTGAGAGGATCAGAAACTCATGCTTTCCTTTTGCTATATAGCAAGTTCAGGGTCATTTTAGGATATGTGAGATTTTTTTCTCCAAAAAACTCTATAACTAAGGACTGACAGTCAGAGTTGTTTAGGCATTCTGTTTCAGAAACCTTATTCTTTGGTTTAGTAACTGGAACTGGGACCAAAAAAGTATTTTTCATTGTTTTCTACTCCAAATCTCACAGGTCCCACCCACAGACAAACAAACAAACATACAAACAAAAAATTACTGGCAATTAAGGAATGATGAGGGCTAAAGAAATAGTCTTTCCTGGGGCAGGGCTCCTTATTTTATCCAGTACTAAGTGGTCAGCCCTAAATCATAAAAGTAACACCAAATAGACTGAGCATGTGTGTTTATATGTTGAGATGCACAATCACAGACAAAGACACACACACATGCAGGAGACAATAACAATTTTAAAAAGTCAATTATTTCTACAGAAAATAAGTGAGAACATGCATGAGAAATACTGGAAAGAGGACGGGATGAAAGAAAATTATCTAATTATGTTTGAATTTTTAAAAATAAAAAATAATTAAAATAAAATGTATTGACATATAAAAAACAAACTAACAAAAAACAAAACAAAACAAAACAAAAATCCAAAGATCTGGAAGGCTTAAGTTCAGCCAGTCTTTCAATGGTTGCCTTGAAAGACCGCCCAAGTCATTCTTTGCTTCACTATCTATCTTTTTTCCCAGTGTCTCCCCTCCCCCATTTAGAAAATAAATGATTTCCTTTGATATCTTTGTGCTAGGATCTCTTTCTCAGGAATATTCTATTTGGAACGTGAATGAACATACTTAGTGCATATCTTAATCCATATTCTGAGAATATCGAGCACATACTCCAAAGTCCTTTAGTTAGTAGATGAGGCTGCTTTAAATCCAGGTTCCTCTGATTTCAAACCAATGCTCCTCCCTTTACTTCATGTTGTCCCTCATTAAGCTTGAATATTTTGTAGATAAGTTGCATTTTTTTCTGGTATAGAAGATGTTTGGCTCCATTCAACCCCCCCCCCCCAATTAAAGATACCAAGTTTTTAACCCCAGACTGAGTTTGGTCTTAAGGTTATGTCTCAAATTGGAGCCATGTTACTTAAGATATAGGAAATGATTTCAACCAGATGGTTTCTGGCATGTATCACTGGGAGAAATTTATACCAGAAAGCATAAGGCACATTAATCAGAGAACAAAGTCAAAAACATAACTCAAGACAAGCTGAGGGCCGCAATCCTGGTGGGGGTGGGAAGCAGCAGCATAGCACTCCCAGCTTAGGACTATTTTCTGTAACGCATCTTTCAAAGAAAAGAAGTGAAGGAAACTCTTAAAGTCACCTTGTCTTCTTTCTCCAAGGAGACAATTTTTTAATTTGGGTGACACTTAGCCATATAGACATATGTAGACACCCAGCTGCATAGACATATTTAGACACCCATCTGCACAGACATATGTAGACACACACCCAGCTGCACAGACATATGTAGACACCCAGCTGCATAGACATATGTAGACACCCAGCTGCCCAGACATGTGTAGACACTCAGCTGCACAGACATATTTAGACACTCAGCTGCACAAACATATTTAGACACACACCCAGCTGCACAGACATGTGTAGACACTCAGCTGCACAGACATATTTAGACACACACCCAGCTGCACAGACATGTGTAGACACCCAGCTGCACAGACATATGTAGACACACACCCAGCTGCATAAACATATGTAGACACCCAGCTGCACAGACATATGTAGACACACACCCAGCTGCATAAACATATGTAGACACTCAGCTGCACAGACATATGTAGACACACACCCAGCTGCATAAACATATGTAGACACCCATCTGCATAGACATATGTAGACACCCAGCTGCATAAACATATGTAGACACCCAGCTGCATAGACATATGTAGACACCCAGCTGCCCAGACATGTGTAGACACCCAGCTGCACAGACATATGTAGACACCCAGCTGCACAGACATATGTAGACAACCAGCTGCACAGACATATGTAGACACACACCCAGCTGCACAGACATATGTAGACACCCAGCTGCACAGACATATGTAGACACCCAGCTGCACAGACATATGTAGACACTCACCCAGCTGCACAGACATATGTAGACACCCAGCTGCACAGACATATGTAGACACTCACCCAGCTGCACAGACATATGTAGACCTGCCTTGACAGTCAAGCTACCTTTGCTCACTAACACAGATTTACATTCTTAAAAAAAAATGTTTCCTGTGAAAAAATGTTATGTTTGTGCATTCCCGCACCTGTGTATGTGGTATTGAGAATTAAACTGGAGGTTTGCACATGCTAGGAAAAACTCTGCCAATCATATTCCTTAGCTCTCTTTCCTAGGTGTTTAATTCCTTAGCATTATGTCCATGGTGGTTTAAGTGTTAGGGAAATTCAGGGTGTAAGCATCTCTTCCCCTTTGGACCAGCATGGCCCAAGAGATAAAAACAAAAAAAGGAAACAAGTATTTTTGAGGTTAATTAATTTTAGTTTTGTTAATAATGTAACATTTCAGTCATGAGTTTATGGGTCTCTCTGAAGTCCTAATATAGCCATGAGTCAGAAAGACAGTAGAGACCAGAGGTCATTGCCATCCCCTTTCAGGAACTAAGTTATCTTTCTGAAGACATTGACTACTATCAGTCCCTGACATCAGATAAGACCCTACTACTGAGAGTTCCAGACAGGTTTTTTGTTTGTTTGTTTGTTTGTTTGTTTTTGACATCACACTTCTTATAAGTGGTAAGTGTGGACATCTAGTGGGAACTGAGTTCAATTTTCTTTCCCTGTTATCAGCCTTGTAGTAGATCCTTTTAACAGGTTTAGATAATTAGTAAACTCTGCCAGTTTCTGAACCTCTTTACAGACCAGTTGTTATGATGGCTGCCTAGTGGATGTGGTGACAACTGGTGATATCTGTCTATCTACATACCCATCCACCCATGTATCGATCGATCCATTGATCCATCCATCGATCCATCCATCCATCCATCCATCCATCCATCCATCCATCCATCCATCCAACCATCCAACCATCCATCCATCAATTTATCTGAAATTCCTAGTTCATCTGACATTTTTAGTTCTTTAAATAGCTATCACACATGCTGCCTTTGGCACTGAAAATCTTTCCAAAGGTCCAGATACTGTCCATCCATCTTCTAGAACATCTATGTAAAAGTTCTTAGCGATCTTTCCCTGGATGGCTCTGCACTTGCACTTGGCATTTCAGAGTACACACTCTCCCATGTGTTTCCTCAGTGCTGGGTAAAAGCTTGCCAGCAATAGCTAGGAGACTCTTAAAATATTTTATATGAAAATATACATACATAATTTCCCATCCCTTTCCTAAGAGGCAGTTTTTATCCTCCTGTATCAAATCTCAAAAATATTTAATATTGTACTTTGCACTAGATTGCTCATTCATTCATCCAACTACTATAGCTGACTTCTAGACCAGGGAGATGGAAGAATAAGCAATTATGGGATTTGGAAAATGATTCGTTCATATTTTAAATAATTATATAAATAAAGATAAAAATTATACTTATAGAAGCTGAACAGAGGAAAGGCAAACTAAGATATAGCAATAAAATCACACTAATCTTTGAAGTTAAAAGGCTTCCCTACAGAAGTCAGTGGGGCCAGGGATATGAAGGTAAATGGGCACTCCCTCATTAAATAAAGATGAAGAGGTGGCAAGTCAGGTGGGAAGGCTAACTGTGAAGGAACACTTCACAATTGTGATGGTTCTCAGGGAGTTTGGAGATGAGGCATAGAAAAATGACTTTTGCAGATCATGCTAAGTGTGTGTATCCATGTGTGTGTATCTGTCTGTGTGTACATGTACATGATATGCTATGTACATGGTATGGTACATGAACATGTGTGTGATACTCATTGTAAGACTTTAAGTTATAGGTATGAAAAAATAAAGCTTAATTAGAAAAAGTTGGTTTGGTTTGAAAAATTCAGGCTGTAGTTTAGAAAATAATGGAAATAAAACACAACACAAAAATTTACAGAAAGCTTGCGCACTGAAGTTCAGAGTGTAGTTTGTTGGTAGAGTGCTCGCCAGGCTCAGCATTACCTAGAAAAGCTAGAATGGCAATGCAGTCATTGCAGTAATGATGAGAGAGATTATGTTGGTTTGAACTAAGGTAAAAGTGGCTTTAAGGATGGTAGATTAAAGGTTTAAAATCACCAAGACTTAGCAGTAGGGTGGAAATCTAGGAGGAAAAGAGGCTCTAGATGCCCTCCTAAGGATGTGGCCCACACAACCAATGACCTTACCATCAGCTCAGACAAGGTTGGATAGAAGAGATTCAGTTTGGAAAGGATAGTGTCTGTAATCTCCAAGCACATACTTCAAGAAAATACTTATATACATTGACATCTATGAGTCCATAGTCTTGGAGATACTATAACTAATTTTAATAGAATGGAGTGCAAAAGAAGTGCAGTGGGCCACAGATCCATAGCATCACTTTTAAAAAGTTGCCCGATTTGCATTCTTTTACCTGCTGACCTCCAGTTGAACCAGCACCACTTGTTGAAAATGCTGTCTTTTTTCAACTGGATAGTTTTAGCTCCTTTGTCAAAAACCAAGTGACTGTAGGTGTGTGGGTTCATTTCTGGGTCTTTAATTCTATTCCATTGATCTACAGAGTGAGTACCAAGACAGCCAACCATACACAGAGAAACTGTGTTTCACAAAGTAAAACAAAACAAAAAGTTACATGATAGAACACTGAAGATATTTAATATCTCAGGGCAGGTCTGCAGACATGATATAAAAAGAGACATAAAAACTGTAATAAGAAAGGAAGAAGGAAATTAGTGAGCTGTCCGAAGATGGTGGAAGTCAGCGACAGTACTGTGTGGTAGTCACCTCAGTATCATAATTGAGTTTGCTGTATTTCTATCCTGAGGAGAGATTTTTGTTTCAATTTTCCTTAACCACCTCTTCCATTACCTGTATTGCATAGCAACAAAGCTTACATGGAGAAAGTCTGTGAAATATGCTTATCAAAGAAGTGACTATATCTTCAATTATATGTATATATATATAGTATCATATATATTTATATATATAGTATCATATAGTGAGGCCAGATATTATTTAATATGTCTAGACTGAGAGATAATATATAAACTTAAATAGTGTTCTCTCAAGTAAATGCACACACAAAACAAGCTTTTCAGCCAAAGAGTAGCCCTGGTATTGTCAGGAGTCATGACAGGACAAGCTGAATACTAGCAGGTGATCCTCCTGGGATGGCCTGCCCCGGATTATTGTACAATCTGCAACAAATTCGCCCTTATTAAGCAAGGCTATAAGGGAATTAATTTCTTGAAAGATTCCTGCTATTAATATGCTTTTTCCTGTTATTATTAAACATATATAACAATCATTAACTAATAGTACACTCCTCAGGAGCAGATCTCTGCAGATCTACAAAGATCTTCTAGTGATGCTATATAGATAAATAGATGGCTTTTTAAGTCTTAATGGTGATCCTATAAGAAGTCCTAAAATTATATCAGTGATTATTAAGGTCTTTTATAGTGGGGCTGGTATTAGGTCCTTTTCTGATAGTCAAAATTGCAATGAGAACTTTGCCAGTCTCCCAAGTGTCACCAGTTCATTGCTCTTAGTAACCAGACTTTCTCCTACTCAGAGCACATTCCAAGAGGTTGTAAAACAACTAACCAATGGGAACTAATGATTTATTACAGGTACTAAAACAAATGATAAAATAAACCAGATTAACCTGGTTTATCTATACAAAACTTCACTAAAAACTTAGTTATGGTTTTAAACCTTCAGTGATCCTGTGGAGCTGAGACAGGTGATGGATGTTTAGCCAGATAATTACTCCTAGTGGATATGCATGTAAACATTATCTGTTATAAACTTCTATTTCAATTTATGATTTAATTTTTTGTGTGAACTTGTGATGAACTTTGTAACATGTGACCATGTATTCTGAACGATGTATAAGTACTAAGAATAAAGAGAGTAGACTAGAATTTTTCCCTTCTAGAATGTTTTGCCTTTTCCACTTAGAGAAGAAAATTTTTCCCTTTCACTACTTAGAAGAATTTCCACCCCCCCCCCCATAGAATCTTTCTTCTTCTTCTTTAGATAGCTTTCATAGGAAACTTTTTATAACTTAGTAATAAACATTATAATCACTTTTCTAAGTGTCCCTTTTTCTTCCTGACACTTCTGACTAGCAGACTGAAAGTTAGGGCCCAGTAATACCAGCTGAGATAATATAAAGGCTATTTACTTAATCCTTTGCTATTTTCAGGAAAAGATACTAAGTGCCAGACAGTTTAGTTTTTGGCCTTAGAAGAACACAGAAGACAGGTCAGCTACAGTAGTATAGTAACTTAGACTTAGGTAAGTAAACGTTTTATTATACAGCCACTCTAATTATCTTATAAGACAAAGTCTTACATCCACTGATGCTCTCCCCCCTTCACCGCCTCAAGAAGAACCCCCTCCCATGCCAGGGCTGCCCGCCCCCCAAGCTTGGTATCAGAGTATTGAGTCCTCAGAGAAGACAATGAACAGTAGAAATGACCACCATGTTTATTCACGCTGACTGTGCCACTCATGTTCAGAGTGTACTTGTGACCTACTTAGCAAAGGAAGATTTGAAAGTTACTTGCAAGTTTTCAAATAGTTTAATAAGGATTCAAGTTTAGGAAGCATAAAAAAGTATTAGAAGAAAACAGTACAAATTAATATGATGGCTAATCTTGGTTGTCAACTTGACCATATCTGGAATCAACTAAAACCCAAGCCTCTTGGTACATTTGTAAGGAACTGCTCTTCATTGCATCATTTAAGAAGGAAAGCCCCATCCTAAACCGGGGTCATATCTTCTCATGGCAGTTTACATGAAATGGCACAAAAGAAGGAAGCTTTTGTTCTTTGCCTGCTTTCTTTCACTCTCACTGGCAAGTTCATCTCTCCTGCTGCTGAGACACTCCTTCACTGGCCTTACAACCTACTTCATCTGTAGTCCAACAGAGACTGAAGATCAGCTGAGAAGCCAATCCTCTTTGAATAAACAACTATTAGATGCTTGGCCTGTCTGTTGGGAGGCAGTAATAGACCAGCCAGACTATAGTCTATATAAAACCCATAATAAGTCCTTTTAGTACATATTGATTCATTCTATCAGGTCTGTCCCTCTAGAGATCTCCAACTGCTTCAATTACGAAGACAGTGTCCTTTTTTGAATGTTTATATGAAATCACTGTATCCATGTCATCAGTTGATTTGGTCCAGTCTACCATGACACTGGTATTCTTTCTAAGTCACAGTGTTGGCTCATGCCAGTGGTAGGGACCTTAAACATAATTTATTTTACTTAATGCTTTGGAAATACAGTAATTTTCCTAAAAGTAGGTCTTCACAACTGTATTGCCAGATGCTAGGAGAGCATAATATTCACTTACTTATTACAGCCCTCACAGTAATGTTATACACAAGTTTATTTTCTATATAACGTTCTGCATTTTTACTCTTTTTAGAATTTCTTGGTTTTATTGCTTTTTTCTAATGTCTAGCCTACATTTAATCAGGCATCTTTAATATTTCTGAAAGCTGATTCAAGTCTTTTCTGAAATAATGTATAGGTACAAGATAAATAGATGTCATATTCAGTAAGATGTTTGACTGGCTCAGCAAGGAACAGTACTTGCCCCCAAGACTGATGGCGTGTTTAATTCCCAGAATCCCATGGAGAGGAGGAGGGAGAAAACAGACTCTACAAGTTGTCTGACTTTCACAAGTAAGTTGTGACCTGTCCCTTCCCCTCCAATAATAAAGAAACAAGCAAATAAATAAAAGCAAAATTAAACTACTATGCAATTTCATAAAATTACTATAGAAATTCATAAAATTTCAGTGACCTCTTTCCTAAGTTTTCTCCTTTATTTAAATAAACTTTCTTGTATGATCATCTAACTCATACATGTTCTAGAACATTTCTGTTGCAGAACAGTGTTCTCAGGAAGAATCTGGAGTAAAGGAGAAGTAGAGAAGGCTTGCCTAAGTGTGGAAAGAGGATTGAAAGGAAGCAACTTTTGAGGCCACACATTGCTGGCTGAGGACCCCCTCCCCCACCATTGCCGCGCATGGCAAATATAAATCAATAGTGATTTCTTTTGAAATCATTTTTTGATGCCCAGATTATATCTCTATTCTGAACACACTGGGCTGAAAGGCATAAGCACCAAACCCTTCTCAGTACATCATATGGCCCCAGCAGAGGACAGTAGTCAGAATGTCACTCCTCCAGTGGGAGACAGGGAAAGGGTGGCCATATCATACTCTGCATGGAAATTCAGACCAAAGGTGTTCCACAAGAATGAACCACAGGGAAAAAAAGGTCTAAATTAGAGAATGATCAACAAATACAAGTTAACAATTGCCAAGCCTTAATCATGCATAACGACAGTGAGCTAACTTGAGGAGAGAAAAATGACAGGTGCTTGGCAAACAGGGCCCAAGGGGTGCAAAACAAGCTACCTTAAAACAAAAGACACATAATAAAACCTGCTCTACACATGTTCAATAATAGTAAAATGAACAAAGTTCATTACAACGATTTGCAGAAGAAGGCTGGCTTTGAGAAGAATTTTGAGACAATGCTTACTTGCCATGATAAGACCAGACAAGACTAAAGACTAAGAATAGGCAAAATAAAGAACTCAAAAAGTTCTGTCTTTTAGTATTTATGATTGATGCTTGTATATGTTGATCTAAGTAAGGGGGAGAAAGGACAAGCCACTATCACAGTAGATAACTCAAGAAATGTGGACAGCTGGACATAAAATGCTGGGGAAAGCACTAGCACTCAGCCAGAGCTATAGAGGTACAATAATCTGTACAGAGTTTGTAAATCCACCCATTAGAACAAAGAATAATCAGAGAAAACGGATTTGCTTCTTGCTTTCTTTTTCTCCCCCAACTCCCCTGCTTCTTGCCTTCTTGATTTATTTTTATCTTAAAGAAGTAAAATTGTACTCATAAGAAATTTTGAAGACACAGATATAAACAAAATCATGTGTAAAAATCCCACAGGAGATAAAAACTTAAATGCCACCTTGGCCTAAACCCTCTGATATCTGATGGCATTTTTTTCTGTAGTGGTTTGTGTGTGATGGAATTGTACAGACCAGTGCTTCTTTGTTGTGTCCAACCTCCTAGTAATGGTTGCTTACTGGGAAACAAGACTTGCCCTATCCAGGGAGTTCAGGGCACCTATCAATTACCTTAAATCTCCTTAGTAGGTTAACACTGTAAACCAGTATGGGAGGGGACCAAGCAGAGAGGAGAAATCAAAAGGACATTTTACCAGTGACTAACAGAAAGACTGTTGTGGAGAATTCTTCAGGCACACACATGGACATCCACTCTGAACGATTTTCCCTTGAAAGGCGAAGGCACTTTTGCCAAGACTAACTCAAGTGGAATAGGACTGACTGGCTTGTAGACCTGCTCTCCAGCTTCTTTTTCTTAAGAAACTGCTACCTGATTCAGACAGCACCTTTCTCTCTACAAAGTGCTTATGTACCCAACCAAGACTCACTGAGGCTAAGAGGTGATAGGCGTGAGGCACTTGGCACCATGTAGGCTACGCATATTGCTTTAAATCGGACTGACTTGAAAAATTCAATTAGTTATAATTCTCAATGATTTATAGTTGTCATATATCCTTAAAAATCAATCTTTTTATTGATTCCTTGCTAATCTATTGTTATATCTATCCTGTAAGCGATTTTTTTTCCAGTAGCAGTATAGAACATTAATTTTCTATTTTCTCTTGTAAACAATGCTTTAATAAATATCTTACATATAAAACTTCATTAGCATCTCCACTTGATTCCTAACAGTGAGCTTCTGAAGTGGATTTCCAAAGACATTTTTTAAGGTTTCAGCACAGGCTACTAACATGGCCCCAGAGATCTGGCACCAGACACCATCTTATACTGAGGATGAACATGGGATCCCAGAGCCAAACCGTTATGTCAGAGTGTTTAATGACAGAAGCCAAAGGAAAAAAACTTCTTTTTTCATTTACAATTGGTATAGGGAAAAAAAAGACACTAAGTATAAACATTAACTATCTGAAAGGTAAAGTCATTTCTGTGATAACTTCCCTAGTTGAGCTGAACTAAGCAGAGATGAAAGTGAAAATATTATGAAGCCTCACCCACAGAGAAAACGCCCAGACAGGAGAGAGCAAGCAAGCTGAAAATATGCACTATGAACTCAGGATGACGGTGACAGCATGCACTGAACCTGCACAGGTTATAGCACTGAGGGGACAGGCAGACACAGGACCCCACCCTAGCCAATCTGTAATGGCTAATGGTGTATTTCGCAACATCCATCAAGACTCCTTTAGGTATTCATGATATTTGATTCTTAGATACAAAGGAGAGGCATTTGTCCAATGATATATTCTTCAAAGAATCAAACTGTCATGCTACATAATGCCACAAAATGTCATCAGACTTTTTCTGAAAGTACATTTTACACTGTGAATGCTTTTTCTGGCTTTTAAGTGTTGTTAATTAAATAATAAAGATAAAAGATCTTGTTCATAATTATAAAAGTTACTCCTCTCAAGTTCTCGCCAAGACTTGAGTTAGGCTAAATTGACAATATAGTTTTGCTGTCTATATCACATAATTAGCTGCACAACTGTCAAGTCCCCAATCATAGATCAAGAATGAATTTTTAAATAGCTAGGTAATTAGAGTCAATAGAGTGATGTTCTCAAAACCCACCTTTTCTATTACATAATATGAGTTAGAAGAACAATCATGAGTAATGTGGCTTTGATGGGGGGGGCTTAAAATTGTGGGATTATCAATTTCCTCAGTTACTGTCAAGTTCCTTTTGTAAGACTCCATCACACCCATGAAGCAAATGTGAACAATGTGTAGAAGAGTCACAAAATGAGAGTGTGGAATTTGGAAGTTCCCACCTGAGGAGAGAAGGGAAGAGCTGTGACACACACGAAATCCAGTGCAATGGCTGATTAGACAGTGGAGTTAAGGAATTTGAAGCTGACTCATCCATGCCATGCTGAAAAGTCCTGGGGAAACAAAAATAATTGTTTTGGAATATACAGGAAACATTAACTATGAAGAACAGTAAAATAATTTTGGAAACTAACTCAGTTTTCACAAGCCAATTCATTTTTATATAAAGTTGTATCATTTTGTTGAGGACAACTCATCCACCAAAACAACAGAAACACACACACACACACACACACACACACACACACACACACACCAAGAATTATGATCATAATGAACCATTGTAGACCAAGGCATAGATATGTAGAGGAAGGTATAGTTATGTCATTATTATTTAATTTTAGAAATTCACATTAGGAAAGGTAGAACCTGATTAAAAAACAAAAAAGGACACAACTTTGCTGTGGAAAAAAAAAAGCTGTTCCTATCACCTCACGCTTTTGTCTTGCATTTCATCTTTTCATATTTCCTAAATTTGACTTTTCTCTTCCCTCGTCTTGCAGAAATGGATTATCTTTGAATAAATCTGCTTGGAGATTCTTTTTTTTTTTTTTTTTTTTTTTTTTTTGATATTAACTGTATCATCATCTCCTTAAAACCATTTTGCTTTAGTTTCACTAGATTTAGATCAGAGAAAAATGCCCCAAATAGTTGTCAAAGTCAGTTACATATACTTGCTCAATGCAATCCACAGAGGGAAAGAAAAGGCAGACAGAGGTTAGCTTAGTACCAGGGTGTGCTTTTCTAAGGAGTCTCCCCTTTGTACCAGCAATGAGGAATCCTTAAAGAATTTAAAGCTCCCCACTCCTGCTGGTCTCCCCTCATACAGTTCCTCCCCTACCCCCTCCCCTTCTCCTCTGAGAAGTGGCAGGATACCTCTAGGTATCACACTACCCTGGCACAAGTCACTGCAGGACTAGGTGCATCTCTCCCCAGTGGGCCAGACAAGGCAGCTCAGTTATGGGACCCACAGGCAGGCAACAGGTTTAGGGACTGCCCTGGTTGTGGGGGAACTGACTGACCTGCACATCTTCTACATATCTGTAGGGGGCATAGGTCCAGCCTGTGCTTGCTCTTTGATTGGTATTTTGGGTCTCTGGGGAGCCCAGCAAGGAGCCAGGTGGAGTTCATATTCCTTCCACATCCCTCAATCTTTCTCCAAACTCTTCCACAAGAATCCTTGAGACCCATAGCCAAACATTAGATGGAGCTCACGGAATATTGGAGTTTCGTGTCTTATAGCATAGAGTTCAGTAGCAGTAAGGAGTGTAGATTGGGAAGGATCACGGATAACTGCACTGATATGATACTAGATCAGTGAGAAGAGCCTAAACTAGCAGACAAGTGTAATAATCCCTAATTTCATAGAAAGAGCAACAGGCAGTCTTTAATGACAAGGGGTTTAACATGGCATGAGGGTGCCAATAGGAGAGAAAGGTCAGTGTAATGTGGTAGCCTAAAGAAACTCACAGAAATCTCACCTAAGTTTAGTCCAGAGGGCCGTGGGCATTTGAAATACATCTAAAGAGAGGCATAGAGTAGGAACTTGAGTGTCCTGCTCCAGCATATACAAAAGAAGTCCGATTTGAAGATTCCCCATGTGGAACCCATCACACATGAGTGGAGGAATTCACCCCACTGAAGGAGCAAGAGATGAAAAGATAGTGGAGGACAGATCTTTGGACCAGCATTTAAAGTGTGACATGAGAAAAAGAAGTAACAAAACAAAACCACAGAAAAAAGATAATCAGAGAAAAGGCAAAGAGCCAGGAGGAAATGATGTTAGGGAGGCTGGGTAAGACCACGGCTCACAACGTCCACAGCTGCAGAGGAGGTAAACAGAGGAGACTACGGGAGTTAGTCATGGCGTGCATACAAACGCCGTTGTCCTTGTTTGTTTAGTTGGATGGAGGGAGAAATAAAACTGCAGCGATTGAGCCACCGCAGGTCACACACTAAATGGATCTGAATGAAACACAACAGTGGAGAAAAGGGGCTTCTAATATGGGGGAAAGTCAGGGGCCCTGGGGATCAGGTAGAAGTTATACTTGAAAAACCAACGCCACAGTGTGGTAGATAAAATTTATCAGAATAGCTGAAAAGATGTTCTTTAGCTGAGAAAAGAGACACAGTGATCAAAAGCGTATCACGGGATGTAGGGGGGAACTGGGATGAAAATGTTTATTAAGCAGGATGTGGAGAACCTCCCACTTATAGTTTGTCTTGCCTGCAGGATGTGCAGGGACCCCATCCAACAGCTGATGGGAGTAGATGCAGAGTCCCACTGCCAGACACTAGGCGGAGGTCAGGGAGTTCTGTGGAGGAGAGGGAGGGAAGACTGGAGGAGCCAGAGGGGTGGTCAAAGACACCACAAGAACATGGCCAACAGAATCAACCTATTAGGATTCAAGTGGGTTCACAGAGATCAGGGGCCCGTGTGGATCTCACCTATGTACTCTACATATATTTTATGGCTGTGTATCTTGGTGTTCTTGTGGGACTCCGAAGAGTGGGAGCAGTGTCTGTGACACTCGTCTACCTGCCTTTGGGATCCCTTTCCACCTACTGGATTGCCTTGTCCAGCCTCGATCTGAGAACATGTAGGCGGCCTTATTGTAGCTGTTATGACATGTTTGGTTGATGTCCTCGGAAGACATGCTCTTTTCTGAGGGGAGGTGATGGGGGATAGGTCCAGGAGAAAGGGGAGGTGGGGGGAAAGACTAGGAGGGAAGTGAAACTACAGCCAGGATGTAATATTTGAGAGAATACTATTGCTACTGCTACTGCTACTACTACTACTACTACTACTACTACTACTACTACTACTACTATTAAATAAGAATGTATGTGGACTAGGGATGTAGTCTAATGGTGGAGTAGATGCATAAAAACCCAAACCCTGGGAAGTTTCCTGGATCAGAAGAAAAAAGGAGAGGGAAAAAGAAATGCATAGTGGCCTACGTTTTCTCAGAGAAGTACCAGGCTGCTAAGAAAACATAAAATGAGGAAAGGGCAAAGAGTCGACAAAAGTTAAGAACAATTGAAGGAGTTACTCAGTAGTTGTCAGCATGTACAGAAAGTCTAGGTGATGATCTAGTTGTGGGTCACGTGTGCAGCAATGAGTGAGGAAGAAGATGCTGTCTAAGGAGATAAAAAAATGCAGTTAAGGTTTATTTTAAAAAAAGGATGTGGCAGAGCAGGATAAAGGGCTGAAGAGGAATCAGGCATGACCTAGGAGAGGGTAGCTGAAGGCTATTTGGAAGCATTAATTGTTATATATAGGAGAAATGGACCACAGTTTGGATCCTGTGTAGGCGTAATTGATTCATTTTGGCAACTTTTTAAACCTTCATTTTACAATTTGTAGAACAGGGATATTACAATGTGGAATTTGTGAGCTTATGCTTATCAAGTATACAGTGTTTCAGTGTCAAAAAGTGTTCAGAAAAGGCAAGGTACCTTTAAGAGAAACACTGCAAGGTGACATTGAAAAACAAAGGCCCACAAGCATCTCAAAACTGCTATGAAATTCCTAATAGTCTAAATAATTACCCTCTTGAAATTTATCATCAACAACAGAAAAAAATGTCATAGGATCTAATAATAGTAGAATAATTAACTGTTGCCAAATTTTTTTAGATTAAAAACCAAGGAAAACACAGTATTTGGCTGGTTGTTTGCTGTCAGGATCTCACAGATTCTTGGGCCTGGCAGTAGTAAGGTTATTTAACTATACAGGATGTTATGGCAGATGTTTATGGTCTCAGAGGGGGTGTGATCTGTGTGAGCATTTAATTCCACAGCAAGACCCAAATTAGTTTCATTATTCTGGAGAGTATAAGTGGCTGAAAATATGTCTGGAAGCTCAATGGGGGGATGAGATTATGAATTTTCTATTAGATAACCTCTAATGACATTTCAGTATATAGATAAAACTGATGGCACTCTGGATAATTGATATCAGAGCATAAAATACAACCCTAAAACATGTAAACTCACATTTTCTCCAAAACATAATTCCTTTAATTCTTCTCTCAGGTATTACATCCAGAACACAGGTTCCCCTCTCCTCCACCCCCACCCACCCCTCCTCCATTTCTATTCAGAAAAGGTCAGGCCAGAGAGATGGCTCAGTGGTTAAGAGCAAAGCTCTTGCAGAGGTTCTGAGTTCACATCCCAGCAATCACATGACGGCTCACAACCATCTGCAATGAGATCTGATGCCCTCTTCTGGTGTGTCTGAGGACTGCTGCAGTGTACTCATATACATAAAAATTAATAAAAAATTTTTAAAAAAAAATGTCAGGCCTCTCACAGATATCAATTAAACATGATATACATAATACAATAAGACTAGGCACCTCTCCTTGTATTAAGGCTGGTCAAGACCACGAAGAAGGAAGAAAAGAATTCCAAAAACTCTTTGAAAGAGTCAAAGGCGGACCCTGACCCTGCTGTTAGGAGTCCCACAAGAAGACCAAGCCGCACACAGAGTAGAGGACTGGGTCAGACCATGCAGGCTCCCCGATTGTACAGACTCAGGGAGCCCCTATGAACACAGGCTAGTTGGTTCTGTGGTGCATCTTTGGTGTTCTTGACGCTCCCTCTCCCCATTCCTAAAACCCTTCCTCCTACTCTTCCACATCTCTGTAGATTATCAGAATGTAAAGAGAGCTTAGTTTGAGGGAATAAACACGTTTGGTCCACCTTGCAGCACGAGGAGCCAGGCCCTTGCTTCTCCTTCCCATCATGCTGCCTTTGCACAGGCCAGGACATCACCCTGGGCACTCTAGCCAAGATCCATTTTCTTTTGCTTCCTTGATTCTCGTGCATGTTACTTTCTTATCAGTTTTTTTTTTCTTTCCCAACAAATAGACTTGCTCTTGGGCTTATGCAACTGGGATAAAAATAAATCCAAGGCACCCCAGAAGTGAGAACAGCCAAAAGCTAAAAAGACTTAGCTGCATTTATGCTTGGCTTGTGCCACTTGGAATCTGGCTGAAGGCTCAGCAGAGAGGTTCTCAGATTATGATGTTAACAGATCCCAGGATGGGATTAAGGCATTTCAACAGAGGGTGCTCTACGAAGTTGAAGGTGTCAGGTCAATCTTCTGTGCATAGCCGAGTGCCTAGGCCATTAGACATATTCAATTAAAAATACCCAAGGGGGGAAAACACAATCATGGAACTAGAATTAGGTTGAAACTGAACTAGAAATTAAGTTGAAACTATGTGATAACATAGGCCACTAAAGACATGGGCCTTTCTGATGCCCTACACTCAAAAGCAACCACAAACAAACAGACACCATATGGTCCAACGCTTCGAGATTTACATGGAATTCAAGTCTCTGCTTTACTCTTTCTTGTTAAGTGTCATTTTAAGTTTGAGGCCAGCCTAAGCTACCTAGCAAGATCTTGCCTCAAGAGAAAGGAAAACAAGCCAGAGGGGTGGCTGTCATCTTCCATCCTGGCATGGAGGAGACAGAGGAAGTAGACTTCAGAGTCTGAGGTCAACCTGGTCTGCTTAATTCGTTCCAGGATAGCCAGGGTTATCCAGAGAAATCGTATCTTGGAAAAAAAAAAAAAAAAAAAAAAAAAAACAGCCAACCAATAAAAATGTTTCTCTGGGACATATGATGTTTAAACTAAGTGTCAAAGTAAGACCTTAAAGTAAAAGGTGTTTGCCACTATCGCTCTGACCACCTGCTTGTATTTTTCAAATAAAAATAGCACCCTGATATTAAAAAAATGATGACTTTAAGTTAGAAAATGACTAGCAAAATGCATAGTCTCCAGTGAGTCCAGAGTAGAGAAACAGGACAAGTTGTCAGCCCATGTGCTTAGAGGACGGGAAGATGGTTTATGTGTGAATTTATATGTGTGGGAAAAACATGCTGCAAGGGCAGGTTGAACAGAGGTCATCTGGTGAGAAGAGAGGGCAGACAGAAACCCACGGACAGCAGAGCTAGCTAGACGAGGGTTCGCCACACAGCCTGTCTCCTAGGAACACACATGACACTTCGAGTAATGTTTAGATGGAGGCATATAAATGGGTCTACCTTATAAACAAACTTGCTAGGATAAGAAACTTGTCTTTGGGAATAAATTTGCATTGTCAGGCACCCCCCCATATTAAATATTTTTTATTTCTTGTTCAATACTGTTTTTCCTTCTAAGACAAGCTCTTGCTACGCAGCACAGGCCAACAAAAAATCTGCGGTACTCTTGGCTTAGCCTTAGGCATGTGCAATTGTGCCAGGCTAACCTAGATTCATGTTAGCAGTGCTATTAAGATATATAACTCAATTGCAACCACATTTACATGCAACTACCCTCTTTCATGTGCAAGAATGGTTTTTCCCTTGTAGCCATTAGCCCCTCATCCCACCTTCCTCTGAACCACTAGTGATCCCTGACACACTCTCTGCTTCACGTGTCTCATCTGTTTGTACTCAGCATAATGCTTTTGTGTTCATTGTTGCAGATTAGTATTTCTCTTGTTTGTTTGTGGATGTGAGGGTTGTTTCTACTTTGTGTTACTGAGAAAAGTGTTAATATGCCCACTCCTGTACAATTTATATTTACATTTTTTATTTATGGTGCACACATGTCTTTTCATTCCTGGGTCATAAGATCATGTGCTTAGCATTGCACATGAGCATGTGTTGCACCCGATATTTTAAAAACATTGCCAGTTTTTCAAATTGTGTGATCCATTCTTCAGATATTAAGAAATTTTCATTGAAATATGTCCTACTATGGGGGACTGTGAATAGGACAGTGTATGTGGACTAGGCTCATCATCTAAGAGGAGCTAACACTAGCATGGCTGTAAGTGGAGCTAGGGGAACTGCCGTAGAAGGTCGAGTTCTGAAATCCAGTAACTCAAAAGCCATACGAGTCATCTCAAATGAACTCCAACATGAATCTACGATCCTTTAGCTTAGCGTTGGATATCCTTCCCTGTTTCTCACAATGCTAGTCTTTGACTGGCATGTTAACAACACTTCTACTAAAATGCCATCCCTTTATGTTATTACATGTTGGGACTGCCAACTTACGCCAACTTTTTACAATTAGAAAATCTGGCATATCAAAATATCTCCGATAAGTAGTATTTTATCCTAACATTCAAAACTTGTCAATCGTTCCTAAAATTACTTAAGGACAACTTAATAGCTCACTGTTGTGACTCTTGCACATAATCATGGTGGCTAGGAAAGAAACAGCGTTTTGTTTTTTTCTTAAGAGAACTCAAGTTCATTTGTCTAACTTCTTAGAATAAATACTTTTGGTGTGGGACAGTGGAGGCAACTGAGAATTGATCTCAAGGCTTATATGTACTTGTGTGTCATACCTCTAGCTTCTTTGGGAATTAATTTTTAATGTGTTAGACTAAAACAAATAGTCTACAAGTGAACTTTCATGTAGAAAGCCACATAAAAATGTGTGTATGCAAGAGACTATGCTTATGAATAACAGCCTCCACAAAGGAACAAACCAACAAGCAGTTTGGAAATTCATGTAGGTGTTTTCTGTTTCAGCAGAGCATTTTCCCTGGAGGCCAAATCTAAAGTACGTTTTTCACATTCTACCAAAAATCGGGAGGAAAAGCCTAGAAATGAACACACATTTTTTCTATTAGGTTTTATTCTTCCTGAAAAGATTTTAAAAACCCTATGTTCCTGCCCAGGGATTTAGTGATTCTACACTAGGCTCAGAATGAACACACTTTCAGCTTCTCTGTCAGAACCACTTGAAACAAAGACAGTCGTCCCCTTCTTACAAGGCACGGCATGCTTGCCAAGAGACAGAGGCAGGCACAGGTCAGAGAGATTCTATATTTCCAGTAGCTTATTGGTACTTTTCTCTCCCCAAGTCCTTGAAGCATACGGATTAATTTTTACCATGAGCTAGAGATGAAGCCTTTTTAGAATGTTCATAACCTGACGACTTCATTTCTCAGCTGTGTAAAGCAGCTCACAAGCCAACAGGGTTTTACAGAACACACGCCTTGCTCCTTGGCAAGGAAGACACTGCCTTAAAGATTTCCCTTGTCAGAAAAATCAAAATACATTTCAAAGATCTGCTTTATATTGTAGTAAACCAATACAGACTTAATCAATGTGAAAAGATAAAAGTTGTGAATATTTTCGCACTGAGAACTATAGAAAACGTGAAGATGCATTTAGATTTTTGCTCATCCATTAAAGTGACATAGGCCTATGTTTTAAATTAAGAAAAACAAGAGGCAGTGTTTAGAAAAATATGTTCCATAATCCTTGTTGAAATTAGCAATTTAAATCTGCTGTGTGAGGTTACAAATGCACAAATCACAGAGATTTGAGAACTTACTTAGTTTAAATGTAGAAAAGGGCCATAGGTTAAAAATAATGACTGTATGTTTCATTATTATTAACTAAAATATGAAATCTGTGATTATAATTTATTTGTTTTATAAATGCATTTGGGGGCTATATTCTTTCAATTCGTCTGTGACAAACCATGAAATTCAATATTGCTTCACCATGACCAATCCATGAAATTTTCAGCTTTGTTCCTGGTTTTCACGAGGCGTTTTCTTTGAGATGAACTGACCCATTGAACTGAGAGCGTAGAGACTTTCTCATCTATGGTAAATCAGTTTATTTCACTCGGATTTATTAGGGGCTTCAAATTTAAGCTTTTTCTCTTATAAGCCATTTATATATAATCTCAACCGTATGGTGGCTTTACTCACTGGTCTTCTGCTCCCTGAAGGAGTTCTCAGCTTCTAAAACAAGTTCTTGGCTTTTTTTTTTTTTTTTTTTTTCTTTCCAAGAAGAAAGAATGTTTTAGCAATGGCTACTTCAAGCTCAAGTAGGGAAACTGAAACAAAGTTGTTAATTATTCTTAGACTGTAGATCATATAAGTCTGAGAAGATATTCAGAATAAAAATGTGTACCCCAGTTTAATCAAAGGAACATTATGGCCAATTTTTAACCTAAATAAAAAAACATTATGTGAACTTTTTACTATTCAAGAACATAAGAATATATAATGATATAATCTTTTAATATAAAAATAAACATTGGACAGGTTTTTTTTTTTTTTTGATAGGAAAAAAATCATGCTTAAAAAATGTGATTTTGGGCTGGAGAGATGGCTCAGTAGTTAAGAGCACTGACTGCTCTTCCAGAAGTCCTGAGTTCAATTCCCAGAAACCACATGGTGGCTCACAACCATCTAATTAAGATCTGATGCCCTCTTCTTGTGTGTCTTAAGAGAGCAATAGTGTACTTGCATACATAAAATAAATAAAGAATTATTTTAATGTGATTTTTTTGGTTGTATACACTCTAGAAGTTTGTTCATTAAAGTCTGCTCATAAGGTCTAATCCAAAGTTTATGAATAAAATCAAGCTAACTTGAAATTAAAAGTAGATTGAAATTTTTATTTTTACTAACTTTTATTTGTAAGAAAAATATTTTATTTTCCAATACAATTAGCTATCTACTTCTACTTGCCATTATGATTTAAGACATTGAAACCTAATATTACAATCTATGCCAGATTTACTGAAAATATGAGGCTATTAAATCACCTTTCAGATTTGAGCATATTTAGAGTTTTAAAATTATATGTATTAAAATAGGAACCAATTATAATATATAAAATATAATATTTATACCTATAATATTTATATATAAGTATAAATATATAATATATAAAATAAAAATGGAAGCTACTGAGGCCCTGTTGCAGGGGATCTGACAACTTCTGGACTCATAGGCACCAGCACTCATCTGTGTACAACCCTGCACACAATAAGCTCACGAGTGCCTGATAGACTGCATACACAGGAGTGTTTGCGCACACACACACACACACATGCACACACACATTCACACATGCCTGACAGACTGCACTCAGAAGGTGAAAGAAAGGTACTGCCCGGCACAACTGTGCAAGCTCATCATCCCAGCACAGGGAGGCTGAGCTAGAAAGATTTCATCTTTGAAATCAGCAAGAATGTTTCAAAAAACAGAAAATCAAAAAGATGAAGCTTAAGATATATTAACTGAATGAGACCTACAGACACAAAACACATCAGAGTGACTAAATAGCTTTGTGAGTTGGTTCATGTTTAATTTATAAAATATTCCAATTTATGCTATTAAGAATATAATTCAGAGTACTTAATTGGTATTTAATATAGAGTTCAATAAGCAGTATGACATTAACTCAGTTAAACAAATTGCATTTGATACTTACTTATATAATTCTGTTAATGGTGATGTCAAAATTGCTAATGTTGTGACAAGATTGTTGCAATGAGAATGAATTTTTAAAATTTTGTGGTTGTTATACTTATGAGGATTCAAAACTTCCTGTCCAGAAGTACAAACTGACCATAACATGTTCTCAGTGCATATTAAGATTGCCGTGACATCTAGTCTATAGGAAAGAGAGAGGGAAAAAAATCATGTTAAATAAAATAGTGGTTTTGCTTGCAGTATACATTCTAATCTGTGTCTCTTATAAGCTTATGTAAGAATGGAAAGAAATGTCTGGATACCAGAGGTACCTACATAGATAGACCCGAACCAAGAAGCACAAAACCCACCACTGAATGCCTATGGATGGCCCACAATGTCCTTACTTTCAGAATGACAAGAACTACTGTGGTATTCAAGCAATGTTTTGAGGGTTTTTTTTTTTTTTTTTTTTTTTTTTTTGAGAACTTTATACACAAATGATGCATGAAAATAATCCCTGCATCTCCCTCCTGGTCTAATTTGTCCTGTGTTCCCTCCCAAATTTATGATCTTTTCTCTAATAATTGTTATATATAGAAGTATTCTATAAAAAGTATTTACTTTGTACTATCAGAATTCTCTTCCTAAAGCTCAAGAGCTGGTCTTGAAATTACTGTGAGCAAAATAGGAGCTGGTTGATAAGAACAATGTGCTATTACACACACACACACACACACACACACACACACACACACACTTATGGTAAGTCAATATTTGATAGCAGTGCATTGTATGCATTTCACCCACACATAGACCTTCAGAAAAAAGTCATGAGATCGAGTAACGTTCTCTCTGAGAGAGGGCGGTAAGAAGGCATGACAAATGAAGCACAAATTGAAATGCCTATATACTCAGAAATTCCTAAAATTATGTTTATTTGTGAAAGAATAGTTATTTATTTATTTATTGTACTCATAAACTTTTTATTTCTATTGCGCATTTACTTTTTGTTTAAATTTTAAGTACATTTTATTGTAATCAACACACACTATTTGTACATATTATTGAGGTCCAATATCTCAATCCATGAATACAGTATATAAAATATATATGTATATTTATATATATGCATAAGTCATATATATGTTATATGGAGACTGGTAGAATATAGTAACTGATGGTAATTATAACCTTACGAAGTTTTAATTTTAGCTTTATTTATTTGCATTTGTTTATAGTTTCTAATCCAAGATACACACACACACACACACACACACACACACGCATACACACACAGACTCATTTTGATTTCTACAATAATACTTTTGTATTAACCTTTCAAATATAAATATTCTTATATTTTACATAGAAAAACTTGAAGCAATAATTCTAAATTTTCATAACACTTTTGTACAATCATTTAGAAATAAGCCAAAATCTCTATAGTACTATTAGTTAATTAATTAATTAAAATATTACTTATTTCATGATCTAACAGTAGATTAAAATTTGATATTACAAATATAATGCCCATATAACAGCCAAACATGATTTATGGTTCATTAGAAAGAGAAAGTATCCTTTTTTCTAAAAAGGAATTTTATATCTATTCTTCAAAGTTCCATTATTTTTTGAGTTCCATTTTATTTCTAAACAGTTTGATCAATAAGTAATTCAAAACAGCCTGTGCAAGGTACCACATTTATGAAACACTGGCAGAGCCCTAATGCCCTCAAATCAGTGTGCTTTACAAGAACATGATTTTAGGAAAGGAGTCCTTCTGCCAAGAATAAAGACAAAAGGAAGTCTCTGGTGTATGTGGGGTCCTTCTAAACTACATCTGAGCAATTACTTCAGCGTGAACCCACACTTTAACCACACTAGAGAGAGCGTGTATAACACACGCTTCCTCCATGTAGCTCACTGTCATTGTTGAGCTCCTTTGTATTATGTTCACTCCCAAAACACTAGAATTAAACTCTTATTCAGTCTTTTAAACCCAGTGCCTTTTGCTTCTCGTTTTCTACAAATTCTCATTTTCTTCAATTGGCTTTCAGTAATATAGAGAGGGGCAAAAGTGAAAATGAAGGGAAGGCCAGGACAATAATTAGAATGTGTTTATTATAGGATGATGTCATTATGCAGCAAGGCGGGTCCAGCCTATCATTGGATGAGAAGGAAGGGTAGGCAGGGAGAAGTCTTAGAATTTATTGTGTAGATGTATTGTGGACTGGGAATTTAACATATCAATCTAATTGCTAAATGACACGTTTCTAGAATGTTGATTCTACAGGGCTAAAGAGGACAGTGTATGAAAGCAATGGCTGAGAGGTAGCTGGAGTGTGCGGATCCGGCTCTGTAGAGCCTTCGAGGAGTGAGAATGATCCGGCCTGCAGAACAGAATGTGTGTGCCAGGCGTGGTACCTGCCACCTAGGGGACAGTGTGTGAGATCGGCTGTCTGGGAGACAGCCAGGAGAGGGTGGCTCGTGGACCGTGTGGTAGAGAAACCCCTGGGGTGAGCAGACCCTGTGTTGTTCCCTGAGACTCCACGTAGGAACAGGTAGCCACAGATCCATTTTTTATTTTTACCTCAACAGTTTAATTTTTTTTCATTTCTTTTTTTTTTTTTCGAGACAGGGTTTCAAGTGTAGCCTAAATCCTGGGGTGTGCTTTGTAGACCAGGTTGACCTCAAACTCAGTAATCTGACTCTGTCTCCCAAGTGCTGGGATTAAACATGTGCACCACAACGGTGGGAAAGTGTGGGTTTTAAAAAACACAGTCACTCCGTTGCAAAAGTATAGCAACTAAATAAAAACAAAACAAAAACAAACAAACAAACAAAAAAACCAAAAAGACAAAGCAAAGCAAAACAAAAAAAAAAACCAAACAAACAAAAAAAAAAAAAAGCTAAAATGCCTTAGTGGCCTAGGAGCAGGAGTCAACCTTATGTCTTCGCTGTGGCTTAGTTGCTGACTTCTCTGCTACAGGGCCTTAATTTGCCCTTACCTTATTGTTTATATCTGACCTAGTCACACCTGGGAACAGTTCCTACAGAGGAGCTCACATGCAACTGTAAGGGGAAGGAGCAGGGATGTCATTGAGATCTAAGATCTACTTTCCTAGCTAAATGGCTCAGATTTAAGAATGGATACTACAAATGCACTAAACACACAGGTTTTGTCTCAAGCATCAAAACTATATCCTGCTTTACTGTCGGTCTCCAAAACAGTCTCCTTGAGAAGCAGCATGTTTCATTACCTTATCTGTGCAGTTCTCTTAGGACTGGGGTGGGCCCGAGCATATCTGGAGGCAAGTAGACCCAAGGATTTCTCCAGCACCTCTGCTAGAATCTCCTGAGCCAGCTGAGGGGGCAGTATGGTCCACAGATCGTGACGCAGAGCCCAGCTGAAGTAATGCCACATCTGGATGGCGAAGGAACATCTTTCCCCCTGGCAAAATCATCACACGTTAAACAACAGAATAACATCTTCCAAAACATCAGTGTTCTTTCTATGAACCTAATTAGTTCAGGCTGAAAGAAAATCATCGGAGAGTTTGCCATACTAGATGACCTAGAAAGATTTTAGACATTTTATTGACAAATGAACATATGTTTTATTTCAATTCTCAATCAGTTATTCTAGTGTATATCCAGACCACAAGCACTCAGCCTGGTACATTCTTCATCTACCTTGTCCTCCTAAAATTTACTTTTAAGTATCAGCTTTGTAGTCGTTTAACAAGTCTTGATGATTCTCTGAAGTTAAAAATCTGTTCAGATTGTTTATGGAGGCACATTGCTCTGAGACAGTATTATTGAGTTAACTTTACAGTTCTTTCAGATTCTGTGTTCTCATAGAACGAGAGGACTGAAAACAAACGTGTCAAATCTTAGGCATATTCCTGAAACCAGGTGTGGTCCTTAACTACTGAGGAGAGCATCAGGCTGTTTCATGGATGGTGCTAACACACACAGTATTATTATACTAGCAATAGATAAACAGTCATCTAATTTTCCATTTTGTAAAGTGTAGGCCCATATTGTCATCATTAACATTTTTACACACTTTAAGCTGTAAAACTTTCATTTCTCCCATTCCTCAGACACCTTATCCACATGCTAGCTTTTGTCTGACTTCATAAGGAAACCAACAGTGGCCAGGCCAAAAGGAGCAGGCCGTAAGGGAAGGTAGGGATTCACAGCAAGCACTAATTAGTAACATGCTCTTGGGGAACGGTGATAACTGGCCGACCTCATCTCTTCAAACTGGACCAAAAGATTATCTGAAATAGGAAGAACAGAATCGGTTCTTCAAATTCACTTGGATTATGTTAACATATCAAAACATAAGGCACTAAAATTTCCCATTTCACACCTAAATATTCCACTTTTGTAGTCTGCTGTGTTCACTAGCAGAGTTTTCAGATACATGTGATCTACGAAATACCTGCTCCTGCCTGGTGAGATGGGTCTCTCCTTCAAGCCAGAGCTTGAGTGGCTGGGGAGGAAGGACTGATGTGAGCTGGAAACCCAGCTGAGCTACTTAACAAATTCCAGACCCCTCTGTGTCTCATAAGATAGGCAAAAGGAGCCCGCTCTTCTTTTAACCCCAATTCATAGATTCTCACGCAGACATTTCTTCACATGGCACCATCACGGCAGGTACACTGATCACTACAGTATTGTAGGTATGAGAACAGTAGTGACTGATTTGCAGATGATGATACAAAACCGAATGGAACTATTATTCTTGGTGTGCATCAGAGTTAAGTTCAAACAGAAAGCAACTTTGAGTAGGTGGTTTCTGACTTCCCAATTAGATGGGCTAAAACCCAATTAAAGAATAGGAAATCAAAGCAAACCTAATTCTCCATTTGGCTTCTGGTATGATGTAGGAACTCTTGTCAAACTGAGAGAGGAGTCTCAAAGCTTGAGACTCAGAGCTTCGGGTGATCTAAGTGAAAGGGACCCTTGAGCCCAGCTAGTGCTGGGCCTGGCGGTGAGAGATGTGGCCCAGCATCAGTGTGATCAACAAGACTTGCCATGATTCTAAAATACAGAAAACCAGTTCATTTTATAACTATCCTTTAGCACAGAGGTTGGTTTTCTGCTCAAGACGTACTGTGTGTTTCATGCTTTTGTGGAGGTCGCACAAAAACACCCTGAACGAAGACAATTTCCATATGGGTATACGAGCAGCAGGGGTTGTGTTAAGCTAAATATGACTTTATTTTTTGACCTGTTTCCCTGCTTGTTGTCATTTCAAAAGTATTCTGTAGTAAACATCTGTTACTGTAAACCCATTATAATGCTAACAGATGTGAGCATTTGCTTAGATTATATATCAGGCAACAGGCATCTGGGCTCTATTATGGAAGCCTCTCAGCATTATCTCTGAACAGATAATTCTTTACTCTTTGACTCTTGGAAAATACAAGTGACTAAAATTGAGCATATGTCAACTACACAGAAAGCTTAATTTTAAACACGCAATCTCAATACCCATTGTACCGTCTGAGCAACATTTCAGTGGAAAGGGCCTGGCTCTTTAGATCCTGCAGCCTGACATGTTTACAATATAGAAATGCGTGTGTCTAGTTTACTTGGTATCATAAAACACAGGCAAGCATCACTTCCTAGCCTGTAGAATCTTTCCATTTCCTCTACTTCCATGTGTGCATGTGGGCATCGGTTTCTCTGAGGTCTCTGTCCAACCCTCCATTTCCAATCAACTGTGCATTATTTCGCTTATCCTAGCAGAGACCTTTTCAACATGGTCTGACATGGGGCAGAGGAGGAAAAGATGAGTCAATACATGACATGTGACCATGTCAGATACACCGCTTGTCAAAACAGCTGAAAACTGGGGCTGCTTCCCAAACCATCTTATTTTTGGTAAATAGAAAACAGGATAACTTCATTTTCCCGCTACACACAAAGGACAACCATTAACTCTGCAATTAAATTGTAACTGCTGACCATGTAAGTATAAGGAAGCTCAAGTACCATGTAATCACAGAGTAACAGTTTCTTTATTTCTGTTTTGAAGCTAAAGTCTTGTCATAAGATCTAATAAGAGCTGTGTGTTTGTTACATGGTAATTTTTTGTAAATACGCAGTAACTCCAATAACAGGTTCTCAGTTCATACACTTATTATTTACAGCCACAACTGTTCTGGTCCTTGATTTTCATAAGAGGAAACAAACATCCTGAGTGTGTACCAAAATGATATCTATTCCTCACTGAAAACTTCATACAAAATTGTTCATTAGAACCTGGACATATTGAAGCAGTGTGAGACAGGATGGCTTCCCTTTGCTTCTGTGTTTACCTCACGGCAAGTAGAGTGTGCAGTGCCTGCCAGGAGAGGAGAGACCAAGACTGTCTTATCTTGGGCTGCCCCTTCGTCTCTGTCTGCTTGCTGCTCCCACTAATGTTCCAAGTATACTGGGTTAGCAAAACGACTTATGCAAAGGGAAAAGTCACCGGGAAGGGCTTTAAGGAGAGGAGAGATGTGGGTGCCCTGTTCTAATAGCACCTATAACATCTCATTCACAAATACTGGTCATGCCAAGGAACGGCAAGAGTGATTGCTGGTGAAAGCAAGTTCTCCTTTTCCCAACACTCCACAGTGGCTCAGAGGGTCAAAGAAAATCAAAATCGTAAGGTGTCATCCAGAAGAAAGGGTGTGATGGAAAAGCTAAGAAAGATGAGCTGGTCATTGAAACTTTAAAACGTTCAAAAAAATTTGAAAGATATATAAATAAGTTACCCTTGTATGGAATTAATTTCAAACATTATGTGGTCTATAGATAATCTGTGGGATTTAGTGAAAAGGAAACTAGGGAACACTGGCTGTGGAAATTTTAACTGATCCTCGGTTCCGGCATGTTGGGGATTATTTGGCTATCATTTGGTAGATGTTTAGGATTTCAAAACAAGCCGAATGGAAATAGTGAAATTCAAAGTGGTGAGATGCATCCTAAGAATGAGAAGTAAAAATTAAGCATAAGCATAAGGATGCTCATAACAAGCATTTATGATGGCCAACAGGATGAAAATGCACACCACGGAAAGGTGCAAGGACACGTGTGACTGTAGCTTTGGAGAAAACACAGAGGCTCAAGCCAGTCTTGTTATCTCTGAGTTGTCGTTGAATCTCATTATACCCTGGTTCAGACAGTGCTGCAATCCTGAGACTCAAATGGAGTTATTTTTACTTGTAAGCAGAAGGGGATGTCTAATTTATTTCAGGTTTCTAAAGACAGTGTTTTTTCCTAAATACAAATTCAATATTTAAAAAATATTATTCTAACAGGCTTCGTGTTTTAGTAATATGGAGCTCATGTTTCTAATTAGCCAGAAAGCAGGTAGGCAGTAAAACATATTTGTGTAAAAAGGATGAATAGTAAACTTAACTTCACACCTCATAAAAAGCTTTGTAGTCGTCCCAGTGGTGGCTCTCAGCATCCTGTAAAATGCTCGTAGCACAAACTCTGATGCAGTAGTCTGTAACCTGAAACTGTACAGTGCTGATGAATTCCTGATATCGCTGGACAGGCACCAGGAACATGGGTCTGTTCAGAGGGAATGATCAAAGAGACAGAGATTTAAGGCCTGTGCAGTAGGAGGTAACAACCCCCAGCACTACAAATGGTTTTCATTATTAGATATCAATCATTCATTTCCTCCTGAAGCTGAAGGCTGTATCCACATTCACTTTCCAAACAGAGAAGTAGGTGGGGGGAGCCTGTCTTTGTTTTTCAAGTCCTTTGAAATGTGCATTTGCTTTCTACAAATACGCACTTCAACTGCAGACAAACTGCATTGTCGATACATCATTCAAGGCTAGAAGTATTCTTTGTAAGCCTGTTATTACTGATCAGTGCACTATTTAGGCATTAGGTTATCATTATTCCTGGAGAACAACATACACTTGTCAGAATGAACTGTTGTAAAGCTAGCACACATCTCATACAAACTCTCTTTATTTTTTTAGAAATTGTAATTTTGTAGATGCCAATTATCTTATGAACGTTTTAGGATAGTGTACTGAAATAAAGTGATTTCTGCCATAGTTGGTTTATAAATTCAAGTATGAATCACAACATCTGACGACTTATGAGAATTAAAGAAATAACAGAACTGTATCCTATACTGAGCCCAATTTGTTTCATGTTTATCTTCAGCTATTTATATCACACTTCTGTCTTTCATAGCTTAGGAGAGTATGAAGGCTGAACAGAGAATATAACATAGACTCTTGGGATGTACTGGACTGGCAAATCTGCATGTTTCATGGAGCCATGGTAGGCTTCACAAAACGCCTGTATAACCACAGAGACCGATGGTAGCACGCATGGCAATTTCATCTCTATACTAAAAACATACCATATTTTCAGATGACTAGTGTATGAGGATTAAGATTGGCAGATGCTTCCTCTTCAAATATTATGGATAGTTTATTACTAAATGGAAGTCCTGCAATATGTTTACCCTAGGCACTAGCGATGGACTGAAATGCATCTATTCTCTCCAGCATTTCCTACCAAGCCTGTTGGATTGGAGGCAGAAGCAAGAAGTGGATACTTCACGAGTGTTTATATGCAGGACAGAAACCAGTTTGATTTTTCCTTTTGTATGTGTCCAGTTTAATGTACATTAGAAAAAGGATAGGGTAAAATTCAGTCTTGGCATAAAACCATGCAGAGCCTTGCTTGCTCTTTGTGAGTGTCTCTGGTTACTACAAAGAGGTTCCCTTTGTTAGTATCTACACATTTGTTTAATATGACCCATATTTGACCTTTTAAACATTTCCTAATAAAGAAAGATGAAAATGATCCACCATTATTATGCACTCCTCAGTGATTATTGTCAACATTTAAATTCTGTAAAATCTGAAGAGTGTGTGTTTCCTTAAGCATGAACACCAACTTCATTTAAAGACACTCACTTCTTCGTTGTCTCTTTCATCAGATTATCATAGTGTGTCAGTCGTTGTGCAACGAACACTGCTGAGGACAGGATGGCATGCAGGTTCTTCAGAGGCGCTCTGGAGGGGACCTCGCTGCCTCTCTCCTGCAGCCTTTCCAGGACAGCTGTTGCCACTTTACAGCAGGCCTCCACCAGGTTCCCTCTCATTTCCTGAGGAGAGTCATCTCGGCAGGCCAGGGCCAGTGGAAGCACTGTATCAAGCGTTTCCATGATGTCAGAACAAAACTAGGGAGAAATAAATGTGGCACTGAGTTATGTGCATCCTGACAGCAGCATGTAATTTATGTACAATGGAGCCAAATTCCTAAATAATGAATTTGGCATCAAACATATATATATATAATGACACAGCTTTATAACAATCAATTTCTCAGTTGTAAAAAGTTAAATGTTTCATGTCAAATAAGGAAATACCAAAATGATGTCTCTCTATATACAACCTTCAAACCTCATGCTCACCTGACAGACATTATGAAAAACTCATGGGCAAGCTTTACATGACAATACTTTGATGTGTAATCAACAGAATTCAAAATAGTATGTACTCTTGATATTAATTTCACATTACTCTTCGAATTCCCTCTAATTTTCTTCTACGAAATTTCCACATATAAACATTTTAATAAACATACATAGAATTATCAGTTGGGCCCAAATAGTCCAGAAGCATCAGGAATGATTTCATGTAATCTCTTCTTATTGCTAAGAGGCCAGCATATTTCACAAGTGTTGTGTCTGGTTTTCCTATTTAATATGTATCTGATCTTAGGGAAAAGGAGCTGAACTTGCAGACTCTTCTCTAGTCAGCAGGGCTTCCAAGGAAGGGCTATGGAAACTCAGAGTGACAAAAGGGGATGACACAAGAGCTCTTTTTTTTTTTTTTTTTTTATGTTAAAAACTAGGGAACATTTTTTGGGATTTTTTTGTTTGTGTGGTTGGTTGGTTTTTTGAGGTTTTAAAAAAAAATATGTTCTCTTTATTTACATTTCAGATGTTATCCCCTTTTCCCCAATGCCATCCGTCTTCCCCCTCCCATTGCCTCCATGAAGGTGCTCCCTCTACCAACCACCCTCTCCCACCTCAGTGCCTTGGCATTCCTCTGCACTGGAAAAACAAGTGTTCACTGGACCAAAGACCTCTCCTCACATTGATGCAGGTTGCAGGAGAATGCCATCCTCTGCTGCGTAGGCACCCAAAGCCATAGGTCTCTCCATGCAAACTCATAGGTTGGACACAGGAGCTCTTACAAACACCCACCACTGACTACTGAGTTTACAGTGGGTATATGGCAGGCAGAGTATTTGTACTGAATTGCTTTGCATCGCCTGGGCAGGTTCTGGTGGTCTAAAGAATGCTGTAACACAAGTTGGTATTCCCTTTACCTCTTAAACTTCTCAATCATTTGAGCCCCACCAGCACTTCCTAATCCAGGGAGACCCCCTCTCAGGTTGCCTCAGAATAAACAGAGACACAGGTCCTTTTTGAGGTTCTGGACTGGAGACATTAGAGAAGAAAACCAACAGTGGACTGGGTACCATGTGCTTTCCTCATAGGCTGCCGTTACAACCCCCTTATGTTTACAAAAAGGAAGAGAACAGATATGAAGCAATGCCTTGGCAGGTGGCAGCAGTTTAAAGAGCCCTCATCTGATACTTGCCTTGGCTACTCTCTTTGGTTGTTCCTCCTCTGGAAATATGTGACGCTCTTGCCCAAGTTGTGGGACATTTACAAGGTTCATAGTGTAGCTTACAGCTGAGGTCCTTTCGGTTTGTTCCTGTTGGAGAACTTTTGTGGAAAAACCTTCAGTGGCTGATGATATGCTGTGTGCTATAGCAAGAGATACTTCTTTAAATGCATTTCTCCAGCCAAACTCTAGTAACGTCACCTGAAATATAATTGTATATAAAATCATATTCATTCAACTTAGGAGCAAATATTCCAATAGTTATAGATATAAGAGAAGTACTGTCTTTCAACATTTTGAATACAGGTTTCCTCTGATATACTCTTCAAAGCTATTCTCACAACATGGAGAATGTTACCTGGTGAATGAAGCAATATACAAAAACATATGCATTCTTTACACACAGCAATATACTGACATTTCTCTTTAATTCCTCTGTGGATTTAATCAAAAACTCTTTTTAAAATTTAACATTTTAAGTATAGTTCAATAAAACCATCTTTAAAGAGAGCTGAAAGCTACAGTTACAACCTACCACATAAAACAACCTTTAAATTCAATATGTTTAATAAACTCTAGATTAGATTTTTACAACCTTTATACAGTTTATTGTTAACATGAATTGCAATGTAAGTTAGTATTTAATATTCAATCTTTGATTTCTTTTTTAATCTCTGGTTTACACAGAAGCTAAAAAGGAAAACAGCAATAAAACAAATTTCTCAGAGATTGCACCTCTCTAGGATTTAACCTGCTTAGACTTTTATCGATTCCCTCCATCCACAAAGGGCAGGCACCGCTAGTTTTATTCCAGGCAATGAGGACTTAACGTGGTCTGCACGCCCTGTGTGTGGAAGGAACATCGCTGGTCCATAATCACTCTTTCCTTTAGTGATTTCACAGTACATTTTTATTTTATAGTCCATTTTCATATGCAGCTCCCTCACAAGGTGTTGTTTCTTCTTCTTACGTTATCTTATATTTTAAGGTTTCTATGCAATATAGCTTGATCATATTCTTTTCACACTAACCCAAGGCCTGTCTACAACAGAACTTCATGTTGTTTCTCTTGCTTAAAACAACACGACAAAAAATGCACGTCGTTATCTTGATGTCCTGATTGGCATTCATTGCTGTGATAATGCACAGTGAGCAAATGCAATTTAGGGCTGGAAAGGTTTATTTCGCTTACACATACCAATCACAGTTACTCACAGAGGGAAGGCTGAGCAAGAACCTGGAGACAGTAACATAAGCAGAAACGTGAAAGGGTGTTGCTTACCGTCTTGCTCACCTCAGTTTTTTATTCAATCCAGGACCAGAGTTGGCACCACAGACAATGGGATGGGTTCTCCAACAGTAATCATCAACCAAGAAAGTATCTCACAGACTCACCTACAGGTCAGTCTGATGAAAGCAGTCCTTCAGTTAAAGGTCCCTCCCTCTACACAGAATATCTTAGCATGTGTCAAGTTGGCAAAAACTAATTGGTATACTTGCCTTAGTTCTGTTTTATATCTTGGTCTCATGTGGAAATAGATCTGTGAATGTAAATGCCTTTCAAATTCCCTAATGTACTCTAGAGTTCTAAAACTATGAGTAGTAAACAGATTAAATCCATCCTTAGAAATCAAGTTCCCTTTAGCATACCTTGTTAGAAGTAACTGGTCACCTACTCCAGCTACAGAAGACCATGGGTTTGGGACTAAATAAATGGCTCAGCAGTTGAGAGTGCTTAAGTGCTCTTGCAGAGGACCAGAGTTCAGTTCCCAACACAGGTGAGGTGACTCTCAATCTGGTTTAACTCCAGTTCCAGTAGTCCAGTGCTCTGCTTTCTGGCCTTCTCTGGCACCTGCACATATGTGTACATAACACTCCCATACTCACATATAGTAAAACGAATAAAAGTAATTTTAAGGTAGATCCTGTGCCCCGTATCGCTGATTGAATTTTTTATTTTCTTGATATTTTAGTTGAACTAGATGGCAAATGGCCTTGTTAGGCAAACCTGAGGACCTCCCTTGATGCCCGAAGCCCATGGTCAACACTGTCCTCTGACCTCCACTGGAATCCTGGCATGTATCCATATTCACTTGCACACATATGCATGACCATGTACACATACACAATAATGAGTGAGAATCAACCTATGAATTACAGAGATCAAAATCATTAGCCTAACTTGTATGTATATCCAATCTAACAAAATTTTAAAACATTTTTGTAACTATAGAAAATAATGAGTGTGGTTTATATATACCTCATGAGTCTACAACTCAGTAGCCAAAATAACAGCTCTTGTTTTACTATAGTAAGAATGTAACTATGTATAGCCTAAATATTACTTAGCCCTTTATCAACATAGAGCAGGAAGCAATATCTCAATTATACTTGAGTACAATTAACCAATACTGTCATCTCCTTGCTTATATGTGAAGGTCAGAGCACAGCTTTCAGGAATCTGAACTTTCCTTCTACCTGGGGTGCAGGTATCAAACTTAGGTCGTTAGAGATGGAAAATTACCTCCTGTGACATAACAGTAACTTGTTGGGGCGTGTTTATGATAAAAAAAAAAAAAAAAAAAAAAAAAAAAAAAAAAAAAAAAAAAAAAACCTTAAAGAAAACTACCTCTTTAAAAACAAAAACAAACAAAGGCCCTCATTTGTTTTTTTGCTTCTTTCTCTATTGAAGCACAGATATTCGTTAAAATCTTTTGTACATTTAAGAACATGTTTGGTAAAATTTGCATCCGGTTGCTGTGGCTAGAGTCACCTCCTCCTCCTCTCTTCTGCTCATACCTAGGGCTATCCTTTCCTGTGGTAATTGATATGTGACTGTAATCTGCTCCTCCACACGAATTCTCCACACGAAAGTGGAAACATATAAGAAACAAAGACATAAATCACTGCTCTTACAAAGAAAACCGAAAACCTGTCCTCAGTGAAACCATCTTCTAAAAGTCTGTTTGTTTTCATGAAAGGTTGTTTATTTCTTCTCTTCCATCTGATATTTGCTGTCACACACGTTCCACTTAAAATAAACAACATTTGTGAGTTAATCCAGGAAAACAAGGAGGAACTGAGTGCCTATGCCCTCAGTGCACAAGTTAGGAATTACCTAATCCTATCTTCTGTCACCCAATGCTAGATGCATGCTGAGTTCACCGATGCTCTGTTGTGGTTGAAGCTTTCTGAGCTGGGGAACTGTTGTCAAGCTACTCAGAAGCTGATCTTTTAAAATATTTACACCGTGAATAAGGATTAAGTGAGAAAGCAGAAACCACTGGAAGAATTCCAAAAGGAAGAATATAATGATAACTGTTATGATTATATGCTATATAAGTGGGTGGTACTCTTTGGGGTAGCATATTAGATATTCACATTAGAATTCATAACAGTAGCACAACTACAGTTATGAAGTAGACAGGATATAATTTTATGGTTGGGGTCACCACAACATGGGGGTTGCCAAAGGAAGAACCACTGATCTACAGGCACAAGTTTCACACATGCTCCCCGAAGGCGCTCTTGTTGGGGAGGCTGTGAAAAGGTTAGGAAGTTGGGCGCAGTAGTACCAAGCAGATCACTGAGGACATGGTTTTGGGTTGTGCTAATTTTGGATGCTTCCTGTGTCACTCCCTGCCCTCAATTTGTCATAATGGTGTGAGCAGTCTCCTCAGGCTCCTGCTGACAGGCTCTGAGCTGCTTCTAGTGTCCTGCTCCTCCTACTCCAGGACAGGATGAAATGTGAAACCATAACACAAGTGCGCTGCTGTTCTTCCTTCCTTGATTAAGTTCCTCCTCTCTGGTATTTGTTACAGTGATGCAAAGGTAAAAACCTGGCAACTTCAGAGAAGGAATACCAGAGAGGCTAAGCAGAAACTGAAGCACAGCCCAGCAGGGAACCACAGTCAACAGAAGGGACTGCAGCCATATGCAGAATGTGGTGTGGTCAGAGTGCAACACCAAAAGTCACAAAATGGCCAGAGCCTCACACAGGTGAAGGGCAAGAAATTACATTTTTTTTCCCAAAACTTCTGCACTCCAGTATTTTATCAATGTTTTAAATTATACAGACATTACTACAGTCCAGAAAGTAAGACAACCTGGTAGACATGATTATCTCTTTTCAATAATTATCTGTGGTTCACACTCTCAACATACAGGTCCTGAGCCAATATGGGAACAAAAATTCCTTGACTCCTGTTTTTATAGCATTTCATGAACTTGACTGTGCAAGAGAAAAATGACCCAACTTTGTGTTTGCAAACAGTGTTTTTAGCTTATTAGCTCCGATCACTTGGAAGCATCAATGGGCTCTGTCATGAGGTCCCCGGAGCCTTACCCATGGTGTTTTCATCATGTCCACTGTCCCTCATCCTTTCTTTTCTCCTTACTTCACTCACTAGTCTTGTTGAGTCTTGACTCATCTGGAATCCACACTTTGAGAGGAACTATCTATTTGTCTGAGTCTTACGTACTTACTCACTTGATATAATAATCTCACTCCATACAAACTGAGTAAACAAAGATCAGGTCAATAGTCACGTCCTTTCAGCCTATCGTCTCCATTTCCTCACATTTCAACAACTATTCAACAACTATGTACCATGCATATGCATTCTTTTGCTTTATGAGTGATTAAACATATATCCCACATTGTTTCTATCCACCCATTCACCTGACAGATACTGAGGATGACCCTGTAACTTGGCTATTTTTAATGGAGACTGCAATGAAGATGAGCAAGTGGCTCTCTCTAATGTGTGAGGACCTAGACTCTTCCTTGTGTACACCAAAGAGAGACACAGGAAGTGCACATGGATACACTCATCTCTTTACTCTTTGGAGGCAATTCCACACTGATCTCCATGGTTGCTGACCTAACTACAATTCCCACCAACAGTGGATAAGGATTATTTCCTCAACATCCTTATTGGCATCTATTGTTTAGTTACTTGACAATAATACTTCTAAATTTTTGCCTAAAACTTCTGAGAAAATTTTAATCAAGTTTATTTTGAGGAAAAGAGAAAAGGTAGATACTTTGGTTCACAATAGACCCACAAAAAGGCAATCATATTGTATATAAATAAAATTTCTCACCTCCTTTACTGGAAGTAATGGCTCTGGTGGAGTACTGTTTTCCTTTGCTATATGTTTTCCTACTGTGACGGCCCTATTAGATTTCTCCAATATTCCTAAGGAAAGAGAAGGAAGCAAACACAAAGGGAATAATTAAAAACAAAAGAAAGGAAGAACGGAGAAAGAAAGAAGAAAGCAAGAAAAACAGAATTGTAGAGACAGCTAAGTCATTAAGACCCAGGTTCTGTCCCCAATACCTACTCCAGGCAGTTCGAGCTGCCTCTAATTCTAGTTCCAGAGATGTGATGTTCTCTCTGGTCAGTGCCCTGAATGCATCCCAGGCATGGCATTCATGTGACGTGCATACATATACTATAGCATATATATACATACTACACAAAAAAACCTCGTTTAAAACGAACCAATTATTGTAGATGTGGTTCACACATTTATTATATAGAAAAGCACATACACAGGTGATAAATACACATAAGCAGGTACATACGTGGATACATAGTGAATATAGTCAATAAGATGTAGGTTAGTGGCAGTATTACAATTATATAGACATATACAAGATACAGATTCCTTTCAATATACAACTTAATGAAGTGTATATGCTAATTATATTATTATTTGACAAAACTGCACATAAATCTACATAAACAAAGATCATTTGTCTCAGTGTAGCTAAATTGTAAAGTTCCAGATTCAGTGACTGTCTCAAATAATCTGGTGGGCCTGAAAGATGGTATAGCAAGTAAAGGCCCCCATCTGATGACCTAAGTTTGGTCCTCATGACCTTACGTAACAGAGAGAAAGAACTCCTGAAAGTTGTCCCTTACAGTTTCTCATGTGTGCTGTGTCACATGCATTCCCATACACACAAAAACACACAGACACACACAATAAATGTAACCCAAATGCAAAATTTAAGTAAGTTGGAGAGAAGCTGAAAGACACCCAATGTTGACTTGTAGCCTCTAACTGCACATAAAAACATGCACATGTATTTGCACACATGCACATTTACAGAAATACATACACATACCATCAACATCAACATCATCAGTAAAGAACAAAATGCAAAGAAAAATAACAGTATATCAGGAGAAAAGGTATGTTCTTAGTAATTACCAACAATAGTTAATTTGAAGAACACAAACACTGAGACAGACATGACATAATCACTAACTCTTTAAATGGAACTATTTTTACAATGTTATGCTTTGTAATGAAGAAACTCACTTTTTCCCATGGTGGAAGAAGAGACCTTCAAAATGTAGTAAATAAATACAAGAAAAAAAGTTCCACTTTAACATCAAGATATTAATCATAGTTTGATTACATGAGTAATTTAGCACTAGCCTTTGTGTGGCTTGGAGTTAGCATACATACTATAATCCCAGTTTTCTTTAGCATGTAAAGGATCCTAACATTAGTTTTTATGTATTTTCTAAGCAAACCACATTGGTGGGTTTCTTCAGTAGAAATCTGACCAATAAATTCATCTCGTAGATAGGTAACATTTTCCTCCTTAATGTGGCTCTATGAATTTAATTATGAATATTTTTCTAAAGAATAGAGTTTGCCAGAAAGAAATATGTTTTGTTTGATGAAAAAGTTAATTTAAACATTTGTGTACCCTGAATGGTAAAGAAACACCTATTTATGTAAGCACACCTCCGTTTCTGATTGGATACGTGTCCAAATAACCAGCAAGTTCAAGCCTTGGTTTCTAGCTTCTGGAGCTATTAGGATGTGGTAGGTCAGTTAATGGATGAGTCCTACTGAAAGAAAGGTCACCAAGGCCTTCCCTTGAAGGACATATTGGATCTCTTCAAGAGCAGCAAGTGGTATTTTTTTTTTATTTTAAATTCTGATTCATTTATTTTTATTTTATCCAAGATGAAAATACAAAAGATCTTATTCAATGTTTTCTGTTTTACTTTTTTTTTTACACACCAGATTTTATTCCCCTTCCGGTCCACCCTCCAAGTGTTTCCACCCTCCAAGTGTTTCATATCTCATACCCCACCTCCCCACTCCACAAGGATGTCCCCACTCCAACAACCCCACCAGACCTCTAAACTTCCTGGGGCCTCCAGTTTCTTGAGAGTTAGCTGCATCTCTGACTGAACCCCTGTAAGACTCGAATCAAGCTTTAACTACCTGAAGACTCCCTTGAATAAGGCGAGAGATCAGGGATCGATGCAAATGCAAGAGTTTTATTTTCCAGTGTGTTGTGGTCAACCCTCAATCAGCCCCTCATGGCGAGTGACTGGAAGGCAACCCTGAATGGCTGTAGCAAGCAGTTTTTATACTTTTTAGGGGCACAGGTTACATCAGCAAGATTACAATTCAAACTTATTGGCTAAGCATATTGACATTTGAATCTATTGGCTAGCAAACATGGCACACATTTGAACTCTGAGGCTTTTGAGAGGGTCAATCATTACATTCTGAGGATTTCTTTACTCAAGAATATTACTGTGGGTGGAGAATGGAACATGGCTTAGTCTTATCTCCAGGAGGTAGGGGCAAGCTGTAAGGAGAGTGTGGGACTGTAAAAGCCCTCAGGGTCCCTCACCCTGACCTGGTAGTCCTCTCCTGGGGGCCTCATATCAGCTGGAGTATGTTGCCTGGTTGGTGATCCAGTATCTAAAAGATCTCGGGGATCCAGGTTAATTGAGACTGCTGGTCCTCTTATAGGGTCACCCTCCTCCTCACCTTCCTCCAGATTTTCCCTAATTCAACCACAGGATCAGCAGCTTCTGTTGATTGGTTGGGTATAAATATCTGCATCTCATTCTTTCAGCTGCTTGTTGGGTCTTTCAGAGGGCAGTCATGATAGGACCCTTTTTGTGAGGGCTTCATAGCTTCAGTAATAGTGTCAGGCCTTGGGGCCTCCCCTTGAGCTGGATCCCCCTTTGGGCTGGACCTTCTTTTTCTCAGGCTCTTCTCCATTTCCATCCCAGCATTTCTTTCAGATGGAAACAATTACAGGTCAGAGTTTTGACTGTGGGGTAGCAACCCCATCCCTCACTTGATGCCCTGTCTCTCTGCTAGAGGTGGGCTCTACAAGTTCCCTCTCACCACTGTAGGACATTTCATCTAGGGTCTCCTCCTTCGAGTCCTGAGAGTTTCTCACCTCCCACATCTCTGGTACATTCTGGAGGACACTCCTCACTTCCTACTTCCTGAGGTCTCTTGTTTCTTTCAGCAGCAAGTACTTTTAATTACTGAGCTATCTCTCCACCCCCAAGTTCTTCTATGTTTAACATCTTGCAATGATGTTTTATATTTGCTACAACTGACGAACTAAGACAATATTATGTATGTTCACAGTGTCCCTCAGGATTTAGTCTCTATGCCAAACAATTCTGTGGACATTATCAAGTCTGTGTTTTCATGTCTCTTCTACTAATATGTCACATGGAAAAGTCTCGTTGTTCTAAAGATCTCCCTCTATAATCTATGCACCATTCCTTCCCCCTTTCCCTGTTAATGAAGGCCCTAATGTTCATAGTTTTGTCTATTGGCAGCACTATATAGTTGGAATTATACAGTATGAAATCTTTTTAGATTGCCTTCTTTTACTTAGCAATACGCATCCTGGGTTCCTCCATATCATTTTGTGTCTTGATAATCATATTTTTATTGATGAATAATATTCCACTGTATTGATATACCACAGACTGTTTAACGGCTCACCTACTCGAGAACTTAGTTGTTTCCAATTTCTGGCAATAATGAATAAAGCTGCCATAAACATTCATAGGCAGGCTTTTGTATGGACATAAGTTTTCAACTCATTTGGATAGATACCTGGATGTGCTCTTCCTAGATCATATGGTAAGACTATGTTTAGCTTTGGAAGACAGCGCCAAACTAACTAGCAAAGATGCTGCTGTATCATTTCACATGCTTAACAGCAATGAATATAGTTACTTCCGTGCTACATATATGACAGAAAGTGGTATTTTGGCATTTTTGGATTTTAGCCATTCTAATAGGTGTACAGTAATGTCTTGTTTTAATATGCATCCCGATGGTCATGTACTATTTTGTTGAATCTTTTCATATGCTTAGTCAGTCACCATCTGTCATCTTTTGTGAGATGTCGGCTCAGCTTTTTGATGTGTCTTAAAATCAGTTTGCTTCTTGTCTTGTTGAATTTTAAAGGTTCTTTTCATATTTGGATCTAAATTCATTATCAGACATGTATTTTACAATTCTTATCTTTAGTTTGTGGCTTTAATTAATCACTGCACATAAGAAACTTATCTTCCAGCTAGAGCAGCCCAAGTGTAAGACACTTATATCTGCCATAACCTCATGCTAACAAATGAAGTGCAGAACACCAGAACGTCCATCAATGAAAATCTGATTAAACTACATATATCAATGGAAGATGCTTCAGTGTGTGTAGGAAACATGAACTTGATGAGCACATACATTTCATCAAGTTATGCATGTATAGAAGCTCTGTATCTTATATATGCCTGCAGCACTCTAATGCTGGCATTGATCGACATCTTACTGAATATATTCCTTATGAATATTCATCTAGTTATATGTTTATGTATATACTTCTACTGTGTGTGTAGTTTTCTCTCACAGTTGGATTTAACCTGCCTTAACTTGTATAGGTCAATTACATCTACAATGGTTGGCTCTTACTTTTCCCTTTAAGATTTATTCTTTCAGTGTGTGTGTATTCCAGAGTGTATGTGTGTATGTATATCACATACATGCAGGGCCTGCCAAATACAGAAGAGGGCAGTAGATTACCTGAAACAGAAATTACTAGCTGATTTGAGCTGCTCAAAGTGGGTGCTAGGAACTGTGCTGAGGTCTTCTGGAAGAGGAGCAAGTGCTCTTAATGACTGAGATAATTTTCTAGTCCTAGTTGGTTTCTTTATAGGCAATGATTAAGAATTTGTTTCCTTCTCTTCTCTCTGAATTTTCTTATTTGTTAATAAGTAGAACTTCTGTATAGGATATACATAACAGTTTGTTATTTTGTATAGGATATAATAACAGTTTATTATTTTAATATAAGAACATATGTAGATATAGTTGTTTCCAGAATGTGTACAAGTAGAAAAAAGATGTAATTTTATCTTAAGTATATATCCTTTGGTTTAGTCAAACACTTTATGGTATGCATATAGTACTTTCAAAACTAATGTCTGACTCCACAGAAGCCCATAAAACTTACTGATTCTAAAAGCTACTTACTCTGGAAGAATAGCAGCATTTCTGGAAATAACCACCTGCCATTGTTGAGCTACAGTTCAAGTCTTAGGGAAAGAATTGACTACCTTATATTTAACACTAACTCCAGAATACATGACATTTATTCAATAAACGAAGGGCTTAGACAGTACAAACCATCTGCTTATCCTCAAAACAAATAAGAAAAATATACTGTTCCTAAGCCATTTTGCTGGTGCATAACTCTAGATTGAATAACTTTTCAGTATTTATATTAATCTTTAAAATACAATACCCCCAAATTAAAAAAAAAAAAAAAACCCTTAAGAAGCTTAACTTTAAGTGCAAAAGTAATCGGGTCATTTTTAGGTAGAATTCATAACACTTAGTAAACTAATAGAATATTTCATGGAAACAACATTGCAGCATATATATATATATATATATATATATATATATATATATATATATATATATATATATATATATATATACATATATATATATATATATGACATTCAACTGGTCTGTTTCAAAACATGTCAAAATAAAATGCTATGAGTTCTTTGAACAACTGAAGAATTACTTTACCTACTTAAAATTTATTAAAAATTCTGTACACACTTCATTGTCTACTTTTGGCTCACCACATGAGAACATAGTTATTTGCATGAAATCAACAGTGGCTGCTCCAAGCATATGCGTAGATTACAAACCTCAGAGGACTGCAGAGGGTCAGAAGAGTGCCCGCTGCTCACCAGCTACCCCTACAGTGTTCTCCAGGGGTCATTTTACACTTCTGGCTAGTTTGCACACTGCCGCTTTGCTTTCTTTCCCAGGGACTGGAGGTTGGCAGTACTTCTCTGTAACATCCACTTTCACACCCAAATTGGTCTTCATAGGTTCCCATTGTGTGCACTTCAAAGCAACTTGCCTTGTTGGCAGCTCTAAGTGGGAAGTGCAAGTCTTTCTTTTCTTCACTGCTCTTTTCTGGTTCACAAGCAACCTCCCACCAAAAGCTGAATCTGTAGAAGAGACTACATCCAAGAGATAATACCATAACAAAGTATGAAGAGAAGCCCAGGTGGCCACCTTGCAAATTTCCAATGTGGAAGCCTTCGACCTCTCTGCCCAAGAAACAGCTAAAGCCCTAGAGTAATGAGCTTTAGAAACCCTAGGAGCCTCTTTACCTTAACTACATACGCCTCCCTAATACAGTCCCTTAACCATCTAGCTAAGGAACTCTTAGAAGCCATTTGACCCCTCTTAAGACCCCCTAAGAGTACAAACAATCTTTCAGAAGATCTGAAATCTTTGATTCTTCTGAGCAAACCCTAAGTGTTCTTCTCACATCCAATTGAAGCAGCCATTGTGCTTTGTCGTTGCTGGGACTAAAGAGAAGCGAGGACCAAGAAGGCTCTTGGTTTAGATAAATCTCAGATGCCACCTTTGGAAAAATTGAGGAACTGCCCAGAGAACTACTTAATTCTGAAGGGGCATCAGAAATGCCCCCCAAACCAAACCCATAAAATGCCACCACATAAAAGACGCTGTAAGACTGCACTCATGTACAGCCACATCACGTCCTACCACTTGCTAAATGACAAAGTCAGAAAACCAGCAAATCTCACCAAAGGAAAAAAGTACAAGTTTTTTATTTCTCATAAAATATTTTTCTTGTATCTACAAGATATCTTGTTCGCATTCAGATTACTAAGAGAAGTGTCAATCTGGCTAAGCCTGTAATGTAACAGTAAGCATTAAAGTAGAAAGTAAAATGTTAGGTTGCTTTATTTAGTCATTCATTCATTCACTCATTCATTGTGATGTCAAACACATGGATCTTTTTAAAACATCTGGGCAATGGAGAAAAAACTTTGCATTCTTCACATATTTTGGATTGAATAGTCATACAAAGCCGCTTTTTGAAGCTCACAAAATGTGGTCCAGTGAACAAGCCATGTGGCTTGTTATCTTTTTCATTTGTCATCTCCCAAAATGTGCACCACTAGGTACCCTTTGCTGTCTATAATCACTCAGCTTAGGGTATGTTTTCTCTCCTGACTTGAGAAGCCAATACTTTTGATGCAAACTGATTAACACTGACAAACTCAAAGAAGGTAAGTTTTTCCCACCAACAATTTCCTCCTTCAAGATCATTCTTTGCAGTCATTTACATAAAGTTGTGTAGGATCAAATTAATCTTGGTGTTCTTGCTAAAACACAACCAAGACAAAAACTAAAACCCATGAACTTTAATATCAAAGAAGACATATATCACAGGGTCCTGTAGGGCAACTTGGAGTGAGGGTGTTTACTGCCAAGCCTGAAAACCTGAGTTCAATCCCTGGAAACCACATGGTAGAAAGACAGAACCAATTCTGGAAAGCTGTTTTTGTACCTGCATATGTGCATGTACACACACACACACACACACACACACACACACACACACACTAAATAAATGCAATAAACTTTGATTCAAGCAAATATTTTTAATTGGGATTACATGCAGGAAACGAGAATGTGGGACCATAGATATCATGGGAATTTTAGATTACTGTTTAATAGCAATTCTAGGTCATCAATATGAAGTAAAAGTAGAGTGAACTAGAGAAATTTTAATACATTAGCCTCATTCATTCATTAGTTTAATGAAAATTAGTTTAAGTGTTTGAGTATTGTTAAAAATATTTTGGAACAAAAAGTATTTTGAAAAATTAAAAAAAAATACATAGATCAAAGAGATGTTCTATTATTGAAGCATTTCCTTATATCTATCAGCCAAAAATTACTTCTAAATATTGAATTTACTAACTCAAAATATGACTTTAATGTAAATAGTTAACATAATGTTAAAGGTTTTTTTAATCAGTATTCAGCATTTGTTGACCAATTTAGCAACGACTATATTATGATGTAATAACATGTTTCTGATTTCACACAGCAATGCCTGCTCCTGAATGTACAGTATCTGCAAGCCTCAGCAGACTCAATCCTAATATAAGGCAGTGGAATAAGCCTTTTTTTTTCCCTTAAAATTAACTGTTAACATCTTTCCTTCAATTCCTGGTTATTTCGTTACTGCTCCAATAATCTTAGTCATATTGCACTTAAGGAAGACCAAAGTTCTCTCTCATAATTGATAGGTACTGTCCAGGGCTGAACTAGGAAAGAGACCTCAACATTCTGAAGTTCATTGTCTTATCTTCTGAAATGAACTGTGTATGGGTACATGAGAAAGCATTACCTTGGCTGGGCATGATGGATGAGTACCAGCAGGTAATATAAATTCTTTGAAGCCTTAACCAATAATTTGGAAGTCTTGGTGCTCAAGATTCTCTGAGTCCAAATCAGCTTCATTTAGATAACCAGATGGTGTTCTCATTATCACCTAATTAAGTCTACATTTCCTGTTTGTCTTCTGCTTAAAGCATTTTCTGTCTTACATGTTTGCTAGCATCACAAGTCTGCACACACACCCTTTTTATGATAAGCTGAAGTTTGGTAAAAGGTTGGTTATAGCTTGGGTATGAATGAATTATGCACTATAAGAGCTCATAGGTTATGAGTCTTATTTGTGGGGACACTGAACATGGACAAAGCTGTGGTGGGACCTGGCAGCAACACCCTTGTAAAGGTCCTTGCCTGAGTCAGCACCATACATCTTAGACTTTCTCCAAAACTATGAGGCAAATAAACCGCCTTCCTTTCTAAATTATCCAGGATCACATATTTTGTTCCCGTAATAGAAAACGAACAAATACAATGGTCTGAATTACTTACGTTATACCAGTGCTACCTAACATTAACCTGAAAGGCAGGAAGCCATTTAACTATGTTAAACACAAAACAAATGTCAACTCCACTATCCTTTCCAATTTGTAAGCCAAAGGAAATAGAAAACTCAACACAGAGGGAGACTAGAGGGCTCCTTTTCACAGATCATGGTTTACATGCTCAAAGTTTTAGCTAGTTAATTCCTGTTTCCCTCAGTTTGTTTTGAGGATGTAGCCATTCCCTTAGCATGCCATATGTGAAGGAGAACTTTGTACACCTTTGAGAATAAAATGAAAACCCTTACAAATATACATATGACAACAAAAGACACACCCTGACTACTGCCTTCGACATTTACAGTTACTGTCAGAACCATTACTTCAACCTACAAGGCAAAACGTTCTTCAAAAAGATTTTGTTCCAATTTACTTAGAAACAAGATAATATAAAATTACAATTAGTATTTGCAATAAGTCACATTTATTGATTGGTGATTGTATAACTTAAATATCCTTTGTGTGACCTAGTATTCTAAGCCATTCAACTTTTACAACTTCATTTTATGTGTTGGAATCTGAAGTATCTGGCCCTACAGAGAAAGAGAAGCTAGTGCACTCATACATGCTACCCTGAGGATGGGAGAGGTAAACCTCTGGAGACTAGGATGACGCTGGGAATGAACAGCTGACTGGTAGCAGCAGGGACATGGGGACAACACCACCAATCTGCCTTTCACAGGTCTGGCTGTGGTTCTCTGGGGCCAGAGTGAGGTGTGATTTTAGTCAAGGCCAATTATCCAAAACATATTTAGGATGTTTGTGCCCATTAAAATTAAGGACTCTCAGCGTACAAAAAAAAAAAAAAAATCACTGTATACCATGCTGAATATTAATTTAAACAACCTCACAACATCCTTCTTTCAAATGACAGTATAGATTCAAAGTGGCAGGGAGCAGTCAGAGGAAATGTTCAGGCACACTTAACTGAAGGACATGTACCTGGACAAGCCCCGGGCATCTTCAGCAATGGAAGTGTTTCTTCTAACAGCTCCCAGATGTCATTTTCCAGTTTCACAAAGGACTCTGTTAGCTGTGACAAGAATTTGAGTTCTTCTAAGGATAGAGGAGGGTGTCTCTCTTTCTGTGAGCATGCAGGGCTGACTGGGAAGAGAAGAGGGACACTGTTAGACATTTTATTGATTTCTTTGTAAAGTGTTAGAACAATCTAGTTGATCTTATACACCATAAATTTGAAAAGATGCTTTGTAATTTAGGCAAGCTTGCTCATTAAGAAATGTATAAAAAAATATCCTAGGAGAATCACTTCTTCCAAGAAGCTAGAGATAAATATTAGCTTTGATGTAATTAAGACAAATAATTAGACTGACTCACAGTTATAAACCAAAATTGACACATTATGTAGTTGTAGCTTTTTTCTGTCAAGCAAATTTTAACTCTGATCATGAGGAAACATCAGACAAATTCAAAGGACATTCTACAGAAGAGATTGTCACTAGCTTTCCCAAAGGGCCTCAGAAATAATAATAAGTGTAGAAGAGGGCAAAGGCATAATACCTGAAGCCATTATTCAATCAACACTTTGCTCGACTATAAGGAACAGCAATGGGGTGGTATGGGGCAAAATGATAATCATATCCATAACCCAATGTTCTTATCACATGCTACTTAATATCTTGATGCAAACTGAACTCTATCTATGAAACAGACACATTCTAATTTGAGGTCGTTCTGGAGAATATGAGAATAAGTATCTGCCGTATAGTCTTAACTTAAAAAAATAGCTTTGAGGAAAGAGGGGAAGAGGAGAGAGGCAGAGAGGAAAGAGAAGGTCCACAAATGTAGAGTTATGGCAAACTAATAATACTTGTGCACTTGAAGAAAACTGGGAATTTCCCCTGGTATTCAGCATTCTTTACATCTCTCTCTAAAACTTAAAATATAAAAAGAAAACATTTAAAGAACTCCTCAAACTGTATTCTATTTTGTATCATTAAAAAGAAACAATGTGTGAAAATGGGTAAAAACAATACAATAGCGACATAATCCTTAAGGCTGTGCTTAAAACCTACTCCTGTGTGAATTAGTGTGGTATGCACAGTTTATAGACAGAAACACAGCTTAAACAAAGATTGGCGGTTTTCCTCCTCACTACAGTGCTAGCCAATCACAGTGCCATTTAATAAGATCAGAAAACACGAGACATGTAGGAGCATGGAGAATAACCCCTCACAGCCACCTTGGGTTTCAATTCATTGCTCTTATTTTAAAAACAGATCACCAGATGGTACGTCTGACTATATGATTCAGGATTCAAAGGATCTTTCTTTTATTAATTCCACTTCTTAGAGTGTATTTAGAAGGATTAACTGTAATGATCAAATCTGTACTGCTCAGTACAATACAGACAGAAATTTTAGCAGAAACCATTAAGAGTTGCCAGTCAGAGACTGGATTGGGAGCTGATGAATCCACGAGAAAAACATTACTTTCCTCACATGGATTTAGAAGAAGGCTTCAGAGACTTTACAGGTAATCCATTTTACTTCAGTTAAAAAACTAAGTCACTGGAATCAAACCAAAACTCTCATCTCATCCATGCAGGTAGTCTGAGAAAGTTATCTACCCACCCCATCTTGGAATTGACTCCTGTTCCTAAAAAGCAAAGAAACATCTATAAGTACCTACAAAAACAGGTCCCCACATTGACCACAGTCCATAATACATAAAACCCCATATCTAAAGAGCTCATCTTCTACCTATGATTGCTCTAGAAAAATGCACAAGTACATCAAGTACACAAGCAGTATATATAACAAAAATTTTCCAAAAAACGCTGTTCTCAAAGGAAAAGATGAAGGAACACAGCATGTCCCATACAGTCGTAAGCCAATTGTTTATCAGCCCGTGTTGATGTGTGTGTGTGTGTGTGTGTGTGTGTATGTGTGTGTGTTGTGTGTGTGTGTGTGTTTATGCACTTATATGTACATGGAAACTAGAGGCCAACCTTGGGTGCCCGAGGAAGCTGTTTACCCTGCTTAGGTAGAGTCTCTCACTGGGACTTGGGGTTCTCAGATGAGGCCAGGGTGTCCAGCTGTCCTTAAAGACACCAGAGCTTTCTTTTGAGTTTGGTTTATGTAAATAAGGAGCCAGTACCCTTTTAAAGTCCTAAGCTCCTTTTGGACCTCACATATTTTAAAAAGAACTTGCAAATTCTTTAAGAATCTTTTCTAATGCTACATTAAGCAGCCTAACTCAATACTGTGACCTGGAATTAAACATACTCAGAAACCTTTATTTTGGTCCAGCTGACTGTTTGAGTTATTACAAATGATTACAGAATAGCAAAGAAGCACCTTAAGAAACATTTTCAGAAGTTGAAACACTATAACTTAATTGCCACTTGTCCAAAGTGATGTGGGTAGAGTGTAGATTCTCTAAGATGAGGATTTATTCTCATGGCCTGGAGTTACAAGGACCTTGTATTGTACAAACAACAATATTAAAGGCAAGGCCATTTTAATTCAATGACTCTTTATAACTTATTAAAGAAGAACATATAATATGTATGACCTGAATCTAATCATTTTTGTCCCAAAGAAGCAAAGCTTACTCAGGAGGCTCACTAATTAGTAGTCTTTATTTCCTATCATTCTTAGACCAGAATTAGACCTAAAGGGCATTGTGAGGTCTCTTAATTTATGAGGAAAATAATTCTGTGATAAATTCATTAGGTGAAAGGCCAATTAAAACAAAATTAAACACAAAGGATGGAAGTGCATTTCCCCAAACTTACTTATTTTCTCCAAACGGTCTCACAGGACCACTGCTCTAATCACCACAATTTACCTCAGGAATTCTATTACTGTTCTTCCCTGACGCCTTGTCACTCACAGGACAAGATGGCTTCAAGCAGAAATTCAGCTTGTACCATTCATTATTACTATCTTTTCTCATCCCTCAATGCCAGTTGATTTGCCTTCAAAACACCTTTCCAGAAAACTTCATCTGCACAGAAGTTGTCATCCTTTCCAAACAAGCCAATTTAGCATTCACTCATTTATTCATTTATTAAATTATTTGTCTGTTTAATTATTTACATCATAATGAAGCTTTTTGCTTTCAATGAAGCTTACACATACATGATTATACACAAGGAACCAAATTACTGATTGAATTAATAATGATTAATTCAATAATAATAAATAAATAATAATTAATAATTAATTCAATTAATAATTGATTTGCCAACCATTGCTGACTGAATTAATAATCATCATTTTGTTTATGTGAAGAGCTCAGACATGTTATATATAAGAAACATTGATTCTAATGAAAATATTAATATTATAAGGGGAAAATTTAAATTTTAACTTGGATCAAAACTTTATCATTGATGAGTAGTGATTGCAAGTAATAATAAAGGGCTAGGTGGCTATAATCCTGTGATATATTAATAATTCATCTCTTAAATACAATATGAAATCCTATACTTTATTTTTAAACTCATATTCTTTACTTCTATAGTAAACTGAAACTTTTAAAACTGAATGATTTTCAAACATTTTTTTGGCCAAGGAACATCAGCCAATTTACCAACAGATCTATTCACTTTTGAGATTTTTCAGGAAAATAGCCCTGGGCACCCTTGTGTGCCAATGAGTTGCTCTGTGTGCAGTGTGGCTTTCTCCTCCCCTGGGAGACCTTTCACTCAGTGTTTGTGGCTTATTTTGAGAATGTTCTTCCCAAACTCTTGTAAACTGTTGGTCTTAATACCATCATGATATGTGTAAAGAGCCATCTTTGAAAATTAATGAATGGATCCTAAAATTTTCTCATGGAAATTATTCACAAAATCAGTTTGAGGGAAAAAGCAAAGTATCTGAGGACCATGTATGGCTATGAAAGGACAGAAGAGTCCAGGATTCTACTAACCACGAACAAAAGCAGAGGTGAGCACTCAGTCCTGCAAACCACTATGATAAGTATAAGGTCAGCCTGGTCAACACAACAAGCCCCTGTGTCAAAGCAATAAACAAACAGAACGCTTTGTGTTGTGTTGGACAATTATTCTGTAGGTATCAGCACACCTAGATTATGATTTTACTAAGTCAGCAGAAAAAGAGACATACAAAAACACAAATAACTTCCCATGCAATTCCACTTTATCTCCATGCACAGGTTAGTGATTTCATTATAGCATCTCACTTGTTTCTGCCTCTACTGTGCCCAGATATTTGGAAGCAGTGGAGAATGAGAACACCTATGACACCATCATAAAGAAAACCACTTCTTCCTTCTTTATGCTAACCCAGAACTTAATGTTAAAATGATGGTCTTTATTATTTCTGGAAAAAGTGTGATGCAGGTGGAGAAAAAGTTGATAAGAACATTTCATGCAGTTGCCATGAACACAGAAAAACCTGTTAAAAGAAAGGAGGCCTATTTTTATGAGTGTGTATGTGTGCATGCATACATGTGTATGAATGTTTAAGTATTTGTAGATGTGTGTGTGTGTGTGTGTGTGTGTGTGTGTGTGTGTACATGAACACAGAGCCTGGAGTAAAATCAGCCCCAGGAGTGCTGTCTGCCCCCTTGGGTCTCACTAAGCAGGCCAGGCTTGCTGGCCAGCAGCCACCCCATGTCTTCCTGCTTCTGCCTCCCCAGGTTGGGGGTTCAAACCTGTGCAGCCACACTCATCATCGGCTCTAATGGAACTTGAATTCTAATGCTTGTGAGACAAAAACTGCATGGATTAGGCTCGTTCACGGACTCTTAGCACATGTTCTTCGAAGACACTCTCAGAAAAAAAATTACATTTTCTGAGGCTAGAAACTGTACAGTGTCTTCATTCATGTTTTAGGATCCAACACAATCATACATACAAAGCAGAAACTAAAAAGAACTTGCTAAAAATAAAAACAAAAAACAAGAATGAGATCTCCTGGGTCCTAGAATATAGATAGATTTGGTTGAAAACAAAATAAAGGAATTTTTCAAAGCAATAAATAATTAAGTTTGTAAATAAAGATAAATGATCGCACTCTATGGAATCTTGTAGTATCTGTAGTGTCTGTTTGAAAAAGGATCTACACATCACTGCAATGCAATATGAAGTTCAGTACTAAAATGGATTCTGTAACATGATTTTATATGTTTAATATTTAATAATTTCTTACAAAATAACTGATTATTTAAGACATACTCAAGGTATTCTTGCCCTAAAGTTAAATGTGTTTACATGTATAGATGTATATATCAAGTAGAGTTATATGAATATATCTGTGGATGCATAGTCATGAGTGTAGATTGTAGACCACATATTTAAAAGCACTTTTGCTTACCCTCTAGTAGACAAGAATATTATTCCTGCAGTTTTCTAGTAAAATGTAGCACAGTGGAAATCGAACTAGAGAAATATTAGGGCTCCTCACATTGATCTGCAACAAGCAGACTTTGGAAAAATATCAAACTTCAGCTTCATCAGATGAAACCATAGAAATACAGGCAGTGGCTGAAAGCACATATTATTTTTCAAAACCATTAGCAACAGAATTCTTGTTAATAATAGCATTAAGATACTAGAGAAAAATGAGAAGCTGCAAAATCAGATAATCTGAGGCTGGTGGATCAGGATAATAGGATGAAAGGCACACATTTCAGTTCTCCCAAGAAGGAACATTAGCCACCCTGTTATTGACTGTAAATGGATCCATTTTCAGCGAGCAGGAATTCTCAGTCCACCAGACAAGTGATGTAAGGGGAGGCGACGCACAAACGCTACTGAAAGTCTTATTACCCTGGCTGATATTCATGACATGATCCAAGTGGAATATATTTGTTCCAGCAAAGGAAACTTTTAAACAGCGTTAGAACACAGCGTCAGCGGGGCCTGCACAGGGGCCAAAAATGAGCAGCGCTTTTGCAGTACCCACGGCCCTCGGGCGAGCAGGTGGAACTCGGAGCCCAGTGGGTTCCTTGAAGCTACCGTCAGGGGGAAGCGGAAGGAAAACACCACTGCTCAGAGTTTGAAAAGAACTTTTTTTTCACGACAGTGGCTTGGAATACCATCACGGACCCGTGTCCAGTCCTTTTTACGTGTGTAAACAAGAACGTCCTCCCTCGCTGGCTTCCCTTCAAGTTTTACTACAAGATCCATTACTGCCAGTTCTAGTATGGGTATTGGAAGTACAGGTAGGAACTCAGATATGGAATCTTGAGTTCAAAGCCAGGCACCACCTCCTGCTAACTGTGTGATGCTGGAATTGTTATTTCGTCTCTCAGTGGCTCAGTGGCCCATGAAGTTTAGGTGAGGTATCATAGCAGCTGGAAGGCAGAAAATGCCATACGCTTTACATATTATTGGCACCTCCTCTAAAAAGCCTGGGCTGTGCTCTAGTGTCCGGTACATGTTTCACCTCACACCACTCTCATTCAGTCCCTTACCATGTCACATTGCACCTATGCATGGGAGAACTATTTCCTACAACTTCCAACCACACCTAAAGCCAGATCTTTCTGTCTCCACAACGACATTCCTATTATTGGCCAGGTGACTTCACAAAGGAATGATTTCAAAGTGATGCTAGTGATTTTCAAAAAGAAAATGAATTATTTTTAAGCCACTTAAGGATTTCGAAATGCCCTAAGGAATCATTATTTTATATTTACTAAAAATTACATATAGTGCATATAAGTGAGTGTGCATATATGTACCTTTTTTATTTTGTTGGTTGGTTGGTTTTTTTAAACAGGGTCTCACTAGATAGTTTCTGGCTGTCCTGATACTCACGATGTAGACCAGCTTGGCCCTGAATTCTGACTCTTGAATGCTGGGATGAAGTTATATTATTTGGGCTTATAATGCTACCCACAAGAGCCATAGATTATCTAATAAATGTGCAGTACCAGGCATGAAAAACCTTTGGAATGGCTGGCGTCTGAGAGACTCCCATGATAAGACAGGCTACTGCTGTTGCCCCTTGCTTCTTCCTAGAGATTAAAGATAAATATCCCTACTGCTGAAGACTTCCTGGCCTTTGCCCATTGGATTTTGAGTACTTAAACTGGATCTAGCCTCTTCTCTAGCTCTAGATTCCTAGAACTAGTTTTCATTGTACCAGAAGGTGCTGTACCAGGGGTAACACCTATGAACCCCAACAGTGTCCATTCTGGCAGGAGAGTCCTCTAAGTGCCCTGGTGGCACTCACGTGCTGACACTCAATGGGAGGGAAATCGTGCCACTACTGGAAATGTAGCAACTATCTGGAGCAGAGAGGTCATGAATTTTAGAAGCAAACCTTCCATGGCCAATTTTCTAAAGAAGCATAATTCCTAACTTCTTTCTAAATGCTCATCTTTACAAACATGGTGTACCTTTTACACTTCATCAAAAAAGCCTCTCTTTGCAGAAGATGTAGACAATTACAAGAAGTCACAGTTGGACAAATACAGAGAACAACTAGCTGACTGTCGGGTACTTAGTCATAACAGATATGTCTACAACAAAACTGACACCCAGGGTTCTCAGGGAACATCACTGAAAAGCAGGCAGGATTGGAAAAACCAGAAGACCAGGGAGTCTGCTGTGAGACTGTTTCTCAGAAATGACACAATAGCTAAATCCACAATACCCCAACAACGTGGTCGCTTGACAAGACCTGAACAGTGACACCACCAACAGACATGTTATCATGGAAGAGGAAATTCTTTACAGGGCTCTACCCATAGACAAATAACAAGTAACAATAGCAGGTAAAGGGAGAGTTAGTCTTCTCCAGAGATGTGTCCCATAATTGATTATCCAATATCAAGTGGTCAGTTCTGAAATCATATACATATAAGCAACACTAAACAGATTCATATATACATGTGTGTGTGTGTGTGTGTGTGTGTGTGTATGTATCAAATAATAAATAAAAGAAGCCATGAATTTGAGAAAGAGTAAATGGAGAAGAGACATGGAAGAGGGTGAGGAAGAGGGAAGGCATAAATTATGTAATTATATTTTAGCTTTTAAAGAAATTATATTTCATTTAAAATATGCTAATAAAATACTAATGTTTTATTATTGTGTATTCATACTAACAAAATCTTTAATGTTTATATTTTATTCATATAAGACCTATAATACAACAATTTTTATATTAATTGCTATGTACCAATCTTATCTATTTATTTCATGCTAATTCCCATGTAAAATTTAACAGGAAAATTTGAAAGGAATAATTGCAGACAGCATATGGCGTTTCACTGTGACTATTTAGTGTGCTGTTACTGTCCTGGAGGAACGTGTCCCTAACAGTGAGTGCCGGTGCTGTCTGCGGATCTACGGTGCCACAGCTTCACGGTACTCTCTGGTTTGTTTATTATTGTGCGTATTCGTCATCTTTTTAGATTCCAAAGTAACTTGTGCATCTATGTCCATGGAAACAACACTTGGCAGATAATTCTAAGAGACAGTGACACGAGCTATTGATCATTTGGTTTTTGGCCTCCTGAATTGATTTGTCAGAGTTTTCCAGATGTTCCCACCATGAAGACTTTGCAGTCACGACTAGTGTCTACTTCTCTTTGCAAGACTGAATCCAGTCTAGCGTTTACCTCATCCCTCCTCCTTGCTGTCCTCAAGCTGTAGAACTAAGTGTCTTACTGCAGTTAAGTAGAGCTCTCTCAACTGACTGCTGCAGTGGGCGCTGGGTGGGGAATGTTCCAAGACAGAACAACTGACACTAATTCTCTGAGGAGCTGAGATAAGCGCATTACAGGGCCAACTGGCTACCGACTTCACGGTGGTAAATGACAACCAAAGTGCTCTATATCAGAATGTTAATATAGATCATATCTGCACTTTCATTTATATTTATTCTATTTATTGATATGTATGTACATGCAATGTGTGTGCAGTATGCTTGTATGTGCATTGTATACATGCCTGAGAGGTCACTTGTAGGCTGGAAATCAATGTTAGGTATGTTCCTCTGTCCCTCTTCACCTTGGTTTCTGAGACAGGGTCTCTCACTGAAACTTCTGTTCACTGACTGGCCCAGTGATCTCTGGTTTTCTACCTACTTAGCTTTGGAGTTTCAGGCACAACTATCACATCTGGTGTTTTTTTTTTTTTTTTTGTGTGGTCCTTGGAAATCAAAAGTAGGTCCTCCACACTGAGCAGTGGGTACCTGACCACAGCCATCTCACCAATTTTGCCTTTCATTTTTCTTTCCTCATAGTTTTGAGCCAAGACAGGTGTTAGAGTAAATTTTGCACCCAGAGTCCGGACTGACAGTCATCACCCAAGTGCATGTGTGGATAGAAAGGATCCTAGTGTTTGGGATCCGTCTGCTCAACCTACCAGTCTGCTTGACAAAGAGGTCCTCTCTGCACCCCTAAGAGTGACCACAGAGCTAATATCACGTTGCTTCACATGGCAAGGAGACATAACAAAGGGTGGAGATAGAGTCATCTGAAGCCACCCTTGTGTGCCAGTGAGAAAATCTGAAGAGAAACTGCCTCTATTGTTACCCTTTCATGGTTCTCAGGTCACACTGGCTCCATGCACGGTTACCTAAACTTACCGCACAATGATAACAACATTCTCTCACACTCCACTCTGCCTTCTCTGGCTGAAACGGTTGCTGTTTCGTTAGCCAGAGATCAGACTTCTTGCTATTTGACCAGGCAGGATACGCTACCCTTTTCTATGTTCTATCTTTTTTGTTTGGCTTATTTTTTCTGTCCAAGAGCTGGAGCAAGACGATCTGGTAAGAAATCAGTGTGAGCACATCAAAGAATGGGCACATCAGTGCGGCTAAGCCACAGGACTCTGTCCAGAACAATTCTTGAATCTGACTTTTGTTTTAAGGGACTTGAACTCCCAGATGATCCGTTCAAAGAATATCATAATAAAAAGACACCTCTAACATAATAAAATAGGTTTTAATTTTAAGTATTGTATGCTAATGGTCCATTATTAAAAAAGTATCTCCCTAAATATCCCTTTCTCAGTCTAAAGTTTTTCTAGAGTTCAGTTAATTACACCTCTTATCATAGGTGCTACTTTCTCTTATGAAGAAAATTTAACCTATAGAAAAAATTTAAGTATGTTAACAATTCACTTTTACTGTAGCCTCAGGTTGTATCTAAGAGTTGATAATTCACTTTTAAAGGAATATGCCATGGCAGAGAACTTACATTATCAGCTCTTAATGTAATGTGTTAAAATTAATTTTAAAAATTTAGTGTGTGAATAAAAATAATGTCAACATAAAAAATGGATTAAAGTTAAGAGACTCCTGAATATGACCTGACATATTTTCTAATTGAATCATAAGCTTTCAGAAGAGATTGAACACTTTCCTTCATTTATACTAAAATAGAAAGTATAAAACTCTCTCCATACTTTTTTTCTGGGAGAAAATCACAGTGCCTATGGAAGTATGTCAAAATTACTCTAAAGAGATAACAGCAGTGATCTGGTACCCACCTGGAAAGCTGCGCACAATTCTATTATTCCGTCAGAGCACACAGGCCTTGGAGGTAGGGAAGACATTTCCCAGGTATGATGGCCTGCTGTCTAGTACGTTTTATAGTTAACCCTCTTAGCTGCCTTTCTCACCTAGAAAACTCTTATGCCACCATAAAGGTAAAGTCAGATTTCCTTCCAGTTTCACATATGACTTTGGATTACCTTGGGGGCAGAAGCCATCTTTTCCATTGTCTTTCCTAAAAGGCCACAGAAAGCATTTTCTTATCGATTCCACCTGGTAATTTAACTAAGATTTGCCTTGTGTCTGCAATGGATGCATCAAGTCCCCATGGGACATAGCCCGTGTGTGACAGAGTTGTATTGTAAGATTCAAAAGCAGGGTGGAGTGAGTCACATTGCCATACCTCAAACTATAAGCACTGTAGCACTTATGATGTTCGGACCCAGATCCCAGGTTGGAATGCCCTATTATAAAAACTGTACTAACTGGTTTTGTGTAACTTGACACAAGCTGGAGTTGTCACAGAGAAAGGTGCCTCAGTTGAGGAAATGACTCCATGAGATCTAGCTGTAAGGCATTTTCTCAACTAGTGATCAATTGGGGAGGGCCCAGTACATTGTGGATGGTGCCATCCCTGGGCTGGTAGACCTGGGTTCTATAAGAAAGCAGGCTGAGCAAGCCAGGGGAAGCAAGCCAGTGAGCAACATCCCTCCATGGCCTCTGCATCAGCTCCTGCTTCCTGACCTGCTTGGGTTCCAGTCCTGACTTCCTTTGGTGATGAATAGCAATGTGGAAGTGTAAACTGAATAAACCCTTTCCTCCCCAGCTTGCTTCTTGTCATGATGTTTGTGCAGGAATAGAAACCCTGACTAAGACAAAAACTTTCTCTTTATAAATGTAAAGTCTGAAAACACACAAATGGAGAGGGATATTTCCCAATATTGAGACGATAAGAAATTCCAGTTTCACCACTTCAGTGTGCATTATGTCTCCGGCACACACAATATGCATTGTGTTGTTACTGCGCCTGCTGAACTGTTGGTGGTGAATTAAGTGGTTGAAACGAAAGCTCTATGGCTTGCATAAAGTATACACTGTCGACAGCCAGAGGGATTGCACGTCCATCTTTGCCCCCCAGAAATAAGAATGCAAAACTAATCGCAGGTCCGTTGTTGCTCAACTTGCAAGCGTATGGCTGAAAGTGAGCAAGATTCTGAATGAGAGAAGGAGGAATTCATAACAAAAGTTACTGAATACGGGTTGCCTAGTAAGAACATAGATAATGGTTTCTTTTCACCTTCACAGCTTACTGTATGGACAGTAACAAAGAAACTAAAGCTAAAGGCAATGGCTGGCCGCTGAGTGGCAATGTGGAGAGAGCCTGTGCATAAACCAGCCACAGTACCAGATTTCATGTGAAGAGCAGGCATGGGAAACAGAAGCTGATTTCTGTGACTGTTTTAAATCTGTAAGATCTATTTTAGGGAAATATGAGCAATATTTGGTCATCAATCAGTATGAGTGCACACATTATAATTTATACAAAAGCCTTTCTTAAAATACCAAGATCTAGCAATACTAATAGAAGAAAATTATAGGATAATTACAATGTGTTGAATATCATTTCAAGCATACCCCCTTGTTTCCCTGCTCTGCTAGGGAAGTGCTAATCTTAGCATTTATGTCTGAGGCACAAATGAATCAGATACATTGTGTAAGCATCCTGTGCAACAGCCAGGACTTTCAGGAAGGCAGATGGGCCTGGGGTTCCATGGTTCAGTCAGGTGTGAACATTATAGGCATGAGAATCAGCTGGAAAGCAACCTAACATGAAGAGTTCTGTGCCTGCACACAAAGCTTTTGGTTCTGAGAGCTGACATGTGACTTTCTCCAAGGGTCCAGCCACTGAGATAAAAGCCATACTTCTGCTCAAAAGCCTGTAAACAATAACACTGTTGGTAGCTGAAGTGTCAAACACTTGCTTTCAAGACTTGCTCTGTTTTTCCTTGGCTACATATTATAGTTTGCTTTATTTTGTTTTTCTGTACCCATTCCTCTTATAATAATAATTCCTCTCATAATAATTTCGTGGCATATCAGTAGCCTTTGCTGAAACATTCTTAATTGAGGTTCAAGCAAGCAGCTAGGGCAGGAAGAGGGAATTGCCAAGGAGAATGTAACCCAAGGACTGGAGAAGACAAAGTGATTACACAGTGTCTCCAGAATAGAATCTCCAGGCAGGAGAATGGCTCAGCAGTTAAGAGCACCAACCGCTCTCTCAGACTTCCCGAGTTCACTTCCCAGCAACCATAATGTGACTCACAACCATCTGAGGTGGCATCTGATGCCCTCTTCTGGTGTACAGGAAGACAGGCATAGTGTACTAACATAAGGAGCATCCTCATAGAAGTAGGGGGAGGGGGTGTGAAAGGAGGAAATCAGGAAAGGGACAACATTTGAAATGTAAATACATAAACTATCCAATAAAAAGAAAGAAAGAAAGAAAGAAAGAAAGAAAGAAAGAAAGAAAGAAAGAAAGAAAGAAAGGAATAGAATCTCACCAGGCAGTAGTAGCCCAGGTCTTAATCCCAGTACTTGGGAGGTAGAGGCAGGTGGATCTGTGAGTTCCAAGACAGCCTGGACTATAGAGTGAGTTCTAAGACAGCCAAGGCTACACAGAGAAACCCTTTCTTGGGTAGATAGATAGATAGATAGATGGATGGATGGATGGATGGATGGATGGTAAGATTTTGGTCCACCTTGTCTAGGCTGCTCTCCTTCCTGGAATTCCTAATGGACTTGAGGCCTTACATTAAAACATTTAGTAATTATTTAATATGGTCCTACACTCATCTCCCTGCCTTTGGGTTACTCTGAGTATTGGTGTGTATCCATCCCCAGACCCACCTAGAGCTGAAAGCACTTAAGATATCCCACAGAATCAAGCACCAAATTGATTTCAAATCTCAGAAGAAAGTTCCAGGGGAAAGTAGCCCAAAGTAGTTTCCCCAAATAAAACATTAATAGTCAATCACCACAGAGTAGTTGGAGGTAGGTGTCAGAACAAACTGAGCTCCAAAATCAGCCTTTAGGTAGACCTCCAGGCTTGGATGTTGGGAGAACCAAGGAGATTTGAGCAGTAAGGCTCCAGCCCTGATTAACCCTGCCTTTGCATACATCCCTCACAGCGGCATTTAAGCTTAGAGACCACACTTGCTCTCCGCACTGCAGAAAAGCAACAGACACTAGGCACAGCTCCTTAACTTTTCCTGTCACAGAGACCCCAGGACCTGCTCGCTTTGCAACTAAAATAGTTTTATTTCATCTTGATCACCCTGAACTGAAGTCAAAAAGGACCCCTACCTGTTGAATTATTTTCTTTCCAGATTTCTCCAACTGCTTTTCTGCATAACTCCTGGTAGCTTTTCATATATTCATATTTTATTTCTTGATCTAGATGGGAGGCAAAGATTTTATTTATTTTGGAATCCCCATTTATCTTGGCAAAAATATTTTTTAAATGGTAGGGGCTCAATTAATAAATTGATTAGTTGGCTACCCGTGTAGACCATTATACCTCCCGATACTGATTTATTTTAAGAAAATTGTTCAGTGAAAAAAAATACTCATTGGATTCCTGGCATGTGTTAGTCAGTGGATTGGTTGCTGGAGAAAATAAATAATACTTGCCCTTGAGGTGTTTAGAGTCCATATGGGAAGACAGACCCCTAATTAGATATTTTAATAGAATATGCTAAAAGCATCAAGACAGGCATATGGAGATGCTGTGGGAACAGGGATTAGGGGCTCTGGCTTGGAGAAAGCTTCCTAGAAGAGATGACATGAAGCATCATAAAGCACCACAGGGGACTGGGCAAGGAAGGGGTGGGAGAAGACAGGGGTCTGTGCCTATTGAGGAATCCCAGGGCTTGCATTCAGTTCAAATGATGAAAAGTGAAAAGTAGAGAGAGGTATTAGAGGCTGAGGGGAAAGAGGCTTGGCCAGGGAGGGCTGGCTTTCCAGCACTGTGTACCTGTGGCTCTATCACAACAGTGACAAGCAACCACCAGAGAGCTGTAAACTGGAGAGTACAGTATGCTTGGCAGATGACAAGAAAGCAAAAATAAGCACAGGGAATCCAATTAAGAGCAAACTGTCGTAACAGCTCGGATGAGAGGTGATAAGAGCCTAAACCAGGCCTAACTGGCATGAACAAAATGAAGGAAAATGGAAATACTTATGTGGTGATGAAAATTCATAATCGTGATTTATTTTGATCATGAGAAGTGGGAGATGGAAGGAAGGAAAGAAAGGGAGTCTGTACGGAGTGCTCACTAGGGGCATTAGCTTAGACTGGGGAAAGGTACAGCATTAAGAGGTTACTCCAGAGCCAGGTGAGCCTGTGTACCATCCAAAGAAGCACAAGAGCAGCATGCTGGTGCTGAGCTCGATGTAGTACACACAGCAACTCGGACAAATGTTTAGAATCATGAGGCGAATGACAATTATGGCATTAATTATTTCTAAAAGATCTGAAAGTTTCATTACTAGTGTGCATTTTGAAGTGGAAAAAGAGAAGTTAATATAGTATTTCTAGAAACACACATTCAATACTTTAAAGATAAAATAAAGGATGCTTGGTATGTAGCTCTGTTGGTAGAGTGCTTGACTTGCGATGTACGAATCTATGGGTTCAACCTCTAGTGCTGCATAAAAGCAGCTATGGTGGTCATGCATACAAGCAAGCACTCTAGAAGGAGTCAGGAGGGTCAGAAATTCAACGTCATATTTAGCTACAAAGTTGAGTTTGATGCCAGTCTGGACTACAGGAGACCCTTAAAAAATAAAACAAAACAAAATAACAAAAGACTGAATAAAAGATTAGCAGTAAAGGTTAATGGTAGAGTACATGCCTACTATGTGCAGGGCCCTAGGTTCATAGACCGTGGGACTGATCAATAGCATTTGATTAAAATACATCTAATATTGATCGGCTTGTCATAAAGGTGTTGGTAAACAGATTACCATATGACAGCAAGTTACCTTGTAACACTTACTGTAGATACTCACACATACAGGCATATACTTAAATAAAGATGATAACAAAACATGTGCCAGATATCATGTGTGGCGTCTATATTAATACAAAGCCACCACGAAGAGGACTCCATTATTATTTCTATCTTCTAGAGTAAACAGCAGACACTCACTGATGAAAAGAAATCTCTGCAAGATCTCACCACTGCCAAATGAAAAAACTGGTATGCAAGGCAAAGTGTGGCTCCAAAGCCCCTAAACACAGCAGGAGATTGGGCATTGGACACCCTTCCCCACAAAGTCCTGGTCCCTTCTGTTCCAGCCTTCTGTTGGAAAACAGCAATAGCATTCTCAATCCAGAAGGAGGCAGGAGAGCACAGCGATTTAGTGTCTTAGTTGAAATCATACTTAATGAATTTATGCATTTCTGGGGAAATCCATGCCACTGAGTATGGTTTAAACTCTTTGGTGTGTGTGTGTGTGTGTGTGTGTGTGTGTGTGTGTGTGTGTGTGTGTACGCATGTGCATGCCTGTCAAAAATTCACTGCCTCAGAAATATTACTTCAAGGAACAAAACTTCCTAAAATATAAGAAACAAAGAAACTAGGAAACCCCAATGTTTATCAGTTGACCTAATTACATGATTGAAATATGATATATACAACATATAACTTGAAGCCTATATAAAACTCATACAGACAACTCTGAATTGATGAAATAATAATTGCAAAAATAAAAGCACAGAAGTTTGGAGAACGCATGTGATTAAATGTGGGCAAGTACAGAGCACTGTTAAGATTACCCTAAGATTCTAGGACTAGGAGGAAAAGACGGCTGGAAAGCTCAGTGGTTAAGAGCATTATCTGCTCCTCCAGAGGCCAGAGATTCTATTCCCAGCACCAATACTGATGGATAACAACTATTTATAAGTTCAGTTCCAGGAGGTCAAAGTATTCTTGGGGCCTCAGCGGATACCAGGCACAAATATGGTACAACATAAACATACGTGGATGCAAAGAATTCATAAATATTAAAATAATAATAATTTAGGACAAAAGACTTGTACTTAAAAATACACATATGTAAATGTTTATAAATAATTTAGGGTAAAAATATTTATTTTACTTAAATATGTACACATGTAAATATGTGTCTATTTACATAAGTTGGTAGTAGTAGGCATGCATTACTTTTAAAAAGAAAAATAATTCTATGTCTATTGAGCCTAAATTTAAAAAGACTAAAGGGAGTCATATACAAATATGACTATGGTATGCCTTTATTATGGAATTTCAAGGTGCTGTTGAAAAGACTCAGTTATGCTAAAACAAAAAACAGTCATTAAATATTAAATAAAAATGCACAATACAGAAAAATATACTTGTGCTGATGCCATTTTAAAAATTACAAAAGTATTTGTCATCATTATCTGAGAAACTAAGGATTTCTAGCATACAAACAGAATGCTATTAACAGTGGTGACACTGGAGATTGAGATGTTCACATTTGCCTTCATGTCTATTTCACATTTATTTTATAACGATATATAAATCAACACAAACAACTCTGAAATTGCAATTGTATCTATGGGTCTTTACATGTTTAATGGTATAAGAAAGTAGGTAACTTTAAGTATAGATTTCACTTGCTTAGGTTTTGTCCTTCCCACAACCCATGAGTCTTTGTAATTACTTTGCTGAGTGAACAAGATCTTTCTGGCATTTTCTAGAACTATCTAAAGAACATCAACTTCATCACTTACTTCTGTTGCTAAATCTGAAGAAACACATTCCGAGACATTCAAATATTTCAGCCTCCTTACTTTGTAACTTCTGAACAAAGACTCCAGAAACACTGCTGATATGGATTTTGGAATTGGGCCTATCTAATCCAGTGGTCAATGGTTTCAGCTGTTTTCTCATGATCATGCAACTTCTTCTTCTTCTTTCTTTTCTTTGTAAAGAGAGCCTCTGGGACCCACTGCTGCCATACAAATAAGGAAGAATGACCTAAAGCTAATCTACTTCCTTCTTTGGGTACCACTTCATCCTGAGAGTATTACTTCATCCTCTAAGTGTCTGTTCATGCCTAAACACTCCTCAATCTATCCATAAGCATCTTTAGAGAAAACCCGTTCACAAGGATTGAGAAGGAAAATATCACTTTAGCTTCAGGAGCTCATTGGTACCTCGTTACAAGAAGGAGGTCAATTTGTGACTTCCAGTCTTTGATATTTTCTTTTTTAGAAAAAAAATTGAATATTTTTTTAAAATATCCAATTGGATATTCAGCAATAGTGTCTGGGTTTGGTGTCTGCATGTGGGATGAATCCCTAGGTGGGTCAGTCTCTGGATGGTTTCTTTGTCCCTGTATTTTCTTTATACAGGAGCAATTCTGGGTTAAAATTTTGGAGATGGGCAGGTAAACCTATCCCTCAACTGGGGAGCCATGCATACCCTCTGGATACGGTCTTGACAGGTTCTCCCTCCCCTTTTAGGGGTATTTCAGCTAATGTCATTCTCATTGGGCCTGGGAGGCTCTTATTTTCTTGGCATCTGGAACTTTCTGGTTGCTACCCCCAGTTTTGCATCCCCCATTGCTACACACCTCTGTTCAATTTTCTGACCCTCTGTACATCTCCACTACCTCCTCACATGCCTGATTCTGCCCCTCTTTTTACCCTCTCCCTCCTTTCTCCCTGCCAAGTCTCTCCCAATCTCTACTTTCCTTGATTATTTTGTTCCTCCTCTAAGTAGGACTGAAGCTTCTATTCTTTTAGTCTTCCTTCATTTGAACTTCATGTGGTCCATCAGCTATATTGTGGGTGTTCTAAGCTCTTTCCCTAATAGCCACTTATCAGTGAGTACATACCATGTGTGTTCTTTTGTGACTGAATTACCTCACTTAAGATGACATTTTATAGATCCATCCATTTGCTGCAAATTTCATGAACTCATTTTTTTTAATAGCTGAGTAGTACTCCATTGTATAAATGTACCACATTTTCTGTATCCACTCCTCTGTTGAGGGACATCTCAATTGTTTCCAGTTTCTGGCTAGTATAAATATGTCTGCTATGAATATACTGGAGCATGTGACTTTCTTATGTGTAGGTTTGTTTCTGGGTCTTCAATTCTATTCCATTGATATACCTGTCTATATCTGCACCAATACCATGCAGTTGTTGTTGTTGTTTTTTAATCACTTTTGCTCTGTAGTACAGCTTGAGGTCAGAGATGGTGATTCTCCCAGATGTTCACTTATTGTAAAGAATAGTTTTTACTATTCTGGGTTTATTTTCTAGAGATTTGATCAGTTTGCTCAGAGCCAAGCTTCTCCACAACATCCTTTCTCTGGGGTGCTGAGAATATAACTCAGAGCTTTAGAATATAACTCTACCACTGAGCTCAGCACTCTTAATCTTTACTTAAAAATAGCAGAGAAATGGAAACACGCACTGTGAGAGATGATTATGCCAACTTGTGCATCAAGAAACATAATAGTAAGCATACACCTATAAAGGCAAAGAGACCTAAGAAGAAAGATGCACTTATAAATTGTTCTTACATCAAAAAAGGTATAGAAAGTGTTAGCAGAACCCTAAAATGTATGAAGGAAGGCTGTGAGTAGAAATTTATACTGGGTTTCATTCCCAGCACCACAAAGAAATTTATTACTGAAAATAATGTTTTTTTCATATAATATATTCTGATTATGGTTCCTCCTCACATAACTCCTCCCATCTCCTCACCTACCAAAATTTACACCCTTTCTTGATCTCTCTTATTAGAAAACAAACAGGCAGGTACCTACAGAAAGACACACACACACACACACACACACACACACACACACACACACACAGAGAGAGAGAGAGAGAGAGAGAGAGAGAGAGAGAGAGAGAGAGAGAGAGAGAGAGAGAACTACAATAAAATAAAATGGACAAACAAGAAAAGAACAAAACAAACTGGAAAAAAAAAGAATAAAAAACAAATATAGATCCAGAGCCACACATATTCCTAACACAGAAAAATTACAAAACTCTAAGCCATAAATAATATAAAAGCAAAAGACCTATAAGTTTTTTTTTTTTTAATGCCCAAAGCATCATGAGACAAAAAGAACATTCAAAAACTACCACAACCTTCGTTTTGTGTTGGCCATCTACTGCTGGGCGTAAGACCTGCCTTTGAGTGTGGTGTGCACACACAGTGAGACCTCTGTTGGAGAAAAGTATTCCTTTGCAAATGCCTAGCAATTGGAAATGGCTCCTGGGTTAGAGGTTAGGGCTGGTGTCCACTTTGCCTCACAGTGCTGTCTAGTTGTGGGTCTCTGTATTCCCATCTACTGAAGGAGCAAGCTTCTTTGATGATGGCTGGTCAAGACACTTATTGTGTGATAACTAAGGACATAAAACATGTATGTACCACCACTTCACCAAAGATTAAATGTTCCAATATAAGAGAACAGAGACAACTATTTTCATTTGACAGCTACGTCAAATTTTAAAACCATCTTAGATTAAAAGAAAAAAAGGTTCTCTGGCTTTTCTCTTTCTGTGTCTTCTCTGTCTGGTCTTTCTCGTTCTCTTTGTGCTCTCTCCTTCCCTCTCTCCCCCACCCCAAATGTTCCTGGTTGGTCTCTTCCCTTTCTCTCTTTCTCTGTCTTCGTTCTCTGCCTCTACTAACCTCTCACCCCATCCTCATACTCCACATAAACTTCATTTTATACTAAATAAATAAATAGGAAAAGACTACAACTAAACAGTGAAGGCAAGTTCTTAGAGAAAAAGGATAAAACTGTTATATACTGCATGTAGCTGATCATGAACAAAGTATATAATGATAATAACTTACCAGAACATTCTACCTTTATTAAAGATTAAGACTTAAATTCATAAGTCATTGCTATTATGTTGAATAACTCAGTCTTATAATATTTAACACCCCTTTTGGTATATACCAAAAAATAGTTCTGGTTAGTTACCACCATTTAAATATGTTGACTATTGCCCCCAAGGCACAACTGCTTCACACTGGAAGACAGCCCTCATGCACTAACTCCCGTTCACTTCATTTCCCCTTTGTTAGGAGAGACAACTGCTTTCACTTATTACAGCAAAGTTTTGCCTCTGACAACCATTTTTTTTTAACCTGGCAATTTTTTATTATCCATAGAATAATACTCTGTGTAAACCATAGGTGAACCTCTGAGTGCTAATGCGTAAGAACGTGGCTACATGATACATGCTTGTAATACCAGTGTAGAAGCAGAGCCAGGAGGTGTGGGAGAGAGAGCCTGTCTCAAAGTAAGGACAGCAATGGAGTCCCATCCCCCCCAGAGCCCAGTAATCAGGGCACATTGCAATCTACCCAGTCCTTTAAAGAGATGCTACAGAGAGTTCAGCCTAATGCTACAATAGCATAGCTACCTTGATTATTTTCAAAACAAAAACATCTTGACCTGTGAGATGGGAAATTCAATGTTGCGGCTTTAAACTTAGATACTAAATGATTAAAGTTTGACAGAATATTTAGTATTTGATAACAAAAGTGAGGTGTATACCCCTGTAAGGCATTAAGGTGGATAAACACAAATATCTGTGGTTAAATCTTTTCCATTATATATTAACTTTGTACAGAAGGAACAGCAGTGTGAAGCTACTTTCCTTTGACAAGGGAAGCCATTGCAAATGATCGATATTGGCTTCTGACTTTTGTCCATGTTGTTCCAATTAAGAGGGGGAAAATGCTTTCTTTTCATGTCATGAGTGAATATAATAATGTTAAATGTTAATTCTTTTTAAAAATAATTATAGTAGCTGTTATTCTAGCATTAAAGTGTATATATGTGTTCACTTATCTCTGCGTTCATGTGTGTTTGCACGTGAGCAGGAATGCCAGAGGTTGACACTGGATCTTTTCCTCAGTCACTGTGCTCCTTACTTTTGAGACAGGGCCTCTCACCAATAGTCATTCCAACCAATCAGCCAGCTTGTCTGGCCAGTACGCCCCAAGGTATCCTCCAGGGCTTCCAGGGCTGGTACTATGCATGCATTACACACCCACATTTTTACACCTTAGCACCCAGAAACTCAACTCAGGATTCAACCATCTAAGCTATTTCCCCAGACTCCTAATGTTACCTCCTAATGTTACCTCCTTTTTTGCTGAGTCCGGAAAATGTCACTAAGAATTACATTAATAAAGTAGGTTCTCTGTCTACATACAGATAAAGATACTAACAGTCACTTCCTACTTTTCAACCCTTTATTTTATTAGACCAGTACAAATTTATGTTAATCTGCTATGTGTAACATAGACTATGATTGTGGTGATGAAAGGCCCAAGTCTAGATGGTCAAGTGACAATGACGAAGCTCAGGTGTGTGCAGACGTTGAGGTTTCATACAGAGTAACAGAGAGTAATTAATACCATACACAATAACATAAGATCAAATGAATGGATTTTATATACAAAACGGAATGTAACACCAAAGTCCTTTATCATTTCATCAGGGATAAAAAGCACAAATAGTAAAACATTGTTCTAATTAAATTGATAAAAGACATAATGAGAAAGTACAAAATTAGCCAAAGTAATAATTGAGAGAGGTGAAATGGTAAAATAGAGGTTAAGAAAACTGAGAAAAAACTGGAGATATAGCTCAATCTTAGAAACCTTGTGTGTATACAGCAGGTGTAATTGCACGGCTTAGGTTTTACTTCTGGCACTGCAAAAATTGTTGAAAAAAGGTTTTTGAAAAAAAGAAAAGAAAAATTCTCAAACATATACACATATAACACATATAAAATGATTAAGACAAGAGAAGAAAAAATCTCCATTTATTTCTCTGTCAAATAATTTCAATTTTTGTGGTATATAATAATCTAGTCAAAGGTTTAAATAGGCATGTATCTAACATACATTTAAAAAGAGAAAGGGAGACTGGTATGGTGAGGCACTCAGGAGCCTGAGACAGGAGGACAGCTGCAAGTACAAGGCCAGCTGGTATTTATGGTGACAAATGATAAAACAAACCACTCTCAAAGTCTAAGCAAAATGTATTTAAAAAATGACAAAAACTGATGAAAATGACAAGCTTTAATGGTTATCATATAAATGAAAAAGAAAAAAAATTGTAATTAGAATTAGGGTAAATCAGATATAAAGTAGTTTCTTATAAAGTAAGAACAGGGTGAGCCTGGGCTGTGCAGCAACACTTGCTTTCAAACTAAATCCAGAAACGTGAATTTTTTTTCCTCTTGTTTTCCAGTACTTAAGACTCTGTGACTCTCAAATATTGCCAGTAAATACCTGAACATTTAAATTAATATTCAGACTACTTGTTCACTTTGTAATTTTGATAGTGGTTTCTGTTCGCTGGAACTGAAACCCTTTTTATGTACTTGCATCCACTTACCTATAAAATGAAACCCAAAATTGGCCAAAGTAAAAAAAAAAAAAAAAAAAAAAAAAAAAAAAAAAAGTAAGAACAGGATTTGTACCAATTGTGAGCTTGGAAAATATAAGGAGCAGTTTGCCAAGTAGATGCTGGGGAGATGCACCGTTATGAGCAGCAATAACTAACTCTGATCTCAGTGAGACGACTTTGACATGGCTCTGCAGCTATGGTGGGCATCCTGCATTTAGGGCAGCACTCCTGGACAAGGGGAGGGTAGAAGGGGTGTGTGTGAGTGTGCACCAACCAGTCACGCACCTAGGCACTAGGCACTAGGCACAAGCTGACCTTTTCCTACTGTGGTATGCAAAGTTCTTTTTCTTTTGTTCTTTTTATCTTTCTTTAGTAACTGCTTGTTTAAATGTTTGTGCAGATAGATAATAGCAACTACTAATTTCCTAAAATTGCAAGAGACAATATTTCTGCACAGCAGCTATAAGGCACAATATTGCAGAACTAAAATATTACAAACAGTGCTAGCAGCTTTCTTCACACAGTACTTAGATAATTATTAAAAAAATCTGCATTATTGCATACTAGCATTTTTAACATTTTAATTTAGATATGCTACAAAATATGTTCAAATCACACAGATATAATTACTGTAGACCTGAGAAGCTATAAAGTGTTCCCAACCAAATCCTTTTGACCCTGTTGATGTCTGCTTCTTTTAAATCTAAGATAAATGTTGTTTGTAGTGTGCATTTGTTAAGGAATATGAAAGGGGGGTGGAGAATCCCCAAGCAGTTGTTATCCATTCCAATATTTACCCACCGAGAGTTAAGTGATGTTTACAAAACAGAACGGATGCAGATGCCGACAAAAAGGTAAACAATTGTTGCGTGGCTCCCTGCCAGACTCTGAACCAATACATTAAACTCCAAGTGAAGCACATTCCCCTATGGATTACTCTTATTGCCACTTCATTTCCTATGTGTTCTGTCTCTCTATTGCTGTGGCTGGCACTACGCTATTTCCAGTTCCTCGATGACCCCTGAGGCCTGGTGCCACTACACACAGCCATTAGAGAAGGGAATTGCATGTGTCTGACACGGCCTGAAACCAATTATTTGATATTTTCTTCAGAGTGATGCCCAACTCTGTTGGGAATGAGCAATCATGAAATAATTTACCTCATGATTTAATTTTTTCCTGCACAAATTAGTTGTAGACAGAGCTGAGACACAGCTGCCGGTGACATGGCTCTGTCTTATCAAGATGATACCCGGGATGAAACAGCGAGGTCAGAATTGAATAGGTTGGGGAATCCTGCTTTAAAGAGGCATTGACAAGTTTATCAGATATACTGATCACATGCACTCTCTGTTGATTGAAAATGACAGACCCTCACAGAACTCTCAGAGCAGGGGAGGAAAGTAGGAGGGCTGCAAGCCTGTGGGGTGGTTAATGCTTTTAAAAGCCTGTCTGTCTTCTGGTATGCTGTTGTGTACCAGGAACCTCAGGGTGTAACTTTTAAAAATATTAAAATCAAAAGCGCATTGGTTTGTATTTGAATAATCTTTGATTCCATATTCACTTGCACTGTTCTCAGATGTGATTGTATGGGGCTCCTGTACATGTGGACGTGTGAGTCTCCTGTGAGTCTCTGCATCTGTATGTTGCTTACATTTTTTCCTCTGGCTCCTTTTCTCCAGTTTGTGTGTTTGCATTATCCTATTCCAATCCGTTTGCTTTGTGTAGTTTTATTTTATTATTGTTCCTTAGATGCTTGCTGGGTTTGTAGTGAGATGAAAGCTGTGGACCCAGATGTGAGGAAAGGTAGCAGGGAATTAGAAGGGTTTGGGAGGAAAACTGTGATAAGACTTTGTTGATAAAAAAAAAAATCCATTAGTTTTTATTGAAAGAGAAAAAAATTGTGGTGGACATGCAATCTTTCCAGATGCGGATTTACTTTTTTTCTTTTAAAGAGCTAAAATATGGATTATCCACTTTTAGCTATTCTCTATTGATAAATATATTTTATCCATTTTTTCTTATTAAAATGATGCTGGAAAAACAATGCATAAAACACCTTATGATGGTTTGGATAAGAAATATAGCCCATGGGCTTACATATTTAAATACTTGCTGTCCGGCTGGTGGGGCGATGATGAAAACTTAAGCAGGCAGATGCTTGCTGGAGGAAATACACTCTTGCAGTGGACTTGCAGTGGAGCCCAGAACCTTGACCCACCCGCTCGCACTCTGCTTGAGCCCCTCCCTTTCCCACCATTATGGAATGTCCTCATTCAAAATAATAATAATAAATAAAAGACATAAATGTCATATTCTTCTGTAACCCAAGTCACTAAAAATATCTGTCCTCAAAACATAAAAGATGCAGGCTTTTCAGTTTGTTGCCTTTAAGTCCTTTTTAAAAAGGTAAAATATGAGAGACATCCATTTTCATCAAACATGGAAAGGTGGTATAAATGTGCATATATCTAAATAATAAGAAATTATAAAAACAACATAAACCTCTCCAAAGGGATCTACTAAATGCAAAGTTTCAATAAATCCATCTGTCATATCCTGTTCATAAATTCAAGCAAGAATTTCCTCATATTTATATCATATATGCTATTCCTACGCTTGGTTTTAGATTTACAGTTTAAGTGGCTACAGTAGCTGGGCCAGTTTATTCCAGTTCAGGTTCCAGGCACCACTCACACAAGTCCAGAGCTTTTTAGCACTTTTAGCACTGATGATGCCTATCACAAATGCCTGATCAAAGAATTCACTCCCGGAAGAGAAAAAGGACTTACTGCATCACAACCAGAACATTATCAAGGATAGTTGTAATTGGCGTCAGTGCAGATTGTGAGCCAAAAGAAAAAAGGCAGCATTAAACATCTTCACAGTGTCCTATGGCAGCAATCGTGTTTGGAAGGAATTTCTGTTGTATCTCAGGACTGATTACTTCTCAAACCTGGATGCCAATCCAATCAGTGATCACAGTGTATTATTCCTTTGGCTAATGTTAATACAGCCACTAAAATTTAAGTTTAAAGTTTTTCTACCTTGGGGACAAAATACTGGCATTTATTCTCAAGTCAGCCTCAGCATGACCATGTTCCAGAAATTAAAACAAAATGTCAAATTATTTCCTCCCATCTTGTATGTTCCCTGACATACCAGAATTCCAGTGACCTCAGCAGCCTCACCCTGGGCTTGGACTCCCTGCTGTCCTAAGCTCCTCCGTGCTGTAAGAAAGAGTGGAGTGAACCTCACTCTTCTACTTTTATTCCACGTTAAGAAGAAGCTGTCGATTAGCTTTGGACCCTTCATGGCCTCACGTGTGTGATTTAGAATTTAAAATTTGTGTGTAAACACCGGCAGTGTGATTCTGTTTTAAGACCCCACTAGATATTGTATCTGCTGGACACTTGTTCTCAGACTTGCCAGCCTCTGGAACTCTGACAAATACTTTTTGGTTATGGACCCCCATCCCCACCCCCATCCTGTGCCCCACATCTATAGTGTTTTGTTATTTGGTGTTTGTGATCTGGGTGGATTAAGACATTTGCTAAGGTGAAAATAATTTGTTGAGAATGGTAATGAACAACTATTTTCAGTCAGATTTGCTTTATATTAAAAGATTGACTTTACAGATGTGATGCTGATGGCCTATGGTTTTTATACTTAACCATAATTGTAATGAAATATTATAACATAATGTATACTTTAAAAATATGATTTTGTGAGGAAGACTGCTATGAAACAAGGACAATCACCAAAAATGGCAGGCCATTTATAGTGATTTCTTTCTAAAAAGAAATGTGGGTTTATGTGCATATTAAATTTCCTTCTTGAATATTTATTTTAAAGCTTTTCTAGGTACTAACCACTGATTATTAATTAGTATTCTGACCAGAATTCACTTCCTTAAAACCAGGAATGTTAGTTTAGTAGTAATAGTGATAATAAATGGCTCACTGGAAAAAAATGTTTTCACTGAGAGATTCATGGTCTGCGAATAATTTAACAAAAGACAGAGAACTGAGAACTAGATTAATCGTTACATTCACACACTGAGTGCAATAAAATGGACAGTTTTAAGAGAGCAGAACAGCACCGTGCCCTGGCTTGTGACAGCCTCCTGTGTGCTTGTCCACAATCTTCACCGAAAACAGAATGGGTCCAAAATAAATTTACTAACTTTTTAAGTATTTTTTTAAAGTTTTCTTTCCAATGATAATTTCCAATTATTCCCACTCTGCTCTTAAATGTGTTATTCAACATTTTAAACATATTATTTCTTCAAGTCAAAAATTAGGATTTTTCTTTAAACCTCAGTAGTAGGCCAGGAAAACTGGTGGTGGCCTTGCTCAGTGGTGGAGCACATGCTCAGCATTGTCTTGAGTTCAAACTCTAGCACAAAAATCAAGAGCAAAATCTTCAGTAATTAACCTTTGCAACTTTTTAGTTCAGTCCAGAACACTCTATACCCTACCATAGAGATATATGCACTCCAGAAAACTCTATGTCCTACCATAAAATGCACTCTGTGATTATTGGTGCTCTAGTCACTAAAATTTACCAACAGATGATGGAAAACTGGTCCATATGTAAATTGGAATATTATTCATCTCTGAAGAAAAATGAAATCACTAAATTTGCAGGAAATTCATGATCCTAGACTGTTAAGTGAACTGTCACAATCTCACAGAAAATTGCACAATCACCCTCATATGTAGACCTGCAATATACACTTGTATATATAAATAAATGTACGTGTGGGTGGAGTATGACATGTAGATAGAAGAAGAAATGTTGGTATCAGCCAGGTCCTGAGAGAGAGCACAGAGACACAAATTGTAAAGATCTGAAGCTATGTCTTTATCTAGTATTATGTCAGGATTCTTTTGTGCATGTTGTTTGTTTGGTGTGTGTGTGTGTGTGTGTGTGTGTGTGTGTGTGTGTGTGTGTTATGTATATAAGAATAAAATTGATATGGGAATTGTAAAATCCTAGGTGAAGATCATTTAGCTTTATAGACTAACAGTTTGAGTGTTTGAGTGGATATATTAGTCATGTAATTTTTTATTTGCAAGTATATTACAATAAAGAAGTTTTCATTTTTAGAAACTTTAAATTGCAATTAAGTACACAAATCTCAGAGTGGAAAGTGATTCTTCAGAAGAAACCAAGAGACAAAGATGTTTTCGATATTCTATTCATAGTAACTGAACATCATAATTTAAAAATGTAAGATGAAATGGTCTTTCCACCACTAGGATGAATAAACATATTCCAAAGAGTGAGAGAGAGCAGAGAGAGCTGAAAGACGCGTAGTGCTTGCTCATTCCTCCTTACAAGGAGTGTGCCTCCTACTAAGATTCACAGACATCGCTCACTGAATGTACTTTCCATCTCTTTCTTTTGTTCTTACACCACTGAAAGTCCTGAAAACACTGAGCAGCAAAAGCCAGGTCAGAAATTCAGAATACATGCATCAGAAAGCAAAGATTTCTAGGAACTAAGGTCTATAGTGCACATGTTGCCTCTGGTAGCCCAAATGGGCTCACATTTCTCATCATACTCACAAGATATTGAGGCTTTTTCTCTCATAACTTGTTGTGTACGTTCTCAGGTAAGAACTTCTTGTGTAATAAAACTTTGTTTCTTAAGAAGCTTTGAGATATCCCAGGAGCAGGTTTCACTACTGATTTTAGTAGTCTTGCAAAATTGAACATTTTCTAAACACAAAACATGGATGGAATTGCTGAACACTATAATTTCAAGTTGTAGAGCAGAAAAAAAAAATGTTCAAGCCTTCTATAAATATAATGCTAACCAATGGTAGCATTGATACGTTAATGACAAAATGAATCTCAAACCTGACAACAAATGATCTCAACTACTTCAGCATATTAGTTAATTTTAGCTAAATTTCTGGATTGAATATTGAATCTCAAGTATAATGGTATGGTCTATTTACATCTCTTGGAATAAAATGATTTTCTATACAGACACCTTAAAAAAATAAAAGTAACATTTTTCTTTTAGCACAAAACTTTGACTATTTTTTCTTTCTAAAATTTTCCAAATATAAAAGCTAATGATGTGTCCTGGCATATCATTACCATCATAGTTCCAAAATTCACAATGTTTAATACTGTATGTGGAGAAATGAATGTGCATAGATTAACAGAAAGTTTGACTACCCAAAGAACTGCAAAACAAGTAGTTAAAATAGGAAGTACTTTTCATATTTAAAAGTATTACAAATCAACTCATTTAATAAAGGACAAAAAGTAATAGCAGTTCAAGAAGTCATAGCATTTAAGAAGAGCAGCTTTGCCATACTGTGTTTGAATATTATAGCAAGGTAATTAGCATGTTAACATCTTGGGTTCTGTATCTAGGATAGATAATACTCAACATTTTAGGAACGACCTAAGAATCAACTTTTCTACCAATACAGAAAGTGGTCAGTGTTGCACTCGGTGGGATACAAACCACACAAAAGTGTTTACGGTATAAGTGACTGCATGTTGCAGACAGGCACTGAGGAGAATGAGGATGGTCAATGAGAAAACAGCAACAGAACATATTTATTTATATTTATGTTCTGTCACTCTCCTACTTCACTCAATTATACTCTATAAAATATATTCTAGATTATTTGTGCTTTATCAAAAATGAAGAACAGCTGAGGGTGACTTGCAAGATAAAAACCTTACTGTAAATCTCATGAAGATTTTGATTTATCCTATGTTTCTAAAGAGGATAAAATAAAGAAAAGTAAGAGTTAAGTCTAGTTTCACCCTTTGCATGTAGATTGGCTCCTCAGAGAATGTCCACAGAGGAGAAATAAGCAGTACAGAATGGAGTTGCCGGGTGAACGGGTTTCACAGTAAGAAGGGAAGACAGTCGTTCTTGTCCTGTTGATGGAGATAGTCTAGAAAACTGAAGACAGTACTGGGCATGCCGTACAGGGACAGTGTAGGGACAACCCCATCACTCTTACTTCCTTTACATGCCAAAAGACTGACTGAGATTACTTAGTAAGCTTTAGCACATATAACTGCTGTATTGAAGGAGTTTTTCAAACCCATAACCACAGCCTTAGCATAAGACACTCCAGTCTAATACACTACAAGAGAACAACTTCAACCATATAAGGCCACTTTTTGTTTGTTTGTTTGTTTTCACAAGACCTGGTCCTGAGAAATTACTTTTTACTCACAGAGAAACAAACAGAGTTAGAGTTACTTTTCATGTGAGAATATTGTCCTTGCCTGCTATTTGTAGCCTTGCAGAAAAAAACCTGGCTCTTCTGTGGACAAAATGAAGGCCATTAGTCATCCATACCTTGTCTGATTTAAATAACGCCAGGGAAAAGACATATGCACTTAGGCGCATATGCACTTTATATAAATTTAGGCATACCAAATACTTTCTAATCAACGATACGGAATAATAATTGTGTTCCTAATTCTTGTACATTACATGGTCCTAATTTTAATTTACCTGTTTAAAAACCCTCCACAAAACAAAACAAAACAAAAAAATCTTCAAGACTAAATGTGAAACAAATGTGGTTATGAGATAAAAGGGAAGTCAAGCATAAATTACTAGTAATACTTTAAGGTGTAAGGCACATGGAGAAACTGCACTTCTTACTTTTGCTTGCTGCCCATCCCTGTTCCTCCCCTCCCCTTCCTCCTACAACAACTACAAGGGTCAGAGAATGACTGTTTGCACATTGCTATTCCTAGGCTTTCTTATGGAAAGGCAACCCTCCAGAAAGAGATATTAAAGGGGTCTTTTACATCTTCTACTCTGACATGCAAGGACATATACTGGGCCAGTTAATGTATCTCCATCCATAGAGAGAACAGATTTGGTTATTCTTGGGGTCAAACTGTAGGCCTCACTCTCATTGTAGAATCAGAAAAGGTTTAGATTTCAAAGGATCCTTAGGTATTATCCAATGCAATCCCTTCAAAAACTCCAAGGTTAAATAACTTAGCAAAGCTAAAAAGCAACCTCTTACCCACCGCAGTTTTGAAACTTTACAAATACTCAGGAGCATGCGCAGACTTTATTTTTTTCCTTTATAACCTAACAAAGACGTTAGGGAGAACTCAAGTAAGACATGGAGGGAGCTATAAAATTTATTCTAGACTTTAAATCCCCTAATTACATATTTCCACATTAAAATACAGAGCATCAACTTCACTAAAATTTACTACTCAAAATATCTATCTTCCCCAAATATTTAGAAAGGTATCTTTTAAATGTAGAAGAAGTAATATAATTTTAAAATTAAAATTAATTTCCTTAATAATTCCAAACTTAGATATAGAAACATGATTCTCCTGAAACACGAATCAAATCCAAAACTATATAAATATGATCTGACCTTCCAAAGAACAAATCTAGTTATAATCAAAATGACAACTTAAAATCTAATGCTTTCTGGAAACTTTTTATTATGGTCTTCATGTTACATTGTTATGCTTGCAAACAGGAACATGCTGTCCTCTAAGAGACTCTGCCCATCAGCCGACTCAGACAGATACAGACACCCACAGCCAAACGGACGGAGCTTGGAACTCCTGTGGAAGAATAGGGGAAGGACTGCAGATCCGAAGCTATAGGAACTGCGCCAGAATACCAGCAGAGTCAGCTAATGTGGACACTTGGGGCTCTCTGAGACTGAACCATCAGCTAAAGAGCATACAGGGGGTAGACACAGACCTCCCCAAACATATGTAGCAAATGTGCAGCTTGGTCTTCATGTGGTCTGAACACGTGGAGAAGGGCCTATTCAAGTGCTGATGCCTGTCTGTAGGATATGTTCTTCTAGCTGGGCTGCCTCAGTGGGAGAGGAAGAGCCTACCCTCATGGATACTCAATGTACCAGGGTCGGGGAACACCCAAGGACCCCACCCATTCATAGGAGAAGGGGCAGAAGGATGGGGAAAGGATGTGGAGGCTGGTTAACCAGGAGGGAGGCAGTGAGTAGGTGGTAAAGTGGGTAAGTACAAAATAAATTACGTTAAAAAACAAAACATTATAGCATAAACATTTAAGTAATATTTCCCTCATAATACTTGAAGGAGAAGTAGAAGCATACAAAATAACAAGGCAGAGTTATTGAAGAGATCATGGTTCTAAAATCCCATGGAAACTGGGTGAAGACATCTAAAGGCAAGGCCCATGACTTGGTGATAGAGCAACTGGCCAGCATGCACAAGGCCTGGGTTAACTCCAATACTGCAAAAACAAACCAACCAACAAAACAAAACAAAAACCACCAAGACACAAAACAACAAGGCACACAAAACAGCTGATTGGATACAACGGCTCAAATCTTTACTATGGAGACTGAGACAGGTAAATTATAGACATATAAGTTCATGTCCAGCATGGACTATATGGTGCTACTATTTAATAATAATAACTATAATAAAAATAAAAAATTCTCTGTGAAGCACTACTTTTTTCTGGAAAAGATCACTAGCTTAAAGTGATTCTAAAACCTTTATATTAGCATCATTTCCTTCAAATAACAAAAAGTAACCAAAGATGCTCCAAGGAATCTGTACTAATGTAAAAGACAAAAAATTTACCCAACACCACCAAGATGATCAATTTAACTCTAGAAATAAGCTTATATAGCAACAAATATAAATGCTTGTCTTGTACCATATCACTAACACATGAACAGAGAGAAAACTGGAAGGAAAGAAGAAAGGAAAAAAGGAAGGGAGGGAGGAGGGAGGGAAGGAAGGGAGGGAAGAAAAGTAGAAGAAATTATTGAAAACCCAGGAAGCTCCATTCTGTGTAGCCATAGGAATATTACCTTACCAAGTCTCAGTTTCTCCTTATAAAATATGAAGAACTATTTATAAGATTAAATGAACTCACATGAATAAAGTATTACAAATGTTAACAAGAGATGAGTCAGTAAATTTCTGGGATGACTGTGGGAAGAATGTTCAATCACAACATAAAAGCAGAGGCAATGAGTAACTCAGTAGGGCCACATTGACCATGAGGAGCACACAGAACTTCAGAGACATGTTCTCCAATGGGTTTGGTCAGTGGAGTGATCAGAATAAGGGGTCTGCAGTCAGGCAGACACTCACTTGAATCCTGAATTCACTTTATGATCTCGAGGATATTGCTTAATGTCTTGATTCACTTTCTTGCCATTGTTTATTGGAAATACCACTGGCAGTATCTTGTCAGTGGTCAGAAGGATTAAGCAAGACAATTTAAATTCCTATTTGAACCAATAAACTTTAATGTAAGAAAAGGTCTTTCTATACTATGGGGTAAAACAGCAATGACTCAAAGATCATAAAGCTATATAATTATATTTAAGATAATAATTTGCTACTCAGCCAATCCAGATTTTATCCCAAAAGAAATATTAATTATTGTTGCTAGTCTCAAACTTATAATTTGTTAACCCACAAATTTTGGTCATTGGATCAAACCAGTTCTGTTCTGAGACAAGACAAACCTAATGAAGTACAAAGTGCTTCTCATATGGCAGCAATGACTCATTTGCTTTTCTTACCAACTCAGTGTCTGCCTCAGGATCTTAAATGTGGCTTCTGCTAAATGAATCATTTGACTTGCAGTCAATGATTTTCAGGTGGTCCACTTGACCAAGAGAGTTTGAAATGTCTATTACTGATAGAACATGTAATTCTATACTTTGAGACGCAGTCTGATAGTATTGTGGCTGAAAAAAATATCATATATTGAAAAAAAAAAAACCCCAAAACAACATGCCTATATATGAATCCTCAGTGTGAATATGAATCCTGACTGGGCACAAATAACCAAGGGTGAGTTAAGCTAAGTTGTTATTTTTGTATATAAAATTGGGATAAAGGGGAATAGGTTGCCCCTAGCATAGTCTAACATTAGAATAGGCTTACCAACTTTGTCTCTAAATAATTCTAACTTTCATTAATAATTTACATATATTTTTAGTTAGATACTCTTATCTTCATTACAAAATGTATTTAGCCAAGACAAAACTTTTATATACAAAACACTTTTGTAAGTAGGAAAGATTTTGAAAAAAATGCAATATTTTTTTAGAAAAAGCAAGCATAAAAATGAAATGCTGTGAGGGTATGAGTGTGTTTGCTCTGCACAGACTCACAGTGCACGCGAGTCAGAAATTACTGTCAACCCAGAAAATAACCAACTCATCTGTTCTAATGTATGGGTTGGCATCCAAAGAAAAGACTAAAATTTTGGTACAACATTAACTTATGTAAAAATTCATTTATCACTTTATTTTGGTCTTCTGGTGTTTTATAAGAAAAATAAGTAAAATATGTAGTGATATAGAAAATGTGAATGATAATAAATTCAACAGCACATAATAATTTATCAAGGAATAATTCTCAAATACTTAAATACTATCATTCAAGAAAAATAAGTATTTCTTAGTTTTTATTTTGATTTTTCTCCATTGCCAGGAAACTAAAACCATAACAAGAAAGTTTATTATAGTATTGTATTTTATTCTTTAATATTTTAAATAAAATTAAGAATTTAAAGTTTTTTATTATATGTTGTTATATAAAATAGAGATTCTAAAAATTATTCAAAAAGTGCTATACCTCCCAAGCAATGAAAAAAACACTGTGTGATTAATATTTGTAATTTCTATTTATTAGAATTTGGCTGACTAAATGTAACTTTAGGACTTGTAGCTTTAGTCAGTGAAAATGTAAATGAACTTTGAACAAAACTCTTCTTAAGTAATAAGGTTTTGGCTTTGGACAACATAATACAGTAAAATCCATGTTCTTTGGTGGCACATATATTTGCACATGTTTATATTTGTATGTACCCATATATGGGTTTCTTTTAGTTAATACTTTATCATTTGCTTCGTGCCTTCCAGAAAAATGAAATTCATTTGGCTCCCATTTTCAGACCCCTAGCAAGCTAACAGAGAGGAGAGCCTTTGAGACCTCGCTTCCAGACAAAGGACATGAACACACAGCTCTGTCTGCTCATTTGCTCTCTGCTCCGATTTGCAATGGGATGTAACCATTTTCTGACAACAGAAAACCCTGAAAGTTAAAGACCTGAAAGGCTGAAGTGGAATCAAACAAATGTAAATGTCACTAACCCAAAGCATGCACTGCTCCTCTGTGCTTGCTGCAACTCTTGCTTGTTTTAACTACAGGAACAGCATTTTCTTTGAACTGCAACTCACAAAAATTTTCAAGAATTCTGGTCATTTCTTCTGTAACTGTATCCAGGTAGGTTTCATTAATGAACTGCACCACTGATGATGGAGGTAAAATTTCACATAGCATGTTAAAATCCTCCTTGACCATTGCATAGAAGGCAAGCATTGTACTTTGGTAACCACAAGCAATTCTTTCTAAATCTGATTCTCTGTTGCAGGAAGGAAAGGTGTCTTGCAGAAATGTATCCAGCAGTCTCTTCTGGATGCTTTTGTACTTGACAAGCACTTCAGATTCTGAGTAGAGCAGGAGGAATTGCTTTATACATTCTTTTTTCAGTTCAGTTTTTTGCTGTGAATTGTACATCTCATTATACCTTTCTAACTTGCTCACTAAGAATCGTCGAAGATGTAGTCTTACATCATCCCAAACAGACTTTACATCCACGGAGGAGAAATCTTCCACAGAGTGTAAAGAAGTCCTGGAGAGGTGACAGAAGGATGTCCCACCCAGGGAGGACAGGAATGAGACACTGCTTTGACAGGAAAGGTCCCAGAGTAAATCCAGAATAACTTCTTCTTGGCTTTCTTCATTATTCAGTATATCTTGCTGATAAAAGTAGATTACAATATTAGAAGTGTGGTTCAATCTAAGAATAATAAAATAATTTCTACACACAATTTTATAGTTGATTGAATTTAGAATGAATAACCTATACTCAAGACCTTTTTGTCTTGCACTTGTGATGTAATCAGTGCTGAGAGTAAACAATGTATAACGTCTGTAGTCTGAAGTCAACTTAAAGTCCAGCTGACTAGTTATCCATCCACTTATGTTGCTGTAATGCACCTTGTAGCCCCACATATGCCCTCTAACCTGAGTATTAGCAAAGCTGAAGCCTAAACATTTCTAAATACAGACTTGCAGAATAACACTGATTACAAGGAATTCCTAAGACAAAATAATTTCAAGATCATGGCTTAGTTAATTCCTGGCAGATATTTTTTATACCTGAGTTAATATACTTACTATAACTCCCATCCAGTACGATCTTTAAGATTATTCTACAAATGAAATCATTAAATATGGTAGATGCCTAGGGGTTCCTAATAGCTGCCATCCTGAGAAATAAAATTTAATACACTAGGAGATTTCAACTTTCATTTAAATTCATTGCTTAGAAGCATGTTAAGAAAGATTTTACTTTAAAACTTAACCTAAGAATATTTCTTTTCACTCCAATGAAATTACTATCTCAAAATAGGATAAAGAAATTTCCAGAAAAGCTCTCCAAAAGGTGATAAGGAATTATTCCTTTAGTGTTCCTTGGTGGTGAAAAACAATGGTGGTACAATTAGGAATAATAAAGGAACAAAAAAAATCACTTTCTACTTGGACTCTGAATTGCACACACATTTTCCACACATGATGACTTTCCTAATTATATCCATTTTCAGCCAATACTGAAATTAGTTCATATTCTCTAAGTAGAAACAAGCTGATTAGAAAAGAAATGGAAGCAAGGCTCAAGTGGCATAAAAATTAGTTTGGCTTTGAAATTTCTTATTGGTGAAAACACCACAGGTGTTTTGTGTAATTCAGAACTGAACAGCTAGACAAATCCCTGGAATTGGCTGGCATTCACCCTAAGTACTGCAGAGCACATTTAACATGCAAGTATTATAGGAAATATGTGTTTCATTATATAAATAATTTTCCACACATTCTCTGGTTTATTCATAATGAAAACTGTTGCACTGATATCTAAAAACCGCCATACCCTGCTGTCTGGATAAACATGTCTGACACGGCACACAACAGAACTACTTTTCAAACACCATAAGAGCTTCTGAGGGCAGGGCCTGATGCACTTTGTTTTCTCCTCTTTCTGTCATCTCTTCTACTATCTAGTTCTTTACAAATTCTAGAAAGAAAATGTTCTCAGAGAGTCCAGGGCCCAGCAGCACTGAGGTAATCCGTCATGTTATCAGCATCTTGGCTTTATGTTTCTCTAAACCAGCTAAGACGTGCAAATATTTGATCAATCAGAGTAATAAACTATTGAGCTTTAAAACACATATTTTGGATGAATACTTAAATTTTGAAAATAACATCAGTACAAATATCACATTATGAACCAGTTTCTTATCTAATTAATGTTTTTTGTGAAAGGAAGACATATAAAGATGTTATCAAGACTTATACCAGTAGCATGCAAAAACCTGTCAAGGTATTAATTTCAATCTGTTTTGATAATGTGGTTATTTCTTCAAAAATAATTATGTAACAAGACAAATAATAATAACAATAACAATAATAATAATAAAGCAACACCAATGTCCCCTAGGTCTAGCAGAAGACAAATGAGTTTCAGCAAAGCTAAGGTAGCCTTTGCCTTGCAGAAAATGACTTCTGTGTGGCACATTAAAAGATAACTGAAAGATGCTGCTTTTAATAAAATAAGAACACGTTATTGCATCGACATCATGGCTCCTGACAGAAATTAAAGGAAAACTATATTCATATTTATCCCTCGAGGTTCCACCTCCAAGAGATAATGGGTAGGGAATTTTTAAAAGGTTAAGGCTTTAGGGCATACAGTATTTCTTTGCCTTCTTTGTATATTTTATAAGCATGAAAGAGACAACTGTAACAATAACAACTTACAAAAGCTATTTTCATCTGATTCCATCATCCTAAACCATCTACAACTGCAATATATTTTCCATTTCTGCCTTGGTCAGTGTTTTTGATGTTAAGACAAAAAGCAGTCCTTTTCTCCCCACTGATTTAAACTAAAACCATATCCACAGAAATTCTGCTTCTTAAAAATTGTGATGTTCCTATGGGAATCTGATTTTGTAACTGAGCCACTCCACAGATGAGAATATAATAATAATAACTATTGTTGTAGAGGGTTAACAAAAACTTCACAGGTAGGAGTCCAACAAGAAAGAACTCCATCAACAATGGTCATGTGTACATTTCTGCTTCAAGGGAAGCCAAACCAGACCAAGCAGGGTAGTACTATAAAGTGGGAAGGCAGAGAGTGGAGGAACAGCCAGCTGACAACCACCACTAAGGGACACTTGCTGGCTTTGATTCTGAACACAGAGAAATTTAGTGTTGGGGCAGAGCGTAACATCTATCGAGTGTGAACTTCTTTAGAGACAGCTGCAGATCACATCAGGGCGATCGGTGTTTGCCACACATCACAGTATAAGTCGCCTAGGAAGAAGAATATTTAACTTTCATTTCCATACCTTGGTGCTAAAAATATTTTTTAACACATGTCAAAGAATTTGGTGGGGGAGAAGAAAGACAATCATCAACACAAACATCAAAACATATTCAAAACCAAAGCCCCTGTATAGGACATGCTTATGTTACCAACACACTAAATATTCACCAATAGCAACTCATCCAGTTGTGTTCCCTGCTCCCCACTCTACCAGAAAACAAGTAATTGTTACCATTGTTTTGAGGAAGTTTATCAGATCTCCATGGGGAAGGGATGGTGACTTAGATAAACTATAATTATAGCTAGTTAGCCATTTGAAGCAGTCACTTGATGTTTGCAGCTGTACATCTGGACAGAGCTTCTTCACTTCAGAATGGATTTCTTCAATGCAGTGTTCTATACTACAAAAAAGAAAAATAATTATTTTGGTAGAATGTAAGCAATGGCATCTCACAATATTATAGGTTCTGAAATGTTTACATGTTATGTAATAATATATAATCTAAATCTATAACTTCTTATAATACTCATGCTATATTAAAGTAACAAGAAATGTGTTATTCATTTTAATTCAGTTTGAAACAGAGTTCAAAATTTTTATAGAAATACTGCAATTGAAGAAATATTAAATATCTAGACACTGTGAGATGCAATAGAAGTTCCTTTGCATTAATGAGGCACAGACATAGTTTATAATGGAACCATGGACAGTAGATACAAAACAGAGTATACACTTGATGACTGTGAAGATCACAACCATATATTCTGTGCCAAAGGCAAATGTTGACACGTGGGACACATCAATCAATGGAAAAGTGAAAACTCAAGAAGCAATCATAGAGAGCTTGTAATTTATAAGGTCATATATACAATATTAGTACAGCTAAATATTTCTATGACATCGACATTCTAAATAAGATACATTAAAATGCACATAAAAACTGGAAGAAAATAAAATGAATGGTAATGGTAATGATACATGTGTGGTGATGAGATGAAATTTAAATCTTTTTTTTTCTCTATTTTCTAAGTGTTTCTATAGCACAAAGATGAGTTTCCTTATTTCCAAAAAAGTTTTCAAAAATTAAAATAGTATATTATAATATGTATGTTTTAAAATCTCTCTTCATAGATGTACTGTTATATTGATTTCTATATATAATTCTGTACATTTATGCTTATAAATTTTCTAAGGAGCAAAAATGGTGAGTTTAGGCAGAGTGCCACCTGGTGCCACACAAATATGACATGACTACCTCACTATGGTGGCATGCCTAAAATGTGAATGATTATAGAAACAGATGCTTTCAACACTGAACTGGCCTAAATTTGACAGTTGTACCATTTTCTTTTAATACTATCAAGAATATAATAGTTAGCAAAAGACAAAGTTACTGTTTTGAAAACATAATTCTTATTAATTACAGTTTCCACATGGTAGAACCATGTAGAGTTTAGAAGCCAAGCTCAATACATGGTAAAAGGCAGAGCAAAGCTTTTCCGAAGACTTCTCTGGACATGAGTAAATTTAAATAAAGTCAATGTCACCTTGAAAAGATAAAATTCTGAATATCAAAGAGCCTTTTCATGAAAACTAAGAACTCAAAAGAAAAACAGTACTTCTGGTCACAGCCCCTGACTTTTCTGATGGGATGGTCTTACTCATAAAGACCAGTTCTAGGTCTGACAAAAGAATGGCATGCGTTTTCTTCCTTATTGGTGCTTGAGGCACACACTCCAACTCCAGACACCCTCATGAAAAGTTTGTATTCTAGCCTGCACACATGTGCATGCAGTCAGCCCCACAGCACAGCAGCAGACTGCAGACTGCAGAAGTTCTGCTTGTCAGCTTATCTCCAACATCTGAATCTGGGCAGAGGCCAGCAACTGTTTCTAAACAGGGCAAAGCCTCCAGAGTGCTGGATGTTTGAATAATTTGTCCAAACACTGATAAAGGGATTAAGCAGTTACATTTCAAAGAACCTCCCTTGGTGCACAAGCTAAAGCAGCACTTCCTTTCACTTGATTTTGTTTTCAGTCACCAATAAAATATCTTGTCAATCTCACATTCACAGATCACGCATCTAGTTTAAAAACTCAATTATTTGATTTCATGTCTAATTATTATATAAAAGGCTATTTTCAAGATTTAAGCTGCCAGTCTATTATGTAACCTAACAAACCATCTTTATGTCAAATTTAGACAAAAAAAATTAACTTTAAACACATTAAAGGTAGTAATTTAAAAGATTGTATTTCAAGTACCTTCCAGTATGTGGATATTCTCCAATAGATATTAGTCTAAGTTTTCTTAAATAACTTATGCTGTTATTTTGAATTAAATATTTTCTAACTGCAGAGTACTTCAAATTTCCTTTGGTCTGTTATAAGAACAGTACCAACATAATTCAATAGTCATACAATAAGCACACTGATTGTTAGGACCCAAACTTTAGTACAAAATTTAAAGAGTCTACAAAATATTAGACATGCCTCCATAAATAAACCAATATTTTTGTAATATTTATGTCACAAGAAAAATATAAATGCCGACTATAGGACAACTAAGTGAGGAATGGGTCATAAATTTAAAGTAGAATTCCACTTACCAATATTAAAATACGTAACAAACATGATCCTGATGCAGAGAAAGTATGAAAGGTCACAGCATGGCAATGTTTGTGTAATAATTTGAAAGTGTTCCATGCAACGCCATATTGTGCTGAGGGCTGCAGAGGTGGGGACTGGATATGTGAGAAAGTGCACTGGAATGGTCCCCACCAGTCTCGCTGGCAGGGAGAGGAAGGGAGGGGAGGCTGGAGAGCAGTACAGTCACTGGCTGCACTGATAATGTCTAACACTTCAAAATGTGTTTCTACAGTTCAGTTTTATCAATTTATTTATTATTATGGCGTGTGTATGTGTGTGTGTGTGTGTGTGTGTGTGTGTGTGTGTGTGCCAGTACATTTGTGTCACAGTGCACATGTAGAGATCAGAAGACAATTTTTAGGAATCTTCTTCCACTGTGGGTATTGTACATAGAACTTAGGTCATCAGACTTATGCCTGTTGAACCATTTTATCAAGAAGCCTTTTCAATACTTCTTAATAAATCTGAATGTTGTGCTTTAATTCCAATGATTTAATCATCCATGTTATTAATGTATACAAGTGGGTGTATTTCTGAAAGCTGTTCCTAAATAAATTTATGAACTATTTTAATGATGCAACACCAAAATGCTTTTCAAAAATGTTTTTATTATGTTCTATATGTAGGACTACATGACTATACACAATGTATACGTAGGAGTCCATGGAAGGTAGAAGACATCAGATCTCTTGGAACATGTTATGGTTTGTATATGCTTGGCCCAGGGCGTGGCACCATTAAGAGGCGTGGCTTTGTTGGAGTAGGTGTGTCACTGTAGGCATAGGCTTTAAGCCTTGTCTTAGCTGCCTGGGAGCCAGTCTTCTAGCATCCTTCAGATGAAGATGTAGAACTCTGAGCTCCTCCTGAACCATGCCTGCCTGGATGCTGCCATGCCCCCACCTTGATGATAATGGACTGAACCTCTGAACCTTATAAGACTGCCTTGGTCATGGTGTCTGTTCACCGCAGTAAAACCCAAATAAAGACAGAACTAGGGTTACAGTGTGGGTCATCTGATGTGTGCTAGGAATGAAATCCAGGTACTCTACAAGAACACTACATGCGATTAACTGCTGAGCAATCTCTCCTAACCCCTTGAGTATGATTTTTAAAGAACTTTTGAGGCATTGTCTCAATCAACATTCACTCCTAGATTTATTAACTATAAAAATGACTTAATTAATGGAGATATTGTATTTGGTAGATTCAAGCTGAATGTAGAATATATATGGCAGGAACTGTAATATATTTTAGAGATCCATACAGTGTGACACCATTCCTTATCTAAAGAAAATATGTCTAGCTAGGTAGACCAACCTGTAAGTAAATAACTATATTCCAATAAAATTTGGTAAATGGGTGTACATTGTGCTAAAAAAGTATGAAGAAAGGAGCCACTGAGCATGCCTATAAAAAGTATTGAATGGTATATACTGGTAGCAGATACTATATAAAAGATACTAAACTATGAGAAAGAAATTACAACATAAATTTTTAAACCTAAGCCTGAGCTCTTGTAATGGCTCCTATATCATTTAAAATCCAATCTTTTCAATTAACTCTAAAATTGTTTTTAAAAAAAAGGAAAGCAACACTTATGAAAAGAATCTTTCAGACATATGGCTAAAAACACATGAATACATATTTCATTAGTTTTTAGAATATTTTTTCTGTTTAACTAGCTATTTGAGATTTTTATACAATGTATTTTAATCATATATACCCCCACCCTTCCTACACACCCACTTTATGTCTTCTTAAAAAAAAGGGGGAAAAACACAAAAAGCACATTTTGTGTTGTTGGTATACTTCACTGGAATGTTGTCAACCTACCAGGATCCTGTGTATGTGTTTTGTTGTTGTTTTAAACATATAAAGCACATTTTGTGTTGTTGATATACTTCACTAAAATATTGTCAACCTACTAGGACCTTTAAAGAAAACTGTCTCTCATTCTCTTAGTAGCCACCAATTGCCAATAGCTCGCTAGCAAAAGATGAATGTTGTTCTTACCTCCTCCAAATGGTCCATGCTGGGATTGCATCTGGCTTATGCAGGTTGTCATAACCACTGTGAGATTATGTGTGCAACAGGCTTCCTTGTCCAGAAAACACTGTTTCCTGAGAAATAAACCTATCTGGGAGCCACAGCTTTCCTGGATAGCTTCCATAGTACTAGAAGGTGCTATGCAATCTTAGCAAGGACAAAAGCAATCACCAGTATTACCCAATTATAATCCAGGCAAGAGATAAGTGGTAAGAGGTAAGGTATAACAGTGGTATGAATGTCATGGGAGGAACCAACCACTTGCTGTTAGGGTTGAGGCCTACTCTCCTTAAGACAAAGCCCATACCTTCAGTATCCTTGGGGTCAAGATCCTGTGGTTATAGGCTCTAAAGGAGAACCTACTACTGAAGCTCTGTTAAGTAGCCATAGTACTAAACTAACCTTTAATGAGTCATTGTTATACTTCTAATTTACGGTACCTGTTACCGCACCAGAGAAACATATTTTTTGCAGGTGATGCCAATTAACACAGAATGTTAGGATATTTTTGAAACTTTTATTTCATAAATCCTGTAGAAGACATTTAGCAAGCTCAAACAAAACTTTATTTATTCATTTTTATTGTGTATTTTTAATACTTTTAAAATTTAAATTGTTTCATGCTTACCCTCTCTTTCTAACCAGCACTCCCTCCAAAACTCCCCATGCCCCATGCACTAGGCAACACTAGGATAACTGGCAAAATTAAAAAGTAGGAATTATAAATTTGGTCAGAGGAAGTTTAGCTGACTGCATTGTTTAGGCCCAGCATCTGTGTCAGGAGAGCAGTGCTAGAATTGGCCTGCTCAGGAATAAGGACAATATGGCTTTGTGAGGTCTGAAGAGTTTTAGTGATAATCAAAGCCAAGGCCTTTTCTGTTTTCTCTTCCTGTAGCCTGGTCCTGCGAGTACACTGGGAGGCATAACAGGGACTGTATTATATGGAGTATAAAGTCCAACCAGACTGCACACATAGTTAAAAAAATAAGCAAGTACTAATTTTATCTTCTTGACATTATTAATTACAATTACAGTTAATTATAGAGCTATAATACAATACAGCATGTCTTGAAATGATTTCAGATGATGCAACTTGTCACGGTGACAAAACATGCAAATTGCGTGTGTTTGCAAATCATCAGATTGATTTTTATGACAATCCCAAGGCTTGTAGACTATTTAAAGTCCTGTAAAGTAGCATGTAAGGAACTCGCATGAAAAATTTGCAAGTGAAAATATTAGCAATGTGGAATTTAAGTGAGTTTATGGGATCTCTACCCTCTCATGTGAAATTATGTGATGCATGTATACAATGCTCGCTCACAACCACGGCCCGTCACAGCTCTCATCTCTTGGACTAAGACATGGTGATTTCCCAGGTAACACTGCTGATTCCCAGAGATGAAAAGAGTAGAAATTTAATCACTGTCAGCAAAATTTGATCCATGAACTACAAACAAGTTGTCTATAATTTGAAAACAGAAGAATAAAATAAGGTTTTACAATATAACAGTATGCGTTTAAGTGGGGGCAGAAATCATTGCATGCCATACTATAAGCCCCAAAGGAATTCTGTACCCCCAACCTTATTAAACTAATAAGTTTCCGTCAGCTCGAAAATCATTTCAAAGGCTTTATGCAACTTATTTCACTGTGAGTACAAGTCATAGTACTCACCCACAATGGGTTATTTACACTTTTATTATCAGTTATAGTGTGTGTTTGAAGTAGGTAACCATTGCCCTGAGTTCTCTCCTCAAAACTACATGTCACACAGCTCAGCTTGAGTGGAAATGAGGAACTTCCCGTGAGAATGGCCGGAGAGAATACTTGGCCCTCTTGACAGGTCAAAGGTCAGTGACCTGGGCATACTGGTCCATTCTGGTGAATCACTGCTGTGGGAAGGTGAAAGACCCTGTGGCTCATAAAACTTGATGAAATGAGGAAGAGAGAAAAGGAACTCACACTTAAGTTGTCAGGGTCGCTGTAAGAAATACAGCTAGGATAATTCAAGTATATGAAAAAATACTGTATTTAAGAGAGAATTGCTAATGTCTTTTTTCTTCTAAAAGTAATGTGGGAAACCCACATCACACAGATGCTCATTACTCATTCAATGTGGACCATCAGGAGATGAATACAAGCACTAACACACGGAATGCCAAGGGTGGTAATTCACTGCTGAAGAGCACGAGTGGCATAATGGGCTCTCAACGTACGATTTCTAACACCTGTTCTGTTAGAAGGCAGTACAGGAGTGCATAAATGATTTATACTCCTGCGAATCATAGTTATTATTCAGTATTTTATTTTTGAAAATATATGTTTATTCTCTAGAGTATAATAAAAACATAATTGAATTTGATGAAAAATAGACTTGATTCTAAATGTAGAATGCAGTACATAGAGTTACCCCCTTCTTCTATCCCTGGAGAAGATCAATGGTCACTTGAGGCTATAGGTTCATTTGTAATATATGGGCAATAAAAGGCTTATAATATAAGAATTGTTTTCCATACTATACTTTCTTATAAAATCAACATCAAATTTCAACCTAAATAATAATTTATAAATGCAAAAATTTAACCATTATGATACTCTTAAATATGATTTTATTGACCAAGTGGGAGAAGGAAACTAAATAGAGAGAGAGATTTAGCAAGTAATAAAGTAATATATAACAAAAACATTATTCAGTGTCTTACTTTGTTTTGATGGGGCCAAAACAAAGGAAAAATATTTCTATTAAAAATATAACTAACTCTGCAATTTACATAAGTAATTTGTTAATCTATTTTATGTTCTTTTCATTTATTTAGGTTGAAAACGTTATCATATAAAATATAACACAAATGTTACATAAACAAATTTCATTAAATTCTTATAGTTACTTGATATTCAACATAATTAACAGTGTATGTTTACATATATAAAACATATTTTATATTTCACATATGTATATGTGGGAATGTGTGTGTGTGTATATATATTTCCCTGTTTTCCTTTTTCATAAAGCATTGGTCATGAAAGCCAATTATATGTATTTATTTTTAGCCTTGTTTTGTATCAGGGTCTCCCTGTTCACTGTTTAGCCCCTGGACTTCCTGCCTCTCCCTCAATTGTGCTGGGATAACAGGTATGTACATCCCTTGCTCCAAAATAATTGATATTTTTAGGCTTTGTTTTCAGCAATCGTGACCTCATACCATTGTTTTATTTTACACTTTAGAGTCATATTTAAATTTTTGCCCTTTTCATACAAGCCAAGAATGTTAACTTACAAATGAACTAATGAAAATCTGGAGCCGGGCCCGGTGCCTCAAACTTTTAATCTCAGACCTTGAGAGGCAGAGGCAAGCAGATCTCTGAGTTCAAAACCATCCTGGTCTGCAGAGTAAGTAGAACAGCCAGACCTCCAAAAGAAAACCCTGCCTCAGAACACTGTCACCACCTGCCACCCCAGAAAAAACTTAAATCGATGATACCGAAATTTCTAAAAAGAATTAATAACAGTGTAATAAGTGGAATCCATCTAGTAGTGCTTATATTTTATAACTTCTTAAAGGTACTCAGGGGCTTGAGATGGCTCAGAAAGTACCTGTGTTCAGACTACAGCAAACATGTCAAATTTGGGCATTGTAGAACACATCTGTAATCCTAGAGTTTGGGACTTGGGGAGAAGATAAATGGATAGATTCTGGGGGATTATGGCCAGCAAATATAGTAGAAATGAGAAGCTTTAGGTGCACAAGAGTAATTAACCAGATGAAGACAATTTGTTCAATTTTGAGAATACAGTCTTTTAAGAAGTTAATAGTAATAAAACATGACTATATAAGAGTTGGTCCAAAACCCACACTAGATAATTGTTGTGTGAAGAAAACATGGAAATAACTTAAACACTAGCAGGAGTGTTTGGAAAACACCTTAACTTAAACAGTAGCAATAATTACCTTGGAAACACCTTAACTTAAACAGTAGCAATAGTTACTTTGAAAACACTTTAACTTAAGTAGTAGCAATAGTTACCTTAGAAACACCTTAACTTAAACAGTAGTAACACTTGCCCTGGAAGCACCTTAACTTAAACAGTAGTAATAGTCACCTTGCAGCATTTTGTTCCATCTGTTCCCCAATGTCACTGAAAATCTGCTTAGACTCCAAATCTCCAGGAAATGAATTTAAAAGACATTGCAGGTCAAATGAATTATGGGAATATTCCTGTAATGTATCCATTCTGTGAAACAAGAAAAAAACAAGTGATGACAAAATGAAGAACAGGGTACTGGAACAGATACACCGCCCCCAAGTTGATACTATATGAAAACCAATGATTTTCATACATCAGACTCAGTGAAATAAAGGAGTTTGAGAACTGGTGTATTATAAAGCTCATTCAGTTTTAATACTTAAATGTCATAAATTTTCAAACTTGTGTGTGGTTTGAAAGCTGAAAACTGCATCAGGCCACAGACAGCTTAAATATCCTGTTGTTTATCTCAAGCTACAGAAGAAACCACAGCCATAGCAACCACTTGTAAGAATGGTTACATAGCTGCAACCAGGGATCTAACCACAGACCTGCAAGCTGCATACCACCCTTTAGAGGTTTCATCTACCTTGGGTTTACTTCTATGTGGGAAAACAAATGTAAATTTTCCTGGAGCACTCCTACCTAGCATTGATCCAGTTTACAAAGGAAAATTAGTTCTCTCCAACAGAGTCTCGTTAGGACTCATGCCCAGCAGTAGTCAATACAAAGCAAACCCAGCTGTATTTATTTATTTATTTATTTTTGGTAAGCTCACCTGCCTTTTGCATATATATTGTGGTTCTAGTTTTATGTTTATGTGACTTTTCTGTGTACAAATCCGGGTGTATCTGCATCTGTATGTGCTGCTTGTGCTTTTTCTTTCACTCTTTGGTTTGTGTCTTTGTTTTGTCCTATTTGGTCTTTTTTCCCCCATTTTATCTTGTTTTTATTTTTTAGATGCTTGCTTTTTTTTTTAAATTAGAGACAAAGAGAGTGGATTTGAATGAGTGAGGAGGTGGAGAGGATCTGGGATGAGTGGGGTAAGGAAAACTAATCCAGATATATTGTATGAAAAAAAAACCCATGTTCTGACTATCAACATTTTAACCATTCACTGATTCTACATGCAGTCATCAAATGTCTGATGGGTGACATGCAGTGGAATGTAGATGGGATATGTTATTGTCCTTGCACTTAAGGAATTTTCATTTTAGCAAGAAAAATAATTTTCATTTTAACACAAAGAAATATTTCTTAAAAGATTACATTATAAGAAGTGCTATAGTTCATGTAAATATTAGCATGGTGAGATTAAAGGCAGAGCTAGATAAATTGTGGGCTCTTTTAATTGAGAATATCACTGCATATTTCTAAAGGAGTGGCCCATGTCTAAAAGAAAAAAACAAAGGAACAAACTGAAGAAACTGTGGAAAAAGCAAGAGGAGAGAAGAAAAGACAAATTAGTTTCTTAAGTATTTTGCTCAAAAAGTATCCAATCACATCTGGTTAGATTTCTCTGATGAAAATGAGTCACATGACCCAACTTGGAGGCAATATGGCTAAGAACTGCAGTTACTTGGCTCACTTAGCTGTGGAGCTCCCACCAGGAGACTCTTTAACTATGGATGATGTGGTTTTGATCTTGAATGCCATTCCCAAGGCACACATGCTAAAGACTTGTTTGCAAGACTGCAGTAAGATTTGAAGGTGGTGGAATGTGGGTTGAGACACAGTGGGAGGAATTTAGGTCATTGTAGGTATGCCACAAAAAGGGAAAATAGAGTCACCACTAAACACCAACATTACTTTATCATTGCTTCCCACATGCCATACAGCGGATGGCTTTGCTTCACTGACATGGTACCCACTGCGATTCAGGCCCCAAATCAATAGAGCCAGCTAAAAGAGTAAAACCGTAGACCAAAGTAACTTTTCCTCCTAACTTGTCTAACCAAGAACTCTGTCACAGTCAGTCAAAGTTGACAAGCAGATGGAGATCATCAAGCTTTGTCACCTGGCCTTCTGTCAGGGTAGTTCCGTTGGTTCATTTCAATACTTTTATATTTGTTGTTTCCAAATCCCAGCATCTTAAACGTCAGGCCATACAACTGAAAGCACTGAATCTTGAAAAACTGGTAGCAGTAAAAGGATTTTGAACACGAAGTGAACAAGCAGGGACTTAAACTCAAATGGCTAAAGACCCAGGATCTTTCTGGCAGCGTTGGCTGTGCGGAGCCACTCTGGGCTGGAACTACAATTCTCTTTACTCCATGCTTTCCATCACAGCACCCAGGAAATGAGCACTCCCTGAAACTTCAGCTCAGATGAGAGACTACCGTATGTTGTGAACTGCAGTGACTCTGCTGTGTATACAAAGTTTTCTCCTCTTACAGAAACTAAACAACTTACTTACAAAAAAAAAAAAAAAATTAGTTCTTTCCTACTGCTCTTCCTTAGCATATACAAATCACCAAATCGTTGAACTGTACTGTGGTACGATTTTTTATTTTTACAAATTGATGTTTAAGACACAGAAAGTTGTCTCAGTAAGAAAATGCATGCAGAGCCTAGTCTGCTGAGCTGCGCTACATTCTCAGGATCCATGTGGTGAAAGGAGAGGAACAACTCCTACAAGCTGACTTTTGACCTTCACATTCCTGCTATCACACACACACACACACACACACACACACACACACACAACATACATACATACACACACACACTAAATAAGTATAAAAACAATAATAAAAACTATACACTTGCTGACTTGAATTTTATAAAAATTTGTCAAATGAAATTTGGCTTGGAATTAGGACAAAATTTAAAACAGTTTCAAAGGTACCAAAAACACAGTACTGCCATTTTGTACTCTATATTTATGTGAGATTATATGCTTATGTTAGCCAGTTAAGTCAAATCCTACACGTATACGTATAGGAATCTAAGTTAGTATTGAAGTGAGATTCAGAATCCTCAAGATATAAAGCTAGCTGAGATGCTCATCAGGAGATTATCCATAAGACATAAAGCACATTGGAGACTCATTTAGCTGTACAGAAGAAGATTATGGCATTTGAAAAAATATGGGTAGAACTTGCAATGACTAATTACCTCTGTTATGCAAAACAAATAAAATTTAACTTTAAAGTCCATGAACTGTATTTCTTTTCTATTTATTTACTTTAGCTCTACATCACAGCTCCTTCCTTCCCAATCCTCTCTCACATAGTTCCTCTCTCACCTCAACCCACCCCCAGCTTTAGGGATAGCCACTGCTAGAGGACCCACATGAAGACCCAGCTGTACATCTGCCATATAGGGTAGGGTAGGTCCATGTACACTCTTTAGTTGTTGGTTCATTCTCTGAGAATCTACAAGGGTCCAGGTTAGTTAAAGGTCCTGTGAAGCTGCCAGAGCCCTCAATCCTTCCCCCAACTCTTCCATACGAGTCCCTGAGCAATGTTTCTCTGTGGGTCTCTGCATCTGTTTCAGTCCGCTGCTGGATGGAGCCTCTCAGAGGACAGTTGTGCTAGGCTCCTGTCTGCAAGCATAATGGACTATTATTAATAGTGTCAAGAATTGGTGGTAGCTGATGGAATAGATCTCAAGTTGTGCTGGTTATTGGATGGCCATTCCCTTCGTCTCTGCTCCATCTCCTGTGCAAATTTTATGTTGAAAATTTTGTGGGTAGATTGTGGGTTTGTGGGTAGGAATCCCTGCTCTGGGAGTCCTGTCCTGTCTGGCTACAAGAGGTGGCCTCTTCAGGTTCCATATTCTTACTGCTATGAGTCTCAGCTAAGGTCACCCACATTGACTTCTGGGAGCCTGCTCCATCCCAGGTCTCTGGTATGCAAAGACTGCATTTTTAAGCAGGCAATCAAACAGAAGAGGAAATATTTGGGAGACAAAGGGTAGGAGAGCAGAAAGAATACAAGGCAAGAGAAAGATTGGGAGGTTCAATGGCATCAGTATATTGAAAGTTATGAGTACAATGGTGGATGTAAATAAAGGGGGAAAAAGTAGTGCCCCCAGAACTCTAAAACAAAACAAAATACAACCATTGCAGTCTTTCTACATAGCATTGGGTTAATTAGTAATAAACAAAGTTGTTACTTGACATAAACTTTAAAATGCTTATGACAGAAAGGTAAATTTAAAATTAAATAATATGAAATCATAAGCCCAATTAACAAAGATTAATGCTACAGTCAATAAAACATATATTGAGCATGCATGTTACTTAGATCTAATCTGTTTTATTTATTTCTTTGTTGTATTAAACTATTAACTTTAATCTACATTGAATTTATAGGACATAAAGAGTCTAAAACCTATTTTAGATTGAAAATATTTATGTACTTAATAGAGACTAATAGATCTAATTTTGAACATCACTTTTCTAACCTTATATACACATAAAGCCTCTGTCCCCACCCAGCTTTGTTCTCCTGCTATGCTCTAGGATTCACCGCAGTTAAAGGAATGTTTATTCTAGACCACAAAACCTGCCAAACATACAGCAAAACCCCAAAACAAGATTCTTCTAAAAACAACAACAAAAAAAGAGGACTTGGATTTCTGACATCAGTATAGACTAAGAATAGAAAGAGAGATTTTTTAGTTCTAATCAAGATTTTTCAGAAAAACAAATGAGCAGAGAGGTTAATGATTATGGAATTAATAATGTTATGAAGAGGTTACTTAAAATTTTATATGTAGTCTATTGAAATTAGGAGAGAAGATTTTCTATGTATTTAAGTATACCCATTTTAAATGTTTAGGCCCATCAGTTTAGAACACAGGCTCTTCTTCCATAGTATCCAGAACCCACATGATGGCTTGTACCCATTCATAAATCCTAAGAGACCTCACACCCTTTTCTGGCTTTTAAAGGCAACAAGTATGAAGGCAGTGCATAGGTATAAATTCAAGCCCAACAAATAAAATAATAAATAAATAATAATAAAATATATTTAAATGTTGGCAAATTTGTTTTTTAATACAATATAAACATGGTGATTATAATATCTTATGTGGCACATTTAATAATGGGGAGTCTAAAAAAGGATTGAATACACTTCTATAATTTTGATAGATTAATAGCAGATTGGTTTTGTTACCTTTTAGGCATAGGTGTTTACACTGTAGCACAGGTTCCTTGGAACATGCTATGTAGCTCAAGCTGGTCTTGCAATCCTCCTGAAAAACTCTAGTATTCTGAGAGGTGGCATGTACCATCATGTAAGGCCAGAATACTTTTAAAAATAATTCAATGTGCTACATTAGTCCTATGAAAACAGTGATTCTTCATAACAAATGAGACCAAATATTTTAAGGGAGGACTTAATTTTGAAAATTGGTCTTAGTTGTCTTGCATTTGAAAGTAGAAATATATCTGCCACGCGGACCGCCAGCTCCTAAGGGTGAAAAACTGGTGAGTGGGGGATCTGGGCAGCCAGGGAGCAGAGAGATCTCTGCCAAGTGTGCATGCAGGGCGCACCCTCCGACCTACCTGATCCAGGAACCACGAACGGAACTTTGGAACTACTGTTTCCACCCAGCTGCAACTTCAGGGCGCGAAACAGAGCCTGGCCCATCTGCCGCGCAGTCCACCAGCTCTTAGGGCTGAAAAACTGGGACCAGGAACAGAAATTTGGAACTTCTGTTTCCACCCAGCAGCGACTTCAGGAAGCGGAGCAGAGCCCGGCCCATCTACCACGCGGACCACCAGCTCCTAAGGGTGAAAAACTGGTGAGTGGGGGATCTGGGCGGCCGGGGAGCAGAGAGATCTCTGCGGAGTGCTCACACGGGGCACACCCTCCTACCTGCCTGATCTGGGGACCAGGAACAGAACTTTGGAACCTCAGTTCCCACCAGGCGACTCTGAGGCATAGAACAGGGCTGGGCCCATCTGCCACCTGGACCAGTGGAGATCCAGGAACACAGACCAGATACAAGGAAAACGCAAGAAATTATCACTGACAACAAAATGGCAAGAGGAAAGCGAAAGAGTATATCCCAAGGAAACCAAGAAAACTGGCAACAACAGAACCCAGCTCTCCCATAACAGCAAACATCGGAATGCCAAACACTCTAGAAAAAGAAGACGTAGACCTGAAATCATACTTCAAGATGCTGATAGAGATACTTAAACAAGAACAAGAAGAAAAGCAAAAAGATTCAGAAGCTTTTAAAGAGGAAACAAGGAAAACACTCAAAGAACTCAAAGAACTAGTGGAAAGCACAACCAAAGAGAGGGAGGAATGGAAGAGGGAATTTAAAACGGAAATTGACACAATAAAGAAAACACTAAAAGAGATAACCCTAGAGGTAGAACACCTAGAAAAGAAATCAGGAGTCACAGAAGCAAGCATTTCCAATAGATTACAAGAGATGGAAGAGAGAATCCCAGGGGCAGAAGACAACATTGTAAACATAGACAAAACAGCCAGAGAAGATTCAAAAAACAAAAGGCTCCTAACCCAAAATGTCCAGGAAATCCAGGACACAATGAGAAGACCTAACCCAAGGATAATAGAAATAGAAGAGGGAGAAGAGTATCAACTAAGAGGCACAGTAAATATCTTCAACAAAATCGTAGAAGAAAACTTCCCTACCCTCAAGAATGAGATGAACGGGAGCATAAAAGAAGCCTTCAGAACTCCAGATAGGTTGGACCAGAAAAGAAATACCTCCCGACACATAATAGTAAAAACACCAAGTGTCCAAAGCAAAGAAAGAATACTAAAAGCAGTAAGGGAAAAAGGTCAGGTAACATATAAAGGCAGGCCAATCAGAATCACACCCGATTTCTCAACAGAGACTATGAAAGCTAGAAGAGCCTGGACAGACATCATGCACTCCTTAAGAGAGCACAAGTGCCAGCCCAAGCTGCTATACCCAGCAAAACTATCAATCACCATAGATGGAGAGATGAAGATATTTCAAGACAAATCAAAATTTACACAATATCTGACCACAAGCCCAACACTACAACGAATTATAGGTGGAAAACCCAATACAATGAGGGAAAATACAGCCTAGTAAAAACAAGAAAACTCCTAAACAAGAAAACAAAAAGAAGAAAAAGACACAGACACAACTCAACCCACAAAAGCAATAATGGCAAGAAACAGAAACAACTGTTCCTTGATATCTATTAACATAAATGGACTCAACTCCCCAATAAAAAGACATAGGCTATCAGACTGGATACATAAACAAAATCCAGCCTCAGAGTAAAAGGGTGGGAAAAAAACTTCCAAGCAAACAGCCCCAAGAAGCAAGCTGGAGTGGCTATTCTAATATCGAATAAAGTAAATTTCCAACCAAAAGTTATCAAAAAAGATAAGGAAGGACACTTTTTATTCATTACAGGGGAAATCTGTCAGGAAGAACTCTCAATTCTTAACATATATGCTCCAAATAAAAAAGCACCCACATTCATAAAAGAAACCCTACTAAAGCTCAAAAAATACATTTCACCCCACACAATAATAGTGGGAGACTTTAATACCCCACTCTCACCAATGGACAGATCATGGAAACAGAAACTGAACAAGGACACTGCAAAACTAGCAGAGACTTTAAACCAACTAGAATTAATAGATATATACAGAACATATCATCCTAAAGTAAATGAATACACCTTCTTCTCAGCATCCCATGGCACCTTTTCGAAAATTGACCACATAATTGGACACAGAACAAGCCTCAATCGATATAAGAAGATTGAAATACTCCCATGCATCCTCTCAGATCACCATGGTCTACAGCTGGTCTTTAACAACAACAAAGACAACGAAAAGCCCACATACACATGGAAACTAAACAACGCTCTGTTAAACGATAGCAGAGTCAAAGAAGAAATAAAGAAAGAAATTAAGGATTTTCTACAATTCAACGAAAACGAAAACACAACATACCCAAACCTATGGAATGCAATGAAAGCAGTACTGAGAGGAAAACTCATAGCCCTAAGTGCTTCCAAAAAGAAACTGGAGAGAGCTTACATCAGCAACCTGACAGCACAGCTAAAAGCCCTAGAACAAAAGGAAGCAGATATACCCAAGAAGAGTAGACGGCAAGAAATAATCAAAATTAGGGCAGAAATAAACCAAATAGAAATAAAGAGAACCATTGAAAAAAATCAACAAAACCAAGAGTTGGTTCTTTGAGAAAATCAGCAAGATTGATAAACCCCTAGCCAGACCAACTAGAGGGCAAAGAGAGAGTATACAAATTAACAAAATCAGAAAGGAAAGTGGAGACATAACAACTGAAACTGAGGAAATTCAAGAAACCATCAGATCCTACTACAAAAACTTATACTCCACAAAATTGGAAAATCTGGAGGAAATGGACGAATTACTAGACAGATACAAGATCCCAAAGTTAAAGCAGGACCAAGTAAACCATCTAAATAACCCTATAACACCTGAAGAAATAGAAGAAGTCATCAAAAGCCTCCCAACCAAAAAAAGCCCAGGTCCAGACAGGTTCAGTGCAGAATTTTATCAGACATTTATTGGGGATATAACACCAATACTCGCCAAAATATTCCAAAAGATAGAATCAGATGGAATATTACCCAACTCATTTTTTGAGGCTACAATAACCCTCTTACATAAAGCACACAAAGACCCGACAAGGAAAGAGAACTTCAGACCAATCTCACTTATGAACATTGATGCAAAAATACTCAACAAAATCCTCGCAAACCGAATCCAAGAACACATCAAAACCATCATTCATCATGATCAAGTAGGCTTTATCCCTGGGATGCAGGGATGGTTTAATATAAGAAAATCCATCAATGTAATGCACCATATAAACAAACTCAAAGAACAAAATCACATGGTCATCTCACTAGATGCTGAGAAAGCATTTGACAAAATTCAACACCCCTTCATGTTAAAAGTCCTGGAAAGAACAGGAATCCAAGGTCCATACTTAAACATAATAAAAGCAATATACAGCAAACCAGCAGCCAACATCAAACTTAATGGTGGGAAACTTGAAGCAATCCCACTAAAATCAGGGACTCGACAAGGCTGCCCACTCTCCCTCTACCTATTCAACATAGTACTGGAAGTCCTGGCTGGAGCAATTAGACAGCAAAAGGAGATCAAGGGGATACAAATCGGAAAGGAAGAGATAAAAACATCACTCTTTGCTGATGACATGATAGTGTACTTAAGTGACCCCAAAAATTCCACCAGAGAACTCCTACAGCTGATAAAAAAGTTCAGCAAAGTGGCTGGATATAAAATCAACTCAAACAAATCAGTAGCCTTCCTATACTCAAAGGACAAACATGTGGAGAAAGAAATTAGGGAAAAGGTACCCTTCACAATTGTCACAAAAACTATGAAATACCTTGGTGTGACTCTAACTAAGCAAGTGAAGGACCTGTATGACAAGAACTTCAAACCTCTAAAGAAGGAAATTGAGGAGGATCTCAGAAAATGGAAAGGTCTCCCTCCCTTGCTCATGGATTGGAAAGATCAACATTTTAAAAATGGCTATCCTACCAAAAGCAATCTACAGATTCAACGCAATCCCCATCAAAATTCCAACACAGTTCTTCATGGAATTGGAAAGATCAATGTGCAATTTCATATGGAACAACAAAAGACCTAAAATAGCGAAATCCATCCTCAACAACAACAAAACATCTGTGGGAATCACTATCCCTGACCTCAAGCTATATTACAAGGCAATTGTGCTGAAAACTGCATGGTACTGGTACAGAAATAGGCATGTGGATCAATGGAATAGAATAGAAGATCTAGAAATGAGACCTCATGTATATGGTCACCTGATATTTGACAAAGGAGCAGTAAACATTCAATGGAAAAAGGACAGCCTATTCAACAAATGGTGCTGGTCCAACTGGCACTCAACATGCAAAAGAATGAAAATAGACCCTTTCTTATCTCCTTGTACAAAGCTCAAGTGTAAGTGGATCAAAGATCTCCACATTAAACCAGATACACTGAAACTATTAGATGAGAAAGTAGGCAAAACTTTAGAACATATAGGCACAGGAGAAAATTTTCTGAACAAAACACCAATGGCTCAAGCTCTAAGGTCAAAGATTAACAAATGGAACTTAATGAGATTGCAAAGTTTTTGTAAGGCCAAGGACATTGTCAAGAAAACAAAACGGCAGCCAACAGAATGGGAAAAGATCTTTCCCAACTCCACATCAGATAGAGGCCCAATATCTAAGGTATACAAAGAACTCAAAAAGCCAGATACCAGAGAATCAAATAACCCTATTAAAAAATGGGGTACAGAGCTAAAAAAAAGTTCTCAGTTGAGGAATATCAAATGGTTGAGAAATATCTGAGGAAGTGCTGGACATCCTTAGCCATCAGAGAAATGCAAATCAAAACAACCCTGAGATTCCACCTCACACCAGTCAGATTAGCCAAGATCCAAAACTCAGATGACAACAGATGCTGGCGAGGTTGCGGAGAAAGAGGAACACTTCTCCACTGTTGGTGGGGTTGCCAACTAATACAACCACTCTGGAAATCAGTCTGGTGATACCTCAGAAAATTGGACATAATACTAACCGAAGACCCAGCTATTCCACTTCTGGGCATATACCCCAGAGACACCTTAGTACACAACAAAGATATATGCACCACAATGTTCATAGCAGCTCTATTTATAATAGCCAGAAGCTGGAAAGAACCCAGATGTCCTTCAGAAGATGAATGGATACAAAAATTATGGTACATTTACACAATGGAATACTACTCAGTCACCAGAAATATGACTTGACCAAATTCTTAAGAAAATGGCTGCATCTAGAGAATATCATTCTGAGTGAGATAACCCAGTCACAAAAGAACAGACATAATATGCAGTCACTGATAGTGGGATGCTAACCCCAGAGGCTTGCACTCCCCCAGAAACCACTCACAGACTGTATGAAGTCCAAGAAATAAAGAAAACAAAACAAAACAAAACAAAAAAATCTTTACACAACAAGATAACTTTGACTATCTCCATGTTACATTTTGTTTTACATGCACTTTATGCTCAGTGCAACTATTAAGTTTTTAATGCATACTATCAAACCTTTAAAAACATCAAGTACTGACTAAAAAAATATATTCATATAGTTTTATGTAAAAATTATTTTAAAATCTGAAAAAAAAGTACTGGCAAAAATGTATTGTATAATTTTACGCAAAAAATGCTTAAAATCTGTACATTTATCTTTGTTTTGTAAAATAAAGTTGTTTAAAATATATATATATTTATAAATTAAAAAAAAAAGAAAGTAGAAATATTGAGTCATTTAGCCACAATTATTTGTTTAACATAAGAAGGATTCTACTTTATATAAAGAAAAAGTCATTCTAAATAAAAATATTTATTCCAAAATGAACACTATTCATTTATAAATAAATATTTATTTATTTATATAATAAATATATGTGAGTACGCTGAGCCTCTCTTCAGCCATGCAAGAAAAGGGCATCGGGTCGCACTACAGATGGTTATGAAACACCATGTGGGTGCTAGGAATTGAACTCAGGTCCTCTCGAAGAACATTCACTGCTCTTAACCACCAAGCCATCTCAACAGCCCCCATCTTCTTCGTTTTTAAAATTACTATTTTTAATGAATTTATTTATGATTCTTCATACAGCTTCATATTGTATGTTGAACATTCCCATATCGCTTTATGATTTAGGAGGAAAAACGGACGGGAGTGCATCTACAGACTATGATGGAGGTTATTATCTGTACGCATAATATATCATACATACCAAGCCATGTCCATGTTTCTTTGCCTATTCTTACTGGCTTGTCACTGAAAAAACAGTACTTTGATATAAGAAGGATAAAACATCTTATGCTGGTCAGAGATGAGTCCGAAATGGAAAGCATACCTTTCAAAGTGTACCAACTTTGTGAACTGCCATTCTATATACTACTTTCAAATTTCATCTAACATGGCCTTTCTTCTTTTAAGTTAAAATAGCAATGAATATTATTTCAAACAAAAATTAATAGTCACTTTATATTAATTGTTACTGTTTAAATTATTAGAGTTATGCTTGAAGACAAATGACTAAGCCAGTATGTGCAGAACAAGCTTTAGTTCTGGAAGAGTTCTAACAGCTCCCCAGGGACTATGAGCAGCCAGCGTGCTGTAATAAAACAGTAGGACATGCCATACACTTCCTAGAAGAGGCTCACACAGTGGTGAGTCCCATGTGTCCTTCACTGGGCTTTAATAACTACTGTTCTGGGCTACAGTATTTTTCTCTTAACTTATAGGATGACATGAATTACTATTTTACCTTTCTCTTCTGTTCTCTTCTAAACACCAGCACACAGTTCTCCTAGGACATATCAGTAGAGGGTACAGAAGGGAAGAGGACAGAAAAGCAGAGCACTGGACAGAGTCAGGCTCAAACTAGGAAGGAAAAGAAGCACAGCAGCCTTGTAACCATTCCTCTGTGAAAAAGCAGTGACAAAATTTACAGATCCGTTGTCAGAGTACCAAACAAATGTACCCACAGTCTATGACTGACATAAAATCCTACCATGTCTACCACGTCAGTGGCCATGTCTAAAACAGAATAAAGATTGTTAATGAACATGGCAGGGTAATGTACAGTGATTAATTGAAAATAACTGTTCCATAGATATGGAAGGAGTATCACATGATGCATTATTCTAATTTAGAATATCATTAAACCAACATCAGTAGATTTTATCCTGATACAGCCCATTTCCACGTGACATGTCATTCATCTCTGAAAAGCGAAGTGTTCATGGTCTTTCTTCTAAAATGACATACATAGGTTTTGGAGACTGTAAGGCTTCTAGGTAAGAAATTACTTTATTCTACTAGTAATTGGAGAAAGTAGACATTTTTGAATTTCCCAAATCAATTCTTTCAATAGACCTGAATGCTTGGTTGTTTAATAGCATTTCCCCTTGTGTCTTAGTCAAGGTTTCTATTCCTGCACAAACATCATGACCAAGAAGCAAGTTGGGGAGAAAAGGGTTTGTTCAGCTCACACTTCCACACTGCTGTTCATCACCAAAGGAAGTCAGGACTGGAACTCAGGCAGGAAGCAGGAGCTGATGCAGAGGCCATGGAGGGATGTTACTGGCTTGTTTCCTCAGGCTTACTCAGCTTGCTTTCTTGTAGACCACCACCCACAGTGGGCCCTGGCCCCTTGATCATTAGTTGAGAAAATGCCTTGCAGCTAGATCTCATGGGGGCATTTCCTCAACTGAAGCTTCTTTCTCTGAGATAGCTCCAACTTGTGTCAAGTTGACACAAAACCAGCCAGTACACCTTGAATTTTTTCTCTTTTCTTTCTTTTCTCTCTCTCTCTCTCTCTCTCTCTCTCTCTCTCTCTCTCTCTCTCTCTCTCTCTCTCTCTCTCTCTCTCTCTCTCTCTCTTTCTCCATGGCTAGTCTATCTCACGGCTCTCTAGTTGTAGACTCAGATTACATTAACAGTATCTGCCCCCTGTGGTCATAGTCATAATTCCCAGTAACCCAGTAAAATCAAAACTCTAGAGGCTTGTAATTTATCAATCAGATTTATATCGGTAAATTGTCACCCCACAAAATGTCCACACAATAAACTCAGAGCCAATTAATACAAACTCCTGCCCAGATAAGAAAAATTGTTCTGTAATAAGCCATCCCTTATAAGACATTCATAGCTACCTGTGGCTATTTCAGAGATCCTGTTGTTCTTCTCTTCCTCCATCTTGGTTTCTTCTCTTCTTCTCTCTCTCTCTCCTGTGCCTCTCAAAAACGCTGCACCCACCATTCTTTCTCACTGCCCAACCATAGGCCTTGCCTTATCTTGTACCTGCCCTCACTTGCATATAGATACCAACCCATATTTCACCCTTTCTAACTAAAAAAAGAACTTTTCTCCCAAATATAAGCCAAGCACAACTATTACCTTTCTGTAATTTACAGAGTAAAAAATACACCTAATACCCAGTCCACCATTTTTGTTAATTAAATAGAATATTCTGTTACCTATCCTACCTTAAGAAAGGCTTAAACTCTATATGTTATGTCCTGGCAAGCTTGTATACTATCTGAAAACTATCTAATTAAATATGTTTTCTCAATGACAAACAGAATGGGTAGTCTATAACACTATAACTAGTCTTTAACCCCATCAGAAATCTGAGAATGACCAATACTGTCTGAAAATATAGGAAGCTTAATATGGCTTCCAGAACTGAGACAAGTTATAGAGACAGCTGCCTAACAATATAATCCCATTAGCAACACAGAGGAGCATTAGTCTTCAGTCTTTTGGCCTAGGATCATCTGACAGACCTTTGTAACAGAGAATTTTGAATGACTGATTACTCTGACTTGTCAGAGATTATCAGTCACCTATTCTGCTAAATGTGTCCTTTTCTGAACAGTATGTTGTCTGTAGATGAAACAGGCAATTTCTGGCCAGTGATTACCTAGCCTAAGTTTAGCCTAGGCCTAGGCTGCCACCTCCTGTGCTTACATGACCCTTGTGCCTTAGCTAGAGGAGATGAAGCTTCAGGAATTTATTATTGTTCCCTGATAGCCATTTCAAGTAGTTCTTTTCCTCCTTTCCTAGCCATAGAAACCTGTAATAGGACTGTGGCTTAAAAAACAATAATGGGTGAGAAGGACTGTGAGGAGCAAGACAGACCTTCACCTAACTAGGCACAATATCTATACCATCCAAAACTTCAGTTCTCCAAATATTCTGTATAGTAACCCAAGTCAGATTTACTCTAACTTGGCAGACCTGTCTGAAGTCAATTGGCTTTTGGCAGGTTTATCTACAGAAACGGGTGACTCACAGCATCATGTCTGAAGAAGCCATAGTGTACCTTTGATCTAATCTCTGCATATCATTCTTTCTTTTACTGATTTAGTTGAATTGCTGGGTTGATAAAATAGAAAAATTAAACTTTGACCAGGTTATTATGCCTAAACCTGAAACAGGCTTTTATTTTGGTATTTTTTTTTTAATTTTAACTATCATAAATGTTCTTTATTATACTATAAAATATCAAATTTAAAATAAAAATCATAAAACAACAACAAAATGCTTTAAAGGTCAGAATCCCATAAAAAAAGCATAGTTCCTTTCCTTTCTTTAACAAGTGTGAGTTGATATTTCTGATGTTATAACTCCTTGGAACATTAAAAGAGGATTAAGGTGGTCATCAATGTGTTGAATCATTTGAAACACTTTATTGTTACAGTACAGTCTAGTGTGGAGCCGTGCACACATACTCTGTCACTTGGTCCACAAGCTACACTCTCCACAATATTCCCTTCCCTGGCAGTTCACTCCGGCTGCCCTACTTCCTCCATCCCAGGTGGAATTACCACCCAGGCATGTTCTTTTCTCCACTGCCCGTCACAAACATCACTTCAACGCCCGGTAACTGTTCAAACGAATTTATATAATAGATTCTCATTTTACAAACCCTCTACACAATAAGATCACACCCAATAGACAAAGATACAAACTGCCCTTTCATATGAGATAAAGACCTATGGAATCTCTTTAAATATTTATGTCTACCTATCTGATTACAGCCACCAGGATCTAAGTCTGCTCTCCCCGGCTCCATCTTGATTTTTCTCCATCCCTGTTCCTCTTCCGTTTTCCTACCTTTTCTCCACCTACCTCTCCAGTGACCAAATACATATTGACTTAACATAAATCTACATTGTATATATTGGAATCTTATATTAGAAAATAAATAACTCATTATTCTATTCAAATTATTTTGTCATTTAAAAAAATTACCTTTTGATAAAATAATTACATCATTTTTTCCTTATCCTTGCTCCAAAGCCTCCCGTACACCTCCTCATTGCTCTTTCAAATCCATTCCCACCTGTTTTCATTAGTTGTTGTTACATACATATAAATGTTGTCTTACATATATATGCATGTATATATATATACATACATACATATGCATATACACAGATATTACTAAATGTATAAATAGAACTTGCTCGATTCTTATCTACACATTAGATTTTCCTTCACAAACTGTTGTTATGTGCTCTGATAACAATTAAAGAAATGCTGATCATTATATATGATCTAAAATGTCAATATAAAACTGGTGAAGTATTCATGTTAATATACTACAACCATATAAGACATTTCAGTGTTAAAAAAGAAAAAAAGAAAGAAAAAGGACAAGAAGCCAGGAATGGCAGCACATGTATATGAAGGAGAAATGGACAGGGCCTATCAAAAAATACACTGCAGTTTTGTAAAAAGAATTAATTGTCATATGACATAGTCACCAAAATGGAAATTGCTGGATATTTTTCAATGTACTTCTTAGAAAATATTTTTATTTTAAAGCTCTTTATACTCTTCAATATGCAATTCCAGCTCTTTCTGGGTTTAAAAGAACAGTTAGCCAAAATAATATAAAAATGTATTTAAATTTTATCATTCTTAATCACTCATAATTTTAAAGTCATATATTTTATGATTAGGACCAATAGTGTTACGAAGTATAGAAATAATGAATTTGCTTCAAGTACAATAAAATTAATTTAGAAAAGTATATCTGAATTAATATAAAACTTAAGTCAGGGCACCTTTAAAAAGCAGTTGTATCATGAATGACTGGGAATAATCAAAATCAGCTTCTGAGACATTCATTATGTCTTAAAGGAATTTTGTTTCAATAATTAAATAACAGGGATTTGAACTTAGTACATACTTTGTATCAAAATGAGTACTTCTAAAGGATGTAGGACCTTATATAGGTTCTAAGGGTTTAAGCTTTCACTTCAATTATTAATAACATTAATTAGCTAGCCATTCAGAATTTTTCTTCTTAAATTATTTATAATATTAATTATCTAGCTATTCAGAATGGTAATATTAAAACACTAGTGCTTTAATAATTTTATAATAAGTAATAATTAGCTTAGAATTAGTTTGATGAAAAAGATCTACTGATGTGAGTATACATTCCTGGTTTCTAGAGCTTTGATTCATGAATTATCACCAGGAGATTTCATTGAATCTCCTTTGAATTGATTATAAAGATGTTCAAGATCCTTTGCCTTTTAGAAACAAACAAAGAAACAAACATACTCCTCTTTGGGACTCCTTTCTTTTCACATTCATTTTTTTTTTTTAACCAGAAATCAGCATTTCCAAACCCTTTATTTTTTCCATTCTAAACCCAGAGCAATCTGTTTTCTGCTTCTACTTTTACAACAAAAATGACAACATATGCTTCAGTTCTTACCATACTTAATCTATTTGGCACTAATGGCTACTCCTTTAATGGAAGAGTCTTTTCTCTTCAGAGTGCTAAACACTGTGCCCTCCTACATCTCTTCTCCTCTATTACGGCATTGTTTCACAAGTTCCTGAAAGGAGCATCACTTTGAATAGCTGGCTACCAATAGCTTCCTACTCGTAACCAAATGCTTCAGTGTCAGGCCATCATACCTTTGGTAAAGAAATTTCAAAGCTTGGAATAAAGGCAAATATGAGAAATTGTCAGGAACTATTCAGGGACAAGCTAAAAATTAGCAGGTGATCTTCCTGAGATGGGTCTGTCTTGTAAGAAAGTCTACCATGGATTTGCTCTGGGAGGCAAGGCCAGGAGAAATCCACTTAAAGAAAAATTCCTGCTATTAATATGCTTTTCCTGATATTATTAAATATATATAACAATCAGTAGGTATTAGTCCACCCTTTTTTTCCTCTTTTTTATTGGATATTCTCTGCATTTTCATTTCCCTTCCCCAGTCCCATCCCCTTCCCCCTTCCATTGCCTCCAAGAAGGTGCTCCCTCTCCCAACCACTCTCCCCCCTCAAACCACTCTCTCCCACCTCAGCACATTGTCATTCCTTTACACTTGGAAAATGATCCTTAACTGGACCAAAGGCCTCTCCTTCCATTGATGCCAGAGAATGCTACCCTCTGCTGCATATGCACCTGGAGCCATGGGTCTCTCCATAAGAACTCATTGGGTAGTGTTTTAGTCCCTGGGAGCTGTGGTGGGTTTGATTAGTTGATAATTTTGTTCTTCCCATGGGTTGTAGACCCTTTCATCTTCTTCAGTCCTTTCTCTACCTCCTTCATTGGGGTCCTCGTGATCAGTCTTGTAGCCCACCCTTTTAAGCACATCTCTGCAGAACAATGAAGGTGTATTTACTGTCTTGAACTGATGCTATATAGACAAATAGAAGATTTCTTAATACTTAATGATGATGCTATAATAATTCCTAAAATTATATGTATGATTATTACACTCTCTTATAGTGGGACTGCTATTAGATTCTCTCTGACACTCAAAGCTGCATGTAGAACTCTATCAGTCTTTAGTATCACAAGTTAATTGCTTCTGGGATAGCAAGCAGGCAACTACTAGTCAGAGCACATTCCTAGAGCTTGTAAAACAATTAACAAAGGTCATAAAAAAGGAACTAACTGTTTACTATAGGTGCTAGGAAAGAAGATAAAATATTGACTCGGTTTATCTATACAAAACTTCACTAATACCTTGGTCACAGGAATTATGTTTTTAAATTCTTCATGAACCTGCAGAGCTGGTGACAGGTGATGAATATTTAGCCAGATAATTACTCATAATGGATAAACATTCTCTGTTGTAAACTTCTTATTCCATTTATGATTTGATTTTATGTGTAAACTTGTGATGGACTTTATTATGTGATCATGTGTTCTGAAAGATGTGTAAGTGCTGAGGACAAAGAGAGGAGAACATCCTCTTCATACACCTTTTCTTGGCACTCCTTAGCCCATTTTTCTTATAAGACCCTTTCCCTTTTTCTTAGAGAGCTTTCATAGGAATCTATTTAGAACTTAGAAATAAATGCTAAAATCACTTTTCTTTGTTTTTTCTTTCTTTTTTAAGTTTTATCTGCATTTATTTTATGCTGAATTATTCATGTGCCATGAGTTTTGTCTCTTCAGTTTCTTCTGGGACAACTTTTTCTTTGGCACAGCCTCCTCTTCTGGTTTTGGCACAATCTCTTTCTTCTTAGTGAGGAACATCTCAGTGTGGCAGGGAGAGGTGATGTATGAGTTAATGCAGCCATTAGTTTTGTAGATTCATCAGTGCATCTTAGAAGCCTTGTTTACCTGGATGTGTAATGACTATAGAATCTACACCTAAACCCTTAACTTCAGCATTACAATCTGCATTGTTAAGCATGTGCAGCAAAAATCCAGCATTCTTTCTTGACCACCATCTCTGTGTCCAGCCTCTCTGTTTGACCTGGGCACACCTACTGACTTTACCATTATATCTCTGGAATGGCATATAGACATTCCTCAGAATCTTGGTGGCTTTGCACATATGCATACTCTTGATGCCCTGGGAAGTTTTCTGAGTGTTCTTAAAGTGAACATGAAGATTTGAACCTCTTGATTTGCATGATATTTTTGTGCAGTTTTCTGGGTCAAGAAAGTAGTGAACCATTTTCATAGGTCACCTCAATCACTTTTCAAAGTGGACCTTTTTTTCCCCTGCAAATTCAACTAGCAGTCTGAAAGGGCTGAAAGTTGGGAGCTGAGCAGTTCCTGCAGAGATAGAACAAAGGCTTCATTACTTAATCCCTTAATTTCCTTCCAGTGATAAAAATACCAGCTGCTGGGCTGGAGAGATGGATCAGTGGATAAGAGCACTGAGTGCTCTTCCAGAGGTCCTGAGCTCAATCCACAGCAACCACTTGGTGGCTCACAACCATCTGTAATGAAATCTGATGCCCTTTTCTGGTGTGTCTGAAAACAGCTATATTGTACTTTTATACATAAAATAAATAAAGAAATACCAGCAGCTATTTCATGCTGAAAACTAGGGAAGGACTTCACATCTGGCATCACTGATTCATACTTCTAGATAGAACACACAATTATTTGGGTTTTGTTCTCCTTTTTCTTTCAGGCACAGAGCTCAAATACTGAGGGTCTCCCAAGAGTCTTTTGCTATTTGTGCCTGAATTTCTTCCAACAAGGTGATTGATTCTTGATAGCAGTTTTCTGAATGGGAACTTTCCAGCAGAGAAACAAGTGGGTTGCTACATTCAGTTCCCATTTTCTCATATTCTCTTCAATCTCCAATGTAGATAAATCCATTATATACTGAGTTCAGTCACCCATAGCCAAGGATTTAATCAACCATGCCTATATAGTGGCATAGATGTTCAGGGAGCTGTCAAGGTGAATAAGACTTCCATGTCTTGAGAAGGTAGCACACCTAGAAAGCACATAGAAACTGTAACACAATTCCCATCTTTATTTATCATGGCTATACCCTTTTCAGCTGCCCATTCCAGCATTGTATCCTTTTGAATAATTAGTTACTTTTCTCAGTGATACAAAAAATTATCTTATAAACACACCTTAGGGGAAGGAAATCTTTACTTTTGATCGAGGAAATATGGCTCATCATGGTGAGGAAGGACTAGAGGCTGGAACATGAAGCAGCGGGACACTGCATTCATCCCTGGAAAGCAGAGAGAGATGAATGCTGGTTCTCAGCTATGTCTACTGTTATTCAGTCTCCAGTTCCCATTCATAGAGAGTATCTGAACATTTGAGTTGGTTCTTCCATATTCAATTAAATCTCTCCAGAAATGATATCACAGACACACCCTGATGTGTGTCTCTTTGTTCATTCATGAGACATTTTCTCATTCCGTTTGAGAAAGCATTATAAAATCTTCTGCATCAGTTTGGCTGTTGTCTTGGAGTTTCCATTGCCATGAAGAGACACCACGACCAAGGCAACTCTTATAAAGAAACAGTTAATTAGGGCTGGCTTACAGTTTCAGAGGTTCAGTCTGTTATTATCATGGTAAGAAGCATGGCAGCATCTAGGCAGACTTGGTAATGGAGAAGGAGCTAAGAGGTCTACATTTTGATCCAAAGGCAGCCAGGAGGAGGATCTCAACAACACTGGGCAGAGCTTGAGCATAGGAGCCTCAAAGCTCACCCCTACAGTGACACGCTTCCTCTAACAGGGCCACTTGGTCTCCAGTAATGCCATACTTTGTGGAAAATATGGTTCTTCCTCCTAGTCCCACATTTCCAGAAATAAAAGTCAGATTCAAAATATATTTACAAGTCCCTTGGCCATATAGCTAGGTTCTCCTTTGACTACACATAACTTGAATAACCCCTTTATTCTAGCATAGATTCTGCCACATAGCTGGTTCCTTGTGCCCTGGTAGGATGGGTGCTGCTCATCACATCTGCCTGGTGAATCTCCTGCTCTCCTTCTTTCCCCAAATTCTTTCTCCTCCTGATGTCCCCCCAACTTTCTATTTCCTACCTAAGCCATAGGCCATAGGTGTTTTTTTTTTTTTAATTGACAGATGATACATCTATACAATATACAAGATGTTCTCTCTACAACACATCCTAATAATGCCACTTCCAATGGACCTAAGCATATTGAAACCACCACAGCTGTGCAGAGGTACAGGCAATTTGAAAAGACAACCTGAAGATAACAACTGAAATTAGGGAAGTATTTTTTAAGTTAAAATATAATTGCATCACATCCCTCCTTTGCTTTTCATTATCCACCCCGCCATGAGACTTCTCTCAAATTACTGAGCATTTTTTGTTGCTGCTACACACACACACACACTACACACACACACACACACACACACACACATATTTATTTATATATGCAGAAATATATAAGTACAACATATTTACTCCATTTAGTATTACTTAGATGAATATGATTTCAGGGCTGACCAATTAGTATCCGCTAATCCAATTAGAGGGCTCATCCCGGGAGAAGACTATTTTTCCTTTATTCACTGTAGTACTTTGTTTAGAGGTAAGTCTTTCTGAGATTTCCACCATTCATGTTAGCATGTGTTGTGCTTGTTAGGGTCTTGTTTAGGCAGCCACACTGTTAAATTAAAATGGGTATGTGTATACATACACATACATAGTTAAATAGTTATGTCACTTGTGCTAATCATGATTCCCCATAAGAGCTATAAAAAAATAAAACAAAACAACAACAACAACAAAAATCCCTCCAGAACAAGGTCTGAGGAACTCCCTTTCAAGTTATTGGGCAGGGAAGTCCAAGAAACTCCTGGACTAATAGGCTAATTGCCATTGCCCTTATCTAGCTCTCAGATATTGGAGGAAAGTCATGGTTGCTGGAGATACCACACACTTTGAAGACAGAACTAGAGGATCTGTGTTGGATCTGGCCTGGAAGCATTTTCCCCATCACTAGTTTTCATAGGATCAGAAGGTGCAACACAAGCTTCCAAAGGAAGAAAAAAGCCAGTAGTCCTACCACCTTTACACATACAAACTTAAAAGAAGAAAAGACCCACATGGTAGGATATCCCTACAGGTACAACAGTGGTACTCATAACTTAGTGAAAACCAACAGCTATCTAATTGTCTCAGTAAACAGACTGGAGATCATGTCTGGTACTGGAAATCTACCCAGTTACTTGGCATTAATGAGGTTATCAATTTTAAAGGAGAACCCATTTCAACCAATTTACTAAATCAGCATTATTCCTAGTTGCATTTTATATATTTACCCACAGATAAGTATATTACCTGTCATCAAAGAAACTTCTCTGCAACAGATGTAGATCATTATAGAAAACCATTATTGGTTAAAACACAAACTGGTCATACTCAGCACCAGCTGAGTTGTTATATATCCATAACAATACAAATCCTGCACCTGAAGTTCAAGGAACATCTCTGAAGGGCAAGATTATAAGAGGCTGAGGACCAGGAAATCAGCTTGAGACTGTGTCTCCTAGAAGTAACAAGAAGGAAAGTCTTAAAGACACATGCTGAACTTCAGGCAGTTGATGTTAGAATGAAAGTGAAGTGAAATGCAGGACACCTGATTTGAGTCTACTTTGCATATGGGCACTTGGATTCTTATTTTACAATTTATCTGGTGGTTTCACTATCCTGGGGGTTTCAAACAATATGCAACATGACCAGTTTCTTTGCTTTGCTGGATATTTATTGATATTTTTTCAACTGTAACTCAATTTGATACCTTAAAACAGTCTCCTTGCTTGGACCACTTATAATAAGGATACTTTGAGTAGAGAATTATATCTATAAAAGGTATTTATCCTACCATGTAGATATCATTTAAAGAAAACATATAATTATAGTAACAAATTTGTGTATTGAGTTTTAACAGGAAAGGGCTACCTACAATTGTGAATAAAGTATTCGGATAGCTCTAGAAAAATTTTTAAACATTATTTTCTTAAATATACCTATAATAAAAAGTCAAATTTTAAGACTTAAGCTCTCAAATAAAATTAAGTGTAATACCTCTTTAGAAATTAGAAAGAAATAACTTTAAGGACTTGTCTGATTTGAAAATTCTATGGTTTTAATTATGTAATCTGCTTCTTCAATATTAATATTCTGTTACACAGTCTTGCTACTATACTATTAAATGTATAGTTCAGTGGCAGGATGACTCGCTGATGGTTAAAACAAATTCATAAGAAGCAACTTGAAAGTCTATTTAAAAAGCAATCAGAGAAATAAGTGTTGGATGTCTTCATGTTAAATCCAAAATCCTTCAGTAAACTTGCTTTTTACTTTATTGGCTGTGCAACATATCCCAGTAGTGACTCCGTCCTATCAACAGAGTCATCACGATGCAAGCTGCACATAATAGGAGTGTCAGTGTCAATTTCGCCCTCTCAGACTTGCTTCCCTTCACTTCATCTGATTTTAATAATCCCTGTCAAACCACAAACCGTCCAAATTATGTTCCTGACACAGAAGCTTTCAAAGAGCAGACAGAATCTCAACTTTCATTTAGCAACTACAAAAGAAAGCTGTCCAGCTGGACAAATATTATTTCCACACTTGACAATCTCTACAGTTGAACATGCATTTTAATTTGAACTAAACCTGCCAGGAGTTTGATATGAGCTTCTTGTTTTGTGTAGATTGACTCACAGGATTACCAGACCAATGACTGTAACTGGGATGAAAGCTCTACACCCAGTATTTATCTGCTGGGAGAGAAATCACACACCAAAGCTTAAAGAACATAAAATATACGAGTTGTGTGTAGAGATTCCTATATTAGGGCCTTTAATTATTAAATGAAGAGTAAATGTACCTAACATATTCTTGACAGGTTTTTGAAATGTAACCATAACAACTAAACTTGGAAGAAGTAAAGAACTTTGACTAATCATTTTGGAGGACTAGGCTAGATCTCAGTGGTAGAGTGTTTGCCTAAGATACATTATGCCTTGAGTTCAGTCCCCAGCAGGGCAAAACAAATGGACCACCACAAATAACAATAATAATAATTGCTTCAGGAGAGACTGCACCTAAAAGTCAACTTACAAGAAAACTTTTACTTGATAACTACAGAAAACCATCCTTGATAACCTAGCAAAATGCCATTCTTTAATAATCAACATGCCTTATATACTCAGTAAAAAATACATTTAAAAAAAATCATAGTAAACATTATCACATAGAAGCTAGGGAAATGGCTCAGTGGGTAAAGCACTTCCCAGAACCTATTCAGCATCAATGTGAAAAATGAAGGGCTGAGGGGCTTCTGAGGGATGAGGTGGTACATGCCTGTCACCTCCAAGCTGCAAAATGAAGACAGGATCATCCATAGTGAGTGCTTTTAATTGTAGAACTACTGTCTTGATATTTAATATTTTGTTCTACAGCCTTGAAATTTATGTTTTAATTCTACAGTTCAGTAAAAAAAATAATTAATTCACTGATGGTTAAACTAAATTCATACAAAGCATGTCATGGTAAGTATTTTATCTGGGGGGTCAAAGCAGCCTTAGATAATTTATTTCCCAGATAAAAAGACACACAATCTTTATACTTATGATAAGCATTTAAAGCACTAGAGTTGAGCAAATATCTACACTCTAAGCTATCTTAAGTATCTAAGTATCTAAGTTGCTATCAATAATCCTGTTGCAATTTGTCAAGTTCCTCTTGGACCACTCCTGCCCCAATTGGCTAGCCCACATAACCATGTTTTCATGATGCACGTACCCCATAGTATTCCCACCATCTTTTTTTCCTCCCATGGTCTCCTGACTCAGACCCCAAGCCCAGGAACTGAAACCCCACCTATCTCACTTCTGCCCAGCTATAGGCTGTAGGTATCTTTAGTGACCAAGCAGGGATAACATAGGGGGTGGGGTAGGCAGGGTTACATAACAGTACTTGGTGTAAGTAAGGATCTCCTCCTGACGGAGGCAACCAGGCCAGTATTTAGCATTACAATACACAGCAAAGGACCAATCCTCAACCCCTCAACTGTTTTAAATTAAGTAGCGAGGTGTAGACAACAAAGACTAGTAAATCAGACACTCACAGCCTAGACTCGCACACAGAATTTAGCATTACAATACATAGCAACAGACCAAACATCAACAGACAAAAAATTAAAAGTCTTTTTGGAAGAATTGGCAAGCTCCAAGTTAGGGAGAGCTCTGTCTCAGAAGATAAAGTAGAGAAAATAAAAAAAACCCTCACTTCACCCTTTGATCTCCAACTACTTCTGAATTCACCTGAAGGTGAACAAACACAAAGGACTAGGACAGATTCTGACTGTTCTCCCAATGGCAATCCATGCTTCCCTAACTCTATCTTGAACACTGTAAGACAGCCTTAGAAGTTACTGTTAATAAAAACACTGGCTGTTCTCTTGGGGCTAGAGGTGCACTGTGGGTCACCAAAGGGACAAAAGTTTGGCTTGTCTGTCTTAACTTTGTTTTGTCTTCTTGCCTTAATCTGTGAGGATTCCTGTTTAACTCCTTTTGTAAACCACTTAGGAAGGTTTTATATTAATCCTTTAGGGAGGGAATATAATTATCTCCCTCCAAAGCTGAAAGCATTAAGGTAAGAAAAGTAGCTAAAATAACTTTGAGATTTGCAAATATAGTATAATGAGCATTTTTAATAAACACACATTTTTATAAACACAACACTGATACTTTCTACTTCCTATTTTACTCTTTCCTAGTAATTTTCCTTTTTCTTAAATATTGTCTACAGATTCTAAATGAACTTCAACCCCTAGCTTTAGTTTAAGGTTTTTGTTGAAAAGAGAATTTTTTGATCATTTTGTAGGATTACCTATAAATATACAGACTGATTGATTTAGAAAACGGGTCCTTTAAGACAAGATGAAAAATAAAAACACAAAACAAAAAGCAGAAGAGTAAGGATTTGCCTGGGGTGCACTGGTAGGCATGGCAACAAGCCATAGAATGTAAACAAGGCAGGCTCAGAGGCCGAAAAATTATTAAAGAGCACAATATTACAAAAGATAAACCAACAGAAGCCCCTCTCCCTGCCCCCCCTCCCCTTTTTCCTACCCAGTACTACTTGCCTGTTACAAAGCTTTTTAAAAAGCACAGTTCAAAGCCAACTAAAAGTGAATGGCTGGAGACACTTGCTAAATACCTAAACACCTGGGCCACCCCAGATGTGGCAAATTAAATGCTTTCAGTTTAGGAACCCATTCTGGAAGCATAAATGCTCCCCTGGGTATTCTTCTCACTAAGCATTTTTATCCTGATGCCTTTTACAGGTAAGCATGCAAAGTGTTACTCCCAACCTCCCACTGTAGATGTGCTTCTGAAACATTCATTGTTAAGTGCATTTGCATACCAAGCCACTATTCCTCCAAGGACGCAGGTAATTATGTCTAAATTATGTTCACACAGAAGGAAACAAACCAGGTTCTTGAGCTTCTAGCATTTAAACAAACATGCTCTACGCACCTAATTTTTCTGTATTGCTTATTGGAAGAGGTTTTTCAAATGGCCTCACATCACATTATCTTTATGCAGTTTTGAAAAATAGTCCTATTCTGGCTGACTTTAGTTGTTATCTTCCTGGGGAGCTGAGATTACAGGACGGTGGCAGTGGTGGCGGGAGGCAGTGCACTGAAGCACAGGAGTTGAAAACTGCAATATGACATTAACACACTTACTTCACTTTCATTTGAAACCATGCAGGTTAAACATCATACAATCTACGTGGCATCTACTGGGATGCAGGGCCAAGGCTGGCACAGGAAGATAACTGTAGAGAACCCAAAAACAAAAGTTTGTGGTTTGGACTCAAACAGAAAATATCTCAGTTTGTGGGGTTTGTGGTGAGCTTTTCTAACAAAAAGTATTTGATAACTTATCACAGAGTGGAAAGAACATGTATGAAGTGTGAATATATTCAGGGGTGGGACACAGCTGGCTGTGGTGACACACAGCACTCAGGAAGTGGACACAGGAGGAGCACAAATGTGTGGGGAGGCTAGCTAGAGTAAAATGCCATTTAAAAAAAAATTAGCTGGAGACAGGTGGTAGGGAGATTACTCAGAAAAGTTTCTTCCATACATACATGAGGGCTTCAGTTCAGGATGCAGGTATGTACACAGGTAAATATAAATAAAGCTCACTGGCTGGTGTGCTGGTTGTTTTTGTCAACTTGACACCAGTGACACCATCTGGGAGGAGGGTGCCTTTAGCTGGAAGACTGCCATCAGATGGCCCCTAGGCAAGTCTGCAAAACATTATATTGATTAACAATAAATGGTAGGGCCCAACCCACAGTGCCACCCTTAGGCAGGGGGTCTCCAAAGGCATAAGAAAGCAGGATGAGAAGACCAGGGAAAGAAAACTATTAAGAAGCATTTTACCATGGAATTTGCCTTAGTTTCTACTTTTGGGCTTCCTGCCTTGACATCTTTCAATGACAAACTGACATAAATCAAAGTTGCTTTTACTCGAGGTCTTTATCACAGCAATAGAAACTCAGCTGAGACAGCTAGCTACAAACCCCCGAATCAAAGAGCTCCAGGTTCAATCTGTCTGGAAAAACAAAGATAAAGAGCAATCAATCTTAAGGAAGGGCACTGGAATGTTGACCCATGACTACCACATGCACACACATGCAGGTGCATCTGTACATGTAAATGTAGACACCCCCACACATAAAGATGGGAACCACAACTAAGAAAATACCAGTTAATTACAAAAGAGAGAAGTGAATCTTTCATATACCTGCATGTATTTATCCTACGACCTGTAACGTACGGGCTTTACCCTTTATCTTCTGGATAAGAAATCTAAGGTATTGAGTTATAAGTTTCCTGAAACTAGAAATCAGAGGTAAGAATAAACTCAGGCTGATTGCTTCTAGAAACAACTCAATGAAGTTGTAAATGCTAAAAATTTTACCTGGATGGAAGGAAAGGACTGTTTGTGTTCTGGAAGATTTTATTCTGTTCTTCATCCAATTCCGTTCAAGATCCTTGTGGCCTAGGCTGTCTCTGCTGTGTTTAACTCTGCACTACAATGACAGCAAATCCCCCAATCAGCATAAAGACAGAATGTGAGTATCGTACTTACCATACTTAAACTTCAAAATTGTTTTAAAAGATAGCTAATATTCTACATAAAAATGCAGCACAGCTTAAAATCATTTATCTGATTTCAGTCATTATTGTTAACAATGCAGATATTCAGTAGTTCCAAGGTTCTGTCTTTCTAATAAATTCCAAAGCAGCATGAACCCTGTGGGTCTGGCCGAACCCTGAAGTGGTGTTTCTGTCTGAGTCCATCTGAGGTACGCAGGAGCTATGTAAACTTCTCTCTAGCATTTCTATCAAGATCACACAAGAAAATCCACAGATTGCACTTTGAAGACTATAGCATATAGAAACAACTCAGTGAGTATTATCCCTTGGTATTATTGAACAAATATTAAAGTATATATTGTATCCCATTAGAAAGCTATTTCTGGAATCAAATGATCTAACAGAAACACCAAAGGCAATGCTATCATTCTTCCACAAGCAGTCACCAGAACATCATTTGACACCGAAGGACATTAAATATGTAAGTGAGATGCACTACATGTCTTTATTAAATACATACCTCTGAGACTTGTATGAATGAATTTGCACAAAGCTAGCTGGGTCTCAGCTATTTAAAAGACCACAATTCGTTTCCATATCAGAAGACATTTTATGTAATGGAGGTACACAGTGTGTTCCAATTGACTTATTGAAAAGCTTCCTCTAAATTTAGAAATATCTATATTTGCTTTAAAATTAAAATTCTCTCTTGATGTTTTAAGTACTGTGGTTAAGGAAAAAAAAAACAACTTCAGAATTGTGGTGATTTAAAAATGATAAATGGCAAGAGCCAGTGGGTCAAAAATAGTAAATTAAGACAGAAATAAAGATAAAATTCCAACCTGAAAAAATATCTTAGCATCTCTCAATCACCAGACCTTTCTCTCTTCCATGATCACCTGCTGTTTCATGTTTAGTAATAATAACAGAAGCAAAAATTGCCAATATTAAACCACTAGGATTAGGAATGCAATGAAAACAGAGTATGCCAAACTATACCAACATCATATCTTGTTATTTGGTTTCATGTTTTTCTAAAGCAAATGCATCTGCAAAACAAAACTTACAAAGACTCCTGAGCTAACTTTTTCCTTGACATGGTAGGTATTAGCTGTCACTCAGTTCCAGGAAGCAAGAACCTTCACTTCAGTGTGACCTATTTATGCCACTTAGATTTATCAGATGCATTTTTTAATGACCCCAAACTAAAGGAAATGTAGAGATCTATTTGAAAAGTTGACATTAAGGTTGTGACACCAACCAAAACAACAGGAGAACTTAAAGTTAAACTGACAGAAAACCCCCAAATCAGCCTGCTACCCTCTAATTTAAACACAGTTCTCCGTGAGGCAGTGACAGCATGTCAGCTGCTGCTTTGAAACTCCCAGATCTTGTCATTTGGCGTTTGTGTCATAACCTTAATATTATTTAAACATACTTTTAAATATCTATTATTTAAAAATATCTTCAAATTGAAGATACCCTAAAGCTTTGAAGAAGCCACCCTCAAAGAACTGCAATTCCTCATGTGCCACTTTTATTAGAAGTAGTGCATAAAACATTGGCTGTTGACAAATCTAATTCATTAAAAGGTGGGATGATGCATTTCCAATCACTGGCTGGCATCATTATCTGCAGTGCCTTTTATCAATTATTCCTCTTTTCCCTTTGAGTGAACTTGTCAGAGTTCTCTCTCAGAGCCTGAGTGTTATGCCGTATAGTGAATGCTTTCAACATGTTTAGACAAGTCACAAGCTACACAGGCAGTGGTATTTTATCTGTAAAAATGAGAAGGGGCAATGCAAGCACAGACTATTTCACTCAATGCATTGATTTTTAACTAAAGACAAAGTCAGTTAGTGATGGTTTCATCTCACACAAAAGATTGAAAAATAAAAATAGACCTTGTAGAGTGGGGAATTTCAAAGAAAGCAGCAATAAGAGAGACTGTGGCAGCCCATCTGCACTGTCATGCAGAAAACTTGGTTTAAAATTGAATTGTGCTTCCCCTGACATCAGACACCAGGTATATCATAAGGCTGACAGCTGGCTGGCATGCTAACTTCCTAAAGAAATACACTAACTGTATTCTGCAAGAGGCCACAGCAATACAATTATAGAAACCTTGAAGCAACTGAGTAGGCAGAATAGAAATTATTCAAAATATGAGGAAAAGCATTGCTTACATGATTTTATTTCAGAAGACTCTAAGAATAAGCTGGTCTTCTAATCCTAAGCACATAAAAAAAGATTTCCTTGTGAGTTGTTAACAGAAAGGCTTCTTTAGCAGTCTTTTCCAAATCTAGAAAAGAGTTAGACAACGCTCCATAGCTGACACCATGGGGAGGAGAGCACATTCGAGCACAAGCCCTGTACTCTGATAGTAAAATTTCTAATTTGGTGTTATGCCTATAGGTTTGAGTGCTGAATGAGTTGTGTTGGGGTAAATAACAGCATGGCAGTATGGGCTACTGAAAAAGGACCAGAGAGTGTAGGTACATCATTAACAGTGGCACTTAGGCACTTAAAACTTTACTTTCTAAATACTGATCATTCCTCAAAAACTTCAGCTCAAAGAGATTAAGTTCCAGTGATATTCCTGGGGCTGTTAGGGTCAGAGCCTGGGCACCAGCATCCCAAGGAGTCAGGTTCTGCCCCTCATCTTCAATATCTTCAATAGCTCAAAGAGAATTAGTGAAAAGCAGAGAATGATGTGTTCACTGTGGTCAAATTCGGATGAGAAACAATGCAGTCCAGTGACCCTCCACCCCAAATCCATCTTCACTGGTCCTGAGAGTACGTTTAGGATAAAACAGAAAGCAAGAGGTAAGCACAAGCCAGCAGTCCGGGTCAAGATGTGAGGCCATCCATCTCTGACCATCCATGTCCCAGCTCCATCTCTCTTGAAAGGCCGTCTGACAGAACTGTCAGACTGCACGAAGTCTTTTTCCTGGAGACTGACAAGCACCTGGCCTCAGCCTTTCCTTCTCCTAGGGGAAAATTTTAATCATTCAAGGTCTCAGTAGTTTGTTGAAGTAGTGATGTTAAAAGGAGAAGCAAGTATTTATTTCTCTTTAGGATATCTTTGGTTTGAACCTTGGAAAACAGACAACGTGACTCAGCCCAACTGTTATTTCGGTTTAGTTACCCATTGTTCCAGGCAGCTTAGCAGAGCCACCTTTGCCTCCCTTTACTAGGCAGTCCTGTTAAAAACAAGCCCTGTCACCGTCATTTGATATTTGTGTTGCAATATTATTTAACTGTTCTCTAATATAAGCAATTTTTAATAAGTGTCTATCTCTGTTAAAGATACTCAAGAAAATTGGGATTCCTTTTTAAAGGATCCTGATTAAGTTGATTTATGGCTATCCATGAGACTCTGGTCCATGATTACAATTCCACTAGTAAGTTATCACCAGTGAGTCTGTCTTGTCTGCAATGAATACATTATGTTATTTTTGCCTAGGGAGTTTTTGTTCTCACATATAATTCAAAAGTAAATACTAAGGAATCTGGTGAGATTGCATTGGTCAAATTGAGCAACAGGACAGCACTGAGATTTTCTCCATGGGATTGAACCTAGGACATTCAGCATGCTAGGCAAGCACCCATCTATTAAACAATAACTCCAGACCATGACACTGAGGGGTTTTGAGTTTGGTTTTGGTTTGGGGGAGGAGGGGTAAGTTGGTGTTTGGTTTGTTTTGGGTTTTTTGTTTGTTTTTCCAAGACAGGGTTTCTCTTTGCAGACCTGGCTATCCTGGAACAAGACCAGAATGGCCTTGAACTCACAAAGATCTTCCTGCCTCTGCCTCCTGAGTGATGGTATTGGAGGAATGTGCCACCATTGCCCAGCCACATTGTTTTCTAAACTATGTGTGCCACATGTCATTTCATGGTATTACTTTCATGTAATAATGCTTTATTATTTTTCCCATGGGTGTTTCATGTATCCATTGATTGTTAGATTTATTTATATGTACTTTACATTTTGAATGTTATAATTATTTTATGTATTTGTGTGATGGTGTGTTTATCCAGAATAAAACATCCTCCACCCCCATGGTCATCAAACACAAGTTAATTTGAAATATTTCCAAAAACCTCTCTTTTTTTCCCTTTATCATGACTTCTGAAATGAAAAAGGTCAAGCATAAAGGCAGAAGTTAGTTTTTTAATTCATCACCAAGTACTTATTTTTTTTCTGGAGAAAAAAACTCTACCTTTCATATTTAGACAAAATAAAAAATTACCAAGAGATCATAATTAATAGAGCATGCACATTTTCCATCAAACTAGGAAAATAAGAGAAGAAACAGTGTATCCATGAAGCAAGACCAGAAGCAGGACTCCCACTGTGGTTAAGAATGACTCACAAATACTCTCCTTGCAGACCTGAGGAACAGCGAGCAGCTCGGCTTAGGCTTTACTTGTAATGACGTGAAGGTTCAAATAGGGTTCTGAACCTTTTCATTTAGTTTTGGATTTTCAACACAGGGTTTCTCTGAGTAACCTTGGCTGTCCTGAAATAGTCTCTGTAGGCCAGGCTGGCCTCCGACTCATAGAGATCCACCTGCCTCTGCCTCCTGAGTGCTAGGATTAAAGGCATGGACCATAATTTCATCAGCTCAACTAGATTACATCTTGTTTACTGAATTTATTTAGCTCATGTTTATAGTATACATTTCATTTCTTTGTTATATTCATATTAAAGCTAACTATATCTTAGCATTTAATATTCAATATTTTAAATTATTTTTAAATTAAAATATAACTTGTGGATAACAACATTCTAGCTATGTTTATTGCCATCAGTATAGTCAGTGCACATGTTTATCTCTGCACTGGCCAAAGAGAATTCATTCAGCACAACCGTGCTGTCAGTAGAAGTAAAGATGCTGGAAGGGGGCAAGTGCAGGCAGCGACAGCCATAGTCTAGTTCCGGGTCACAGCTAGAACTGGAACGGATGTGCCTGGGCTTGGCCGAGTTGGACAGCATGAAAAAGGAGACCAGAGAAGCACAGAGCTAGGATGTGGGAAGAGAAGACAGCCACGGAGGCAGCAGGAAGTAAAATCCAGTCTGTCTTACACAGCACTCCTCTGTCATGAGAGATGCACCATGACTTAGATATTATAATAACTGACTTAGCTTAATCACAGCTTCTAAACACAGGCACTATCAAACTCCACAGACACAGGGTGCGTCCTAGGAACCAAATGTAAAACTAAAAATAAGACTATATTTATTATAGAAATTAATTTAAAAAATAAAGTGGCATTAAAACCTTAAGGTGGAAAAAAAAAAAAACAACAACAATAAAAACCCAGAATCTAGTGTTGTTATAATATATGACCTAAAATGGTCAGTTTTTAATAACATAGAAAGACACATATAAAGACAGGAAAAAAATAAAAAAGCTAAGACCAATGGGCTACACACTCATATTGCTGGCTTAAAATAAAGACTTTAAAGTAGATATTAAAAATATGTTCTAGGTGGGCATGATGGCATATACCTTTAATCCTTACACTTGGGAGGCAGAGGCAGACGTATCTCTGCTAATTTAGGGTCAGCAGTGACTTCTTTACACAGTGAATTCCAGGAAAGCCAGGGCTTCAGAGTTAGGCCCTATTTCAAAATTTTAATAATATGCATTATTCAATAGAAAACAGATGGTAAACAGGCAGGTATGTTTATAGACACCTGTAAACCAGCTCCTTGGGCGGAAGAGGCAGGAGGATGGCAAGTTCTCAGTCAGTATGAGCAAAGAATGAACAATAAAAATATAGAAATCACCAAATGGAAATTTGTTGCATTAAATATTAAAAAGGGAAGCGCCAACCCTTGCCAGCACCTTAGGGCCACAAGGCATCTGTGGGGTATTTTCATCTCAATCAGCAAAAGTTCTCCACCGGACTTGCTAAGTTCCAAATTTCCATCCCAGTCAGCTGCTGGCTACTTTCTGGTCCCAGCAGCGGCCACCCTCCTGTAGTTCCTAGCTGCATATTCTATTTACATTCCCATCAACCCAGTAAAATCAGAACTCTAGAAGCATGCTCTTTATCAATAAGATTTATATCAGTAAATTCTCAGTCCACAAAATGTCCACACAATAAACTTAGAGCCAATTGATATTGACACAAACTGCCCACCTAGATAAGATAAATTGTCTTGTAATTATTCATCCCTTATAAAATATTCATATCTATCTGTGGCTGTTTAAAGCCACAAGGGGGTGGATCATCCTCTGCTTCTCTATCTTGGCTTCTTTCTCCCTCCTCCCCATCTCTCCCTGTCTTGCTTTTTCACTGTCCAATCACAGGCCTTGCCTTATTTTGTGCCTGCCTTTCCCTGCATATCAACCACAGAAATTTTAAATTTGAATCTGCAAAAACAGTTCATTATAAGCCTTTGTCAGTATATGACTAAAGAAATAATACTTTAAGATGAATGAATATAAGTTACCCAACCTTAATAAGAGAAAGAAATAAGAATTTTTAAAGTATGAACAAAGATTCGGACATGTAGGAAATCACAAATATTAAAAGCAAGCATATAAAAAAATAAATAAAAGGAATTCTAACAAGGAATACAGATAATGTGATAATATGTGAGGCCATAATAGATTAAAAAAATAAGAAACTTCATGATAAACATTAACTTATCTATCAAAGCAGCTTCAGCATCAAAGCAGGATAAAGACACTCATAGCAAGATATAATCAAGCTACACAAAAACAAAAAGAACATTTTTTTCAATTTATAAGGTATTTTTATTGGCTATTCTCTGTATTTACATGTCAAATTACCCCCAATCCCATCCACACTCCCCCTCCCCTTACTTCCATGAAGGTGCTCCCTCACCCAACCTCCCTCTCCACCTCAGCACCTTGGCATTCACCTACACTGGGAAAACTATGACCTAAGGTGAACATCAATATCATTAATCTCTAACTTCATCTGATAAAAACAAGAACTCCATACTAGGAAAAATTCAAAGCTTTCAAAAGAAAAGTATCAAGCATTCTGAATCTAGAATAACCATTGGCAAACTGAAGGCAAAATGTAATCATTGCCCTTGTAATAATCCTAAATAAAGAGTGAAAAACAGCTGCTAGCAGCCTTGCTTCAAAGGAAATACTAAAGAAAATGGCGCTAACAAGTAACAGCGACACATAACAGAGGCTAAGTGTTCTGGAACTAGTAAGATTTGGGGGTCAATGTTAACAAATGTATGAAGCTGGCTCAGTAGTACAGGTCTGCAATCCAAGGCTTTAAGAACAAGAACAGCAGCTCAACTGTCCCGCGCAGCCGTCTCGCCAGCAAGAACAACGCGGCACACGAAATAGGATTCTTCTGCGGTGAAGCTTTAATGCTCTGCCTCTCGAGAGGATTATAAGAATTATAAGAAACCTTCCTAGGTCATTTTATGATGACAATATTATCATTATTTTAAATCCTAACGTTTTAGAGAGAGAGAGAGAGAGAGAGAGAGAGAGAGAGAGAGAGAGAGAGAGAGAAACTTCCTTACTGAAAAAGAACTAAAACCAATATGCAAAATTCCCACTTCCAGAAGCTTGATAAAGAAGCCCAGTCCAAGTTAAACATTAAACAGAGAGGAGAAACAATAAAGGCTAAGCTAAGCATTTTAAAATAACAAAAATTAATAAACCAAATCAAATCTTATTTTCAATGCCATGGATCAAACATACAGTTGTCACAATTCTTTGTGAAGTGCTTTGCCACTGAACTGTCACCAGCCAGAACTCAACTACATGCTTTAAAGAAAGCAAAATCAACAGACCTTTAGAAGAAAAAAGGAATATAAGGGGGACAAAAAGAGAGAGAGACTTGGGTTACTAAGTTAGGAAAATAAGAAAAAAAATAGTACTGATATATAAATAAAATGTTCAGAGGAATTCTAGAAACGATTACAGCATCATGGCACATACTTGGGAGGACATTTATAGTGACAAGTCACTATAAACAAACAGCTGAATGAATGAAATGAAGGGGGGGGGGAGAGGGAGACGGAGACGGAGACGGAGAGACAGAGACAGAGACAGACAGACTGACTGACTGACAGACAGCCAAACTCACTAAAAATGAAGTGAAAATGAGATTGCTGAACATGGTCTACAGACTCTGGAGAGGAACCTGATATTCTTCCAGATGGTCTTTTTTTTATATAATTTAGTATTTGTACCTTTATTGACCATATCTTACAGCTAAGACAATTCAGAATATAAAAACATGGAATTTAAAACTCAATCCCCAGCCCCAGGAAATCACAGTCTCCATGGCAAACCAGTGAGCAGCAAACGCAGAATGAAAAGAGCAGAAACACTCTGGAGATGCCTCTGCCTAAGGCACAGTTTTTTACACTTAGATGTAGTCATTAGCTGTCTCCTTGGTCATGTCTCCTCTGCGTGTGAGAGGGAGAGGGAGCCAGATGGTCTTAAATTCACATTTACGGATGTCCACTATCCCCAGTCCTTTTCAATATTGCTCTTTAAACTGAATTAATAAGGAAGAGAAAGAAATTAAAGAAATTTAAGTAAACTATCCATATCTGCAGATGACATAATATTATACTTTAGAGTATTCCAAAATTATACCAGAAAAGTTCTAGAAACAATAAATTCACCAGGGTAGAAGTATATAAAGTCAAATTGCACAAATCAGTAGTTTTTCTATATACCAAACAGCAAACATACAAAGAAAGGATCATGGAAACACTCCCATTCATAATAGCCTCAAAGAAAACAAAATATCTAAGAATAAACTTAAATAAGTAATTGAAGAACCTCTACAGCAAAAACGTAAACATTGGAAGAAGGAGTTAGAGACAGAAACTAGAAAATAGAAGGACATCCCATGCTCATGGATTGGTAAAATCAAATGGCAAACATGGGCATTCTACCAAAATCTATTAATAGTTAATGTAATCCTAATCAAAATGCCCATCTTGTTCTTTGCAAAAATAAAAAAATATAAAAATTCATATGAAACTGCCAAAAATCCTGAATAGCTAAAACAATTCTGAGTAAAAACAAAGTTGGCGAGACTTCACTTCTATCTTAAGATACAATATATGACCATAGTAATAAAAACCATATAGCACTGATGTGGGGAGCATTTTTGGCACCTCTGGACAGTTGATGGTGGATAATCTTACTTTACCAGGACATTCTGAAGCTGGCCAAAGGCAGGAACCTGGCCTCAGTGCTATAAGAAATTACATTTGCAGCTGTAGCTCAAGGCAGAACCCTTAGGAATGTAGCCTAGAAGGAAGTACATTTGTAGTACCTTTAAGAATGTAGCTCAGGGCCGGGCAGATTCCATGAATGTCAGTGTAGCAGCCTCCTTGGACCCCATTTTTGTCCCTGACCTTTACACCTGGCCTCCAGAAAAATGTTTACGGGGGATCTTTGGTTGTTAACTTGCTTGTTCCCAGATGCACAACTAATGTTATCTTTCTGCATGTAATTAAAGTGGTTTAAAAGAGGATTCAATAAACCAGGCTTTGCTTCAGCCTAGAGGCTTCGGCCTCAAGTCTGGCCAAGTCATGTTGCAATTTTGACTAACCTTTTTTTTTTTTCTTTAAATCCTCGCTCTGGTTCCGGGAACCTGTTTGTCTGAGCCAACTGGTCTCAGACACACTGACACAAAAACAAGCATGCAAACCATGAAACAAAGCTGAACTGAAGACCCAAGCATGAGCATACCTAACTTCAGCCACTTAATACTTGACAAAGACATCAAAAACATGAGCTGGAAAATGAAAGCATTTCTCTATATGGCACTGGGAAAACTGGATGTCTACATATAGAAAAAACAAAGTAAACTCACATTTATCACCTTGCACAAAAATTCTAAATAGATCAAAGACCTAGACTTGAAACCTGAAACACTAAAATTGCTACAAGAAAGCATGCACAGTATCCTACATTACACAGGAGTTGGAATGGACTTCCTAAATAGGACTGGATATATCCAAATATTAAGGCCAACAATTGACAAATGGGACTTCATAAAACTAACAAGCTTCTGCACAGCTAAAGAAACAATCTGTCAAGTGAAGAGGAATTCCACAGAAAGGAAGGGAATCTTTGCCAGCTACCATCTGACAGAGGATTGATATACAGAATATATAAAGAATTCAAAACACAAAGAATAGAAACAAATGACTTGTTCATAAAATGTACCAGGGATATAAATAGATAATTATAAAAGGAGAAGGAGGAGGAAGAGCAAAACAAGAAAGGAGGAGGAAGGGACAAGGGGGTGGAGGAAGAGACAAGAAAAGGAGGAAGAAGAAGAGAAAAAGGAAAAGGAGAAGGAGAAGGAAAAGGAAAAGAAGAGCCATAGTGCCTAGAAATTAGGGAAATGCAAATCAAAACAACTAAGATTTTATCTTACCCTAGTCAGAATAACAAAGATCAACGAAGAAACTGACAATAAATGCTAGAGAGGGTATGGAATAGGAGACGCACACACACACACACACATACACATGCACCCACACAAACAAACAGACCAGGACAAGAAAGATGATTTTCATTCACTGTTGGTGGAACTTCAAATTGGTGTAGCCACTATGGAAATAACTGTGGAGAATGAAGAATTCTCAAAACCAGCTGCACTACTTCTAGGCATGTACCCAAAAGAACTCAACACTATATTCCTAACAGTGAAAAAACATGAAATCAACCTAAATGTCCTACAACAGACAAATGAGTAATCAAACTATGTTATAGGTACACTGTACAATACTAAACAGCTATAAAGAAAAATGAAATCATGAACTTCCTGGTTCAAGGGGTGGAACTAGAAAAGACCATATTGAGTAAGGCAATCCAGACACAGAAAGACAAACTTCACAAAGTCTCTCTCATTGGAGGCTCCTAGTCCTAATCTTCAGAAGTGACTACATAGCCTGTATTAACTACAGAAATAGGACAGTAAGAGGTGAACGTCACACTCCTGGCTTGAGGTCCACCTCTTCCACCTCCACCACACTGATCACTCAGAATTCTCCTTCTATTAGTCGGTCTACTTCTGAAAAGCTTTACCACTGCACTTAGTTTACCTATATAACCCAGAAAATATCCACTGTGTAAGGGAAAATGATTGGCAACTTTAATTTCATTTGGACTTAATTTTCTGTTTGCAATATACCATAAAGTAGTTCCAGGTTCCAGGAAGAATCCCACCCTGTTTTCCAGGGTACTCACTGGACTTGTTTCTTCAGCACCACATTTGGAAAAAATATTAATGCCAAGTCTGTTTAATAAAATCCTTATTTTATGTCTATAAAATGATCAGTAAAAGCATAAGACAGAGCAAGTTTACAGTAACAGTGGGAAGCTGTGAGCTGATGTGTCTCCATGCTACAGTAAGAAGCTACTACTTGTTTGCTAAATTTTGGTGCAGGGTCAATGCATAATAGCCACAATTATATGCGCAGATTCTTAGAATACTTGATCGACTGCCAGTGAATATAAGGCTACAGTCTGCTCACTTCTTTTAGCTGAAGCTACATATCAAAGCACACAGAGAATGGGAGCAGGTCTGAGATTCAACCCCTTCTATTAGGACAGACACTGAACACATTCATTTTGTTTGTTTTAGAAAATACAAGTTTTCTTTTAAAGGATATTGCATTAATGATGTGGTACTGAAAATGTTTTCATATTTATTTTTAAATTATATTACAATAAATATGTAGCTAAGATTCAGTAAAAAGAAACTTTAAAAAGACAGGCTTTAGAGGTCAATACAAGAGTATTAAAAAAGGTCAACTTACATTAAAGAGTAACACAACAGGGCTGGGGAAATAGAAGAGCCTGTCACAGGAGTATGTGGGCCTGAGTTTACACCAGGTGAACAGTTGAGGGTTCACTTCTGTAACCACAGTGCTGGGTTACAATGCAGGGACAAGCAGATGCCTAGAGCTTGCAGGCCAATCAGGTCAGCTAAATCAGTAAGTGCCAGACTCAGAGACTGAGCCTATGGGGGAGAGAGGCCACAGGAAAACTGAGAAAGACACCTAACATTGACCTATGGCTTCCACATGTTCCATCACAGCCACATGCACAAGTGCGTCATACAAACACACCCTCACCTACCCTCTTACAGGCATATCTGCATAACTACAAAAAAGTAACAAAAAATAAAACAACAAAAAAACATTCTCTGAAGGTTTTAGTAATTCTTGAGTACAAGTGACCCCACCAACAACAACAATATGCTGTGCTAGGTTAACAACTGACAAAGTCCCAGGACAGGATCAAGAGATGCTAATCAGAAGAATGAACACAGGCATGCCAGAAGACCAGGGCTCAAAAGGCATTGCAGGAACAAAGCATTGTGGTGCCCCTGCACAACCAGCCCACATTGGAGCTCTTTCCCAAGTTGCAGAAGACAGATTAGCTTACTTTAAGCAACAATGGCATCCCTCACAGATATAACAGACAAACATGAATGAATACACACTAGAGAAAGAAACAACAACATATCTACAACATTTAAAAGAATGTATTATGTGATTAAGCAAACCTTGTATTCTAAAAGTAAAAATGTATGATGAGCTAAGGTTAAAAGTAAAGCAAGAAAATTAGGTAAAGAAATGTCATAACATGATTAATTACAAAATAAATACCATACCATATCATTCAAAAGACCCATATTACTAAAAATTTAGACCTCAGCATAACAAGCCTGAAAATGTCCTAAAGCTAATCATTTAGAAATAGGTGAACTCTGGATTTGCACAGTTAGATTAGCTGTGCCTCCCTGAGAGAAAAACAGAAAGACTCAGGTGGAAGGTACCAACTAGGAGGAACAAGCACATCTACAGTGTCTCTGACACCCAGAGGCCAGGGTGAGGGAAGAATTCTTTGGAATGATGCAGGCCTCCAGGGGAGTGCTTGTCATGCCCACAAACTGGTGTGTACCACTTAGGAAAAATAAGAAGCCTCTTCCAGAAAGCACATTGTAAACCAGCAGAGTTCTACATGTTCACTTAGAAGAGCTAGTGTTGTTTCAGCTACAGGTCCAGAGAAAACCAACAGGCTGAATCTCTTCAGTTCCTCCTAAAGATAAAGAGGTTCCTATAAATCCCTAGCTCTGTGCATCATGATTCGAAGTAACACATCTTAAGTTGTGAAGACACACTCACCTAAGACAAAAGGCTACCCTTCTCTGAGGCAACAGTTATAAATTACTATGTAAAAAGCATGTGCTGCTGCAGCTCCACAACTACTTTCTTTAAAAAATGACAAGAGCTAGAAAACTATAGTAATTTTTATATTTTTAGCAAATGTTACTCTGGGTACAGGAGTAAATGTGTAATGTGCATACTACTATTATTCAGATGATGGAAATTGATTACTTTCCTATTAAAGTTTTCTGTAGCAATTTCATTGCTTTGCATTTGAGAGAAGAGTCTCACCACACCCTCTGTGCTAGCTTCAAACCTGTGACTCCTGCTTCATTCTCTACAACCTGAGATTACAGGTATGAGAAGCATCTCTGGCTAAAAAAGAATTTTTTTTGACTACTTAAATACAGAAATTGAGGTCACAATTCGTTACCCTTCTTGTCATCTGCTTCTAGGTAAATTCCAACAATGTGCCTGCACCACCAGCCACCATAGTAAATTCTGCATGTGCATCATTTTTTTAACCTCCACAAAGGTTGGTATGAATACATCACTGTTATCTCCATTTTATGAATGAGGATGACAAGCAAAAAGAAAATAAGTGTTAGGATTTGAATCAGAATCCATGACTTCAATTATTTGTCTCACTTTAAAACAGTAACTTTAGTTTTTAAAAAGCAGAATCATATAGACTCCCCAATAAAAACTTTTAGGGTGATTGGTATATTTTATATATTATCACATTTAACTGAGAAAATCCATAAAAGGGCCATTTTATTACTATTTGATAGATGGAGAAAGCTCTCAGGGAGCTTAAGTAACACTTTTAGATAATAATTTAATGAATTTAATGTATTATTACTCGGGTTTCCCTGAAATCAGCTCTATTATACTGTGTGGCCTAATTAAAGAGACAAATACCAGTACTTCTTTTATGTAGTACACTGAGGTACAGTATATAGTACTGTAGTGTAGTACTTGGTCTCTGTATTTTGCTTTGGTGCTAGCCTTTGTAAACCAAACAGTAAAATAGCTACTTGAACATATTGTTGGAATGATATGGGTGTGAGCAGTAAGTTGATGTGTGTGAGTAGGAGGTTACCTGTAAGCAGTGATGATGCTCATCTGACCTAGAAGCTCATCTGGCACTTGGCTGAGCCTTTGCACCTCACTACCAACTAACTACAGTGTGCATATGAGTTGTTTCAGTCAACCCACAGAACTGTGTAGGAGATTAAAAGACTCTAGAAAGCCAAGATGGCTGTCCCGCTTATATGTATTGAGGGAAGCTTGCCAAATGCTCCATAGTCTTGCTTGACTTCACTCCTTTTTCTTTTTAAACACATATGTTCTAGAAGAGCATGAAGGTTAACAATTACTCATGAGCTTAAGTCTACCCACATACATGCATTTATACACACACACACACACACACACACACACACACACACCCCACAAATGCACACTTCATGATGAAAGATGCTTAGCTGAAGAAATGGATTAACAAATAGCTGCCTCATCTCTTTGAATGGTTCAAAAACAAAATACTGGCCATACTGGGTGTTTATGGGAAAAAACCCACCATGGTCAGGTGACTCTATGAGGTATGCAGAAGTAGACCAAAAAGGGGGAAAGTAGGGGTTGAGCTCAAACTCATATTCTGGTTGTTTAGCCATGTGCCCTCTACCACATACCACAGTACAAGAACACCTGCCTTTTCTCATCTCTTATAAAAATACCATCCATTCAGCAAATAACACATCTAAAAAGTTAAAACTGCATTGTGTATACAATGTGCTTTTTTCATTTATACAAGGTACTATTTAGGTTTGTTTTAGGGAGGATAAGAAGAGTATAAAGAGACTAATACAGTACCCTTTACATCTTCTGATTTTTAAGTTTGAATATAATTAAATCTGATTCCATATAAAATTATTACAAAATGTTTTGTAATAATTTTTTGTATTTTATATCTATTCACTTGTAACAAATTAAATAAAGAGAAATGATAAATGATGACATGAGTCATGTATAAATATGACTTATATAGTAAACAGTATCAAATTATTAATTTTTACTAATTATATTTAAAATTTTAAAGTCAGACAATTGAAAGGGATATGTAATAAGATGTTAGCCTCTTTCTACTTCACTCATACCTAATTTTGTATAATTTAAATGTAATTAGATTTAATCATATTTAAACTTAGAAATCACAAGATGTAAAGGGTGGTGGAAACCAAGCCCAGGTCCTCCAGCACCTACATCAACCTTAAATCCCTAAAAGACAAAGGGAGAACACAAAAATCTCTATTGTTTGAAAGTCTACCGTGAGTCAGGGTGAGTGAGCCTTTAGATACACTAACTCGCAGGATTTTTGAAGCATTCTTGTGGCTCCACCACACAGAAGCAGAAGCTCACAAAGGTCCCCTAACTACTTGTGTAGAAGCTGTTTTAAAAAGATAAAGAGGCTCATACTTAAAATCCAAAATGACCAAAACTTGAATCTTGTCGGTTTCATTACAAAACCAGGAGTCCATGTTGCTCCTCAGGGAATGACATGGTACACACAAGACCAAGGTCAGCTCCAATGACCAAGGTTTTCTAGTACACTACAACTGCTATCAAGTAATATATTATCTATCCAACGAGGGTGTAAAACCCCTTTATATACAATAATATATATTATATTGGAAAACTGTCATGTGCAATTTAAGCTCATTACCCACATTCCTTTTGGCCTAAAATTAACAACAGATTGCCTTTAAGAACAGATAGAAGGCAAACTATTTAATTTCTCTCTCTCTCTCTCTCTCTCTCTCTCTCTCTCTCTCTCTCTCTCTCTCTCCTCTTCTCTCTCTCTCTCTCTCTCTCTCTCTCTCTCTCTCTCTCTCTCCCTCTCCTTATTTTATTTATTTACATCTCAAATGTTATTCCCCTTCCAGGTTTCAAAAGATGTTATCGTTTGTTTCATGATATAGAACAGTAACAGTGGGAAAGAGAAGCCACAAGGTTAGCCCTGGAAAGCTCATCCTTGGAAGCAGCTGACTGCCTTGACTTCTCCAGTGGGTCCCACTGCATGCTGTGAGAACCCACATTGCTGATCTTCTCTATCTGCTACTACTTGTTGCTTTACTTAGAAGACTTACTCAAGGAGTGGGGAACAGGAACTCCAGTGACTGCCTTAAAAGGCCTTTCCCAGTAAGCTTTGCTTAGATGTTTTGAAGACTTAGTGTGATGATATTTTGCTACAAATGTATCTCTTGTGTATATTCTTTTAGTTTAGGTTGATAAATAATAAACCTATTCGTTGAAATCTGAAAGTACAGCTATCATAGATCATTCTCTGAAACTAAGTAAACATAAGCATCAGAGCTATGCAGGGATTAAAAACTAACTGGAGGTAATATGACAATTTTGTGAAGATTACAGCCTGGAGATAATGGTTCAAACCATAGGTCTGGTACTTAATAACTGCCTGTGAACTTTGAGAATGTACAAAGCTACTCTTGCCTCAGCTCTAACATCTGTAAAAGAAGCTTAACAACCCTAGTCCTGTGAGGACTAAAGATCTCATTGCATAGGAGACAGTAGGCAACCATAAATAACTGACATTTATACGTAAACATATAAAAATGTATGTCTGAATAGCTGCCTTTAGAGTTAGCTGGCCCTCCAGAATTCATATACGTTTGGGTTAAAATGATAAAATTGGCCAAGGATCAGCAGATATATTATTCACAGCTAAAAATGCACTTTAAATCTTGTAATCCCCAAAAGTTTACCATGTTTAATTATGTTAAAGTACACATTAATTGACTTCTAATATAATGTTTTATTGTACCCAACACAGAGGTGAATGATTTTTCATCTGTGTTCTTTGAAAGATATCTCTATGTGTGTCTTCCTGTATCTCTGTCTCTCTGTCTCTGTGTGTATGTGAGAGAGAGGAGTGGGGGAGAGAGACAGAGACAGAGAGACAGGGACAGAGAGAAATAAGGAGAGAGAGAAATAGAGAGAGAAATAAAAGAGTTAACACTCATCACATATGCAGATACCAGCAAAAGCCAGAAGATGACATTGGATTCCCTGGAGTTGGAGTTAGAGCCATTGTAAGCCACCAGATGTGGGTATAGAGAAACAACTCCAGAATTCTAAATGAATATCAAGAACTCTTCCATCTCTACTGCCGGTTTTGTTGTTTGCTTTTTCTGTCTTGTTTTTTTTTTTCTGGTTTTGAGAATGGTAAGATATACCTCAAGACCCTAACTGGTCTTGAGAGTCTAAGATGTGACCTATTGACCTTGAACTTCGAATGCTCCTGCTCCCATCTTTGAAACACTGCAAACAGAGCCAAGTTCCAGAGTCAGGTATACAGTTTCATATGTATATGTTACAACCTCTCAGTTGCAATATGAAATGTACCCAAAGAGGATTTTTCTTTTGTACACATTAGACTGTGGATATAAACTGCTTGGCAGAGAACAGACACCTATGAGCATTTATGAAGTGCCATATGAATGTGAGTCACAAATAAGAACGGGGACTTAAAAAGGGCACTTGTCTGATGCTTCAGGGTCTTCTAGTTGAATATATGGCGTTTGTTCCTTTTGAAAGATTTGTTAAGCATGTAGTTTACGTATATGGTGTTTTGTCTGCCTGTTTACCAGAAGAGGTCATTGAATCCCATGTTACTACTTTTATAGCTGCCATGTGGGTGCTGGGAATTGAACTTGTGACGTCTGGAAGAGCAAGGTGCCCTTTAATCACTATACCATCTCTCTAGCCCCAATATTGTATTTTTCTTTATGGCAGACTCTAGACCTCTTTGGGGATTGACTTATTTGGAAAAATAGGGAAAAAAGTGATCCACAAATAACAAGGTGATGAGTTTCCCCTGAGGAAACTCCATCAGTCAAGAAAGAGTAACACTTTTAAGATTCATTATGTGACACTTTTTGGGTCTTTGAATAAATGAGCATCTTTTCTCAAACTAGACATTTGTCAGAAGCAATTTCTATTCACAACTTCTCTGAGTAACTCCAAATCTCCATCCAAAATGGTCCTGAATTATTTATAGTGAAAGAGTTTGAATAAAGTCAAGCCATTCCTTTCTGAAAGTATACCTGATTCTGGATCAATAATTTCCAAAAAGTGGAACGTGTATCTAAAGCTGATGCGTAGGATTATAGGTATGGTATCGTTTCAGTAATGCACACCCATAACAAAAACATTTTTAAATTAAAACTGAAGGAGAAAAGTTCAAATAATTTTACATCGGAAATGTCCCAGTTCTGAATGTATGCAGAAGACACCATCTTCAGCTGCCTGCTTGCACTCCAAGTGAACCCCCAACTATTTCAGCAGAGTTCAGTTAAGGGAAACCAGGTGTTCAAACCCTGGGAATGGGAGACAGTAGAAACACTGCTGGATCACTGGCACAGAACCAGTTATCTTCGGCCTCGCCTAGGAATATGTGGGGACTCAAGATTGACTTCAACGTTGGAGATAGGTCAAGGGAATGAAGACAGTAAGTAGGCAGGATCCCAGGGCCTTCTCCAACCTCAGGGAGGATCAGGCACCACAGGAACGCATGGGGATTTAGGGGCTCAACCCCCGTCTGTTCACTTCTTGCTCCTACCAGCATGCAGCAGGTAGCTGGCAGGCCGAAAAGAAGAGTGGGAAAAGTCACTTACCAGTCTCTGTCTGAGGCGCGGATCCTGCAATGGCCTGATGCGCTGGCCAGAACCAAGTAGTCCACAGCTCAGACAGTCCTGGCGACCGCTCGAGAGCGTCACTGACAACCACCCGGAAGTGCTTAACTGCTTCCGGTGACGCGGAGCGCGCGGCGGGAAATTATTTCCTAGTCCCCAGATTACTGGAGCAGCGAGTGCTACGGTGGTAGTCGTCGCCCCTATCGCCGCTACCGGCAGCGCCGGACGAAAGAAAACAGCCCAGAAGCTTCCGTCGGCCGGGAAGGTAAAGCGCCTCAGCCCTGAAGACGCCATTTACCGCGTTCTCAGGCCGAGCCTCTGACATCCCCGCCGTCCTCGCTGGGCCGCGGAGGCGCTTGGGGCTCGCGCTTTCCACAGCCTCGGTTCCTTCAAGGTGAACTCGGGGCCGGTGCCCGCGCCGGTGGCCTGGGCCTCCGATCTCGGCCTGCTCGGCCCCGCCAGGCAGACGGGTTCCTGGCGACCTCCGCAGCGCGCTCTGGCCGCTGCCTGCTGCCGGGGCTCCGGGCGCTAGGCCGCCCGCGTCTCCCGTTTCCATAGAACCGCCTAGGATGCCTCACCCCGGTCCCAGTTCTTGGATGCCTTCAAACCTTAGCCTCTGAAGGTGGCAGGGATTCCCAGGGCCTGCCTTCCAGTAAGAGGAAAATCCAGACTTTCTTTCTCTCCAGTAGAATTGTTTTTCCACGCGGAAAAGAAATGAGCTTTTATCTCAGCAGTACTGTATATAGGCTTTGAACAACAGCGCTCGCACACCTTTCCTAAAGGGAGTGTCTGTGCTTCTGGGGTTCTGTCTGCTGCCAGAGCACCAGGACAACTGTTAAGTGATCATGCAGAAATGTATTCCACTTCCAAGGTCTGGCTAAGTTGACAGATACTGATTTGCCTTAATACTCCAAATCGGGATTTGGAACTTGTGTTCGGTGGAACTTGATTTAAAATTCCCCAAGCTCTTTTGTGACAAATGACTACTATCCTCTACAGAGGGAAAAAAAAAAAAAGGAAAAATAAATTTCTTTGAACTGGATTCACAGTTAACATATGTTCATTTCTCTGTCACGACCCAGGTCTTGTGTTGGTTTTCAAGCTATTCCTGTGAATTGAATGTTTCTTGTTTATTCCCTGTGTTCAGAGCATAGCTGATCATTCGGGTAGATTTGTGTAAGAAGAAATTTCAGTATTTGTTAAAAATAATTAAGAATTTCTTTTCACGAGTAGGGTATTAAAACACTCAAATGTTTAGATATGTCCTAGTGTGAGACACTCTTCACTAAGCAACTAAACTTCTATTAGACCTGTTTTCTAAATCGAGATTTTCTCATGCTTCATCGACTTAGGTGAAGATCAGTTATATTATTTAGAGGATTTTTGCTTTTGTAAAATAGAAAGCTTAGATCGTGGTCGCGTATGAAATAGTAGTCTGTTTTAATTCCTTTTCATAATCAAAATTAATAGCAGTTAAAATTCCATTTCATGCATTTGCAATTTCCATGGATTCCTCTTTTGATTTTAGGAAACTAGTAGTATACCTTTACTAATTAAATAGTATTTTCAGTTTGTTTCTTGGCCATAGTCTACAAATCTTTCCACTGTTTTAAAAACTGTTAAGAATACATTTCAGTTCTCTGTAAGGTTAAAATATAAAATAATAAAGTAAAAGGAGACTGAAGAATCTTTCAGAACTATATTAGAACATCACCTGTTCTTTTAATCGATCATAGCAAGATTATTTTGAAATTCAAAATACATTATTTTTAATAATAAAATATGTATGAAATTTTTCAGTAATTGATCCAAATCTGTTTTGAATGAAAATAATAGAAACTTTTGCCAAAAGAAAAGTTAATAGTACTCTTCAGAATATTCCTAGAAATATGTAACTAGTTTAAATATGGGTATTATGTTTTTGAAAACAATAATTGTTTAATTTTTTTAAATTTTGTTTCTCTGTCTCCTTGCCCACATAATAGACTCTTTTTATGTGGTATTACCTTCCTGTTGTACTGATAGAAAATACATTGCTTTGTAAAATTGCCTCATAAAATTGTTTAAGAGAAGTAGGTTAAAACTAGAAGTTTAACCAGGTTGGCATTGTAGAAAACGCAAAGTAACAAGCTTATCTGTGAGTCTTGATTTCACTGTTCATGCAAAGATGTGAATCATCAAGGTAGGTTTTATTTTTTGGTTTTGTTTTGGTTTTGAATATTTTTTAATTTACATTTTGGATGTTAATCCCCTTTCCTGGTTTCTCCTTCAGAAACCTTCTATCCCATCCCCCCTCCCCCCTGCTTCCTCCCCCCCTTGTCATTCCCCTATACTGGCGCTTCAAGCCTTGACAGGACCAAGGGCCTCTTTTCCCATTGATGCCAGACAAGGCCTTCTTCTGGTACATATACCCCTGGAGCCTTGAGCTCCTCTATGTGTGCTCTTTGGATGATAGATTAGTCCCTGGGAGCTCTTGGGGGTCTGGTTAGTTGAATTGTTGTTATTATGGGATTGCAAACCAAAAAGGTTAAGTCCTTTCTCTAACTCCAAAATTAGGGACCCCTTCTTAGTACAAAATCCCTTCTGTATTTGTCAGGCTCTGGCATAGCCTCTCAGGAGACAGCTGTATCAGGCTTCTGTCAGCATGCACTTCTTGGCATCCACAATATTGTCCCCAGGTAAAGTAGTCTCTGGATGGCCTTTCCTTTAGTCTCTGCTCCACACTTTGTTTCCTTATTTCATCCTGTGAGTATTTTGCTCCCCCACCCCCCACCCCCTTCTAAGAAGAACTGAAGCATTCACACTTTGCTCTTCCTTCTTCTTGGGCTTCATGTGGTGTGAATTTTATCTTAGGTATTCTGAGCTTTTGGGCTAATATCCACTTATCAGTGAGTGTATACCATGTGCCTTCTTTTGTGATTGGGTTACTTCACTCAGGATATTTTCTAGTTCCATCCATTTGCCTAAGAATTTCATGAAATCATTGTTTTTAATAGCTGAGTAATACTCCATTGTGTAAATGTAACATATTTTCTGTATCCATTCCTCTGTTGAAGGACCTCTGGGTTTTTTCCAGCTTCTGGCTATTATAAATAAGGCTGCTATGAACATAGTGGAGCATGTATCCTTGTTGTATTGTGGACCATCTTTTGGGTATATGCCCAGGAGTCCTCAGGTAGTACTATGTCCAATTTTCTGAGGAATCACCAGACTGATTTCCAGAGTGGTTGTATCAGCTTGCAGTCACACCAGCAATGGAAGAAAGTTCTTTCTCCACATCTTAGTCAGCATCTGCTGTCCCCTGACTTTCTCTGCCCTTAGTACTAGGGATTGACTGAGTGTTTGTTTCCTTATCTAGCTTAAATTAGGTGTAATTTTCAGCATTTTACCAGTATCTTGTATTCTCACCAATATTTAGGTAGATTTAGTAAATAAATAGATGAAATGTGTAGACTTGTAGACCACACTAGGTCCTTAATAAGAATTAAATCAATCATCTTAATAAATTAATCTTAGACTTGTGCTTTTCTTGCAGAAAGCTGTCTTTGTGCGGTTTGCTTCCCTAAGGACTCCTTTAATCCTAAATTAAAAGTTTTAGTCCAGCCAGCACCATGTATAAAGTTAGATAGATGGGAATATTTCTACATTTTTCTTCAGTTTCCTATGTTTTTTCTTAGCACAATCACATTTTGTTAATTCTCTGTTGTCAAATTCTCCATTAAAGGAATTAATGACTACTCCTTTTCCTAGATTCAAGAATATTTCAGAAATCTTATCAATAGAAATTTGGGTTTTTTGTTTTGATTTATCTTTTGTGTGTTGCTTATAGATTGAACCTACAGTCTTACACATTCTGCATAGATACTGTAGCATTGAGCTCCATCCCCAATCCCTTCAGACCTGGGTTAAATAATTAGTCATATTGTAGAAAGGTGGGACAGGAAGTAAAATGACCTCTTTTCATATTTATTTTGTGTGTGCATGTGAATATATGTTCCACTGGGTATTTGAGCTAAATTGGGTCTTTAAGCTTGGTGGCAAAAGCTGCTACCTGCTGAGCCATTTCCTTGCCACTAAAACAAAAAACAAAACAAAAAACAAAAAAAAAGAAACACTTTTTAAAACAAATTACAAAGACCTATAGACTGATATTAGAACAAAGGTCTATTTCCTAGACCAGGATTCCAACACTCCCCCTAAAATTAATTCAGAACCAGCAGAATATTGCTCACATAGTGTGAGTGCTAAGATAGGAGTGTATGCTTTGTAATATTATCAAGTAGAAATTCAGAGCTCTAGTCATATGCTATTTCATTGTAAAATTTTAAATTTAAATTTGATTTTTTCAGTTAAATCTTTCAAATTTTGAATTCAAAGCAGTGAAATTAACTGTCCAGGAGACTTGTATATGCTTTGTAAAAGACTGTTCAAATAATCTCCAGTAAAAGGTTTTAGGTCAAAATATTATCCTGTTATAATGAAAACAAAGAGACTGCTAATTTTCAACATGAGTTCTTAAAACAATGAAAAATTAATCTAAAATTAAAGTATATATTCAAATTTTGTTATATTCTTGTTTTTATACACACATAAAACTAATACAGTAGTTTTATAAAGTAATTAAGAGATTATTTAAATTGCTATATGCTTGTAGTACTTTGAAATGTTCTATAGTCAGTATTTGTTGAAATTTTAAAAAATTGGTAAAGATAATTTTAGAAGTAAAAATTTAGTTCTTATATATGTACATATATACACGTATTTATACATAAGTATGTTTATAAAACATCATAATGCATAGCAGGAAAGGTTTGTCTTCACTTGTTCCAAGGACTTTGTTAGGCACCCTGGCTTCTCTTTTCTGAAACAATTTTTTAGCTAACTGTTGATTGTACTGTCTCACTCACTCCACTTGCCTATCCTGGTCCATAGGGTCTCACTCTGTTTCCATGTTGACCTGTGTCTTGTAGTCATTGTTCTGCCTCAGCCTGAAACCTTTGTTTTATTACCTATATTCCTGCCTTGATTTTTTGTTGTTGTTGATGTTTTGGGTTTTGAGGGTTTTGGTGGTGGTGGTGGTGGTGGTGGTTTTGAGACAGAATCTCACTGTAGCTGCTGTTGGCCTGGAACTCACAATGTAGACCAACCAAGCTGGATTAAATTAGAGACCCACCTGCCTCTGCCGCTCAGGTGCTGGGATTAAAGGTGTACTCCACCATGGCTGACTGTCTCTACTTTTCTTTCTAAATTTTCTTTTTAACATATTGTAGCTCCATTCTTCAAACATGTTCCAGTGTTGGCATATTGTAAAGAATTCAAATGTTCTATTTTAAAACTTAGGATAGAATAAACATGATCACAGTAATGAGAACTGTAGGTTTCTTGGTGCTTCTGGCTGACACCAACTGTCAAAGAATTTCAGGCATCAAGGATAGGCCATAGTGAGAGATATTTTAAGAAAGTCCACACCACAGCGACAGTTGCTTACTATGTATAAAGGGCAGCTGTGTTCACAGGCACTGTCTCCTTAGTTCTGTGTTTTGTATGATTCAGGGTAAGTACATTTTAAAGAATTATTAGTGGGAAGTTTTCAAAATATTACTGCAAAGAACTTTTTATAACTAGAAATGTAGTGATGTAAATTACTATAAAGATAAACATTTAGTTACTAAAAGTGAATGGTCTCTTCTCCTCTTTTATGTGATATTGTCGTCTGTGTTGGTGCTTGAAGGTTCATATCTCCTACTCTCTTACCCCCACCTCAGCTGGAAAGATATGTAATCTTTCTAGAAATGCTGCTGGCATTAACTGTGTTATGGAATGTTTGTTCTTTCCTGATTCAAAGATCTTTAGAAGTAAGCTTTCAGTCCTACATTCTTCAGAACATATCACCTACATAAAATTTAATCCTACTTCAATTGACTTGCTTATTGAGACACACACACACACACACACACACACACACACACACACAGAGTTTAAAATTTTGGCTTACTCTCAAAACTGACTTGAGATCTATGAAAAACACTGGTTAAATATGAAGACAGTATTTATAGATACATTGGGTTTTACTTGGTTATTTCTAAAACAATGTATCATTTTCTAAATAAAATTATTAAAGGGTTTACATAAGTAATTCCTTTGAGTTTATGCAAAGTGGCTTTCCTATTTACAGGCATATACTATATAATACAAATGTATCTTGCACTAAGGACATGTTTGTAGTGTTTTCTTTTAATTCTTTGACATATCAGGTTGTTGTTTACTGTTCTCTTAATCTTACAGGATATAGAAGAACTAGAAAACTAGAACTCATATATAAAATACATCCATAGTCTATATTGCCATGTTTATGGATACATTAAGTGTCCCATGTATATTTAATGTCATAGGCAATCAATCTTTGTCATAATATTAAAAATGTTGCTATGATATACCTCAGGTTAATAACACAGTTACAAAAGGCAATTAAATTTGTCTTACCTTTCTAAAAACTGCTAACTTTGTGTATGTCCAAGGTTTATAGTTCTCTGAAAGTTAACTAACACACTTCCTGTTTTTGTGATAAACTCATAAATAAATGTCTTGCTTTCTGATTTATTTTTAAACATGTATGTGTTTATACTGCTTGAATCGGGATATTGTGTTTTATCATTTTAGTTTCTTTTCCTGGTTTACAAGAAAAGTTTCTGTTTCATATTATTTTCAAAATAAGGAAATTACTTTAAAAATACTTTGGTTTTTTCTGCTGCTGTTGATCTTATTTCCATTATTATGAGACAGTATTTAGCAGAAAATGTTTCTAAATATGTGGAAGTGATTATTGCCATCAAAAGGTATACTATAAAGACAAGATTTATGGTAAAAACTGCATTTTATATACATATATATAATTTCAATACAATCAAATACTTTAACAATTTATACCTCAAAACTAAATATATTAAAATGTCACTTAATTCAAAATTTAAAGTAGAATTGCTGATATGAAAAGAGAAGAGTATGATAGATTCTTATTTTTTATGTAACATGTAATTTTCATAAAGCAATAATGCAATATTTAAAAGCAACTTGTTGGTAATAGTGTTACAGCAATTTTATTTTTACTCTATTTTGATTATTGGGATAGGAAGACATGGGAATTGACTGCAGTGTCCCCTTCATAGTAGGCAAGTGCTTGAATCCTAAGCTTCACTCTTTTCCTATCCCAATCACAGTTATTCCATAACAGTTTTAATGCCTCATGTTTTCAATAGGTAAGATTTTAAGTTCTAAAAACTACTCTGACTCTTCTCCTTTTCATACTTTTTAAAAAAACAGCCTGCTAACAGTTTTGAAAAATTTTACTTACAAGTACATAGATTAAAAATACAATTTGGAAAACATTATTTTGAAAAATCATAGCTCTTTCTCATAACTGGCTTTTGAGATCTCTAAAAAAACACTGATCAAATTCCAAAACAATTGTTTTAGATACATTGAGTTTTACTTGGTTATTTCTAAAACAATGTATCATTTTCTAAACAAAAATTATTAAAAGATTTACTTAAGGACTGGAGAAATGACTGCTCTTCCAGAGATCCTGAGTTCAATTCCCAGCAACCACATGGTGGCTCATAGCTATCTGTTATGGGATCCGATACACTCTTCTGGTGTGTCTGAAAACAGTGACAGCATGCTCATACACATTAAATAAATAAGCCTAAAAAAAGATTTACTTAAATAATTTCTTTGAATTAATGAAAGCAACTTTCTTCCCTAGTTACAGGCATATGCTTTATAATACACGTGCACTGTGTGAGTTTAGATACTTTTTAATTAAACAGCGTTTTCTCATAAACTACAGTAATATTCTTTGTAATATTCATCTATATTGCTAGTCTGCATCATTTGATATTGTCATTCAAGCATTACCTATAATAACCTTAAATAATTTTTAAAATTAACACAGTAAAAAGACTCTTGCTCAAGGAAATATTTGTCTTATTTATTGATAATAGAATTTTATAAACATTTTTTCATGAAATACATGCACATCAATGTATGTTTTATAATTGTGTCCTAGCCAGATTAGTACCCTAAAACTTATATTAAAGCATTAACTTTATTTGAAAGACTCACTCTTTAAGATACTTTGTTTTGCATCTGGGTTTCAGTATTTTAGAGGCTGACACTGTAAGCCTGTTGCCTCTTTTGGAGTCAGTTGGCAAATATTGAAGAGGGTTATGTTGAGGTCCTGGTACTAGCTTCTTTTGTTGACTGAGAATGGGTTTGAGAGGTGACTTTGATGTGCAGCTCTACTGTGCTCTTTATCATATGACTTGTGAACTCTTCTGTCCATGCAATTCAAGACTTCATTAATACGAGCTGTTTCCCAGATATACACATATGCTCTAGGAGCTTCTTCCAGCCATGAGAAATGTTAGAATGAGGAACTGTAATTGTTTTACCCTTTCTGCACTTAGGAGCTTAAGCATGGAAAGAGAGAGTTCAGTCCTAACCCTGCATAATACTTTAAACATAAATGGTTTATAGTGGAACTTTCAGCCTTAGGCCAGAATGAATTTTAACCTGGGGGGTTTGGGGGGGGTTGTGTGTGTGTAGATGTATGTGTATGAATGTGTGTGTGCACACACGTAAATGTGCATACATGTGTCTTTGAACTCTGTGTGTGTGTGTGTGTGTGTGTGTGTGTATGTATGTACACAGTCACTATTAGGTGTTACAGAGCTTTGGTTCCAGGACTCTCCTCAGGTACCAAAATTTGATCATCTAAACATATATCCCCTTTCATACTTTAAATCATCTCATCTTAAAATTACTAAAGTAGTGTGTATACTGTGTAAATAGTTATTACTCTATTTTGATTATGAAATATTGTTGGGAAGAAAAAACCTTCAAATATTAGTTCAAATTCAGGGATTTTTCCCTCAAATTGTTCTACAGGTATGGAACTCTTGGGTATGAAAGGCCTTGTTTTAGTCCTTCAAAATAAAATTCTGTACCTTCTTATGCCTTTGTTACTACATTTAAAACATTTTTTTCTGATGTACATTGATTGAATCCAGAGCCATATTCTTACTTAGTAAATATACTATGCTCAATAATTAAAGGTAACTTTGATTTTTGTGAGGAACAATTGTTCCTTTGAATGTTGAGAATAGCAACTATATTTGTTCCAACTATCATTTGAGATCCTATTCTGCAGATATTACAACAAAAATGTCAGAGAAATGAAAGTTACTGGAATTCCGTTTATATGCTGTTCTTGTCTCCAGAGCAAACAATTTTCTCAAGGTGCTGTCTATCCTTCAGGCCTAACTAAACAAACAAACATGTTCTAATTAGATCTCTGAACTAGATAACACCTTAAAACACAGAGTGCTTTGTGAATTGTATATTTCATAGGAGTTGAGGTCCCATGAAAATGAAGTTAATACCATGTGGTTTTTCTGTTTACCTTTTGATAAAATTAATACATGCATCAGAGATACATTGTGGTATATTGAACATACACACACTCATATGAGGGAGACTGTGGAGGGTGAGGAAAGAGGAAGAAATTAGAAATGTAGATCGGGAACAAGAGTTGGAGTCTTTGTGCCCATCTCTTAAATTATTTAATATAACTACCGTAGAAATACGGGTCTGTCAGTAATTGTGCTCATATTTACATAGGGCCTCTATTGTATAAATAATCATATTCAATGGTGTGTTTTTAATGGAAATTATATTATACTGGAGGGTTTCAGTGGTGAAACAACAAAAATTCACTTTTAAGGTTTTGAGAAATTAACTTGAAAGTGGTTTTTATTCTATTAACTATATTTAACATTGTTTACAAGGACAGTTTAATGTTTTATTCATAATGTTTCGTGATTTTAGTTTCTTTTTAGGACTCACAATGAAGAAAAAGTAAGGCAACCTTATGTATAATGTGTAACATCTGCTGTCTTCTGTGTGTGTCTGTGCTAGATGGAAGATGGTGCCACAAAACACATCATCCAAATGACAGGGTTTAAGATGGAGGAGAAGGAAGCACTAGTCAAACTGCTTTTAAAACTAGATTGCACTTTTATTAAGAGTGAGGTGAGTATAGAAACCTACAAAAATGTTCAACATAGAATTTACTAGAATTAAAATTGACTTAAGAACCATAAAATGCCCTTTGATAATGTAAGAATAAAAGTTTTTATTAAGAAATTCTCTCTGTAGTAACATTGATTCATGTGGGTTCTTCCCCCCCCCCAGAAATATAAAAATTGTACACATCTTATAGCTGAACGCCTGTGCAAGAGTGAGAAGTTTTTAGCAGCTTGTGCTGCAGGTAAGTAGACCTTCCTTTTCTCTAACTCATGAAAGACTTCATGTTAGAAAAAGAAGCATTTTAAGTCTCTAGAAATATATTATGTTTATAATATCAGATGCATGTCTTATTTTTAGAAATATGTTTAATTTCTGCTTTATTCTGATTAAAATTTTCCAACTCATAAAATTATTAAATACAAAGAAAAATTAGCTTATTCAAGATTAAGTTCTAGTTTAGATGTTTTGTATAAAAATATATCTTAACAAAAAGATTGGAACAAAATGCCCAAACTTTAAAAGGTTAATAGACCTCAGCCCTGTAGCCCCTTTGTTTCCCTATATCTTGTTACAGATAAGCATGGTTTTTTCTTCACGGCTGCTCTCCCTCTGACTATGCTGGGAAGCAGTGTCATCTACTTTATTTTTCTCAGATACCCAAGTTGAGATTTGGTTTATTCATCTCACCTTTTCTCACCACTGATACACACATAGCTTTCTTCTGTGGTGATTGATAATTGTTTCTTACCAAAGAAACATTTGGATTCATCACTAACCTTTACAAACAAAACTATGCATTGTTCCGATATTTAAAAGATCATTGGTGCCCAGATAAAAAAACATAATATATATGCTTCCTATAAAATTCACCAACTCAATAAATTTAATATGACAATACTGTGAGTGTTATTTAAATTAGGAAGTTAAAATAGTAATAATAGTTCAAGTAATGTTAAATTTTATTTAAAACTTCATAGTTCACTTAATACTACTTAGTATTATGGTAGTGTATCATAGAAAAGATTATATATATATATATATATATATATGTATATATATATATATATACATACACACACACACACACACACACACAATGCTCAATGATATTGAAGGCCTCTTAAAATTTATTTATTTTAAAAATAATTTTGGCAGTCTATTATAATCTTATGTACCAAAAGGATGTCTTTTAGTTATTATTTGATCTCTATTTATCATTTAGCAGAATTACAATTCTTTTGTGACAATTCATTTGCTTTCTAGGAAAATGGGTATTAACAAAGGATTACATAATTCATAGTGCCAAAAGTGGCAGATGGCTTGATGAAACAACTTATGAATGGGGATATAAAATTGAAAAAGACTCCCATTATTCACCTCAAATGCAATCTGCACCTAAAAGATGGCGTGAAGAGCTGAAACGGACTGGTGCTCCTGGGGCCTTCCACAGATGGAAAGTTGTCCTCCTTGTTAGGGCAGATAAGCGGAGTGACGCTCTTGTAAGGTAGGATGGATTTCCTAAATCTGAAGCAGTGAATGAATCTTGCTTCTATGAATACCTTTTAATAGGTATGCTCAATTATTAAAGTGAGATGCTTAAAGTTATTCTTAGAGCTGAGACATTTATTTTTAGTTAATTAATTTTTTTGAGAACTTCATGCATCAACCCTGCATTGCTCCACAATAATCAAAGCATAAAGCCTCAGTGCTCTTGGACTGAATGGAGATTGCTAGTGAGTAAGCAAGAGTTGTGCAGCAGCAAACACTACTTTGGTACCTTTATTTGATAAGAACATCACATTCCACAGATAGAGATTTCAGACCTCAGGAAGCTTATCCACTTTGTGTGGTCCTTATCTTTTAGTTACCATTCTATTGCTGTGATGAAACATCATAACCAAGAAAAAAAAATTTAAACAAGCATTTATTGGGGACTTGCTTACAGTTTCAGAGAATTAGTTCATGACCCACATGGCAAGGAGCAATTATTGGGGAGCAAATGCAGAGATTCCCTCCCTGCCCTCTCCCTCTCTCCCAGGCTTTCAGTGGTTAATTAGCGCTCTGATCTATTCTTTCCTGTCTCCTATGGTTTTGAGAAGTCTATTGTCATTCTTTGCTTATTTTTATATGTTTTATCTGCTTTCCTTCAAGATTTTCCTCTTGGCTATAACAGTTTGAATCAGTGGTTGGGAGTGGGGTAATGTTGGTTATTTTGCTTGTGGATACTTGTTTTTACTAGTGATTATCATTTATATTTTTCCTTCTATGTTGTTCCACTGGAATTTCCTTATATGTATTGTAGAATATTATTTTTTTTGTATTTTAATCTATCTTCACTTTAGTGATTTTTTTTTTCAGTTGTGTTCATTCTACTAAGAAGTTCCTCCCTTATATATTGCAGCTTATCAATGGTAGTTAAGAACATACTAATATTTATGTAATGAACCCTCTGTTAACTAAAACCTAAAAGGATATGTTCTGTAATACTTACTGGACATGAGGCCTACCCTGAAGTGAGTGGTTACTATGCCCTATGAGACACTTGTCAGAGAAAACAAATTTCACCTTTGCAGATGGGTATCAATCAGTGATAGGAAGTGTCTTGATTAAGTGTGAGACCTCTTTTCCACTTTTCTCTTTTAGGACTGGGATCTCCTATGGCTTAAACCTGTACAGGCTTTATGTGTGCTGCATAACAGTCTCAGTTAATATGTCTGTCAGTTTTGCTGTGTCTTGAAATCACTGTGTACTTGGAGTTATCCATTCCCTCTGGCTCTGAGTTATCCATTCTGCTGCCTCTTTCATATCATATCCCTCAGCCCTTAAGGGGGTATTTGATGCAGAGATCCCATTTAAAACGGGAGTGCTAATTCCACAATCTCTTAACTTTCTGCGTGTTGTTTACGTGTTGGTTTCTGTGTTCTCATCTACTACAAGAAAAAGCTTCGAAATTGATGTCTTAGTGAGGCACTAATCTATGAGTATAGCAGAATATGATTAGGAGTTAATTTATTTCACTGCTTCTTTAACAAACATAGTATTTATTTGTTTCCCCTACCCTACTGCCCCATAGCCTATCTACTCTCAGGTTCTTGATCACCCTACCACATAGTAGTTGGTTACTGTTGCATTTATACCACTCCTGTGCTAACTTGTCTTGCAGGCAAGTTGTATTTGGACATCACAGGGTTTGTAGCCAGGTTGGTATTTCTCACTTTGGGTTGTATGAGGAATACCTTCCTGTACCATGAATACTAGTCAGTAGGGGTAAAGTTTAGATACCAGCTGGACATATTGATGTTCTGTGAGATACATAAGTATTATCTTCAGCAGCAGGGCCTTACTATCAGTTTGGGAAGAAATTCAACAATCTCAGCAGTACCTTTAAATATCCAGGGACTTCCTTGCTCCTTTGGCCAATGACTTAACTAAATAAATCCCATTGCAGACCCTGAAGATTACACCTGGTAGCAATTCTGACTGGTATGAGATAAAACCTCAAGAGTAATTTTAATTTCATTTCTTGTTTCTCAGCCATTTGTATTTCATCTTTTGAGAGCTCGAGTTAATTTTTCATGTTGATAATTTTTTTATATTTTTTATTTATGTACTTATTATATATTATATATAAGATATTATATATAAGATATATAATATTATATTTTTTTTCAGAACATCAAGAAATCCATCTGGTATCTAAGCTTCAGGTGTGGCATTAAGTTGCTAATGAAACCTTATCAGTCTTTTTAATCTATGAACTTGTGTTTTAGAACCCCTTCATTGTTTTTCATGAATTTAAGTTTGTTGTCTTTTTATTTTAATTTAGTTCTAGAAAGTTTTAAAATTTCTTCTTGAGTTGCTTCTTAGCCCACTTTTCATTCAGTAGTGAATTCAGTTTCCATGAATTTATATGATTTCTGGTGTTGATACACGCAGCTTTCGTCCATGGTAGTCAGACAGGATGAAGGTTGTTATTTCAACCTTCTTGTTATCTTGAGATTTACTTTGTGTCAAATATATAGTCAGTTTTGGAAAAAGTTTCATGAGCTCCTCAGAAGGTGTATTCTTTTGTGTTTGCTTAAAATGTTATGTGGATATTTGCTAGTTCTATTTGATTTATGGTGTCATCTAGCTCCAGCATATCGCTGTCTAACTTTTGTCTGGATGGGGAGTGAAACTATTGGGGAGAGTGAAGTACAGAAGTAACGTACTGTCACTATGTTTGGATGTCAGTATTATGTTAGTTAGATGTGAGTTTTGGATACATCAGAAAGATGGATCTTAGGCAGTTATAGATCTGGGGTCACTGGTAGAGTAAGATTCTGTTTGCCAGTGTGTGGCAGAGGAGGAAAAGTAATGGGCTAGGAGAAAAGACAGCCATGGACTGCTGAAAAAGAGCTAAGGATCTGGTCCATATCAAGAGGCGTGGCTGAGTATCCAAGTAGTGGGAGGCTGATAGGAGGAGGGGCTCCTGTTGTATGATATAAATGAAGGGATATTGGAGGTAAGGAGACCCTGGGTGTGATGGTTTATATTTGCTCAGCTCAGGGAGTGACACTATTAGAAGGTATGGCCTTGTTGGAGTAGGTGTGGCATGGCGGGTGTGGTCTTTAAGAACCTCATTCTAGCTGCCTGGAAGCCAGTATTCTGCTAGTAGCCTTCAGATAAAGATATCGAATTCTCAGCTCCTCATGTATTATGTATGCCTGCCTGGATGCTGCCATGCTCCCACCTTGATGATACTGGACTGTTTCTGAATCCATAAGACAGCCCCAATTAAATTTGTCTTTTATAAGACTTGCCTTGGTCATAGTGTCTGTTCATACCTTTAAAACCCTAAGACACTGGGTCTATACCAAGAGGTTATGTCTCCATTGAATTAAGTTGGACAGATAGGAGATGTACCGGCAACAGGCTGCTACAGGACTGCAGGTGAGGCTGAAGAGATCAAAATAGAGGACAAAAAGGATAGTGAAAAACACCTGAGTCCCAGTCCTATGGGGGAATTTGTGGTTTCTGATTAAAAATAAAATGTTTGGCTGAGAGTGTCCAAAAGAAAGAACTAAGTTGTATCTAAACCAAAAGACAGAGTCCCCAGATAATGAAAACAGAGAGGGAACTGCACTTTGTTTTATCCCACTTATTATGTGAATAGTAGCTCCCCTTAGTTATATGTGTTTGCGTGTGACTATAATCCTAAAGTGAGTCTACATCTTCTGTAAGCCCATTAGTATGTGTGATTTCGATGATCTCTTCAGTTGTTGAACAGGGTGTAGATTTTATAGTGCTGTATATAATAAACTTTAGCCTCTAAGTAAGTGGTTCTCAACCTTCCTAATTCTGTGACCCTTTTATACAGTTGTGTGTGTGGGGGGGGGGGGTGACCCCAACCATAGAATTATTTTGTTGCTACTTCCTAACTGTAATTTTGCTAGTGTTATCAATTGTAATATAAATATCTGATATGCAGGGTATCTAATATGGAATGACTGAAAGAACTGTTCAGCCTCCTAGAACCACTGCTCTAAGCAGTCACTTAGTTGCTACCACATCATAGAAAGATTCCCTTTCATACTTTTCTCCTGCGTTATTATAGATCACTACTCTGGAAGGGTAAATTCTTCATTGTGCTGGTTAGTCTTCAGTGGTGAGAATGTCTAAATTGCTGACTCCTGTTGTTGGAGCATCAGGTTCATCCTCCTGCCATTGCTTACATGAGTCAGATTCTGTCTTCTACCCTCTGTTGTTCCCTGAAATAGTACATTGCTGCTCGTACATTGGTGTGAGATCCTGAACCAAGTGATTTTGGTTCCTCCTAGCTTCTACTTGGTTTTTAAAATCATGGGCTCTTTTATCAGGGTGCATAGCAATAGGTGTTTCTACCAATTCTTTAAAAACAAGTGGGTTTTCTTTCTACTCTTCATAGAAAAGCAGACTATTTTTTCCATCTGACTACAAGCAGAAGCTTTATCATTCTCCATACTCTAGAGGTATTAGTGCCATTTTTTTAATGAGATTTGTGTGTGTGTGCCTATATTTTAGTGGCATACAGTAGTCCCTGGCCCACTACACTCACCTAGGAAGTTTCTCTTTGATTTTAACTTACCCTTTATTGGAATTTACCTTTTTCTTGTAAGACCAGTGACTAAGAATATGCAAGTGAAGACATTTTCTGTGACAATTTGCCAGTGTAATGAACTGTCAGGCTAGCTATACTTTGCCATTAAATTTATTTAAAACTTAACTCATTGTTTTCTTTTCTTCTGTTCTTTTTTGTTTTTATTTTATTATGCAAAAGTAAAATTGTAATCTTTATATTTTGTTTTGAATAGTGAAATAGGATCTCAGTTGTATCCCAGATTAGCTTAAAATGTATTCCTTACACCTCAGGGTGAATTCAAATTTAAGCTTCTTCTGCCTCTGCCTCTTCAAATTCTGTGATTCTAGTAGATGCCACAAACTGTAGCCAAAGACTAGGCATTTAAAGACTTTTAGTAGTGTCTTGGTATCGTGTGTGTGTGTGTGTGTGTGTGTGTGTGTGTGTGTGTGTGTGTGTGTGTGTGTGTGTGTACCTCCTTGGAGGTGCATTTTGCCTTCCTGGGTGGCTGTTTTCTTAAATGTTTTCATTGATGTTTTAGTTTATTGCTGTGACTTGTTTATGTCAACTACTTCAATATTCATGTTTCATTTTTTAAAAAAGTAAGAACAGTGAGATTCTTAAATGTTTGTTCTAGACATCTCAGGTTTTAAGAAATTATTATAGGTAATAACTCTTCATTGTTCTCAGTGACCTAAAGAATAACCTTTTTATCCAAGAAATTTTATTCCTACCCTTAAGGAAGTAATTGGTAATTGACTGAATAAACTCAATTTTTCTAATGCTTTGCTTTTCTCCTTTCTTTTTTCTTTTTCTTTTTTTTTTTTTTTTTTTTTTTTTTTTTTTTTTTTTAACTTTCTACATTTTTATTTAGAGTTTTGGAGGCTGGAAAGGCAAATGTCATTTTACCAAAAAGTTCTCCAAGTGATATAACCCATGTGATTGCCAGTAATGCAAGAATCAGTGCTGAGAGAGAACAAGAAAACTTTAAGGCTCCATTCTATCCAATTCAGTATTTAGGGGATTTTCTCTTAGAGGTAAGTAAAATAAGTATTAGACATTTTTTAGTTTCTTTTTATGAAATGACTACCAAATGAAGAGGTCCCAGGGGATAGGTTCTAGCTCCTCCTTGGATACAAGTTCACAGATTCTGTACTCTCAAACCCTTTATGTAAAATGGCATGGGATTCTCATGACATCTATATACATCTTTTTGTATATGTTAAATTATCTCTATATCATTACAATGCCTGCAGAGATTAAATATTCATAACCAGGTTTTGCACTATATGGTATAATGTAAGACTCGAATAGAGCCTTAACTACTGGGAGGCTCGCTTGAATGAGATGATCAAATGCAAGTAGTTTATTGTTCCAGCATGCTATGGCTGACCTACATTGAGAGGAGAGGCAGCCCCGAACTCCCTGTTGGTTCAATTTTTATACATTTTGTAGAGGTTGGTTTACAGTGATGGTGATTAGGCATACAACCATTGGTGGGTGATATGTTAATTTTATACATTTTTGTAGAGGGTGGTTTACAGTAATGATAATTAGGCATAAAAGCATTTGGCTTTTAAGGTGATTGGCTGCTGCCAACTGGGCCACACCAGGAAGGTTGGGATACCTCTTACGGGATGAGGGGATTGGAGGTACTCCAGGAACTGTGATCAGATAAGACTGGAACACTACCTCTTGGAAGGGAGGGGTCACTCAGCACCCTGAGGCTGGTGGGAAATTATTAGCCTTTTTTTTTTTCATAATACCTACAAGTCTGAACATGTTTAGTCGAGATCTGATAAAATCATTATGTTGAATCCATGGATTTAGAACTTAGAGAAATAAAGGACTAACTATATTAAAACTGAATTCTGTTTTTGAAAATGTAATAATTAGAAATATGAGAATGGTATGTTTTAAGTCATTTATTCTCAGTTTCTTAAATAGCCAAAACTGTGGTTGTAGATTTGAAAGCTTAGGTGTAAACTTGTTTTATTTCAGTGTTTGCTTTCCCATAAATGCTTTAGTGATGTATACTAAAAATAGTTTTAACTCTTTTAGTGTCACACTATAATAAGTAGCATCAAATGCATATCATAAATTTGAGGTAACTGTCTCTTTTGGGAAAGAGAAGTTTTTCTAAGATTTAGAAATAATTTTTTTCCTGTTCCTCCTTCTTCCTTCTTTGTCATGTAATACCAGTTCTCAAGTTTTTGAACAGGAAACAAACTCCAGAGAGAACTCCTAGTAGATAAGTGGAAAATGCATGACTGACTCAGGATTAGCATGGACTTGGGGAATTCATGATCAGCACTTAAGTGGGTACCATTCCTTGTCAATTATACAGAATGCCAGAGACCCAGCATCATTTTAAAGCCTTCCTTCTCTAATTTTCTAGTATCCAGTCCTTGCTAAGTTTTTTCAATTCTATTTCATATATTTCTGGAGTCAAACTTCTGCTCATTTTTTTTTCTAACATCATACTAACATCAAATCTTTTCTTTTACATTTAAGAATAAACTTGTAATGATATTCTGCTTTTGCTTTGTAAGGTGTATATTGATCATCTTCACATCTTCAACTTCTCTCAGCTTCATTCTCTACCCACCCTACCACCATCCTTTATGTCACTGCCCCCCTCTCTTTTTACCCCTTCTTTCTTTCCTTCCTCTCGCTTTCAACCCCTTGGGTCTATTTTGTTGGCTATTTACTCTTGGTGTTGGGCTTACCATGGAGTTGATATAGCAGAAAACTTACTCTTTTTTAATCAGCAGCTAATAATTACTATTAGTTCTTCAGCTAAGCTTGGGAACTATATGTCCACGCCTACCCCAGTATTGGGATAATTGTCTGGCTTGAGCTTGACAGGTCTTGGGTCTACACATTCACATATATGCCTGAGTGTGTGTTTGTGTGTGTGTGTGTGTGTGTGTGTGTTGTATGTGTATGTGTGTGGGCAAGAGATTATCTTCAGGTGTTGTCCCTTGGAAAGCCATATCTATGCATGGCTCCAGGGATTTGGACCTCACTATAGACATTGGGGGAGCAAAAGAATGGCAGACTGATGGACACAGGACACAGAAAAGTTTAGAGTGCACCTTACTTATATGAGTAAGTACACATAGGTCCACTTTCAAATGTCAAGGACAGCTTGTGAGTATGGGGGGCGGGGCTAGCTGTAAAAACTTGGATAACAATTCTTAGGAACCATCCACTTTATTTTTTTGTCTATTTTATGGGTTTTGTTTATTTTTTAAAGATTTATTTATTCGTTTATTATATCTAAGTATATTGTAGCTGTCTTCAGACACACCAGAAGAGGGCATCAGATATTATTAAAGATGGTTGTGAGCTACCATGTGGTTGCTGGGATTTGAAATCAGGACCTCTTGGAGAGTACTCTTAGCCACCGAGCCATCTCTCCAGCCTTGTTGATTTTGTTTTATTTTATTTCTGTTCTTTTTTGCTTTGATTTTTGTTACTTGAGACAGGATTTCTTGACCTTGCCAAGAAAATAATGCCAAGTAGTCAGTCAGCCCCAGGAACCTGTCTTTCTCCACCTCTCCAGTGCTGGGATTGTGTGTGTATGTCAACAGACAAAGCTATTTCATATGTCTGCGTTCTAGGGATGGGATCCAGGTCTCTATGTTTAAATGCCCAAGAGGTTACTGACTTCTTACCAGCCCTGAATTGTAACTATAACTAGCACCGGACTGTGTAAATTGTGTTCATTCTTGACAATTCATAGATAGGATTGTTACTAGACAAGACATTCTCTTCATAAATGGGTGGTTTTTAACACCTGAGTTATAATCTTAATGTTTACAAAGTATATAAAATATTTTGCCCTTGATTTCTAAATAAATACCAGTTAGTAGACTAAGTATTCTTTGAGGGGAGGAGTGTTTATTTCTTTTTATGACATATAAATTACCAATATTTGGAAAGTTTGCTGTAAGTATTGGCCTCTTGCAATATTTTACCAGTGTTTAACAACCTTTGTTTTAGGACAATTTGTTTGACTAAAAAAGTAATATGCAACTATATATTAAGTTGAAGTCTACATATGATATACAAGAGATATGCATAATAATATTATTACACTTACTTAATGGCCTAAGAAAAGTTATTTTATCACATACAGAAAGAAATTCAGAATGATGAAGATTCCCAAATCAATTCTGGTTGTACCAAATACAATAATCAACAAAAAAGCAAAGATCTGAAGAAAGACGTAGGATTTTTTGAAATGAAAGGTGCTGGAGAGAACATGTATAGAACTCAGGTAAAATTTTGTGAGCTGTACATTCTCTGATTTTTTTTTTTCCTAAAGAATTATAGAAGAGAGCATGTTCTTAGTAACAATTTTGAGGTCTAAAACCTAGCATGTCAACCTATATTTTTAGCCTATAAATTGAGCATGTTGGAAAATTGTGTAGGTCTATGTTTTAGGACTCTTTGAAATAATGCATATGTGCCTATAAAAATAAAGAATTCCTCAAATATGATATATTCTTAGCACATGCAAATTATTTACATTTTTGTGTGCTTAACATAGCACATGCTTTATAAAATGTTTTCTCAGCTGTGAACAGTATTCATAAGCAATATAAAGTCAAGTGTAGAACTTGCATGCATGAAACAAGAAGTTTAAAACAAATTATTTTTTGATTAACATGGGAAACCAGACAACAACAAGAAACCAGGAAGACTGCAGCTCTTGTCCAGTGTTTCAGACATAAGTGATAAGCAGCAGTATCAAAGCATTTTTGGTTCTTCTGTAGAAAAGCAAATGTTCATTTCATACTATGTCTAATAGGTCTATTTGGTTATTTTATCAAATCAATAACTCAATAATTACTAGTCTAAACTGACAGATTTATATGTGTAAATAGAAACTCACTGTATTCATGCTAGGAAATTTCAAAGTTTTTAATTCTGCAGTTTCTTTTTTTGTTGTTGTCTGTTTGTTGAATTGGATATTTTATTTATTTACATTTCAAATGTTAGTCTCCTCTTCCTGAAGATGGTGGTATTTGTGTGCCCTTTTAGACTCTCTTCTGTGATCATGTTTGGAAGTGTCATAAGAGGCTTTTTAAATTGATGTGTCTGAAATATGCATTCTTAATTCATATGAGCAGTTTTTACATTTAGCTAAGCATGTAAACCAATGAAGTTAATCAAGATTCTGATTTATTGAACAAAAAAAGAAAATAGGTCATTTTTTATAAAAGATAAAGAGATAATTAAGATAAATTTAGAATATAAATAAAAGTAATATAAATTTCTCATATCTCAAACAAAATTATAATTCTCCACTCTGAATTAAATAAGTAGGTTTACTAAGTATATCTGGTAACCTACTACTTATAAAATGTAGCAAATTTGTGCATATGTTTTATGGCCTGTTTGTTATTAAAACTCACCTTACATTTTAAATTTAATCTCATGTGTGTTTTATAAGCCTGCTTTCATGAATTTTTTATAGTGACCTCCATTAGTTGTGTTGGAGCTGTATTTAACCCAGAGTATAATTATTTTTATACACATGCAGAATAAAATGGAAAATCATAATGAAAATGTCAATGATAGATTTGTTCTGAGTTCACATCACAAAAAAAAATTCAGAGACTTCAGAAAAGATATGAAATCTGTTAAAAAGACAAATACATTCAGAAGACATGTACATGAAAATCAGGTAAAATTTCACAAATTGAAATATTCATTTTATCTTATAGATCCTTTCTAAATTCACCAAGTACAATGTGAGTCATGAAATTTCTTACAATATACATGTACCAAAAAGGTATAAAATTTATACAGTGTGCTTTTAAAGGAAAGAATGTCTGTTTATGAACTCATGTAGCCTGGAAGAATCAGTCTTAGCAACTTCTAAGCCAGCTCTGTGTCACTTCCTAACTATTTATTTTTCATTTTTCCCAGGAGTATCCCTTACTTTAGAATTTGTATTATTTTACTTTGTTTCTCATTTTAGCTTTCCCAATTAGGTGAATGCCAAACAGTAGTTAGCTATGACTTAATGAATATATGTAGGTCAGTTATTCATGGACATTTCCCTTACAGACATGTTATGTTGTTTGACTGTTATACTATTAAACTCCATCCAGTTTTGTGTTCATAAGCATTTGGATTTCTTTTTGTTTTGTTTTATTTTTTTTATTTGATTGACTACTTTGAAATTATTAAGCAGTTCTGTTGTGAGCAGTGAATATTCTCTTGTATGACTCTTGGTACAAAGTTCAGGGATTTCTCTAGGTGAGAATGTATTCTTAGGAATGAAGTTATTGATCATAGGATAGTGTGTGTCACCTGTTATCCATGATGCTTAGCTGGTTTCCCAAATGTTTTTGTTTGTTTGTTTGTTTGTTTGTTTGTTTGTTTTTTGCTATTGTATACACACTTACAAGTGGACAGGCTTTTCCTGTTGCACAGGGCATATATCATTAACATGTTATAATGGTACTTATGTTGTAGTCTTCCCAGCTCTGGTTTTAACCTACTTGGATTTTGTAACATATAATTTTATTCTGGTTTGTTTAATTGTGGTCAAAATACAGAAAGAAACTAAGAAAAAAGATAAAAATATCCAAAGGAGTTACATTTTGAGGAAAAAGAGCAAAAAAGAAGGTTATTACAAAACTGATGATGCTCATGATACAATTAGAAGTACGTTAAAAAAGCGAGTGCGTTACAGAGACCAGGTGAGACTGGGGTATGTGGCTTTCACTTTTCTTCATAACCTAGGCAGGTAATCTGATTAGTAAAGTTGCTTGCTGTATTAAAGTATATATACTTAGGAACAATTCGATTTAGTTTAGGATTTACACTTAGTATTTATAATTGACTGTACTTATAGTAAAATTGTCTTTATATGAATATATAAGGAAACTTGAGTTAATCGTGATTCTCAAATTAAGCTTTTTTTTTTTAATAAATTAAACAAAAGGAAAAGAAATAACTGGAAGAGGGGTGAATTTCCTTTTTAACATTTTAAATAATTTTGAAATAAGTACCTTTTTCCTTTCTTTTTCTGCCTCCAAACCCTGTCATTTGCCTCTACCCATTCTGCTTCAGGTTCACAACCCCCTTTTCACTAATTATTGCACATATATAGTATATATTCCTAAATGGAACCTCTTCCATATAATCTTACTTACTACATACATGCTTTTAGGACTGACATTTCGTCACTGGACGATGTGTGATTTGCCTGGGGAAGCTCTCCCCCATCCAGTTTGACATATCTGTTGGTGTCTTCCTTGTCCAGTCATGTTGGTGAGACTCTGAGGGCATGGCTACTGATCCCACTAGGAGACAGTCTCACACAATCCCTTTCCACCCCTCTTCTCTGAGTGTTTTATAGGTGTGTCTATTGGGATTGGACTCTACAGCTCTTCATGTTGGTTATATTTGGTTTTCTTCAGTGGTCCCTGTCTGTTACAAAGAATTTTTCTTGATAAGGGGTGAAAACTACTCCTGTCTGAGGCTATAAAATTGCTGTAGGAGTTATGCTGACTTAGTAAATTAAAGGTTTAGATTCTCCTCTAATTACCCTGGTTTCACTAGCACTGAGTAGTTATGTAGGTTTCTAGGACTGGGCACAATATTCCTCTTGTTGAATGATATCTTAAGTCCAATTAGAGAATTGTTGGTTCACACCATAATATTTGTGCCACTACTGCATCCTTAAGATTATTGTGCCATGCTGATGCTGTTCATTGGTGGAGTTCATAGGCCTCGTAGCTGGACAGGACTATTGATTTTCTCCCTCCTTTTGAAGCTATCATAGAATTTTTGAAGTGTATGATGTCTTCAACAATAGGGACTTACCATCCATCTCTTGGAGGGTACAGATGACCAAGGGCAATAGTAGTAGGTTGTATGTTTTGGAAATCTCTGGAACAGCCCTGACCATCAACTCAGAAGAGGTCTGAATTGGGGTTTTTGTTGGGTATCTGCAGGCTCTTGGAGGAGCACTATTGTGGCTGTTTTTTAAAATGAAAAACACTACCTTAAACTACATCTGTACAAGGTTTATAAAATCTCTCCAAATGTGAATGTTGTTCTACTCTTGTTCTTTTCTGTGGAATGCAGAACCATTTATTATAAAAGTATAAGGTTTTTCTAAAACATAACTTCACTTTATATTTCAACCCAAAATATGTGTATATAGATTGAACCTTCTAAATCCAAAAATCAAAAGCCTGAAATTCTTGAGAATCAAATGCTTCTTGGTGACACGTAATGTTGAAAACTTCTGATACACAGCAGAAAACTATGCCTCATGTTATGGGTCAAGGAAAACATGCTAGGCATACTTAAGTGTATAAAGTTACCTTTGGTTATGTATATAAAAAGTATAAAGAACATAATGTTGAGTTTCATCTTGGGTTTTTTCAAATGAAAGATTCTTTTAGGTTCTTAAGATGTAGCTCATTGGTCCAGCCCTCTGACATGCTTCAGGTCCTGAGAACAAAAACCACACAAAGAAATCATACATGTAAATAGCAAGTAATATTTTGCAAAACTTAAGTGGGTTTTCTGTAGTCTTGGATTTTTATGTGTATTACTGTTTTTAGTACAGTGTCTAAAGTTCTTTACTTATGCAGAAAGAAATGAAGAATTCTCTTCTTACTGATTATGCCAAAATTGATTGTGCCAAAGAATCAGAGACCCGGGTTGTCAAGACAAATGTGGATCTCATTGAAGTAAAAAATGCTTTAAAGAAGCAGATATACAGAGACATATTTAGAGCTCAGGTAAAGCTTATTACATGAATACGCTTTCTTTAAGATGTAAGTGACTGGTATGTATGTTTGAATGAAGGGTTGTTTTATATCAGAAACTTGGTGTCTAGCAACTGCTGTGATGTGAGATTGGATACTTGTAGTCTGATATCTGTGACAGTCTAGTTTGCTGCACTACAGCACTCATCTGTGATGAGTTAATAAAAGGATTTAAAAATAGACGATGTACATTTTCGTGTTAAAGTAGGCACCCCTCTTTTTCTACTTTTCTGCTAGATATAGTAGCCAGGATAGGGCTGGCATTTGTGTTCTCTTAGGGTCTGTGTAACATCTACCTAGGATCTTCTAGCTTTCATAGTCCCTGTTGAGAAGTCTGTTATAATTCCAATACATCTGCCTTTATATGTTACTTGACCTTTTTCTCTTATAGCTTTTATTATTTTTTCTTTGTTTTGTGCATCTGGTGTTTTGACTATTGTGTGATGGGAGGAATTTCTTTTCTGGTTTAATTTTTTTGGAGTTTTCTACAGGCTTCTTGTGTGTTCATGGGCATCTCTTTCTTTAGGTTAGGGAAGTTTTCTTTTGTTAAAGATATTTACTGGTCCTCTAAGTTGTTTATCTTTGCTCTCTTTTATAACTGTTATCCTTAGGTTTGGTCTTCTCGTGTGTCCTGGATGTTTTGCATTAGGAACTTTTTGCATTTTGCATTTTCTTTGACTATTGTGTCTGTATCTTCTGCCCCTGAGGTCTCTTCTATTGCTTATATTCTGTAGGTGATGCACCTATGACTCTTGATCATTTTTCTAGGTTTTCTATCTCCAGGCTTGTCTCTGTGAGTTTTTTATTGTTTCTATTTCCAGTTTTAGATCCTAGATGGCTTTGTTCTGTTCTATCACCTGTTTGGTTGTGGTTTTTTGTAATTCTTTAGTGGATTTTTGTGTTCTTTTCTTTAAGGGCATCTACCTATTTACCAGTGTTTTCCTGTGTTTCTTTAAGGAATTATTTATGTCCTTCTTAAAGTCCTCTAACATCATCATGATTTTTAAATCCAAATCTTGTTTTCCCTGTGTGTTGGGGTATCCAGGACTTTCTATGGTGAGAGAACTGGTTTCTGATGATGCCAAGTAGCCTGGGTTTCTGTTGAATAGGTTCTCTTGCTTTTGCCTCCCGCCATTCAATTATCTCTGGTGTTAGTTGGTCTTGCTGTCTCTGATTGGATCTCGTCCCTCCTATGAACCTGTGAGCCCACAATCTTAGGAGTGAGAGTAGTCCTGGGAAATCAGCTTTCTCCGTCAGGACTTGGGTACAGAGGGCCTTAGGACAGCCTCAGCTCCAGGGTGCAGATGGAGATAGGGAGGATCCTGTCCCACGTTGCTCTGCTGCTCCTATGGCCTGTGTGCTCCTGGCAGGACTCTTTCACAGTCACTGGAGCGAAAGGGGTCTCTCCTGTAGGCTTAGGAGTGAGAACACTTATTAGAAACCAGCTCTCTCTGTGCAGGACTTGGATATGAGGACAGCCTCAGCTCCAGGAAACAGAAACTTCAGATTTTTAAGGTAAAAATGATGTGAAGTTATTTTAATTAAGGAGTCAATAGAACTCTTCCATTTCTGAGAATGCTATTATTCTGAAATGATGAAAGTTACTAATTTGAGTCAAAATGAGTATCAGATTAATTATAGCTATTAATCTGTTCTTGAATCTATTTTGAATGTTTGTCTAAGGTTTTGTGCTTTGTAAGCAGGAATATATATTCAACTTAAACTGTTCAAATTTAATTATATGGTTGTTTTGTAGGCTGTCCGATACAACTGCATCAGAGTAGATAAACAGCCTGTATACAATACAGAGGTAAGGGACTTGGAGTTGGACTGTGATTGAGGCAGAACAGAAATGGTAATTTATTGCTCATAATCAGAAATGGGGTCAGGAAGCATTATACTATTGCAAATATTTTCAACATAGCTGTCAATAGTATTGAGAAATGAAAATGTACATGATGTTCATGACAGGTAAAACATATATTCTTTTTTTATGTTTTATAACTTTTATAAATACTACTTTTACGGTAAATTCCTTATTCTAACACTTTCAAAATACCTTATTTTCTTTATTACTATTCATTTTTCTAGATGGATTGTTCTATTCCGTATTGTGTTTGGAAATTTTTAACCTTTAATTTTGAAACTTAAGAGTCATTATGACATTTAAACATTGTAACTTTTTTAAAGCTCCACAGTTACATATACAAGCTACTAGCTTTAGTTATTTCCATTGTTAGAAATATTTTGGCCAAGGAAGAATGTGTTTTCAAACACTTGAGTTACATTTATATGAATCTATAGAATTGTTTTGTGATTCTTTCATAATTGTTACTATATCCAGATCTATATTATATATTTGGTATAGGGTTTTTTGGTGGCTTTGAGCTTGTAACGTATGTTCTGGCTAATTGAACTTCAACAATCTATGTACCTCTACACACCTAGCACTAGAACCAAAAACATGAACCACTCTGGGTTTGTTTGTTTGTTTGTTTGTTTTAATATTTGTTTTAATATGTGTTCCAGTTATCAAACTTACATCCTGAAGTATAGAAGGCAAGCACTTGATCTTTAAGAATTTTTTTTAAAGACGACTATTTTGTCTTACTGAAAAATTATGTAACAGCTAATAACATTTTTGCATGTTTTCTAGTTAAAAATACAGTGATGCATATTATTTGTTTTGGACCAGCAAACTTTAAAGTCACTCAACCTGTCAAGTAGTAGTAAGGACAAGAGTCATCTATATTACAGATAAGGAACTGAGAGTCTTTTATTTGGTCAAGATCTGATCTCAGAGTTCAACTTTTCTTCTTTCAGACATACAATTATTTTTCCTTAGGTTAAAAATGCAGAGTTCCCCAGAGGAATATTAAACTTAATTGAAAGCCTCATAGAGGGACAGTTCTTTAAAGAAGCCATTGAAGAGCTTTCCTCTTTGCAAGCCCATTATGTCCCTCCTGTATGCCTTCTCCATGCCCTTCTAGAGAATGTTTTGCAGGTAAGGATACCTTGTACGCTTAGGATCTTTTTTTTTTTTTCAAAGAATGCTAAACTGTGAACATTTTATGTTTTTTCCACCCATTTTTTCCATTCTATATTTTTAACTATATTCAATTACAACACTGTGTGACTTACCTTATTATTGACTCAAAATGTCCAAGCAACCTTTCTCTTGGAAAAAAATAAAAGGAAAAACAAATGGTTAGAATATAGTGTATTAAAAAGATATTGTTCAATAAAAAAGAAAAATAAATGTTACCTGATCTTATTTTCTGTTACTATAAAGTAACAAATGCTGGATTGTGGTGATCAGAAATACTTGTAGTAAGAGTCATTCGACTTGTGGTATACAGGCTAAATGACTCTTAGTTTGTAGGAGTACTTAGTGGCAGCTAAGGAGAAGAGGCTTTCTGTCATGCTCAGCAGGACACTGGCCTATACCACAGCAGCTATAAACTATGCTGCAGAAATTTTTGAAGGTGAGCAAAGCTGGTATATAAGGAGTTTCCACTTTGATTTTAACATGATCTTTGGGATCTGTCATCATTGTTATCATGATGTGAAATTTATATGTGCTATCCTAACAGTTAAGATTTTCTGATGTGTAGATCACAAGGCTAGACTAGAAATACTGCTCTAGTTATAAAATAAATTAACTGATAAAACTGTATTAACTACATTATTTTATTTTTATTTATTTTAAATAATAGGATAACATAGATACATTTTCTGGTCGATACTTTCACATATTATCAGCTCTTCTTCATCTGCATCCTCCTTGGAAGTCACCAGCCATGTTAAGATACTACTTAGAGCTATTTCAGTGTCCAGTTTGTATGAAGGGAGCCTGGGCTCTTGTGGAGGTGCTCATCAGGTATGCCATTTCATAGGAAGACATTTTGTCTAATAAGTGCTTTACTGTAGTATAGATATTAATTTTAAAAATTGTTTTCATACTTTTAGAAAACTATGAATACTTAGGTTTGTAGTGTAAACTTATTAACAGGACAAATTATGTTGAGCATGTTTGATAATATTTTTTAAATATACTAAGTATATGAAATAGACTCCAATTAACAACAAATTTTAAACTTTTTCCAAAATCCTGAATCTGAATATTTTTCAAAGAACATTTATTAAGTATATGTATCAAAGTTTAGTCATGAAAGCATAGATATTTATCATTATATAAAATATCTATTTAGGGGTTTATTTTATTGTAAATGGACATTTGATTATTTAACCAGGACCTGTTGTTTTCCTGATATGTCTTTATTCTACACGTCACCTCTCTAGGCCTTCCTTTGTTTCTGAGTGTTTCCCGGACTCTTTGTATTTCATTTTCTCTAGCAAAACTCATTATTTTATGACTTCCACCATAACTTTAGTTGGTAGTCATTTATTGGGACAACTTTTTTGTTTATGTATCCACAAATTTCTTTTCTATAAGGGAGAAAAGAAAAGATAGTTAAAGGTTAGGTCTTTGTAAATTTCTTGAGAACACACCCAGGTTTTGTTACAAAATAATTGGGAAGAGTATCTCAAAGAGTAATGAGTATAGATAATCTAAATATTAATCCTTTTGCTATAAACACTTGATGACCCTGAGTCAGCAAAGTGCTTCTCACAAGAGCAGAATGTCCTGTGTTCAGTCCACTGAACTTAAGTTTTAAAATGCTGCTATGGCCAGAGAGTGGTAGTGCATGGCTTTAACCCTAGCTCTCCAGAGGCAGAGGCAGAGGTAGGCAGATTTCTGAGTCTGAGTCCAGCCTGTTCTGCAGAATGAGTTTCGGATGGCCAAAGCTACACAGACAAACCTTGTGTAGAATAAAAAAAGAAGCTGGATTCCTGATAATCCTAGTTAGGCAGAGACTGGAGAATCACTGAAACTTGCTAACCAGCTAGTCTTACTGCGTCAGTGAGTTCTAGATTCATTAATAGTCTCCATATTAAAAATTACGGTTGTAAATGATTGAAGAAGATGCCCAACATTGACCTCTAACCTCTGCACGCACACAAACTCAGTAAAAAGATGGAAAAAAAAGTGTATCAAACAACTGGTGCCAAGAAACAAACAGGAGTTGCCATTCTAATTTCCAATAAAGTAGACTTTCAACCCAAAGTTATTAACCAGGGTGTAGAAGGAAACTTAATATTAGCCAAAGGAAAAATCAACCAAGAGAAAGGCTCAATTCTGAACATTTATGCCTCAAATGCAAGGACACACACATTCATAAAAGAAATTTTACTAAGTTCAAAACACACATTGAACCCCACACAGTAATAATGGGAGATCCCGCTCTCACCAAGAGATGGGTCACTGAAACAGAAACTAAACAGAGACACAATGAAGCTAATAGAAGTTATGAACCAAATGGATTTAACAGACATATACAGAACATTTCACCCTAAAACAAAAAAATATACCATCTTATCAGCACCTCATGGTACCTTCTCCAAAATGGACCATATAATCAGTTACAAAACAAGCCTCAGTAGATATGAGAAGATTGGAATAATCCCATGCATCCTATTAGATCACCACTAAGGCTACATTTCAATAATAACAAAACAAACAGAACGCCTACATACTTCTGGAAACTGAACAACTCTGCAGTCAATAACTTGGTCAGGGAGGAAATAAAGATTTCAAAGACTTTCTAAAATTCAATGAAGACAAAGACACAACATACCCAAACTTATAGGGCACAATGAAAGCAGTGGTAAGAGGAAAACTCAGAGTGCTAAGTGCCCTCATAAAGAACTGGAAATATCCTACACTAGCAACATAACAGCACACATGGTGAAAGCCTAGAACAAAAAGAAGTAGAAGGCAGGAAATAATCAAACTCAGGGCTGAAATCGACCAAATAGAAACAAAAAGATTGATAAACCCCTAGAGAAAATAACTAAAGGGCACATAGATAGTATGCAAATTAACAAAATCAGAAATGAAAAGGGAGGCATAACTACAGAAACTGAGGAAATTCAAAAATTATCAGATCCTACTTCAAAAGCCTATACTCAACAAACTAGAAAATCTAGATGAAATAGATAATTTTCAAGACAGACACCTTGTACCAAAGTTAAATCAAGAGCAGATAAACTGTCTAAACAGACCCATATCCCCTGTAGACATAGACGTTATTTAAAACTTCCCACCCAAAAAAAGTCCCAGGCCAGATGGCTCTAGTGCAGTTTTACTAGACCTTTAAAGAAGAGAACTAATACCCATACTCCTTAAACTATTTCATAAAATAGAAACAGAAGGAAGACTCATTGTGTGGAGCCACAATTACTCTGATACATAAATCACACAAAGATTCAACAGAGAGAGAGAGAGAGAGAGAGAGAGAGAGAGAGAGAGAGAGAGAGAGAGAGAGAGAGAGAGAGAGAGAGAGAGCCTCAGACCAACTTCCTTTATGAATATCAATGCAAAATTATTCAATAAAATTTTAGCAAACCAAATCCAAGAATACATCAAAACTGTCAGTCACCATGATCAAGTAGGCTTCATCCCAGGGATGCAAGGTTGGTTCACTGTATGAAAATCATTAATGTAATCCACTATTTAAACAAACTCAAAGGAAAAACTTTACATTTTCATCTTATTGGATGCTGAAAAGGCATTTGACAAAATATAATACTCCTCTGTGTTAAAACTGTTGGAGAGATCAGGAATTCAAGGCCCATACCTAAATATAATAAAAGCAATATACAGCAAACCAAAAGCTTGTGACAAATTAAATGGAAAAATGCTTGAAGCAATCCCACTAAAATCAGGGACAAGACTGTCCACTCTACTCATATCTATTCAATATAGTACTCAAAGTTCTAGCTAGAGCGTTAAGACAACAAAAAGAGTTATTTCATACAAATTGGCAAAGAAATAAAGATATCACTATTTGCAAATGATATGATAGTGTACATAAACGACCCCAAAAATTCTACAAAAGAGCTTCTACAGCTGATAAACAACTTCAGCAAAGTGGCCAGATACAAGCTTAATTCAAGCAATACATTATACAAATGATAAATGGGCTGAGGAAGAAAATAGTGAAACAATACCCTTCACAACAGTCACAGTTAATATAAAATATTTTGGTGTAATTCTAACCAAACAAGTGAAAGATCTGTAAGACAAGAATTTCAAATCTCTCAAGAAAGAAATTGAAGAAGACCTCAAAAAATGGAAAGATCTCCCATGCTCATGAATTGGTAGGATTAACATAGTAAAAATAGCCATCCTACCAAAAGTAATCTATGGCTTCAACACAATTCCCATCAAAATCCCAACACAATTCTTTACAGAAGTGGAAAGAACGATTCTCAATTTCATATGGTAAAACAAAAAAATCCAGGATAGTGAAAACAATTCTTAATAATAAAAGAACTTCTAGGGAATCACCATCTCTGACCTCAAGGTATACTACAGAGCAATAGTGATTTAAAAAAAAAAAAAACTGCATGGTATTGGTACAGAGACAGACAGGTTGATCATTGGAATAGAATTGAAGACCCAGAAGTAAACCCACACACTTATGCACACTTGATCTTTGACAGAGAAGCCAAAAATATACAGTCGACAAAAACAAGGTTCTTCAGTAAATGTTGCTAGCTTTACTGGCAGTCTGTATGTAGAAAAATGAAAGTAGATTCATATTTCTCATCTTTCGCAAAGTTCAATTTCAAGTAGATAATGTTCCTCAACATAAAATCTAAGACACTGTATCTAACAGAGGATAAAGTGTGAAAGAGTCTTGAACTCATTGACAGTGGAGGGGAGGGGAAGGTAAGGGGGGAATTTCCTAAACAGACCTCCAATTGACTCAGGCTCTAAGATGAAGAATTGATAAATGGGACCTCATGATGCTGAAAGGCTTCTTTAAAACAAAAGACATTCTCAATAGGACAAATTGGCATCCTATAGATTGGGAAAAAAAATCTTCACTAACCCCACATTCAGAAGAGGACTAATAACCTAAATATATAAAGAACTCAAGAAGCTAGCCTCAAAAAAAGAAAATCAAAAAATGGTATATAGAACTAAACAGAATTCACAACAGAGGAATCGTGAATGGATGAAAGCACTTAAAGAAATGTTCTCTTTCCTCGTTCATCAGGGAAATGCAAATCAAATGACACTTTGATGCCACCCTACCCCAATCAGACTGGATAAAATAAAAAATTCAGGTAACATGTTGGCAAGGATGTGTAGAAAGAAAAACTATATGTTTTGTTCCTGTTTAAAAGTACTGCATGGACCAAAAAAAAAAAAAAAAAAACAACAAAAACAAAAACACCAGAAAACTGGTGGCATTGCAAACTTGTACAACCATTCAGGAAATCAATCTTGAGGTTCCTCAGATAATTGGAAGTAGATTACCATTTTTTGGCATATACCCAAAAGATTTCCCATCATAACACAGGGTGACATTCTCCACTATTTTCATATCAGCCTTTTAGCCAGAAAGAGGAAACAACAGATGTCCCATGACAGAAGATTGGATACAGAAAATGAGGTTCGTTTACAGAATGAAATACTATTTAGCTATTAAGAACTAGGACATCATGAGTTTTGCAGGCAAATGAATAGAACTAGAAAATATACTGAGGAAGGTTTCTCTCACCCAACAGGACATGCATGGTATGTACACACTAACAAGTTGATATTAGCCAAAATAGTACATACAGAATACCCAGGAATCAATCTACGGATCTCAAGAAAGTTAATGAGATAAAGGACCCAAGTGAGGATGCCTCAGTCCCACTTGGGAGATAGAAGAAAGCAGAGGGCAGAGAAAGTAAGAGAGGGGAGGAACAGGGGTAGGTGAAAAGGGGAACATGGTTAGGTATTGGGCAGGGGAACAGGAGTGAAGCCCTGAGTGCCTGCAGAATAAATGGAAATATGAAGTTTTGGGAGGTAGGAGGACCCTGTAGAAAGTACCAGAGACCTAGGAGATGAGAGACTCTTGGGACTTAAAGGGGGGACCAAGGATGAAATGCCCAACAGTGCAGAAAGAGAACTTAAGAGTCAATCTCCAGTAGAAAGACAGGGTATCAGTCTAGAGATAGGGTTGTAATCCCACAGTCAAAATTCTGACCCAGAATTGTTCCTGTTTAAAAGCACTGCATGGACAAAAATGGGAAAGAGATTGAGGAAGAGGGGGTCCAGTTACTGGACTAACTTGGGATCCAGCTCATGAGGAGGCTGCAAGGCCTGACACTATTACTGATGCTATGGTGTGCTTACAGACAGGAGCCTAGCATGGTGGGTTCTCTGGGAGGCCCAACAAGCAGCTGAGTGAGACAAAAGCAGATACCAGCTTTTGGACTGAAATTGGGTTCTCGTGATTGAATTAGGGAAAAGTTGGAAGAAGCTGAGGAGGGCGACCCCAAAGGAAGACCAGCAGTCTCAACTAACCTGGACCCCTGAGATCTCTCAGACACTGAGCTACCAGTCAGGCAGCTTATACCAGCTGATATGAGGCCCCTGATACATATACAGCAGTTTACTGCCTGGTCTGGACTCAGAGAAGATGTACCTAACCCTTGAGAGACTTTAAAACCTAGGGAGTGAAGACGCATGGAGGGCAGGGCCAGGGGATCGGGCATCCTCTTAGAGTCAGTGGAGGAAGAATGGCAAAAAGAATTGTGGGAGGAAGGACCAGGATGGGAGCAATGACTTTACTTTAATAAATAATAGTGATAAATAAATATATGTACATACTACAGGAGCTAGAGAGATGATAGCCCATGAGTTCAGGCACTTGACTCACAATCTTCTCTGACTTCACTGCTAGGGGATCCAGTGCCCTTACCTTCTGTCCTCCATGGGCACCAAATACACAGATGGTTGCACAGGCATATATGCAGGCAGAAACACACACACGTACATTTAAGAAATGTGTTTATTTAATAAGTACATGCATGCATTTATCATAGAACTATGCTAACCAACTCAACTGCACAAGCCAAATTCAGCTGTATAGTAGAACATAGCAATTATCTTTGAAGTTTTGTTGTGTGTGATGCAAATAAAATACTGAATTTTGAAAACTCTAAACTATGAAGCCATTACCCTCCATTATTACGTAGTAGAAATGAAATAATCATGGATATCGGATACTGTAACTGGTATGATAAACTGAAGTTATAGCTCATAATTTGCATCAAAAGGACTTGATAAAAGTCCAGAGTCATCGTTCTTATCTGTGAAAGGGCAGAGAATACTGGTAGGTGTTAAATTTTACATTGAGACCAGAAAAACTATTGCTGTGTTAAGAACAAAATCTTTTAAATTTGGCATACTTTAAAATTTTCTTGAACTTAGTTTTAACTTTGTTGAAGGTCTCATTCAAATTTTAAAAGTAGTCTGAAAAAAGAAAAATCTTGTCCACAAATTATTCAGTGACTATTTTTATGAAATCCATTATTGGGTTCATACTTTTCAGGTCTTGTCTTTTCAATGAAGGTTTCTGCCATCAAATATCAGAAAATATTGGTTCTAAGGTGGTCCATCTCACATTGCTCAAGTTTTTCTTTAATTTACTTGAAAGCGAAGTGCGGCATTTGAGTCAAAAGTAAGTATTAATTATAAATGCCTTTCTACAGTTTTGCTATTTTATGATTTTATGATAAATATATATGAGAAATCTCCTACTTTGTTTTTATAGAGATTTTGTTTTCATTTTCAGACACAACCCAGTGGCTATGAAGGTTTACTAATACGTTGTTTTTCTTTCTCTTCAATTCATATTTTTATTACTCTTCATTTGATAAAATATATATTTTGGGGAATTTATATATATTTTAATGTACTTAAAACTGAAGTGTGGCATTTGAGTATATATTACTGAGTTTTATTTAGCTTAGACCATTTTTTATTGATATGTGCACATACATTCATATGGAAACCAAAGGTTCAATCTTGAGAGTCATTTCTCAGTAGTCCATATTGTTTATTGAGGCAGGGGTCTTTCATTGTCCTGGGGCTCACAGAGTAGTGACCAATAAGCCCTAAGGACTTGCCTGCCTCTCCTTTCTAGCACTGAGACTCTAAGTGGCCTCCACAATGCCTGCTTAAATTGATATACCCAGCCCATGAGGCCATTTTTAATATTTTAGTCATGTGTTATGCCATGTTCATTATATATTATCACCTTTCTCAACAATTAGTATATGGTCCTATCAAAAAAAGTCTAATAGCTCCCATGTTTAAATTGGCCTTATAATTTAATATTTGTGTATGTTTTCATTAGGTTATGTGACTGGTCAGATTCTCAGAATCTAAAAGTAGCAGAAAAGGCAATTCTTCATGAAATCTTTTGGTCAGGAAGTGAAACTTCAGGACTTTTGACAAAACCAGTAAATATGCTTTTGGAATGGACTATATATTCTCACAAGGAAAAATTCAAGTCTAATGATGTAAGTAGGATTTATATACAGAAGAATACAATTTATGGGAAAAACATAGCTCTCATTGGCTGTATGTTTCACAGATACAGATTTATCGAGTGCGTATAAAAATGTTCAGGAAAGGTTTTATCTCTACTGAACATGAACAAATTTCTTGTCATTACTAACTCAACAGTTTGCTGTGGTAATAATGCACTTAACATTCAGATTAAATTAGTTACTGCAAGTGATGTATAGAGGACTTGAAGCATATGGGAGGGTGGGAAGTATATGTAGGCATCACAGTTTATAGTATGCATACCTGATGGCTTTTTAATATTTTATAGCTTAGGCCTTTTAGCTAGGGCAGTCTCCCAGCTGCTCTAACTTAGCCTGATTAACTAGCCTATATTCTGCCATATGTCTAGTTCTAGCTTCCTGCTCTGGTCTCTCCCTTCATCTTCATGCCCTCTGTCAAACATACTCTCAGCCTCCCTCTTTCTCCCCAGAAGTTCTACCCTTCACTTCCTGCCCAGCTATTGGCTGTCAGCCCTTTTATCACAGCCAGATACAAATCTACATTGCTTAGGCAAGAGAGTAAGGAATAATACCAAGATCCTGCCATCAGCTAGCTCCCAGCTGGTACAGAATTAACATTGAATATGCAGAGATGTGCCTTCACACAATGTACCCCAAAAACAATATTGAACATAAGAGTCTCGAACATCCATTGATTTGGGGAACTGTACGTTTTGAAATCTGTGGTATGTATACTGGAGGCAATCCAAGGCGCAGATACTGGTAGATGAATTTAGAGAACTAATTATATACTGTTATCTGAGATCAATTGAGGAAGAAAATTGCCGAATATTTTGTGTAGAACAATTATATGAGGATATAAAGAAAAAAAAGATTATATTTTGAGTGCATCATAGAAAACATCAATTGTGTTTCCGAATAATCTGCCTTTGGTGCCTTATTGCCTGTTATTTTAATATGTCAATAATTTTATACTTTTTAATCATTTCTTTTGTTCTTTCATCTATCTTCTCTAATTCTTGTATCATTTTCTTATTAGTCTCGGTTTCAAGTACTTATATTTAGTAGAAATTACTTTTTGGAATACAATTGACCTTCCTTTCATATATTTAATACTTTAATATTGTGTGTGAGTGGTCTTTAAATACTGTTTCATTTTTTTTTTTAAGTTTGATTTTTCCTTTCATATATAGTACTAAGGATTGAACCCAGGAGCTTTTTTTTTTTTTTTGGATAGTCTTTGTATTTACATTTCAAATGTTATCCCCTTTCCGTGAATCTCATACCCCCTCCCCCTCTACTTCTTTCCATGAAGGTGCTCCCTCTCCTAACCACATGCTCTAACTCAGCACCTTGGCATTCCCCTACAGTGACCAAAGGCCTCTTCTCCCATTGATGCCAGACAATGCTGTCCTCTTCTACATATGCAACTATAGCCATGAGTCTCTCCATGTGTGCTCATTAGTTAGTGTTTTAGTCCATAAGAGTTCTGGAGAGTTTGGTTGGTTGATAATGTTGTTCTTCCCATGGGATTGCAGACCCTTTCAGCTCCTTCAGCTGATAGCTGCAAGCATCCTCAACTGTATATCTGTATGACTCCGGCAGAGCCTATGAGGAGGCATCCATATCAGGCTCCTGCCAGTAAGCACTTATTAGCATCAGCAATAGTGCTTGGGTTTGGTGACTGCCTATGGGTTGGATCCCCAGGTGAGGTAGTCTCCGAATGATCTTTTATTCCATCCCTGCTCCCCTATTTCTCCCTCTTTTTCCTTCCCTGGGTGTTCTATTTCTCTTCTAAGAAGGACTGAGGCAGCTACATCCTGCCGTTCTTTCTTTTTTGTGCTTCATAAGGTCTGTGAATGGTTTCTTGGGTATTCTGAGCTTTTTGGTGCTAGTATCCGCTTATCAGTGAGTGCATACCATGTCTGTTCTTTTGTGACTGGGTTACCTCTCTCAGGGTAATAGCTTCTACTTCCATCCATTTGCCTAGAAATTTCATGAAGTTATTGTTTTTAATAGCTGTAAATAAATCACAATTTCTGTATCCATTCCTCTGTTGAAGGACATCTGGGTTCTTTCCAGCTTCTGACTATTATAAATAAGGATGATATGAGCATGGTTGAGCATGTGTTCTTGTTATATGTTGGAGCTTCTTTTTGGTATATGCCCAGTAGTTGAATAGCTGGGTCTTCAGGTAGTACTATGTCCAGTTTTCTGAGGAACTGCCAGACTGATTTCCAGAGTAGTTGTTCCAGCATGCCGTCACACCAACAATGGAGGAGTGTTCCTCTTTTTCCACATCCTTGTGAGAATCTGCTGTCACCTGAGTTTTTGATCTTAGCCATTCTGACTGGTGTGAGGTGGAATCTCAGGATTCTTTTGATTTGCATTTCCCAGATGATTAAGGATGTTTAGCATTTCTTTAGGTGTTTCTGAGCCATTCAATATTCCTCAGTTGAGAATTCTTTGTTTAGCTCTGTACCTCATTTTTTAATAGGATTGTTTGATTCTCTGGAGTCTAACTCTTTGTATATATTGGATATTAGTTCTCGATCAAATGTATCTCGATCAAAAGTAAAGATCCTTTCCCAATCTATTGGTTGTCGTTTTGTCTTCTTGACAGTGTTTTTTGCCTTACAGAAACTTTGCAATTTCATGAGGTCCCATTTGTTGATTCTAGATCTTCGAGCATAAGCCATTGGTGTTCTGTTCAGGAATTTTTTTTCTGTGCCTATGTGTTCTAAGCTCTTCCCGACTTTCTCCCCTATTAGTTTCATTGTACCTGGTTTTATGTAGAGATCTTGGATCCACTTGAACTTGAACTTTCTTCTGCGTGCTGACTGCCAAATGAACCAACATGATTTGTTGAATTGGCTGTCCTTTTTCCACTGAATGTTTTTAGCTCCTTTGTCAAACATCAAGTGACCATAGATGTGTGGGTTTATTTCTGCATCTTGAATTCTGTTACATTGATCTACCTACCTATTTCTGTAACGATACCATGTGGTTTTATCACGATTGATCTGTAATACAGTTTGGGGTCAGGGATGGTGATTCCTACTGAAGTTCTTTTATTGTTGAGAATAATAGTTTTCACTATTCTGGGTTTTTTGTTTTTGTTTGTTTGTTTGTTTTCGGGTTTTTTTTTTTTTTTTTTTTTTTTTTTTTTGTTACTCCAAATGAATTTGCAAATTGCTCTAATTTTATGAAGAATTGAGTTGGGATTTTTGATGGGGATTGCATTGAATTATTAGAACAAAAATTTCATTGAATTGGAAGCTCAGACTTCCCCCTGGTCATTTTGGGCTTCTAATGCCATTAAACCAACAGGCTAAGAAGGGAATAACACTGTTAGGAGGGGTGATAGATCCAGATTACCATGGAGAAATTGGATTGCCTCTCCACAATGGAGGTAAGAAGGATTATGTCTGGAGTGCAGGAGATCCCTTAGGGCGTCTCTTAGTACTACCATGTCCTGTGATTAAAGTCAGTGGGAAGCAAGGCAGTAGTAAATGACATCCCTCCATGGCCTCTGCATCAGCTCCTGCTTCCTGACCTGCTTGAGTTCCAGTCCTGACTTCCTCTGGTGATGAACAGCAATGTGGAAGTATAAGCTGAATAAACCCTTTCCTCCCCAACTTGATTCTTGGTCATGATATTTTGTGCAGGAATAGAAACCCTGACTATGTTGATCCTTCTAGTCCATGAGCATGGGAGATCTATCCACATTCTGAGGTCTTCCTCTGAACTTCTTCAGAGACTTGAAGTTCTTGTCATACAAGTCTTTCACTTGTTTGGTTGGGATAGCACCAAGGTATTTTATATATTTGTAACTATTGTGAAGGTTGTCCTTTCCCTAATTTTTTTCTAACCTTGTTTATCCTTTGAGTGAAAGAAGGCTACTGATTTGTTTGAATTAATTTTATATCCAGCCACTTTGTTGAAATTGTTTATCAGCTGTAGAAGTTCTTTGATGGAATTTTTGGGATCACTTACGTATACTATCCTGTCATCTACAAATAGTGATATTTGACTTCTTCCTTTTCGATTTGTATTCCTGTGAATTCCGTTTGCTGATTAATTGCTCTGGCTGGGACTTCAGTACTACATTGAATAGGTAGAGGGAGAGTGGACAGCCTTGTCTAGTGGGACTGCTTTGAGTTTCTCACCGTTTTGTTTGATGTTGGCTACTGGTTTGCTGTATGTTGATTGTACTGTGTTTAGGTATTGGCTTCTTTTTATGCAAGCCAAGCAGTCTTACAGCAGGCAATCTCACCAGTCCTCCAGTGACATGTGTTCTACAATTTGCAAATGGATGGTAACATATTAGGAGTGTTTGGTTGACTGCTTGTCTAATAATTCCTAATAGTAAGTTATAGTGAAATATTGTGCTTTTCTGATTTACAGAATTTATTGGTGATTTTTTTTTTTTTTTTGGCCCTAAAGGATATCAAGTTGAAAGGATGTGATTTTATTATACTTTTACAGTATTCTCTGTCACCTACTAGTTCTGTTTGTAGTGACCAACCAGTAGTTTGTCACCAACTAGATTTGTTTAAGTATTATTTAAGTTTGTTAAACTTACATTAATTATTTTTGTCCTACAGTTTTATAGGTATAACTAGATTTCATGGTAACCAAGTAATCCTATTATGTGACTGTAGCTATTTTTAATTTACCACGTTTTCTTTATATTGTGTACATGATGTATATGTGTATGCACATGCCACAGCACACACATGGAGGTCAGAATTTGTTTTCCTTTTCTGCATTGTAGAAATGGGGACAATGTCAGATTGTTAGGCTAGGAGTAGATGTCTATCCACTAAGCAATGTCACTGGCCCAAGTACACGATAGTATACACCTTACTGATAATTTAGTAAGGATGTGTAATCTTAAGCTTATTCTTATCAATTAATTTGTCGTTTGGTTTACTTTTTATTCACTATAATTATTTAGGATAGGAAATATTCCTTATAGAACTGCTTCTTTTTATTCATTTGATTACATAAATGATATTTTTTATTCAAGACTGAAAACAATGAAACTAACATTTTCACATTTTTACTAAAGCACTAGTCACTACACATAAGAAATTACTCAGCAAACATATAAGGAAATAGAAATAAATTTGTACATACTTAAAGTTTTTGTTCAAATTTATAAGTAAATGCAACACATTTGAGAAGCAATCTTTAACAAATTATAGTGGCATCACTTCTAAAAAAAACTGGTTTTAAATTTTGTACATTATTATTTAACATTTAAATTTCTTGAGCTAACTTATTTTTTATTGTAATACCTTACTGTTAGAATTCATTCTTATACTTAATTAAATAATCTTTAGCAATTTCCAGTTTCAAAAAATCTGTGCATGTTCACAGACATCGTTTTCTGTACTATAAAGCATTTGTTTCTTGATTTGCTGAATTGAAGCATTCAAGTTAAGTCATTAGCTAAACAGAAGTCCTCAGGTTATGCTAATACTGTTTTGTCATAATGTCAGTCAGCAAGTATTGCAGAGTGACAAAATGGCAGTGAATTTTATTGTCACTAATCTGAGAAAGCTTTGGGCTTTCCTTGGCAGAGAGCAGAGGTGAGCCAAGTCAAGTTTAGGGATGAGATGCATGTTTTCTAAAGCTTTGGGGGTTAGATAGTCCCAGTTTTCTTTGCAATGTCCTTAATTGCTATTTAAGTATAACCCTACAATTTATGTAGAAGTGTATGTTAGTTTGTATTTAGAGATGACTGGTTTGAAGTTAAAGTTTTAAGTAACTTACTGACAATATCCTAGCCTGTTAGGGCAAGCCTTCATTACAGGCCAAGTTTATTTCAACAGGCTTTCTTATATTTCTAATGCCAGAGTATAAAAAAAGAAATGCATACATTCTGCTTGCATCTTTTCAGCAGAGTAGTTTATCACAAATAGCAATAGAAGTCAGAGAGAGCCAAAGGCCAAGTTGGTACTTTGTTCTTTGTTACAGACTAATCAGCTTTAGTAGATTGTGAAGTTTTATAAACAGATTGCTTCTAACAGAGGAGAATTGTATTGACATAATATACAGTAATAGAATTTTACATGTTAGAAAGACATTCTAAGGGTATGTGGATGTATAATATAAATCATGTCTTTGTTTCTTTGCTGGTTCTTGGGATAATTCAGTCTTTTAGCTTTTACAAACATTTCAACATTTGAAACTGGCCTTCTCCCACACCCCCGCATCCTGCTTTGATGGTCTACTTACCTCTTGTCCTTTTTTTTTTTTTTTTTTTTTTTTTAATTTATTTACTTTTCATCCTTATTGTCAAGGGATCCTCTCCCATGGCCCCATCCTCCAAGTCATCCTCTCCCATGGCCCCTTCCCCCATCTCATACTCCTCCTTTTTTTTGGGAGGTTGGATTCCCCCCCACACACACACACTATCTCCCTCCTAAACACCGAAGCTGGCTCATCAAGTCTCTGTAGGGCTATGCACATTCTCTCCCACTAAAGCCAGACAAGGCAGCCCATTCCACAGACAAGCAACAGCTTTAGGGAGAGAACCTGCTGCAGTTGTTGGTGTACCCACAGGAAAACCAAGTTGCACATCTGATACATATGTATGCGGAGGCCTGGAGCAGCCCGTGCTTGATCTTTGGTTGGTAGTTCAGTCTCTGAGACCCCCCAAGGGTCCAGATTAGTTGACTTTGATGGTCTTCCTATGGAGTTCTTATTCCCATCTAGGCCCTCAGTCCTTTCCTCAACTCTTCTATAAAAGCTCCTTCCAATATTTGGCTGTGCGTCTCTGAATCTATTTCAGTCAGTTGCCAAGTGGAGCCTCTCAGAGGATAGTCTGCAAGCACAACAGAGTAGCATTAATAGTGTCAGGTTGGTGTTCACCCATGGGATGGATTTCAAGTTGGGCTGGTTATTGGTTAGCCATTCCCTTAGTCTCTGCTCCATTCCCTTCCCTGAACTTCTTGTAGATTGGCTGAATGTTTGGTGGAAAGTTATGGGTGGGTTGGTGTCCCTATCACTCCACTGGGGGTCCTGCCTAGCTATAGGAAGTAGCATATTCAGGTTCCATATCCCCACTGCTGTCAGCCTTAGCTAAGGTTACCCCCATTGATTCCTTCGAGCTTCCCCCATCCCACATCTCTGGCATATCCTCAAGATGTCCCTCACCCCTGCCAACTGCAGATTTCTAAACATTCTCCCCTCCCTCTCTTGTCTCTTCCCATACCTAATCCTGAACCTCCTATTCCCCTCCCCACTCCTCTCCCACCCAGTTCCCTCCCTCCATATTCCTCCTATTTTATTTCCCCTTCTAAGTAAAATTCAATCCATTTCCAAAACATACATAGTCCAGAAAACAGTAGCACTGGGATTAGCAAGATGACTCAGTAGGTAGAGGCATTTACCGACAAGCCTATGACCTGAATTCCGTCTCCGGTACCCAAATGGTAGAAAGAGAATCAGCTCTTGGAAGTTGTCCTCTGGCAACACCACATTTTCTGGGCATGCCTGTGCCCTTTCTCCACACACAATAAAAGCATTTAATATATGTAATTTTAAATGCATTAAGGGAAAAAAAGTTGCATTGTATTACACTGCCCTGCTTGTTCTTGGCCATGTTGCTTTATGAATATGCACATTAAAAAAAAAATAGTATGAAAGAACCCAAGTCCAGACTTCAGAGTGTCAATTTGTATAGAATTTTACCATCTTGGATACAAAATTGCCATATTCAACTGGCACAGAGTAAAATAATTACAGAAATTATTCCTCAAAGTCTGTGCTAGAGATCTTCACCCATCTTTATTAGTGTTAAGGTAAATTTTACATTAAAAGTATTAACTTTAGGGCTGGAGGGTTAAGTCATTAAGTCGTCAGTTAAGAGTACTTGTTACTTTTGTCTGGAACTCAGGTTCAATTCACAGCAGCCTCATGGGTTCAGAACTGTCTATAACTCCAGTCACAGGGGATTAGTGCTGTCTTCTGACTTCCACAGGCACCAAGCATGCACATGGTGCACTTATCTACATACAAGCAAACACTCATATGAGTAAAAATAATAAATAAGATAGAGAAATACTAACTTTAAATTGAGGTTTCAAATATAGGTATTTGTTGATTTACGTAAAATTAAAAGAAAGTCTCAACTAGTTGGTATTTTTTAATTATTGATAGAGTGCTAGATTGTGATTTCTATAGGAGCTTAACTACATAGACAAACATTTTTTACTCAATAGTTTTAGAATCTGGGGGCTCATGATCCTGAATTACTATTTTACATATCAAAATACACTGCTTCCTCCCTTTTCTTCTGTGTATTGTCATTACTAGTATTCAGAAAATTATTGTGGTTGAAGTAACATCTTATATGTCTATGAACATGACCAATTTCATATCCTTTTGCTAACTTGAATGATTAATTGATTCACTGGGCTTTGTTCTCCTCCTATTCTCCATCCTTTCTGACTTCTACCATCTTTCTGTCTCCTCTTCCATGGCATTCTCTGAACTCCTATTGGCAGCACCCAATGAAGACCTCACATTTAATATCTGGCTGTTCATAATATCTAGCTGTGAATCTATAGTGTCTGCTCCCATCTGCTATGAAAGGAAGACTCTGAGGATGACTATAGTTAGAAATGAGGCACTGATCCATGGCTATCGTTAGAAATCACATCATTTTTTTTGTTGTTGTTGTTAATTAGTTTTGGGTTTTTTTTGTTTGGTTTTTGGTGTTGGACTTTTCTGTTTGTTTGGGTTTTTTGTTTGTTTAATTGGTTGGTTGGGTTTTTTTGTTTGTTTGTTTGTTTCATACTTTTGGACCAGTTGTGTTTGGTTCTACAATAGGTCTCTTTGCTGTCTAGTCTTTGGCTCCTGCCCCCCAAGCAGTGTTGGGCATGGGCTTCCTCTTGTGGAGTACATCAAGTCAATCAGACATTAGTGGCCTCTTCCACATGTTCTGTGCTGCTATTGCCCCAGCACATCTTCAAGTAGAGCAGGCAGTAGATCAAATGTTTTGTGGCTTGGTTGGTGTTCATGTAAGCTAAGAAATGGTTTCCTAATAAAATGCCTTCTATACTTAGAAGAAATTTGTTTGCAAGGGCAGGAGAACTAAGTCCATAATTCACTGAGGGCTCAAAATGCATAGGGCTCTAACTTATTAGGCATAATGTAATGACTAAACCCAGCAGTTATAATCTATTCAAATGTAACATTGAAAAAAGGGTATTTCTGTGCCTTATCCAGCTGTAACTTAGTGATACTTTTACACATGTAACTTGTCTAGGAAATATAGGCATTTCAACTAGTTTTAATATCATTTTCGAAAAGTGTTTATATTAAAATATTTTTAAAGGCCTGGAGAGATGGCTCAGTGGTTAAGACCACTGGCTGTTCTTACAGAGGTCCTGAGTTTAATTCCCAGCAACCACATAATGGCTCACAATCATCTATAATTAAATAATTCTATCTTCTGGTGTACATGAAAGTGGAGCACTTGTATACATAAAATATTTTTTTAATATTTTCTTATTGGATATTTTATGGATTTACATTTTAAATGTTATCCCTTCCCCCCTCTTTCATATCCCCCTACTCCCTCCCCTTGCTTCTATGTTGATGTTCCCACCCACCCACTCCTACCTCATCACCCTGGCATTCTTGTACACTAGGGAAATGAGCCTTTACAGGATCAAAGGCCTCTCCTCCTATTATTGATGCCAGACAATGCCATCCTCTGCTACATATGCAGCTGGAGCCATGGGTCTCTCCATGTGTACTCATTGGTTGGTGTTTTAGTTTCTGGAAGCTCTGGGGGGGGGGTGGTTGATACTGTTCTTTTCATTGGGGTGCAAACCCTTTCAGCTTCTTCATTCCTTTCTCTAATTCCTATTGGAGTCCCTGTGCTCAGTCTGATGGTTAGCTGCAAGCATCCTCATTTGTATCAGTATGGCTCTGGCAGAGCCTCTGAGGAGACATCCATGACTGGGTTTGGTGGCTGCATATGGGATGGATCCGCAGGTAAGGCAGTATCTGGATGGCCTTTTGTTCAATTCCCGCTCCACTATTTGTCCCTGTATTTCCTCTTGTAAGTATTTTGTTCTTCCTTCTTAGAAGGACTGAAGCATCTGCATTTTTGCCTTCCTTCTTTTTGAGTTTCATATGGTCTGTGAGTTGTTTCTTGGGTATTCCCAGCTTATGGGCTAGTATCCGCTTCTCAGTAAGTACATACCATGTGTGTTCTTTTGTGACTGGGTTACCTCACTCAGGATGATATTTTCTAGTTCCATCCATTTGCCTATGAATTTCATGAAGTCATTGTTTTTAATATCACATCTCTGTTGAAGGACATCTGCATTCTTCCATAGGGGAATGAGAAAACTGACTCTACAGAGTTGTCCACTGACATCTACGTGTGCATAAGTGGAATGCACACACACACCATATTTACACATACAATAATATTAATTAAAAGTTTAGAAGTAATTCCAGAAGATGATTGTGAGTCACTACATGGTTTCTAGGAATTAAACTCGGGACCTCTGTAAGAGCAGCCAGTGCTCTTAACCACTGAGCCATCTCTCCAGACCTTTAAAAATATTTTAATATTAACAATGAGAGGCATAGGGTACATGGAGAAAGGGGTATTTTGTTAGTAAATTTCCACTACTAATATACCCTGTATTTTTAGTCATTGACCTCTCAAAAAAATAGTGAACGTAAGCATTAAAAATTGAAAAAAAAAAATGTATTTTTAATGTTTCAATAACATTTTCCCATCTTGATGCTAGGTCTTCAAACATGAACTGTCTTACTTATTGACTGGAATTCTTGGCACAGCAGTAGATTATTGGATCTTCCTTGGTATTCAGATGGGTAGAAATGTGATCCGACACATGTCTGAAGACTTAGGAAGTTATATTTCCCTTTGCTGTGATGGTAAGTATATTTTTGTTATGGATATATTTTTATCACTAATTCTGAACATTAGTTTCAAGTACCTTTAAGGGATCTATTTTTCAGTATATATTTTATATAAAGTTTTCTTTGAAATAATACACAGAGACAATATAAAAAGGAATGGGAAATTTTTCTATGATGTTCCCATACAGAGTGCTTCAAAAAACTGATAATGTCTAAGCATTTGTACATAGTTGAACTTGCACTACATTAAAAGTTTTAAACATTTTTTTTTGAAAATTTCATGGGTACTGATTTTATTCCATTTCAGTCCCACACACTCCCACTTTATTTATTTTCTCTGTTATTATTACATATGTATGTATATATGTGTGAGCACACATGTTATAAATATATGCACACATACATTATAAATATATGCACACATATGTATTTATAAATACAACTTGCTAAGTTTATTTAATGTTATTCATATATATGTGTATTTAGGATGGCCACTTGGGGTTAAATCACGGCTCATCAAATGACAAATGTGCTGAGAAAGAAAATAGGAAAACAACACCCTTCACAATAGTCACAAATAATATAATATATATCTTGGCTCTAACCAAACAAGTAAAAGATCTGTATGACAACAACTTAAGTCTCTCAAGAAAGAAATTGAAGAAGACTTCAAAAAAGGAGTGATCTCCCATGCTTATGGATTGGTAGGATTAATATAATAAAAATGGCCATCCTACCAAAAGCAATCTACAGATTGGATACAATCCCATCAAAATTTTAACTCAATTCTTTATAGATGTGGAGGATAGTGAAAGCAGTTCTTAACAATAAACAAAGTTCTAGAGGAATCACCATTCCTGACATCAAACTGTACTATAGAGCAATAGTTATTAAAAAAAAAAAAACTGTATGGTATCGATACAGAGACAGACAGGTTAATCAATAGAATAGAATTGAAGACATGTATGGACACTTGATCTTTTACAAAGAAGCCAAAATTATACAATGGAAAAAAGAAAATAAATCCATATTTTTCACCTTGTACAAAGCTCATATCCAAGTGGATCTTGGAGAAGACTTTCTTAGCAGCCATTAGTTTCTTCATGTAGGGGTGGGATCTCATGAGATTTCTCCCATCCATCCTGGGATGACAACTGGTGTTCTCACTGGGTGAAAGCTACTCTTACCAGTGGATATAAAGATAGGTGTTTTGAATATTCTTGAGGTTTGGGCTGTTGCTATATATTGCAATGCAAAATTCCATACCTGAAGGTCTAGGCCTACAAGTGAACTCTCTTACTTACAAGCTTTTGTTGTACAAACCTTGTTCTTTAATTTAAAACTATTAAATAAAATTGGCTACAGCCAATTTCTTGAGGGATTAGAGGTAGGTGGTGTTTGAGTTACTTGGTTAGGGATAAAGAAGAGAGAGGAGAAGAAAGAACTGGAAGGGAGGAGAAAGTTGCCATGAGGGGAGATGGACCATGAGTTTGATTGACTGACTGTTGCATTACTTAATTATCCTAAACAGTTTGTAATCACAGCTATTAAAGGGGCTAGGACTAAACCTTGTATTTTTAAATGAGTTGCTTATGCACAATGCCTATCTAAAAGTTGAAACATACATGTATTATGTTGTAACAAAAATAATCTTAAATTTTGCATCAATATACAAAGATTTATGCCAATGAAAACCTTAAACCAGTATCAGTATACAAAATTATGTACCATTGTTACAAAGTGTAGCCTTATTTTTGTATTAATATACAAAATTCTGTACTAATGTAAGATTATGGCTATAAAATGTTTTTGGGTATAAGAGTGGTCTACCCCTATTTGTCTAATTTCTTATAATATTTCTATATTCCTGCTTTTCCTTACCTTAGAAAGAAAGGGTGAGTGGGTGGGTGGGTGGGTAGGTGGACGGACGGACGGACGGACGGATGGATGGATGTATATCTGAGTCTAAACTCCCTATTTTGTTTCCTCCCTGTCAAAGACCATAATTATTTCGTAATCATCCCTTAAAATGACATATCTATAATTCATAAAATGACCAAAACCATTCACCCCAACTTAAGGGACTGGGAACAGTGGCCAACTGCTTCCTGCTGAATTAGCATGAAAAATTCCTTTGGGGGGTACCAATAAATTTGAAAAATGGTTAGTCTTAAGAAAGCTAGCTGTATAGCATTTGTTGTCCAGTCTGTATGCTGAGAAAGTGCAGGCTTAAATGAAGCCATGATTGGAACAAAGGCTGGACCAAGTGAGCTAGCTGTTCTGAAAAATCCTGCAAGCAAGTCTTCAGAGGAAACCGCTTAGATGTAGTTGAGGTAGGGACTCAAAAAGAACAATAGTAACAAAAACAGACCGGAATCTTACATGATCAAAAGAGTTTTCAATATCCTTAACATTTCTTACCATTCAAAGAGAGTAGAATCTATTAAAGGTCTTTTTGTGTATCAAGACTTAATGGAATTTAAAATGAAATTCACTGAGCTAGAATGTTTACCATATAGCTTCTTGTATCCATACATTAATTTGGCTTATCTCATTGATTATAACTTTTCCTCACTGGTTATTAGATTTGCTCATGTATTAATTACTTTTGAAATTGTCCTAATATGCATTTTAAAACAACCTCTTATTTTGGGTCTATTCTCTACAATATTATACATAATTTCTACATTCTTCCTGTTCCCTATCATTTACTTTTTGCTTTAAAGTTTTGTGAAATAAATGGAAGAAAGATATTATTTAGGCAGTTTGCCAAAAGAACTCTTTTCAGCAAGCACCTCAGGAAATGTTCTCATCAGATCTGATCTAATCTTCCCAGTTTGCAAACTGAGAAGGCTTCCCTGAGACTGACATTTCCTGCCTGTGTAAGCAGCTTCAGAACACCTAGATGTTCCTTTGCTCCCTTCTTCATGCCTGTGGTGGTACATTTCTAACCTCTTAAACTGCCTGAACTTTTGTGATCTCACAGTCAAGAGCATGTTTTCTTACGTACCAAATCATCTACGGTTTGAACTTCCAAGAAAATAATTTTACACATTTTTCCACTGCATCTTGTTTTTAGTTTTTTTTTTTTTCTTAAGAAAAAGTTCTTGAATCTACTGTTAATCATGTTAACTCCTTTAAAACAATTCTGTAATAGGAATACAGGTTTACAGTTTATTCAATAACTTCTACAAAGAGAGGTTTTTTTATACTACTAAAGTTAGATTTTTATCATATTTTTCCTGTTTCTCTTTCATTTAGTTTAGAGCGTGATTGCTGTCCTTTTTAAGGATAGCTGTCTTTTGTTGAGTGACTTTTAAACATTGCTTAGTGCAAATTTACTTCTTCCTTAGAACCTCTATCATTCCACTCATTTCTACTAGATAGGTTAGTGGTTTTTAAAAAATCACAAATTTGCCATAATAGGAAGAGTGCCAAAACTAGCTAATAATTCCTTGTTTTCATCTAATAACAAAACCTCCTTAAGTTTCAGGGAAAGTTTTAGTCAGCATTTGTGTTGTTCCCTATGTGTGATACTTGCCTTTAATGAAGTGTGAGTTATACTTTAGACAAATGACTGAAATAATAACCCTTGTATTAATGGAAATCTGAGTGCCTCTGCTTAGGTGGTCTCTTTACTCCTATTCTGCTGTCTGTTCACTCCAGAGGTGGGCATTTGCTCTGTTCTCACATGACATATTTAACCCATAATGTAACCTTGGTGGTACTTTTAATACTATGGTCATAATCATTAATTTGGTGACAGGGACCCATCTCCATCTCTATACACCAATTTACAACTCTAAATGAAGTTGAAATGATGCCATTGTTTGAAGAGAATTTCCTTACTCTTCTCAGTGTACACACCAGCTCACTCTGCAAAATAACCCGAGTTTCATTCTTGAGATCCACGTGGTAGAAGAAAACAAGTTTTATGAAATAATCCATAGATTCGAATGTGTGTGTGTGTGTGTGTGTGTGTGTGTGTGTGTGAGAGAGAGAGAGAGAGAGAGAGAGAGAGAGAGAGAGAGAGATATTATGTAATCCAGACTCTAATGGGTAAGGTATTGGCTTATTTAGGGTTTTATTGTTGTGAAGAGACACTGTGACCATAGCTCAATTCTTATTAAAAAAAAAAAAAAAATCTAATTGGGGCTTCCATACAATTTTAGAGATTGAGTCTAACATTGTCATGGAAGGAAACAGCAACGTGCAAATAAACATGGTGCTAAAGAAGGAGCTGAGAGTTCTACATCTTGATCCACATTATAGTAAGAGAGTGAATGCCACACTGGATTCAGCTTAAGCATAGGAGACCTCAAAACCACCTTTCAACAACACCACACCCACTACTTCAGCAAGGCTACACCTCCTAAGAGTATCATTCCCTGTGGACCAAGCAGTCACATATAATGAATCTATGGGGCCATTCCTATTCAAACCACCACCTTAAAGGTTTATATATATTAAAAATTATCCAAGTTAGTGTTTTCCTAGGTTTTTGCTCAAGAGAGCTTAGTGTTTAGTTTACTATTTGTCCAGAGACAGGAATAAAGTGAATGGTTTAATCTCAAGAGAAGCAGCTTTTCTGTATTCAAAATATAATTGAAGTATTTATCATAAAGATTTTAGAACAACAGAATTTTCCATGTATTTTAGTAATGTCCTTCTGTTTAAATCTTTATGAAGAATCTTTTTGAACATCATTGCTTCCCAGTTTCTTTTATTACTGTTGATGGTTATTTCTCTCTGGTTATTCCTACCTGTTTTCTTTGGGTTTGTTTTGTTTTCTACATTTCTTTGCATTGTTCTATAATTCAAATACTTTATTTGTATTTTCTGACTCATTAGTAAAGGTAAATGATTTGGCCATTGTATTATGTCATTTTAAGATATTAATGCACTGTCTTTGTTAGGGTTTTACTGCTGTGAACAGACACCATAACCAAGGCACGTCTTATAAATGACAACATTTAATTGGGGCTGGCTTACAGGTTCAGAGGTTCAGTCCATTACCATCAAGATGAGAGCACGGCAGCATCCAGACAGGCATGGTGCAGGAGGAGCTGAGAGTTATACATCTTCATCCAAAGGAAGCCAGGAACAGACTGGGCATCCTCAGGCAGCTAGGAGGAGTGTCTCCAAGTCCTCCCCCAGAGTAACACACTTCCTTCAACAAAGCCACACCTTCTAATAGTGCCACTCCCTGGGCCAAGCATATACAAACCATCACACCCACCTTACATTCACATTTAGTATAATTGCTGAAGGTTATAGTTGTTTTATGAGAATTAAGGCAGTATATATTTCAAAAGTCAGGTATAATCCTTTCTTCTTTTCATTAGGTCTCATGCCCGTCAGTTCCACTTCAAAGCTATAGTATTGTTTTTTCATAACACTTCAGACAGCTATCTGAAATTTAATTTTTATCGTGATTGAAATTCTTGAGAGACTAGCATTAACTGGGGATTAGATTTCCCGTTTATGTAAAATATCTAAATATCTCTTGCTCTATAGGCCTAAGAAATTGTAGTAAGAAAACAACCTTACACAAATAAATTATATATAATGGCAGTGTTTCAATAACATTTTGATCATATTCCATTGCTGACCTTTGAGTTAAACCAATTTCTTATGGTTTTGATGGAATAGAAAACATGTCATCCCAATAATCTCAGGGTTATACAGACGGCCCTGGTTAAATTAGTGGATGCAAAAAAAACAAAACAAAAACCATGGTGACTTATAGATAGGAAGTAGCTAGTAGAGCTAGGAGGGAACTAGGAATAAGGAGAATATGCATTCTATATATACATGAGATTGACAAAAACCAACTGAATTACTGAAATATGTGAATTTACATCACAACTTAAACTTTTATATCACAGGAAGCCCTTAATAAACCTTGTACCCTTTTTAGATATGGCAATATATTTTCCTGATATTTTTTAATGTTTTGCTTTTTTAATGTTTTATGTTTTTATTTTCCTCTATTTTTTAATAATTCAAACTTCTTAAATAATTTTTATATTTACTAATTATTTTAGTTAGAATATTTTTATTTTATTCAACCACCCAACAAATTTTTATTTATATTATAGCAGAAATTCAAGTACACAGTTTTTATATAATAGAGAAGCATACACACAAAGAAATGGCCTAGTATTTTTTAGGACTTTCCAGGGAGTAGTTTGAATGAGTTGTCTCTCAGTCAGGAGAGACTATCTTTTCACTGTGCTGTACAGAAGCCTTTAATGTCATGAGGTTCCATTTGTCACTTGTTGCCTTTATCTCCTGAGCAGAGGAGTTGTACACAGAAAGTCTTCCTGGGCCTGTATCGTCAATTTTTTTCTCCTAACAGTTGAGAGTTTCAAATCTTTCATTAAGGTATATGTTCATTTGGAGTTGGTGTTTGATGTAAGATAAGAATCTAATTTCATCCTTTTACATGTATGTATTTATTTTTCCTGGTACCAGCTTTTGAGGGCATCTATGTCACATACCAGTTGACTGTACAAGCCTGAACTTCTTTCTGGGCCTTTTTATATTCCACTGATCTATGTATCACAACTTTTTTATATCATGTCTTGTTATTTAATGTTAGCTTTTTTAGTATCTTATTGGTTGCTCTCATTCTTGGACGTTGCATTGTGTTATTTATGTTACTATGTTTTAACTTTTTTATTGGTTGGTTGTGTATTTCACCTCATACACCTCAATCCCACTTATCTACCCATCCCTCCATATCTGCCTTCTGACCTTTAACCACCCCTGCCAAAGAAAACAAAAAATAAATAAGTAAATTAATTAATTACTATTTTAAAAAATCTGGTGGCAGTATGTCACACAGGTTTGCCCATCAGCTTTACTTTAGTACAGTGAATTACGGATATGGTTCGAGGCCTCTGACACTATCAATACTGGGTCCTCACCTGGGCTCCTCTCGATATCCTCTTGTTGCCCTGTGTCAATGAAAATCCTACAGCTTAGGTTCTGAAGAGCAGCCCCTTCATACATTCCAGCAGTTCATAGCCGGGGCCCATGTTAGGGCAGGCTAACTTACAGCCTCGTGGTGGCTGTGCCTTGTTCACCCCATCAGCTCTCAGGCTTGTGGCTGCTAGCAAAGGCAGGACTGACTCTACCACCTCCTGAGCTCAAACACTCTGGGCCAGCTTTGCAGCACTGCTCCTGCTAGGGACCCAGATCTGCTCTCACACCCTTGAGGCCAGTACTTCCTCACCAGCAAGGGGTAGGCCATTTTCCCCACTAGGGAGCAACTCTACTGTGCTGCCTAGGTGAGATGGAGGGCTTTTTCTTCTGAATGTATGCTGAAAATTAGTGTCACTGTGTGGATGGCATGGGAATCAGCTACCTGAGAAAGATAGTTTATTTTTCAAATGCTGGCGTATGTACCGTAAAAGTTTCCCTTGAAAAATAAAGAGTAGTGGATGTATATGATATATAATATATAAGTATATATTTATAATGTTAAGTGTTTCATATAATATGTTTATATAAAACCATCTGTAGTGGTTTAAAATTATAACTAAAGTTTATTGGCTTAAGATGTCAACTGAACATAATCCCCAGTGAAGATCTGGAGAAAAGTGTATGATGTAGCAATAACTGTTTACTTGTTTTTATAGACTTTTCTTCAAAAGAACTAGAGATCTTCATTTGTTCCTTCTCATCTTCCTGGCTTCAGATGTTTGTTGCAGAAGCCATCTTTAAGAAGCTGTGCCTACAGGGCCCCACTAGTGTGTGCACTGAGCCTCTCTCTCTCCAGAAAATAGTAAGCCCTGCCCCACTCCAGTTTGTTTGCTTTGTTTCTTTCTCTAAGATGTTAGTTCATGAGTTCAGTTTTAATTCTTAGTTATTTCTTATAAGTAGACAATAGCTCATAAATCTTTTAATACACTAAAGAACCATTTTAGGGTACTTTGTTGTTGTTTCTTGTTTTTGTTTTTGTTTTCCTCAAAAATACATTAGTGAGGCAATAAAGAGATGGCTCCATGGTTAAATCACTTACTGTTCTTCCAGAGGACCCAATTTCAGTTCCTCTACTCCCTAAACACATACATACACTCTCACACACACTCTAAATAAATAAAAAATAAAACCTTTTCAGAAATAGATTTAATTATTTGAGGGAATAAATATTTTTAAAAAGATGTTTGACTTTTGCCATAATATATATTTTAAAACTACATCCAGAATTTTTCTGGATTTGGTATTTAAAAAGGAAAACCTGGAACGCTGTATCCTACGTATGAATATATAGGTACATATTTGTATATGTATGAACTGCATTTGTTGTCATTCTCGCATGTGTTGGCTTTGCTAGCTACGAAGATCTAATGCCCTACCGATTCTTCAGCAAATGCCAAGTCCATTGTTTATGGAAATGCTGGCAAACTGCTTTGTAACAGGACGGTAGAAGAATAGCTCACTCCTCCTCCTATTTATTCTACACCGAAGAAAACCATTAGCAAAATAGAAATAACAAAACATTTTTCACTATTAGGTCGTTTTAAGTAAAAAGTGTGCAAATCATCAAAAATTGGATGAGACTTAACCAAAAGAACTTCCCTAAATGAGTATTAAGTGAACTGGAAAGTTAATTAGTTTCTAATAGATATCATCATCTACAAGATATTGACAAAATAATTACAGAGATAATTACACAAAACTGACAACATTAATATTTAGTCATGTTTGGGGAAGATTATGGAGCAACCTAGTTGTGAAATCAAGAAAATAAAACCAGACTTAACCTCAAAATGATGAAGTAATTCCTTTTACTTACTGCCTTTGTAGTTGTGATAATGATATAGTATTGTTTTGCAACAGATAGATTCCTATTTGCCAGTTTTGGGGAAAATGGACATACATGGGGCTGGAAAGATACAAATGCCAAAAAAAATCTGCCAGCGGCCTTGCATAGAGTCTCAAAGAGCGTTACTAATGCTGAACGGTGCAAAACAGAAACAAGCAGACGGTCGGCCAGAGCTCCTGTGAGTAGTGCTGTTTCTACAGCTGCACTTTGTTTTGGAATGTGGTCTTTTCTCTGAAATTCCTGGTACTTTAGGCTGTCTGGGGTATTGTCTGCATATGTTGATTGAAAGGAAACTCAATTTTGAACCTATAAATACATAAGGTCAGCACTTTTACTGTAATGCAAAAAACATTCTTTCTACTAAGTGCTTCCTGAAAGAAATAAAACTATTAATCATGTCTGTTTCATAAGAATGTTGCTCTGAAACAGAAAGTACTACTTTTTTATAGATAATATAAATAAGGTTTTAGATGCATATGAGATGCTATACTTTCTCAAAATGAGAGAATTCTTGAATGACTCTAGAGGCCTGCACTCTAATATAACTTTCAACTTTATTTCCTCTACAAATCTGATTGACTTGGTTTCCTCCTTGCCCAACATTCTATACTCACTACCTTTTTACTGAGCAGTTGGAGATATAGACTAGTAAAGTAAAAATTAATGCATCAGAATTTGTTCTCATGTAGTTGACATCATTTTAAAAATTGGAAAGAAGTGTGATTGAATGAGTAAGTGGGTTTAAGTTCAAAGCAGGATACATTTTAAAGGAGAAAAAAATACTATCTTATGTATGCTGGCATGACTTACTGAAAAACAAGCTTTTCTTGGTTTTCTTTCTTTTCAGAGAGTTAAGTCGTGCTAAATGTTCCTCTTCATTGAAAAAATTGAAAAAGAAGTCAGAAGGAGAATTGTCATGTTCCAAGGAGAATTGCCCCTCTTTGGTTACAAAGATGAATTTTCATAAAACTAATCTGAAAGGTACCTCAAGTATCTGACTTAACTTATACTAAGAATGTTTCATACTTGTAGTACTTGGAAATCTCACACATTTGCTCTAATGAATGTTTGAGCTTAAATATTGGACTAGGTCCAGGAAATACCTTAATGGACAATGTAATATTCTCTTGAACTCTTATGTATATGGAAGAAGTGGTCATTTAGTAGCTGATGTCATAGAGTAATCCTTCCTTTCTCACCCTGCCTTTCCAGATGCTAAGTGGTGCTCACTGAGCTCCTTCCAGACTTGCCTTCCTTACTTTGCAATTCCACATCAACCTGTGCTGCTTAGAATCAGTGTCTTCTGATTTGAAAGTATAATTTATTCTTCCTCTCTTTTCAGTCATACACATTTTGTGAACAAAGAATGAGGAGTAGGCTATGTTACATTGCTGTGTTAAGCATATGGGCTCTTTTCTTCTAGGCACGGAGCCCAGACTGAAATGTGTTTGGCTTTTGGTTCTAACTGTACTGGAGCCTAAGTACCTAATGGATGGTATTATAAGAATAGTGCTGTAATAATTTTCTCTAGTGCCCGTTTTACTTAGATGTCTTATAACCTGAAAATATGTTATCTACAAAGGATCTCTACTTAGATAAACTAAATTGTTAGATTTATAAGTTACTCTGTTTATAAAGTATACCATGTGTATTGACTCATGGTATGGATTAGCTCTTGAAAACAGTGACAGTAAAGCTTTTATAATTGTTGCATGGGGCAGACATCTATATTTTGAGCCCACTTAGCTCAAAATATGATGACTATTAGATGAAACTTCAGATATTCACTTCAAAGATTAGTGTCTATTTATTGTTTTGTTTTATTGTTCAGAAGTAAAATGAATATGAATGACTTTAGGCTAAAAGGCAGGAGTTGAGAGAGAAAGAAAACTGAGAAATGGAGGAAAAACTTGAAGAGACTGTAGAAGTCATAGAAGTCATATAGAAGTCATGTAGAAGAAATATTCAGTAGAAGTTGCAGAGATAATCTGTAAGTTTGAATAGAATAAAAATATGCTATTCAGTATTTTGTATACTAGGAACAAATAATGCCCCTGATGCATTTTGTTTTCTATGTAGTCATTGACAAGTATTTAAACCACTTTTCTTCATGTCAAATTATGACTTACATGTTATTAATCTTAGTTCATGGAGCAATTGGGAGTAGATAATTTTGACCAGTAGCAACTCCTTACATTCCTCCAAGCAAAAACTGCCATTCTGTGTGTGTGTGTGTGTGTGTGTGTGTGTGTGTGTGCATGTGGGTATGTGTGTGCATGTGGGTATGTGTGTGAGCGTGTGTGTGTGTGTGTGTGTGTGTGTGTGTGTGTGTGTGTCTGGTGTTTATATTAAGATTCTTCCATTTCTCCCTCTGTGTGGCTGTAGCCAAGCCAGACAGCCTATTGAGAAGCAGCAAGCCATCTGTTAATGGATGTGAAGTTCTGAATTATACTTGAGTTGTAGAGGCACTTGTGCTTAGCCAGAAACATCCATTTGGATTAAGCTATAAATGCTGTATAAGAAAGCCATACATTTCAGTGTAGATTCATGAATAAATTTAAGAGGGCAGTTGCACTTTAAAACTTTTATTGCTACAAAACCAAGTATTGGTGTTCTCTGATCATCTGGGGTTTTATTTAATAGCAGAATTGAAGCTTTAAACCTTGAACTTGGAGAGACAATGCCTGTGTTTTCCGTTGTAGAATTTCATTGCCGAACTGCTGACAGAAGAGAAGCTCTGGATCACTGGTGCTCTGCCCACCCCACCTCTTATACTTTTTTTTTTCTTTTTTATAACTCAAGCGATGTTTAAAACAGTTGGAAGGGAAACCCTGTAAATGACTGTCTGGCATGGGTCCAGACCTTCTACTTCATGGCCTTTATTTCCTTTAGTTGTTATCTTGTCTTCTCTGGAATAATCTATTAATTTTTTATGGCAGGAGAAACAGCTCTGCATAGAGTTTGCATAAAAAACCAAGTGGAAAAATTGATTATTCTTCTCTCTTTGCCAGGAATAGACATCAATGTTAAAGGTAAGTTCACTAAGTCTTTGTGCTTTCATTTAGCATCTTACAATTTGTTATACAAAATAGTTTTTAGTATCATATTAAGAAAAATCATTTAAGTAAATTTACCAAACATACTTTAAAAATAGTTTCCAGCCTAACTGATATAATTCATTATGTCATAATTTAGAGTTAATAATAAAAAATACTTTAGTAGCAATTTTCTGGTCATCTCCCAAAGTTAATGTTTTAAAATTGCTTCTTATTTTTATTTTTAAGTAGAAATATGACTATACTGAGTTCACGTTCACCGATGCTATTTTTTATATATGAAGCTCCTACAGAGTAATTGGATGGGACTTGTGGAATATCAATACTTTGCAACCAGCGGTACTACTTCTGCTGTTTTAAAACTTGTCTTGATTTCTAATTTAGACAATGCTGGCTGGACGCCTTTGCATGAAGCCTGTAACTATGGCAACACAGTGTGTGTCAAGGAAATTTTGCAACGCTGTCCAGAGGTAGATCTGCTCACTCAAGTGGATGGGGTGACTCCTTTGCATGATGCACTGTCAAACGGACATGTAGAAATTGGCAAGCTGCTTCTACAGCATGGGGGTGAGTGTGTTTGTGTTAAATGGGTTTTGATAAATTATCTAGGCTTTTGATGAATCCCTCGGAGGCAGATAATGCTTTATATTTTAAAATCTGTAAGGAAAGATGCTTCTATTTTATATAAAATATAATGAAAAATTAAAGACAAAAAATCTCGTAAAATATAGCCAATTTGTATTAGTTATTGTAAGAATCATTTTATACTATGTATACAAATATATACTATTAAAATTTCTTAAGGTTTATGTATGAAAGTATAGTTTTGCAGTTGAAGGTGTTGGTTTTAAATAGTCCTTTAACTTAACGTATATGATATCTTTGTGAACTGATAATTTCTTAAAGCTTGTTATAGTGGATTCAGTGCTTCTTGTGACCACTTCCGTTTTCCATTCTTTTTATTATATACACATGTACTATGTATGTGTGTGTGTGTGTGTGTGTGTGTGTGTGTGTGTGTGTGTATGTGTGTGTGTGTGTATATGTATAACTGACTAAGGTAATATTGTCTTTATAAGACATTTCTTTATAGAGTGTGGAAAAGATAGCCTAGGATATTTGCATTCATATGTACCATCAACGAAGCTGGATTTTGAGGTGTTGTTAAAGTCCAAGGCTTTTGTGAAGTGCATAACTTAAGCTCCATGCCTATTTACTGCTTTTTCTAATTCTGTTTCTTCCAGTTTTATCTTCAGCAACTCCCTTTTAAGTAACATTACTGCATCTGAGCTATTACAAAATTTTGTTTCAGAATACTCTAATTTGTATTTTTAAAAAAGAAACCCTGATAACTAGCTTATAATATGAAAAATATATTTGTGTGAACCTATTGGTTTTGTTTAATTTTAACTTAGAGTTTGATGTGTTTTATGTTATAAATAAAGCATTTCATTCTGCATAAAACCAAAAGGCATTTTGTGTGTGTGTGTGTGTGTGTGTGTGTGTGTGTGTGTGTGTGTGTGTGTGTGTGTGTATGAGAATATATAAGGAAACATGGGTGTGTGCGTGATGGCTTGAGAGACCTGGGCATTTACAGTCTTCTCCTGCCCCCTAAAGGCCCAAGTGTGTCTGTTTTACAAACACTCTTTCATAATTGATGTGGTTTTAGTTTTTCTACCTTCCCTTTTAAATACTACTAGTTTTATAAACCCAACGGTTTTTCTGTTAAGTATTCTCATTTTTCTTCTCAAAGATTTAATCTGACATGCAAGCTACTATTTGTTTCTGTATCAAATGATACACGTGGTGTAAGTATTGTTTAATGGAATGCAGCTGACTGGTTTGTGGAATTAGGTCAGCTGTGCTGATGTAGCTAACAAAGTGAAGTGGTGTGGGAGTTAGTGTCCGGTCTGAGAGAAAACCCACTTGTACTTAGATTTGTCAAGGTTCATCAGCTAAATTACATCTATGTTGTTGTTTGTGTTGGGTTTGATTTGCTGATGTACCCAGTCAGATGCTGGGTTTGACATCACTGTGAAAGCTATATAATCTGTTCATTTCAAGACGTCCAGTCTCGTAAGCAGTAATTTCAAGAGTATACCTTGCTAACACTTTTTTACTTCAGGCACTTGTAATGTTTTCCAAGGAGAAATAAGTTAAACTAGTTTACTTCCCCCCCCCCCCCGAGATGTAAACAAAATTATAGATAATACAATTTTCATTTGGAATTTTTTTCCCACAAATTATATACATTAGCCATGTAATCCTTCCTTTATATGTGTTTTTATAGTCATCATTAAGAGTTTTAGCACTTAATCTTTCTGGTGGTACAATATGTCTCCTATGCTTTCATATCCCTTTTACATCTTCATGAGTGACTACATAAGGGACTCCAGGCTGTGCTTCACAGGAGTGCAGACCACTCCTATAACTTGTCACTCACCTCCAGCTGTCAGTGGTGACCTTGAGTCCTGAGCATTCCAGTACTTCCTCAAGCACTGACTCCAGCTATAGTCAGGCCTTTTCGGTTTTGGTTTGAGTTTGATTTAGAAAGTTAACTTTGAAGTTTATATGACTCCCTTGCCTTTATGGACAACAAACATTAGAAGCATGAAATGAAAACTGTAATGTATCTGTGCAGGGTCTTTATAGTTTTTACATTGCCAGGTGGTTAGTCAGTAATGGAAAAGAGACTTTTTTTTTTCTTTTCCTAAGCTTCTGTCTAATGCATTTTTATTAATGTCTTCTCAGAGTACTGCAATTCTTGTTCTTAATTGGCAGCAGGGACAGTTTTAAAAGCTGTTTTTACTAATCATATAGACTAAGTTTAAGAAAATTCCATTAGACAGTTGACTAGAATTTTCAGTTTGTAAACACACCTTTATTGGTCTGTATGGGCAGTCACAGTATATGTGGGCAGCTAATCAGTAGCAAATATGATGATAAACAGTCCTGGGAGGCTTTAGTTTTCTGGTGTGGGGGAAGAAAGCAGCAGTTAACATGGCAAAATAAAAGTCTTTTGCTCTTAACATTTTACATTTTCTTTTTCACAGGCCCAGAGCTTCTACAGCAGAGGAACTCTAAGGGGGAGTTGCCCTTGGATTATGTGCTATCCCCTAAAGACAAGGAAGAACTATTTGCTATTACAAATATAGACGATACACTGGACAACTTTCATGCTAAGACACACAAACATTTTTATCACCAACAGCTTGAATTTGGTTCATTTTTACTTAGTAGGATGCTGATTAGTTTTTGTTCAATATTTGATTTATCTTCAGAATTCATCCTAGCTTTCAAAGGGTTAAGTCATCTAAATGAGTTGCTTATGGCATGCAGTAGTGATGCAGAACCTACCAGTACACATACTGACTGGTTACTGGATCTTTATGCCAGGAATCTAAAGACACTAAAGAAGCTCCCAAGTGTTCTGAAGGAACTGCCTGAGAATCTAAACGTGTGTCCTGGAGTTCATACTGAGGCCTTATTGGTGACACTGGAAATGATGTGTCAGTCAGTCACAGAGGTGTCATGATGCCAGAAAGTATGGATCAGAGCTTTCCAAACATGCAACATGCTTTGTCACTTAATATATCCATAACTTATGGAAAATACTAAGTCAAGTTATTCACTGACAGCAAATTCTCACAGCACTTAAACATCTACAGATCTAAAATGCAGGCTCAGGATTTCACTCAGATAAATACAATAATAAAATGAAGTAGTTTTGTTAGATATAAAATGCCTCACTAATTTTTTTAAAAAAAATATTCTTTAAATATTTATTTATATTGTGTATGTAGAAAATTTAAGTATTTTTTTCAAATCAAATGCCCTTTCCTCTGAGTGCTGTAGATCTTAAAATCATGGCAAGGACATTCGCTCAAATGTGCATCTGTATACTTGTAAAGGTTACTTCTTTATAGGCCAGTGTTAAATGTGTATTTGCTTTTATGTGTTTCTAAATAAATCTTTCTAGAACTTTAAATTATGTTTCATAGTCTTTACTTTTTAAATGCTAAATGAACTACACAGTCTAACAGTTCAGGTCTGTTATCTGTTGTATTTTAGCAGAGCATGCATGAAACAGGTTTCTGTTCACTTAATCTATTGGTGGGAACATTTTGCCATATATTAAGTTTTACTAACTATTATAATTAAAATTTACTATTAAGTTGGCAGTGAAATAATACATCAGAGGCATTTGAAATTTTGATATACAGTATGAATTTCTGGAATAGTATTGGTTTTTAAATATAAACTAATTTTAATATAATATAAGGTAATTTTTTATAGAAACTACTAGTTTATAACTTAAAAGACAGAATGTGAATATTAACCACTTAAATTGTAGTTCCTTCTCTGGGGAGTAAGTTACATTGTGTTACACATGAGGAAATATTACAACTTACATTTAGATGTTATATAATATAATTACTGATCTAACAGCAATCAGTCTGTTACGGAGGCACAGGTTTGTTTCACAAAAGGATCTTTCAACAAGATAGAGATGTTCAGTATCTTGTTACTGTATTTATTGTAATCCAAATAAAAAATTAACTGCCTTAATTTCTTTCACTCTAATAAAAATTAAGATTCTTTTGTATGATTTTATATATATTGTAAGAAATTGCATAAAACCTTGCTTTTGTTATTTACTTAATCTGCCAAAGTATCAGAAAACATGAGTTGTTAATCACTTGGGAGGCTGAGTTGGGGAGTGGCTGAGTTTGTAGCCAGACGAGACTATACTATGACCCTGCCAAGAGAAAGAAAAAGGACATAGAAGAGGCAAACTGGAAGGAGGGGAGAGCAAAGAAAGGAACCAGGAATAGCCATTTAATCTCACATATACAGGCATGTACATGAGTAAACTAACACAAACCTGAGCATGGCTGTACTGACTGGTTTTGTGTCAACTTGATACAAGCTGGAGTTATCACAGACAAAGGAGTCTCAGCTAAGAAAATGTCTCCATGGGATCCAGCTGTAAGGCTTTTTCTCAACTAATGATCAAGGTGGGAGGGCCCAGCCTATTGTGGGTGGTGCCATCCCTGGGCTTGTAGACCTGGGTTCTATAAGAAAGCAGGCTGAGAATGCCATGGGAAGCAAACCTTCTCTCCAGGGAAGTAACAACTCTCCATGGCCTCTGCATCAGCTCCTGCTTCTTGACATGCTCGGGTTCCAGTCCTGACTTTCTTTGGTGATGAACAGTGATATGGAAGTGTAAGCTGAATAAACCCTTTCCTCCCCAACTTCCTTCTTGTTCATGGTGTTTTTTGCAGGAATACAAACCCTGACTAAGACAAATTAGTACCAGCATAGTGATGTATTCCTGTGACAACCTGACCATGCTTTGGGGAGGACTGTGGAAGGACTTTGGAACTTTGAGCTAGAAGAGCCATTGGGATATTAAGAGTTCTGTGGGATGTTCTGTAGGAGCTTGGAAGATACAATTAAGAACAGTGCAAAAGATGGAGGCTTGGCTTGTGAAATTTCAGAGTGAAGATTAAAGACTCTTATTAGACTCTTATCAGGGCTGTTGATATTTTGATTATAATGATTCTGTGGTTTTTGGTTTGCTGGAGCTGAATAATCAGCTGTGATTAATAAGATACCAGAACTACTAAAGCAAAACCTTTGCATTACTGGGACTATTGATGCTGGTCAGCTGGACCTAAGAAAGTAGTGGCGATTAAGAAGAGACCAGCATCATTGTGGTGAAATCTGAGAACTGCTTTCTGAGAGCACAAAACAGGCTGTGTTCAAGAGATAGCCAAGGTTATACCTGGTGCTGTGGCTTGACTAGATAATGTGTAAGAGTCACCCAGGTAGTACTGGTTTTGAAGAAATGAAGGGATCATAGAGAGCAGGTGAGGTTTGGCACTGAGAAGCCATAGAAGGCCACTGGTGAAGGTACAGCCTCAGTTGTAATTAATGCCCCAGGACAGCAGTGTTTTGGAGATGCCAGTACCTTGAGATGACCACCAAGAACAGCAGTACCATTGGAGAATGGCCAGCTAGAGCCTAGAAGACAAGGTGTGTGCTGCAAAGGGCAGAGCTGGAGAAGTGACCCAAGCCCTTGGAGGAGCCCAGAAGTTCGTAAGTGGATTCCTAGATATTGGTTGGTTAGAGATTGATTTTGCTTTTGGTTGTGACTGTGCCCTGATATTTTTCCCTCTTGAAGGAAGAAGTGGAACCCACAGTTAAGAGACTTTGCATTGTATAAAGACTTTGATTTTTAAGAGACTGGATATTTTAAAGGTGTTGCAATTTTAATATGTAAGAATTTATAAAGACTGTGGGACTCTTAAAGTTATTAGATCTTGGGGATGAACAAGAAAGTAAGGGTTGAGGCTTAATAGTGATGTGTTTGTGTGTTAAGTTGACAAGGGGTCAATTGTTTTGGCTGGTTTTGTGTCACCATGACACAAGCTGGAGTTATAACAAAGAAAGGAGCCTCAGTTGAGAAAATGCCTCCATGAGATCCAGCTGTAAGGCATTTTCTCAACTAGTGATCAAGGTGAGAGGGCCCAGCCCATTGTGGGTGGTGCAATTACCTGGGCCTGGGTTCTATAAGAAAGCAAGCTGAGCAAGCCAGGGGAAGCAAATCAGTAAGTAACAATTCTCCATGGCCTCTGCATCAGCTCCTGCTCCCTGACCTGCTTGGGTTCCAGTCCTGACTTCCTTTGGTGATGAACAGCAATGTGGAAATTGTAAGCTGAATGAACCCTTTCCTCCCCAACTTGATTCCTGGTCATGATATTGGTACAGGAATAGAAACCCTAAGACAATGGGGCTAAGACTCGGGCTATGTTGATCTTTGGCTAGTTTGGTTTAACCAAATTACAAACAAAGTTTGCTCACAAACAACTTTTCCTTAACTTTTTTCTGTTTTTACTTTCTTATATATCAAACGGAAGTATATATTCATCAAGCAATATTTATGATGCAATGTCCTGAAACACACTGAGATAGATGCCTACTAGGTGTATTCTTGTAAAACAGTTTGTTTCCCAAGCACAGGGCACTATGTTCCATGCTGAGGGACTAGCCTATGTACATTCTAACTTACAGTGAAGCACTTCAGCATTCCAGTATTTATTCTTTTGTTTCTTGTATTTTTATTTTAAAAAATTGGTGTTACCTTAAACCTATCTTAAAGGTCAAAAAGGAAGAAGTTCTAAAGACTTAAAGTCCTGAGTATTAACTTTAAATTGGAAATTTGTTTCTCCAGAAGTTACTGTTAAGAATGGTTTTCACTGTCCTGGCTTTTTTTGTTTGTTTGTTTGTTTTGTTTTTGTTTTTTTTTTTTGTTTGTTTTTTTGTTTTCATATGAAATTGAGAATTGCTCTTTCCATGTGTATGAACTGTGTTGAAATTGTGATGGGTGTGGGGCTGTGGCCTGTGGAAGGTACCCTGATTCCCAGTTGAGATATGTTGTAACCCCGGGAACCCTAAGCTTCCTAGTCTCCAGAGAGATCAGGCCCCTCTCGTGTGCTGCAGCCCTCCACAGCCCCCTGGAGAGGTTTGAGTCCTGTAGGCCATGCCCCAATTCCCTCCTTCAGGTAAGGATGTGATGTAGGCTCATTGACAGACCAGTCACTTAGAAGCAGGACCACACCTCCAAATATGTAGATGAGTTATTCTCAAGCAATCAGGCCAAGCCAATTGGAAGTACCTGTGGTGAGGCCCTGACCCATCACAAAATTGTATCTAAGAATCCTATCCAGGATTCAAGGTGTGCAGTAATTACTCCATCACCTGAGAGCTTCTGTCATAAGAGCTGTAACACTGTCCCTTGGGAAGATCTCTCCTGAAGCTTCCCTGCACCCCTCCCCTCCGGCTAGTCAGCCCGGACATCCAATGGCTTGTTTGAATTTTATATCCAGTTACTTTGCTGAAGTTGTTTATCAGCTTAGAAGTTTTTTGGTAGAATTTTTGTGGTTACTTATGTATACTGTCATATCATAAGCAAATAGTGACACCTTTACTTCTTTGCTAATTTGTATCCCCTTGATATCTTTCTGTTAATTTGTATCCCCTTGATATCTTTCTGTTGTCTTTTGCTCTAGCTAGAACTTTGAGTACCATATTGAAAAGATACAGGAACAGTGGGTAGCCTTGTCTTGTCCCTGATTTTAGTGGAATTGCTTCAAGTATCTCTCCATTTAATTTAATATATATTACTTTTTTACTAGGTTTAGATATAACCTTTGATTTCCTGATCTCTCCAATACTTTTTATATGAATGGGTGTTGTATTTTGTCAAATGCTTTTTCAGCATCTAATGAGATGATCATGTGATAGATTTTTCAAAGTTGCAGCTGCAAGCAATGCTGAGTTCTGCCATCCTTCCCTGTGTCCTTCCTGAGTAGATACCTCAGCTCCATGGGATTGCTGAAGAGAAAAACAAAACCAGAGCCCATCTATAGTAGCTATAAAAATCAGAGAATTTACTGAGTTATGATTTGGCTTTCCTCAGTGTGGTTTATTGGCAGTTGTTAGGAGAAAACTTTTTGAAGTTTGTGTTCTTAATTTTAGTTCCACTATACAGAATAAAGTGTGCTGTGTATATATTTTCTGTAGTTTACTACAGAATGACCAGACAAAGTTGGTTCTTCTAGTGTAAAACAATGGCAAATACTGTTTTGAATTCAACACTTTTTGAAAAACTAGTAAGCGGTGTACTTCCCAAGGGCTGACTACAGCAAATGAGAAAAAGATTATCATATTGAGAAGGTAAATTAGAATTAAACACATTCTGAGGTGTTTTCTTAGATGCTGTGGGAAGAAAATTAGTTTTGTATGTTTCTGGAATTTTTAGTGTACCCTACTTTTTAAACTGAAATACAGTGTTTGATAGTATGTATATAATCATTTGATAAGTATTACTGTGACCGTTTATTTCCGAATAGTCAGTGGATGGGCTTTTGAAGATTTACTGCTCATTCTTAGAGAAATATAAATACATTAATGCTAGAAAACTTCCATAGATTCTAGAAAATGTGTACTTTTCTTGATAGGGTTATAGGAAAAGGAATAGCTTTATGTGAAAATGAGTCACTGGGGGTCACATAGCCATGTGCTGGTGGGAACTAGGTAGGAGGTGTCAGTGCTGCCTCTTGGTTGGCCGGAAGGTGTCTTGATTGACTGGCATGACGAACTTACTGCCTCCAGCATTTACTAGTCAGCTTCCTCACCAACTGTATCGCATACTGAGATGGACCCTGAAAAACCCAGAATGATTTTTGTTTTAATCAAATGTGGATTGAGTTAGAAAGGTCAGTTGCAGCGTTATTGGAAAGTGCCAGTTTGTGTGAGAACTAGACATGGAATAGTTAACATAATCTGATTTATTATATTTAATAGTTATCAGGAAATCTAACTTGCAGGTTAAAATGAATTGCATGAGGAAGATATATTTTCTTACTTTCTGATACAGGTTTAGAAATTATCAGGTGCTAAACTTCTTAGAAAATGTTAAATTGGTTCTGAGCAAACTTGAGTGCACTGGACATCCTGCTGGCGTACTCAGGGAGCATGGGCTAAGGATCGCCTACAAGAGCAACTGCTCTGGGAAGCCTTTGTCAGTATGAATCATGGCCCATGGCTGCAAGGATACAGATCCTTTGCAAGTAACCTGCACCACCTATAAACTCTAGCACCTGGTTGAGGGCAGAATTGCATCCAGATGCTGGAATAGCAAGCCCAGACTCCATCTATACCCTTTTCTTCCATGAAGGGATGTCAGTCAACAACAAGCATGAGTGTGATGGTCTTTTTCAAGATCTTTTTCCTGATCTGAGGAAGATAGCAGGCCTTTTCCCCATAGGACAGCATTCAACAATGGCTGTAATTTAGAATGTAACTATAAATATCATTCATAAATATAATATTTTATATTTAGCAGTGCAAATAGATGTTGAGCCAAGCTTTTTTCTTACAAACTTGGAATAGTTCCTTCAAAAATCTCTGAAAACCAAGGCATACACTAAAAATGCTTCTAGATAAGAATTGGATGCTCAACCGTGTCAAAGGTACTCAGTTTGTACCATAATTAGGGTTTCGTGAATAGACGTGTTCATACACTCACACATGCTTGCACAAGCGCACCTGCACACACACAAACACGTGTGTGCATACACATTCCCCAAGTGTAGTGTCATTAATGGGTATATGTACCCAGGACCCCATCATGTATCCCTTAACTCAGAAAAAAAGCACGATTATACATTAAAAAAAAGATTATTTTCTTTTGTATTTAATGCAGTGAATATGTAGCCAACATTACTATTGGACTAAACATCTGAAATCTTACACAATGAAATAAACAGAAATTAGTCATCTGTTAATGATTACATCCACTAGGTACACTGAGGTTATAGAATGTCAGCCTTATAGGCATTTGAATAGATATTGTCAGCACAGAACATAAATCTCACAAGTGTAATCAGAATTTATACCAAACTAATGATCTCATCAATAAACTGTATTATGTCAGCTTCATAAAGTATGTTTCTGCAACAAACAGTGATGGAATGCAGGCATGTCATTTTAAACATGATACACTAAATAGAGCATATTGAGGTCAAACTCTGTAGAAAGGGAATTTAGTTAACATTCTTCCAAGCATAGTGTATAAACATCAAAATAGTTCTATTGTAAGAAATACTATTTAACAACATATTTCTAAAATAAAAATACTTTAAAAATCAACTTTGATGAAATTTAAAGAATTTTTCTTTAAATTCAAATATATATTTCTGCTTTTCTACGTTTTTCCAGTACAACCCCACCTTCACCTCACCCTGGTTATCAATTAATAGCAATTAATAAAATAGTGCAAAACATGGTCTGCAGCAATTTTTGAGTCTGATTCCTCTGACAAGTCAGTGAAGACATTCTCACCAACCAAACTATCTCTGCAGAGGTGTGTTCCCTTGATAGACCCTGGAGTTATTTTTAGGTGTGTCCCTTGATAGACCCTGGAGTTAGTTTTTGGAATGCAATTTGAAGTATAGGATGTGGGTTAGTGAAACGTTTTTAATGGAAACCACCTTTAAGCGGTTTATTTTACAAAACAGGTTTTCACACATTACCAATGATTCTCCTTCATAAATGGTGTGATGCAAACACTGGCCTTTCACTTGGCCAACTGCATTCTCCATTACAACTCAAGACAAAACTCATAGTATGCATTAAGTGTATCAGTAGAGGACACTTAAATATTACATTTTTAAATGCACAAGGGCATAATTTGACACCAAATGCAGTAGGGATTTAGTTTGCTAGTATTTTTTTGACAATTGGCTTGATAATTTGCTAAGCACAGTGATAAGTATAAAAATCCTGATACTCAAATCATTTATAAACCTGGCAGTATTTATTTAATATAGTTCTGGAGAGAGTTTAAGGTTTTAGATGGAATGATAGAAGGCTTAAAAGTCTTATTCAGAGTCTCAGATTCTCTTAAGGGATTGTGTGTGTGCAGACAGGAAAAGATATGAATGTACCTGTAGCTTACAATCAGCCTTAGCCATACATAATTTATTTACACAAGAGTGAAAGTTGAGGCGAATGTTAAATTGAAGTGCAACATTTCCATTATTCAAACTTTGGAGTTTCCCCCTTTTGAAATGTATAAACATAAAAAGAAAAACACTAATGAATTACTTTTTAGATAAATAGTTACATTACAAAAAAATCCCAAAGATCAAATCAGCATTTAGGTTTTATGGAGGGGTTAACCAGAGCACAATTGAGCATTTAATCTGATATTCTGGTTCTTTTGTGATTGGAGAAATGTATATCTTCCAGTTTTATAACCATATTTTATTTCACTTCATTATATTATTATCTGCAGCTAAGAAGGCTTTCACACTCCACTAGCTAAAGTCCCTTATCAAGTCGAGTCTGTACATAGAAGTATATTTTCAAAGACATGTGCCTTTTTTACACTATTTACAAATGTTCTCAACCATGATAAAAGGGGAATATAAATAAAAAGCAGAAAGAGAAGAAGTGCTTCAGAGGCTGATGATTCTTTTATCTTCCCAAACACACTGGTCTCCTCGGTACAGGGAGCTGGCTAGCCAGGGTTGTTTTTCTTCCTTTTATATGGGCTATGAGAATGGTCGGGTTTCAGCTCTTGGTATTGCACCTGTTTAAACAGTTCAGACAAAGAACAGTCAGGTGGCCACTTCCTGGCAAGAGAAGGAAAAGCTAAGGAATTAGAGACTGCTTCGGGGCTGGGGAAAGGGCTGCTCTAGAAGCCAAGGGCAAGAAGCTCCAGCTGGTGTTCATAACAACCCTGGACTAGGGCTAGAGTCAGAAGGGAAATCCTGCCAGAAGTTGCCTGAAGCAAAGTGTGAACTTTGCTAATGAACTATGACTGTTACTGACTATAACAATATGATGAAAGAAAAATCTATATTTTTGAAGAGCTGAAAAATGGTTCTTCGCAGTTTTTGTTTGTTTATTAAACAGTCTTAATTCTTATGAAGCCAAGAAGTTCTCAACCTGTGGGTTGTGACCTCTTGGGGGGAGCAGGGATCTAACAGCCTTTTCACAGATATATCAGATACCCTGCATATCAGACATTTATTTTACAATTCATAGTGGTAGCAAAATTACATTTACAAAGTAGCAACAAGGTAACTTTTATGGTTGGGGGTAAAAAGTATGAGGAAGGTTGAAAACCACTGACCTAGCCCATTGTATATATGAAATAAAAAACGCAACTGAAACTAATGTAAATTGCTGTTACCAAAACCTGTCTTCAAGACTGTGATTAAAACCTTTCTAATTTCACTTTGAAACAATTCATTTAGCACATATTAACCCCAAACAATGTGTGACATGTTATATTTCAAATGTAGGCATTTCTCCCTCGTCTAAAATGCACATTAACATTTATCTTTAAAATGTATTGACTGCATGCAATATACACAAATAGTTTAACCACCCATTTTGCTACCATCATCTACACCTAAAATTCCCCACGTCACTTCACAAACGCAACTGGACTTGGGTTGGGGTTCTCTTTGAAAGCCACAGGGGTTCCTTGTGAAATGACTTTCAGTCTCCTGTTTTCCATTCTTTATAGGCTTTTCTAGACTAATGCCAAGTTGGCTAAAGTCTTGCCAAAATCGACAATGGGCTTTATTAACTTGACTCTAAGAGTTTAAACATTGAAACCCAGTGCCATGCTTACCTAAGAAAACTGTAGTGAACAATAGTGAGTCTTACTTACCACTTGTACATCTGAAGGAACTCTGGAAAGGAAGTCAAGCAGTTCATTGTTATCAATTGCATATGGACTCCGAAGCTTTTTTGTAAATTTATTGATTCCTAAAAAAATATTTTAAACGTTGAGTTCATTATTGAGTGTGGAGTTAGTCAAAGCACATTTCTGGAGAAAGTATTACAGTGATTTAAGCATTAACCACATGCGAATCCTTACCGTTGACGGGATGGCCTAGTACACCACCTTCCTTCAACTTTCCCAACTGAATTGCTGCTTGCTTTTTGTCTTTACACTGTATTGGCTTCCTTCCAGTAAGGGAGATTTGGGGAAAATAAATAGGGGTACCTAGAAGGAACTAAGTGTCCTGCTTTACCAGATTCTTAGCGTTAAAGTCCCTAGATTTGCTTTTGAGCTTTAGCCAGAATGAGACTTTTCTGTTCACATTTATGGATTGAGATTGTTAGGTAATTTATTGATTTCCTCTTTTCCAAAGGTATGTATTCTAGTCGAAGAAGGTGCTGCTGTCATAGAGCAAGCTAAATGTTTACAAGTCACATGACTATGATGATGCTTGGTTATTTTTACTTACAAGATAAGCATTTTTTTAATGTAAGGCTCATGTTTAGTCTTTGTAATTTTTTTTAAGTTTAGCATTCTTTGATTTGTGTGTACATTAATGAGGGACAGATAGAAAATATTCCTACATGGTGGTGAATTATAAGAACTGAAGAGTGGGTTTTCTAAACCAAAAATTTCACCAAGAAAGGAAAAAAAGAAAAGGAAAGTTCAGTTTCAGTTCTACACAATCGTGACCCTGAGTGGATGCTGAACTCCTGAGTGGGTTCTAGAGTCAAAGGGACTGTTGGAAGCAAAGTTACATAAATATTAAGAGGAAATCCCTTTACAGCAGACTTTTCTAAAAGCTTTCTTACTCAGCAAGCTTTTGTTGTCATTCCTAAGGAGCCTGTAAATGCAAGTAACTCTTTTCCTGAGTTCTAAAAGTGACATTTTAAACAGGCATCTAGTAACTTGTTTACAGATACTTCCACAAGATAAATACCACAGCAAAAAATATATTGTCAAAGAAAGTACCACATGGTTTAAAGTATCTCTGTTGGTATTTACATGGTGAAAATAAATCACATAAATCTAGATATCTAGACAAAGTTACACTTTGATACATGAAGAATCTTTACCAGTTCATGTTTATAATATGATGGTGGCTATGGTGACAGATAAGAAAAATGCATTTTCCAGGTGGACCTAAATCTCTATGCTGCTGTGATTTTTAACTGACTGTCTCTTTTCATCATGGAGTAGCTATATGACCATAAATACAGAGAACTCCTGACAATATAACTCACCTCTTAAAAACAGTTTAAGCTGCTGAACAGATGTTTGTGGTTGTTGTTGCTTAAAAGCTTTACTTACCCCAGACAAGAACAATGTATCTCAGTGGGATGAAGTACAGAATGGCCGTGAACACACAGAGAGCCACAATGGCCAGCCAGCTTAAGAACGGGACAGTCCAGTTGAAAGTACTGAATGGAGAAGCAAGAAATCAGTAATGTGAACACTTCACATTTCTAAACAGTGGCGAAAAGAAATGTGGTCTAGACTAACAGAGGACATAGGGTACTCATAGCCTGTTGAACTCACAAACACAGGGCCCAGGGAAAGGGTCTTGCCAGCAGCCTCACCAGCTTGTCAAGGGATTTCACAGTCTTGGGTACCTTTCTATATAATACAAGTATTATTCTTCCATTAAAACTAATACTTGCGTCTTTTTTTAATGTTTATATGATAGGTTGTTTCAGGGCCCACCATTCATCCTCCTAAAAAGTCCATATTCCCATGTGAGATTAGATGCTTACAGTAACTGTCTGTAGGTGCAACCCTTAGAACACTGTGAGACATGAATTTTACAAATCTTTTCAGGAAGACTCAACTTCTGCTCAGCTTTGTTTAAATGGAACTGGGAATCATAAGACAAACTGCTTTTATGAAATGTCATTTGCTATCACTGCCCTCACTTAGAAATATACGGGGGATTAAGAAATAAAGCCAGTGCTGCCTGCCTGCTCTTTCTTCTCTTGGTGCCTCTAGCACAAGAAAGCACATTCAGTAGTGACTCTGTGGGATGAGCTATGAAGGAGTCCAACCCGGAAGCAGATAATAGCAGGACCGAGCTAACGTGTCTTCATTGTCACCATGCTGCTGCTGACTGATAACAGGAAGGGTTGGGGCACAGAACATAGAAAACAGCATTGGCTATATGATGCTGACAGAAACAGACTCTGGAGCAGTGTGCAGGACTTACAAGAACTGATTTGCCATATTCACTCTGGGAGACCGGCAAGCTAATAAAGAGTGAGAAGAGAGCAGACTCTGGTGCAGATGAGGTGTTCACATGTATCAACGTACATTGTGGCATACACTCATAACACTATGCCCCAAGTGTATGGCTTCATTCAGCACTTCAATGATAGGAAATGGGAAGATTAAGAGATAACAGACTGGAGGAGAGAAATGGATATGACTTAGTCTTTAGAATTCTGAGACAGTTGTATAGAGATCCATTCAGAGGTGAAAAGGAGATGCTTTGTCCAGTATATATTGAAAAGATGAAACTCAGCACCAATGCATAAGTGGAAATTCATTAAATAAAAACATAAACAAAGTAAAATGCATTACTCTTTGCAACATGAACAGGTCAGATGATGACTCAAACTGTTGGTTAAATAATTTGTCTTTTAAATTCTGTGTCCAAGGATATAGGTCTGCAGAATACTATTGGTCAAGAATAATAAAGAGTAGATATGAAACTCAATGTACAGGCTTGTACTGGTAAGATCAGCCTTTCTCAATAGTTATTAAAATTTTTATAGGCCAGTCATCAAATAGATGACTAGTATGAGGCCGTGGTACATCTTGATCTAACAATCAGTTGCCATCAATACACTCACGTATTTTTTTAAAAAGTATTTCCTTCAGAAGGTGTGTTATGAGCCAAGTATGGTGGTGCATGCCCACGTTCCCAGATCTCCTTTTTGTTTCTAAAAATTATTTTTTTCTAATAGGAAACCCAATCTTGAATTAACCTGATTGTTCTGGGAGTCAGGTATTTTAAAAATTTGTTTTTGTTGAGAGGGGCTCTCAATACATAGCTCACAATAAATTCAACTCATTCTTTGAGATAGGGACTGGAGAATAAGGAATTCTAGGTCATCCTTGTTACATTGTAAGTTCAAGGCAAACCTGAGATGAGACACTCCCAAAAGGGAAAAAAAACAAAGTATTAATAAATAAAATTATCTAAAATAATCATGTAAGATTAAGAATATAAATGCTATCTGGGCATAATAGCTCACACCTTTAATCTTAGCATGGGAGAAACAGAGGTAAGTGGATTTCTGTGAGTTCAAGGCTACCCTGATCTACATAGTTCTAGGACAGCCAGAGCTACACAGTAAGACCCTGACTAAAAACAAAACAAAACAAAAAATCTGGTTCCTTGTGTGTGGTGGGGTGTTCCTTAATTGTACATTGTGTCAATGAAATTCATTTTTTCATCAAATGGTAGGTGTGGTGGTACACGCCTTTCATCCCAGCACTTTGGGGACAGAGGTTCTCTGACTCCCAAGCCAGCCAGAGCCACACAGTGAGATATTGTCTAAAATGAAAAAAACACATACAAACAAAACCAATCTACCAAACAAAGCATAAATGTGGCTGAATCATTGGCTTAGTGGTAAAGAGCATTTGTTCTTGCCAAGGATCCAGTTTCCATCCTTAGCACCCACATGATGGATCATAACCAGCTGCAACTCCAGTCCCAGGGGTTCCAATGCCCCCCAGGACCTCCATGGGCACATACAATAAATAAAATTTTAAAGTAGTTTTAATTTAAAATAATTCTACAATTCAAAATTTTTATGATTTCTTAAGTAACAAAATGTGGATATTTCTTGATTTTAAACTTGGTAAAAAATATAATTAGACCCGTACAGTACAGGTCGATTACGTCATATTGTTGGGGTTTTTTTGTTTGTTTTTTCTTAAATCATGACTACATATTCTCTTTAGAATAAAGTTAGTATGAAAAGGGCATGCTAAAATTAGGACAGTGTCATTTCTTTTTCTTTGTAATTGGATTTTCTTTATTTACATTTCAGGTATTATCTCCTTTCTTCTGATTCTATCCTCCCTCCCCCTCCCATTGCCTCCATGAAGGTGCTCAGTCTCCCACCTCAGAGCCTTGGTATTCCCCTACACTGGGAAAATGAGCCTTCTCTGGATCAAAGGTCTCTCCTCTCCTTGATGCCAGAGAATGCTATTCTCTGCTGCCTATGCACCTGGGACCATGGGTCTCTCCATGTGTGCTCATTGGGTGGTGTTTTAGTTCCTGGGAGCTGTGGTAGGTTTGATTAGTTAATTTTGTTCTTTCCATGGGGTTGCAGATCCTTTCAGCTCCTTCAGTTCTTTCTCTAGCTCCTTCATAGGGGTCCCCATGTTCAGTATGATGGTTAGCTGCAAGCATCCTCCTCTGTATCAGTATGGCTCTGGCAGACCCTCTGGGGAGGCATCCATCTCAGATTCCTGCAAGGAAGCACTACTTGGCATCAACAGTAGTGCTTGGGTTTAGTGGCTGCATAAGGGGTGGATCCTCAGGTGAGGCTGTCTCTGGATGATCTTTTCTTCAATCTCTGCTCCTCTTACCTGTCCAATTATTTCCTCTCATGAGTGTTTTGTTCTCTGTTCTAAGATGGACTGAGGCATCCACTTTCTGGCCTGCCTTCTCTTTGAGCTTCATAATTTCTGAAAATTGTTTCTTGGTTATTCCAAGCTTTTTGGGCTAGTATCTGCTTATCGGTGAGGATGAACCATGAGTTTTCTTTTGTGACTGGGTTACCTCACTCAGGATGAGAGCTTCAAGTTTCATCCATTTGCCTAAGAATTTAACAAAGTCATTGTTTTTAATAGCTGAGTAATACTCCATTGTGTAAATGTACCACAATTTCTTTATCCATTCCTCTGTTGAAGGATATCTGGGTTCTGTCCAGCTTTTGTCTTATAAATAAGGCTGCTATGAACATCCTTGTTATATGTTGGAGCTTCTATTGGGTATATGTCCAGGAGTGGTATAGCTAGATCCTCAGGTAGTACTATGTCCAATTTTCTCAGTAATTGCCAGACTGATTTCCAGAGTGGTTGTACCAGCTTACAACAATGGCAGAGTATCCCTCTTAACATTCTTGCCAGAATCTGCTGTCACCTGAGTTTTTGATCTTAGCCATTCTGACTGGTCTGAGGTGGAATCTCAGGGTTGTTTTGATTTACATTTCTCTGATGACTAAGAATGTTGAACACTTCTGTAGGTGCTTCTCAGCCATTTGATGATCCTCAGTTGAGATTTCTTTGTTTAGGTCTATACCCCATTTTTTCATAGGATAATTTGGTTCTCTGGAGTCTAACTTCTTGAGTTCTTTGTATATATTGAATACTAGCCTTCTATCAGATGTAGGATTGGTAAAGATTTTTTCCCAATCTGTTAGTTGTTGTTTTGTCCTTTTGACAGTGTCCTTTGCCTTATAGAAGCTTTGCAATTTCATGAAGTCTCGTTTGTCGATTCTTGATCATAGAATATAAGCCATTGGTGTTCTGTTCAGGAAAATTTCCCATGTACCTATGTGTTCTAAACTTTTCCCCACTTTCTGTTCTATTAGATTCAATGTACCAGGTTTTATGTGGAGGTCTTTGATCCACTTGGACTTGAGCTTTGTACAAGGAGATAAGAAAGGATCGATTTGCATTCTTCTGCATGCTGACTGCCAGATGAACCAACACCATTTGTTGAAGAGGCTGTCCTTTTTCCATTGGATGTTTTCAGCTCCTTTGTCAAAGATCACGTGACTGTAGTTCATTTCTGGGTCTTCAATTCTATTCCATTGATCTACCTGCCTGGCTCTGTACCAATACCATGCAGTTTTTATCACGATTGATCTGTAATACAGCTTGAGGTCAGGGATGGTGATTTCCCCAGAAGTTTTTTTTTGATTTTTTTTTTTTTTTTTTTTTTTTTTTTTTTAGTTGTTGTTGAGAATGGTTTTTGCTATCCTAGGTTTTTTATTATTCCAAATGAATTTGCTCTTTCTACCTCTATGAAGAATTGAGTTGGTATTTTGATGGGGATTGCATTGAACCTGTAGATTGCTTTAGGCAAGATGGCCATTTTTACTATGTTGATCCTTCCAATCCATGAGCATGAGAGATCTTTCTACATTCTGAGGTCTTTTTCAATTTCCTTCTTCAGAGACTTGAAGTTCTTGTCATACAGGTCCTTCACTTGCTTGGTTAAGGTCACACCAATGTATTTTGTATTCTTTGTTACTATTGTGAAGGGTGTCAATACTCTAATTTCTTTCTCAGCCTGTTTGTCCTTTGAGTAAAGGAAGACTACTGATTTGAGTAAATTTTATATCCAGCCACTTTGCTGAAGTTGTTTATCAGCTGTAGAAGTTCTCTGGTAGAATTTTGGGGTCACTTAAAGTATACTACCATATCATCTGCAAAGAGTGATATTTTGACTTCTTCCTTTCCGATTTATATCCCTTTGACCTCTGTTTGCTGTCTAATTGCTCTGGCTAGTACTTCCAGTACTATATTGAATGGGTAGGGAGAGAGTGAGCAGCTTTGTCTAGTCTCTGATTTTAGTTGGATCGCTTCAGGTTTATCTACATTTAGCTTAATGTTGGCTACTGGTTTGCTGTGTATTGATTTTACTATATTTAAGTATGGACCTTGAATTCCTGATCTTTCCAGGACTTTTAACATGAAGGGGTGTTGAATTTTGTCAAATGCTTTCTCAGCATCTCAAGAGATGATCATTTTTCCTTTGAGTTTGTTTATATAGTGGACTACGTTGATAAATTTCTGTGTATTGGATGATCTTTGCATCTCTGGAATGAAGCCCACTTATCATGGTTGGTGATTGTTTTGATGTGGTCTTGGATTCGGTTTGCAAGAATTTTATGGAGTATTTTTTTAACACAGTTTATGAGAAGCCTTTAATTTTACAATTAATCTTTCAGTTATGGATCTGAATGAATATGAATCTCAATGGATGGATAAGGTTACACATTTTACTTCTATAATCTACTAATCTTACAATATATTAATGTAGCATAGTGCATTCTCAGCTGCTTTAACCATTTGTTTTGACAAATACTTTTACAGGTCACACAACATTTCTATTTTCTTCCTATTTATTAACATTGTTTTTAGAATTTCTGAATATTGAACCATCCTTGCATTCCTGGAATGAAGCCTACTTGATCATGGTAAATGATCACTTTGAAATGGTCTTGGATTCAGTTTGCAAGAATTATTGAGTATTTTTGTGTCAATGTTAATGAGGGAAATTGGTCTGAAGTTTTCTTTCTTTGTAGAGTCTTTGTGTGGTTTAGGAATGCATGTAATGATGGCTTCAAAGAATGAGTTGGGTAGAGTTCCCTCTGTTTCTATTTTGTGAATAGTTTAGAGAGTATTGGTATTAGGTCTGATAGAATTCAGCACTAAACCCATCTGGTTCTGGGCTTTTTTTGTTTGTTTGTTGTTGGGAGGCTTTTCATGACTGTTTCTACTTCTTTAAAGGTTATGGGACTGTTTAGATGGTTTATTTGATCCTGATTTGACTTTGGTACCTGGTATCTGTCTATAAAATTATCCATTTCCTCTAGAATTTCCAGTTTTGATGAGTATAGGCTTTTGTATTAGTGTCTGATGACCTCTTGAATTTCTTCAGTTTCTGTTACGTCTCCCCTTTCATTTCTGACTTTGTTAATTTGTGCCCTCTCATTAGTCTGGCTAAGGGTTTATCAATCTTATTGATTTTTCTCAAAGAACCAGCTCCTGGTTTTGTTGATTCTTTGCATAGTTATTTTTATTTTTATTTGGTTGATTTTAACTCTGAGTTTGATTATTTCCTGCCATCTACTCCTCTTGGATATATCTACTTCTTTTTGTTCTAGAATTTTCAGGTATGCTGTCAGACTGCTAGTGTGTGCTCTCTACAGTTTTTTTTGTTTTTGTTTTTGTTTTTTGTTTTTTAGAGGCACCCAGAGCTGTGAGTTTCATCTTAGCACTGCTTTCATTGTATCCCATAAGTCTAGATATGTTGTGCCTTTATTTTGCTTAAATTCTAAAAAGTATTTCATTTTTTTCTTTATTTCTTCCTTCACCAAGCTATTGTTAAGTAGAGTATTGTTCAGTTTCCATGTGTATGTGGACTTTATGTATCTGTTGAGGCTTGTTTTGTGACTGACTATATGGTCAGTTTTGGAGAAGGTGCCATGAGGTGCTGAGAATAAGGTATAATTTGTTTTAGGATGAAATATTCTGTAGATGTCTGTTAAATCCATTTGTTCATAACTTCTGTTAGTTTCATTGTGTCTCTGTTCAGTTTCTGCTTTCATGATCTGTCCATTGATGAGATAGTGTTGAAGTCTCCCACTCTGAGCTTTAGTAGAGTTTCTTTTATGAATGTGGAGCATGGATATTCAGGATTGAGAATTTATCTTGATAGATTTTACCACTGATGAGTAAAAAATGCCCCCCCTTTTTTGATAACTTTTGGTTGAAAATCTATTTTATTTGATACTAGGATGGCTACTCCAGCTTGTTTCTTAGGACCATTGCTTGGAAAGTTTTTTTCCCAACCTTTTACTCTGAGGTAGTGTCTGTCTTTATCTCTGAGATGAGTTTCCTGTATAAAGCAAAATGTTGGATCCTGTTTACGTTTCCAGTCTGATAGTCTGTCATTTTATTGGGGAATTGAGTACATTGATGTTAAAAGATATTAAGGAATAAAGATTGTTGTTTCCTGTTATTTTTGTTGTTAGAAGTAGAATTATGTTTGTGTGCCTTTCTTCTTTTAGTTTTGTTGCAAGAGTATTATTTTCTTGCTTTTTCTAGGTTGGAGTTTTCCATCTATTATCTTTTGTAGGGCACAGACCCAAGCAGTAGTCCTAAGAGTTCCTGGAGGTCCCTACCCAGATAATCGGTGGAGAGATAGTGTGAGCTCACGCATGGGCTCAGTAGGGAGAGCGATCCTGCATCTCTTCTAGGTGCTCAGTTATCTACCGGCAGGTAGTGAGTCCTGATGGCAGTTTGCCTGCTCTCCTGTGGCTCTGAGCACAGGTGGAACCTGACCAGTCTCATGTCATTTCTTCAAAGCTACAAGCATGATTTCTTTCTAATCAATATGTTCAAAATTTCAGACAGGAAATTGATAGGACTATCATAAACACAAAGACTTGGGAAAACAAAATAAGTTACAGTGAACCCTAACAGAGACTTGTGCCTGACAGACTATAGCATGTCATTCTGAGAGACAAAGAGACCCTCCCATAAAAGACCAGGCTGTTCGTGCCAACGAACACCACTTACTTCTTTATCCTTTCGCCAAGGGAAGCCACCTCATCTAGGATGTTCTGGACACTGACACAGACTTCCTGGATGGCATAAATTTTATTGATAAATCCTTTCTTTTCATTGTCCTAAAATGGAATAAAAAAGAAATTCTGAATAAGTAAAAGGTATATATTGGTTCCTGCTTTATTCTTTGGACTGTCTCTCTCATATTTGTAATGTTAGGTAAACTTTATCTACATGCTTACACAACGGGATATTTAGAGCTCCTGAAAGTCTCAGGGAAAAAAAGTGACATGAGGAACATGTTTTCTATTTTCTGTTGAACCAAGGGTGCTCTGAAGAATTCTACCACAGAACTATATCTCTAAACTTGACCAAACAAATACTTCAATGGCATAAACTACTGGACACGAACAAGAATACCTAGGGACAGTAACTGAACAATTAATAACTAGAAGTACTAAGATGCATTAACTGGTCATTCCTAAATATGACACACACTAATCTTCAAAATAATGCTTACATAGGCTACAGTCATATATACTGATAGACAAAGTTCTAACACATCCTTTTTTTGTACATACTTCAACTTGAATCTTGTAATCAAGCAATGCTTGTATACCAGGGAACAGGTGGGAGGGGATTAAGCATAACACGTCCTGTGCATGGTGTGAACCTAGGGAAATGTGCATAGTTTTGTAATTTTAGATCCAGAGGAAGAAATAGTGGTGGCCTTTCACGATGGAATTCAGCTTAGTAGCCTACCATCACAAACACTTGCCTAGGTTGTTTGGTGGAGACCATCCAACCCTGATTCCATGACTCCATTTCTCCATGCCAACTTGAATGTCTATGGAAATATAGATCCAATTTTATTACTTTAACTTCTCTTGAACACTTGTGTACTATGCCAGAACACTTGAGACCTCATGTGGCAGTTAGTGCTTGCTGAAAGCAGCCAGGGAACTAGGATAATAATGTCATGTTGCACATTTACATAGTGACTTCCATTTTAGAAGAGTCCAAACACTGGAGTGTGAATGCTTGGCCAGGGCCGATGTTCTGCTATGCTGACGCCTAGAAACCAAGGACAAGTGGATCACAGGTGCAAAGGACTCCACAGTACTCTGGGACCAAGGCCATATAGACCAATTTTATAACTTATCATAATTGTAGATACCAATCAGAGTTCTTTTTTAAATATAATTTCAATAGAAGAAATATTCTACATTAGTCACCTCATGCCAAAAAGATTATCAAAAGAAGTAGATAAAGGATACTCAAAGCCTTATAATATGGGAAGCAATTCAATACCCAGCATAATTCTCCACTGTATTCAAAAGTCATCCTTCACTGGCACTGACACACTGAAAGGCAACAATTTATTATATTTTCTCCCTTTTCATTCAACAAAACAAAGCATTTAGTTCACCTATGCAAACTTATGTAATTGTACACTTTACATAAAGTAAACCAGGAGTGGTTCTTCCTGTTGTTTTCAAAGCTGCAAAGTTGGCCTGACCCACAGTGTTCTTCTCAAAGTACCAGCTAAAGTCTTTTATGTCATGTAGCAAAGTGTTCTTATAAAAACAAAACTTTGCAAGACTGGGTGGCGGTATGTGTCAGTGGTTAACTGAATTTTTTTAACATACACATATCCATAGCTTCCATTTCCAACACGAAAGAGAAATAAGGAAGTTGAAGTGCACTGTTTCATAGTGAAAAGTCCACTGAGTACAAGGTTCCTGTTCAAGGTAACAATAAAGTACTTTGATATAAGCATGTCAGTATTATAATGTAGAATATTGGAAGCAGATGTGTGATGGCTTATATATGCTTGTCCCAGGGAGTAGTACTACTAGGAGGTTGGAGTAGGTGTGGCACTGTGGGTGTGGGCTTAAGACCCTCACCATAGCTGTCTGTAAGTCAGTCTTCCACTAGCGGCCTTCAGATGAAGATGTAAACCTCTCAGGTCTGCCTGTACCATACCTGCCTAGATGCTGCCATGCTCCCACCTTGATGATAATGGACTGAACCTCTGAACCTGTAAGCCAGCCCCAAATAAATGTTGTCCTCATAAGAGTTGCTTTGGTCATGGTGTCTATTTACAGAAGTAAAGCCCTAACTAAGACAGGTTGAATGTACTAATTTTTTGCAAGCTCAACCTAACCCATATGCTTAGAATAGACAGAAATTGAGGGAATTTGATAAACTGTCACTAAATTTGCTTGAAAAGTAAATGTGACTGCAGTCAAGATATTTCGATAAAGGAAGAAAATAATGAGAAAGCATTTTAGGTCAAATTATTAAAATGAAACACAGCTATTGAGAGAATGTTTTATATATTGGGTGCATGCCTGTAGTCCCAGCACTCAGGAAGTGGAGGCAGGATGACATAAGAGTTCAAGGCCAGTCTGGGCTATTTTAAAGTGCTGTCTCAAAAAAGTGGAATAGAATTTCAACATATAAAAGGAACTTTTGAATGAACAAGTTGGTTGTCAATGATACCTAGTGAAAACTATGTTTAGCCCTATGATAAAATCCTCAATTCTATTAGATAGTCCAAGTCTACATCAAATAGCTCTAAATATCCTAAACTGATTTATAAAACTTTAGGCTATATATAAATTATATAAAGACAATATAGATATATACTTACATTGATAGGAAAGGATTTCCTAAAGGCAAGCATTTTTTTAGTCCCCAGAAAAATATTGTGATAACAGTGATTTTATAAAAATAAAAACTCTATCAAAAGTCACCATAAATTTAAAACTTTCAGGCTGGGATACAGCTGGTGCTATCTGTGTCTAAACACACACGAATCTCTGGCCTTTGAGCTACCACTACCAAAAAGAGCTTTTAAAGACTTGCTAGGTTAAAAAAATAGCAACAAATATTTGAAATTATGGGCTAATGTTCCCAATGTACTCACCCAATAACATCCTATAAATATTTTCACTGAAGTTTTGTTATAAATTTAACAACAAAAAAATCATTAACACATGGGATGGGACTATTCTGGAAATCATTTAGTTTTTAATAATGAAATGCATATGATCTATTTCTTTTAGTGCTAGAACTACTTTTTAATATTTTAATATTCCCAACAATAGACACAATGTAACTGCTCCATTCTCTGAATCACACAAGCAATATCAACAAGAGGCAGCATGGTAGGACAGATACCTGTTCCCTCAAACCAACCCCTAAAACCACTTCTCTGTCAAAAGAGGCAGGAGGAGAAATACCTACGACAGGGTCACAGCTCTTACCAAACACACTGGGAAGAATCAGAAGACACTTGGTTATAATTTTGACACTAAAAAGTTTGGAATTTTTCTGTTTAAAAACTAATATGATACATAAATCCTAATTCTTTCAATGAAACTAAAATTCCTGCCCAACATTGAAGAGAGAGGAAAGAAGAAAGGAAGGAGTTATGGCATAATTTTAATTTGATTTTTCTATATTTTGTATTTTAATAAGCTTTAATTTTAAGAAAAAATATAGATGCATGTCCAGTGAGTGGTATATTATACAATGTTCTCATACCCCCAGGTCAATGCTCAGAACCATCCTATAGTATATAGTATGCAGTATACAGTATATAATATATAGAAATTGAGGCTGAGAAAACTGGCAGCACTTTGGCTGGACTAACAAGCCAGCTTCAATGTCTTCTCTCCATGATACATTGTATGGCTTCTTTATCCTAGGAGGGAGATTTCAATTCTTCTCCAACACCTTGGTAGGAAAAGTAAAAGGGGAAAAGGAAATTTTTACTCATAGAACCCATAACCCAGCCTTGAGACTCATCATAGAGTTAAATTCTTCAGGAATAAAGTGAAATGCAGAAGCCTCATTCAAGGTTAAGAAGTGAAAGCGTGTTAGGAATATGAGGATTAACATGATCTACAACAATACAATTATCATTTAGGCCACAAAAGAGGCAATTTTAAATAGTTAATTTAAAAATTCAAATGGTGATGTGTAGTTTTTAGTTAAGATTCTTTAAAAGCAGCTCACACAGTTTTCTTTCTTTTCGTAGCACTTTGAACACACTGCTGCTCCCATACCCTGCCACCAGAAGACAAAATAAAATGGGCTTGCCATAGGTTGGTAAAGTTTTTGAAAGCAAATACATTGTGGTAAAATCTTTATCGCAAAATCTCTTTCATCAGGTTCTATATTCCTTCGCTGTGGTCTCCAGCCAATGAAGTAATTACTCTTTATATACAGTATATGACCCAAAACTGCAATGGGTAATGGAATTGCTCTATGTTGCATTCCAATATTTCACACATTCCCCCTAATGTTCAATACTTTATTAGTAGGGAATAAATTGGCACATTTCTTTTATTGTCATTTTTGCTTTCTTTTATATGCCATTTTAGATGGAAGAAATACCACAGAGTAGTTAATCATCCAAAGGCTCAGTAGTGACATTGGTTTAAAGAATGATTAATATTTCTTTCCAACCTGTAAAAAAAAAAAAAAGCTTACCCATAGTAAACATGAACCTGATAGAAGAGAAAGTGGGGAATACTCTTGAATGTTTTGGCACAGACGACAACTTCTTAAAGACAACACCAATTATGTAGGCAAAAAGAGCAACAATTAACAACCCCATGAAACTAAAAGGCTCTGTAAGGCAAAGGACACCATCAAAAGTACAAAATGGCAGCCTACAAAATGGGAGAAGATCTTTACCAGCTCCACATCTGGCAGAGGGCTGATATCCAAAATATATTTTTTTAAAAAACTCAAGAAACTAGATATTAACAAACCAAATTATCCTATTAAAAACTGAGGTACAGACCTAAGCAGAAAATTCTCAACAGAGGAACCTCAAATGGCTGAGAAGCACTTAAAAAAAATGTTCAACATCCTTATCTATCAAAGAAATTCAAATCAAAACTACTCTGAGATTCCATCTTATAGCTATCAAAATGGCTGAGGTCAAAGACACAAGTGACAGCTCATGCTGGTGAGGATGTGGAGCAAGGGAAAACTCCTTTACTGCTGATAGGAGCGCAAATTTGGACAGCCATTTTGGAAAACAACATGGCAATCTATCAGAAAATTGGGTATCTCAAGACCCAACTATACCACTTCTGAGCATATACCCAAAGGATGCTCCACCATACCACAAGAGCATTTATTCAACTATGTTCATAACATATCTGTAAAAAGCAGAAACTGGAAACAACCTAGATGTCCCTCAAAAAAAATAGGTAAAGAAAATATTCACACAATAGAGTATTACTCAACTATTAAAACAATGACATCATGAAATTTGCTAGCAAATGGGTGGAACTAGAAAAGATCATTCTGATGCATGTAACCCAGACTCAGAAAGATAAATATGTTATGTCCTCACTTACAAGTGGATATTAGCAATAAAAGGATAATCATGCTACAATACACAGACCCAATGAAGCAAAGTGACAAGGAAGGCTCAAAGGGGGAACACAAAAATCTCATTGAAAAGAAGAAAGAATATAGACATCATGGAGAGTTGGGGAGAGAGAATAAGATAGGAGGCATCAGGTGTCAGGAGATGGAGGGAGAAAACACTGGCAAAGACAACTGGAATGTGAGGGCATCTCTGGAGCAAGCTCAACACCTAAGGCAACGGAAACTCCCAGAAATCAAAAAGTAATCCTCGTTGAGACTCCTAGCAATGGAGGATATGGAGTCTGAACTGGCCATCACCTGTAACCATACAAGACTTGCAGTAGAGGGACTAGGATACCAACCTAGGCACAAAACCTTTGACCTACAATTGTTCCTGCCTATGAGATGTGTTAGTGCATAGGCAGTGCAGAAATTGTGGAAATAGCCAATCAATAACTGGTCCAGCTTGGGACCCGTGCCGTGAGAGAGAGCCCACCCCTTATACTTCCCGAAGGGTCAGGACCTAAAGGTTGTATAGCCCAGAGAACCATGAAAGAACAAAACACAGATGGAAAAAAAAGTCAATGAAATGACTCCCAGTGATGTTCTACCAATCTCCTACATTGGTGCCTCACCCCATCGACATCAGAGAGGCTTCACCCAGCAACTGATAGAGCTTGGGGACTTGTAGGAGCCAGCAGGATCAAGGACACTAGAAGAAAACCTACAGAATCGACTAACCTGGTCCAATAGGGGATCACAGAGGCTGAACTGTCGACCAGAAAGCCTCCCGGAGCCTGGCCTAGGCCCTTCACAATATGCTACAGTGTTTAACTTGGCCTTCTTGTGGGAGTCCTAAGAGTGGGAGCAGGAGCTGACTCTGTGTCTGTCACTGGCTTCCTTTCCTCTGACTGGGCTGCCTTTTCTAGCCTTAATAGAAGAGGAGGTGCCCCATCTTACTGCAATTTGATATGCCATTGATGGTTGATATTCATGGTGGTGACACTTTTCTGAAGAGAAATAGAAGAAGAATGGATGAGGCAGGGTAGGGGAGAGAATGGGGAAATAAGGGAAAACTGCAGTCAGGCTACAAAATAAATTAAATTAAAATAATAAGAAAGAAAACAGTTATACCTGTAAATCTGAGAATGTGATTTAAATTGCATTAACTATTTCTGATTCTATATATTTTTATTTTTATTGGACATATTTTATTTACATTTCAAATGTTATCCCCTTTCCCAGTTTCCCCTCCATAACCCTCCTATCTCATGCCACCTCCCCCTGCTTATATGAGGGTGCCCCCCTACCTCCCTGCCCTGACATTCCCCTACACTGGGGCATTGAGCCTTGGCAGGACCAAGGGCTTCTCTTCCCATTGATGCCCAACAAGGCCATCCTCTGCTACATAAAAAGCTGGAGCCATGGGTCTGTCCATGTGTGCTCTTTGGAGAATGGTTTAGTCCCTGAGACCTCTGGTTGGTTGGTATTGTGGTTCTTATGGGGTTGCAAACCCCTTCAGCTTCTTCTAACTCCTCCTTTGAAGACCCTGTTCTCAGTTCTGTGGTTGGTTGAGAGCATCTGACTGTATTTCTAAGGCTCTGGCAGAGCCTCTCAGGATACAGCTATATCAGGCTCCTGTCAGCATGTACCTGGCATCAGCAGTATTGTCTGTTTGGTGGCTGTATATGGGCTGTAATGGGGTAATTTTCAATATTTGTTTATCAGACCCATAAAACATCAATGATTGTAAAACTTGAATCTTGATTCTCTCAAAAAGTAGCTACTTCTTAGTTTTGAGAACTTAGGAAAACCTGGAAGGCCAACCAAAGACTCAACAGTAGCACTGAACTATGTGGCAAATCACACTCATGACTGGCATGTGCAATGACAGGTTACGCTCCCCTTCCACTGGTCTTGCTCTGGATGAGGACAGGAAGCCAAAGTCATGGGCATCAGGGATAGGAACTCTGGGTCTCACTCTTTATACTGACTTACAATTTGCCCCAGTCACTAATGCATCAAGGGATTTGCCCACATAGTCATCATCAACCTCACTGACATCATAGAACATAAATCTGGCAGATGCCCGCTCATGCCGTCCTTTAACACAGCAGAAGTAAAATATTTCAAATATTACAATACTGACGATACTTAGCTTTCTAGACTTGAAAAAGTGTCTGTCTTAAAATGGAAGAGATTTTGATTTATATTTTCACCCTTCCAGAATAAATATCTGTTCTTCCTTGCTGTTTCTCATTTCTTTGATGCAGAGTAACCTTATGATTTCTAGTGCGATTTGAAACAATACTGTTGTGCATGTGAACATGATGGTGAAGATTATTGTAAAGCAACAACTCGGGCAAGAGCTGTGCAACATGAAATGGACTTTTAGATATTTAGTGATGTAAGCTTTATGATGGAAGCCAGGAGAGAAAGGAAGAAAAGGGGGTGTTAATAGAACCAAGAATAGGAAGGGGGAAATTGAGAAGAGATTAAAAAGGAGGAAGATGGAAGGGAGTCTTATGTTGGGTAGCAAACTTAAGACAGAACTCTGCCCCACACAAGGGCATATGGTCACACTGGTTTTTTTGAAAAAAAGTATGTAGATTAGGAATACCTTCTCAAAAAACTGGTTTTAATTAACTTTTCCCCCCTTCTCTTTTCAAGTTTTGCTATATTGCTATGGCAAAAAGACATCGAAAATGCTGACGTTCGCCAAGATATAACTAGTTTGCCATAAAACTCTTTAGACAAGCGTGGGTCTGAGCATTTAGAATGTGTGTCATGTTTTGCTTGCTCCATATTCTATGCTAAGGAGAGTTTGGTCCCTCACTTTCCACAGTTAATACTGTAAGATACTATTCAGGTCTGTACCTTTAACCTGTGGAAACTATATTGGGTGGGACATAAACATTGGTTAGGGGCACACAAAGAAGGGATCATATACTTTTTCCCTGCCAACATCTCCTTCATTTTTAGATGTGGAAAACCATGTTTCAGCCCAAAATCTAGAATGCTGCAATGTTCACAGAGAACAGCTTGGCAACTCGAAGCCCCTTGGCGACCAAATCTTAGTTAAGTGTCTTCCTCAGCTCCTACTACAGCACATTTCACCAGGTTTACTTGTGCCTGAATATTTTCTATTTACAGCCAGGAGCTCTCTGTTGAGACACTGAGGTGATCTAAGGCTTATTTAAGGTTAGGAGGGCGACTGGAGACGATTTTACATGACACTATTTTCTTTTCTCCTTAAAATAAACAGCAAGTGGGCACTATTCTGATTCCTGTTCAGGCCACTACTCCTTAAAGTGTGCTCGTTAAGCATTTTTCTTAAAGCCTCCAAAATATATCAGTTGTAAAAAAAAAATTGTATTTCAGAGTTTTATGGAGAACTAATTAAATATGATACTCCATATAAAGGTCCTAGTACAATCCTGCCAGAAATAAACTATCTATAAATACTAATATTTGTAGTGCTATGAATTGTTTCCTTTGTTATGGGTTTAAAAGATTAAATTGTTACAGAAAATTCCTGGATGCAGTGGTATTTATCTATTTATTTTTCTGGGTAACTTATTCTTTGCCTGCATATGTCATGTCAGAAGATTATGTTTCAAACCAAAGACCCAGAAATAAACCCACACACCCATGGACACTTGATTTTTGGACAAAGAAGCTAAAACCATACAATGGAAAAGGAAGAGCATCTTCAACAAATGGCGCTTAATTGGCTGACTTCATGTAGGAAAATGCAAATAGATCCATATTTATCACCTTGTAAAAAGCCCAAGTAGATAAAATATCTCAATATAAAATCAGATACACTCAGTCTAATAGAAGAGAAAGTGGGGAATAGCCTTTAATGTATTGATACAGGAGACAAAATCCTGAACAAAAATCACCAATGACTAAGGCTCAAAGATCAACAATTAATAAATGGAGCCTCATGAAACTGGAAAGCTTCTGTAAGCACTATCAGTAGGACATAACTTCACCCTACAGGTCTTTTACATCTGACAGAAGGCTAATAGCCCAAATATATAAAGAACTCGAGATGTTAGACAGCAACAAACCAAATAATCCAATTAAAAATGGGGTTCATAGCTAAACACAAACTTCTCAACAGAGGAATCTCAAATGATTGAGAAGCACTTGAATAAATGTTTAAAGTCCTTAGCCATCAGGGAAATGCAAATCAAAACAACCCTGAGATTCTATCTTACATCCATCAGAATAGCTAAGATTAAGAACTCAAGTGACAGCACATGCTGGAGAGGATGTGGAACAAGGGGAACACTCCTCCATTAATGGTGGATTGCAAGCATGTACAACCACTCTGAAAATCAATCTGGCAGTTTCTAAGAAAACTGGGAATAGTTTTACCTCCAGACTCAGCTATACCACAGCTGGATATAGATGCCCCACTATACAATAAGGATACTTGCTCAACTATGTTCATAGCACCTGTATTCACAATAGTGAGAAACAACCTAGATGTCTTTCAACAGAAGAATGGATAAAGTAAATATGGTTCATCTACACAATGGAATATTACTCATTTATTAAAAACAAAGACATCATGAATTTTGTAGGATGAAACTTGAGAATATCATCTTGAGTGAGGTACCCCAGAGCCAGAAAGATACATATGGTATGTATCTTTATTTAGCTATAAAGCACAGGATAACCATGCTACAATCCACAGATACTAAAAAACTGGATAATAGGGAGGCTCCAAGGGAAGACATGCAAGTCACTCACTCACTCAGAAGGGGAAACTAAATAGTCATCAGAGGAAGGGAAGAGGATATGGGAGGACAATCAGGTATGGAGAGAGGTGGAGTCGGAGAAGGCTCAGGTTGAGAATAAACACTGATGGGCATGGGCATCTATGGGACTGGAGGGAAACAGGAATCTAGCTGGGATTCCTACCAGAGGGAGATACAGAGATTGAGGTGGCTACCTCTGAGAGCCAAGTTGGACTTCCAGAGGAGGAATGGGAACATCAGTCCACCCACAAAACCTTCAAACCAAAATTTGTCTTTCCCATCATATGTGCAATAATAAAAATGAAGTTGGAGGGCTCAAGGAGACACATTCATAGCAAATGTCGTCCTGCAATGGGTCCCATAGCAAGTGGAGCAGGGGCTGTCTCAGTCTCTGTTCCCTGTCATTGGGTCCCCTCCCCCTACTTGAACTGTATGTTTAGATCTCAGTGGGAGAGAATGTGCCTAGTCCTGCTGGGTCTAGATGCCCCAGAGTGGGGTAGTATCCAAGGGGAGGCTCCTTTTTCTCTGAGGAAAAGAGAGTAATAGGGAGAAGAATTTGTAAGGGTGGAACTGAGAAAAAAAGAGAGAGGAGGGGACTGTAATCGGGATGTATGTAAGGTGAATAAGAAATATAAAATTAGGGAAAATTTGATATTCACTTAGTCTCCCCAGCCAATAAAATTATGCCACTAAATGGTTTTTTTTAAATGACTTTATTTTGCAAAACAAAGATAAATGTACAGATTTTAAACATTTTTTGCTTAAAATTATACATTTTTGTCAGTACTGTTTTTTCAGACATTAAAATAAATTTTACATAAAACCATGTGAATATGTTTTTTAGTCAGTACTTGATTTTTTTCAACGGCTTGGCAGTATGCCGTTGAAAACGTACTAGTTGCAATAAGCATAAAGTACATGCAAAACAAAACGCAACATGGAAATAGTCAAAGTCTTCTTGTTTTGTGAATATATGTATATTTTTTGTTTTCTTTATTTCTTGGACTTCATACAGTCTGTGAGTTGTTTCTGGGGGAGTGCAAGCCTCTGGGGTTAGCATCCCACTATCAGTGACGGCATATTATGTCTGTTCTTTTGTGACTGGGTTATCTCACTCAGGATGATCTTCTCTAGATGCAGCCATTTTCTTAAGAATTTGGTTAAGTCATTGTTTCTGGTGGCTGAGTAGTATTCCATTGTGTATATGTACCACAATTTTTGTATCCATTCATCTTCTGAAGGACATCAGTGTTCCTTCCAGCTTCTGGCTATTATAAATAGAGCCACTATGAACATTGTGATGCATATATCTTTGTTGTGTATTAAAGTGTCTCTGGGGTATATGCCCAGAAGTGGAATAGCTGGGTCTTCAGGTAGTACTATATCCAATTTTCTGAGGTATCGCCAGACAGATTTCCAGAGTGGTTGTATTAGCTTGCAACCCCACCAACAGTGGAGAAGTGTTCCTATTTCTCCGCAGCCTCGCCAGCATCTGCTGTCATCTGAGTTTTGGATCTTGGCCAATCTGACTGGTGTGAGGTGGAATCTTAGGGTTGTTTTGATTTGCATTTCCCTGATGGCTAAGGATGTCGAGCACTTCCTCAGATGTTTCTCGGCCATTCGGTGTTCCTCAACTGAAAATGATTTGTTTAGCTCTGTACCCCATTTTTTAATAGGGTTATTTGATTCTCTGGTGTTTAGCTTTTTGAGTTCCTTGTACACCTTGGATATTAGGCCTCTATCTGATGTGGTGTTGGTAAAGATCTTTTCCTATTCTGTTGGCTGCAGTTTTGTTTTCTTGACGATGTCCTTAGCCTTACAGAAACTTTGCAATCTCATTAAGTCCCATTTGTTAATCTTTGACCTTAGAGCTTGAGCCATTGGTGTTTTGTTCAGAAAATTTTCTCCTGTGCCTATATATTCTAAAGTTTTACCTACTTTCTGATCTAATAGTTTCAGTGTATCTGGTTTAATGTGGAGATCTTTAATCCACTTACACTTGAGCTTTGTACGAGGAGATAAGAACGGGTCTATTTTCATTCTTTTGCATGTTGAGTGCCAGTTGGACCAGCACCATTTGTTGAATAGGCTGTCCTTTTTCCATTGAATGTTTACTGCTCCTTTGTCAAAAATTAGGTGACCATATACATGAGGGCTCATTTCTGGATCTTCTATTCTATTCCATTGATCCACTTGCCTATTTTTGTACCAGTACCATGCAGTTTTCAGCACAATTTCCTTGTAATATAGCTTGAGGTCATTCGCGCAGATGTTTTTTTGTTGTTGAGGATGGATTTCGCTATTCTAGGTCTTTTGTTATTCCATATGAAATTGCACATTGATCTTTCTAATTCCATGAAGAACTGGGTTGGAATTTTGATGGGGATAGCATTGAATCTGTAGATTGCTTTTGGTAGGATGGCCATTTTTAAGATGTTGATCTTTCCAATCCATGAGCATGGGAGATCTTTCCATTTTCTGAGATCCTCCTCAATTTCTTTCTTTAGAGGTTTGAAGTTCTTGTCATACAGGTCCTTCACTTGCTTAGTTAGAGTCACACCAAGGTATTTCATAGTTTTTGTGACAATTGTGAAGGGTACCTTTTCCCTAATTTCTTTCTCCACATGTTTGTCCTTTGAGTATAGGAAGGCTACTGATTTGTTTGAGTTAATTTTGTATCCAGCCACTTTGCTGAACTTGTTTATCTGCTGTAGGAGTTCTCTGGTGGAATTTTTGGGGTCACTCAAGTACACTATCATGTCATCGGCAAAGAGTGATGTTTTTATCTCTTCCTTTCCGATTTGTATCCCCTTGATCTCCTTTTGCTGTCTAATTGCTCCAGCCAGGACTTCCAGTACTATGTTGAATAGGTAGGGAGAGAGTGGGCAGCCTTGTCGAGTCCCTGATTTTAGTGGAATTGCTTCAAGTTTCTCGCCATTAATTTTGATGTTGGCTGTTGGTTTGGTGTATATTGCTTTTATTATGTTTAAATATGGGCCTTGGATTCCTGTTCTTTCCAGGACTTTTAACATGAAGGGGTGTTGGATTTTGTCGAATGCTTTCTCAGCGTCTAGTGAGATGACCATGTGATTTTGGTCTTTAAGTTTGTTTATATGGTGGATTACATTGATGGATTTCCTTATTTTAAACCATCCCTGCATCCCAGGGATGAAGCCTACTTGGTCATGATGAATGATGGTTTTGATGTGTTCTTGGATTCGGTTTGCAAGGATTTTGTTGAGTATTTTTGCATCAATGTTCATAAGTGAGATTGGTCTGAAGTTCTCTTTTCTTGTAGGGTCTTTGTGTGGCTTAGATACAAGGGTTATTGTAGCCTCAAAAAATGAGTTGGGTAATATTCCATCTGATTCTATCTTTTGGAATAGTTTGGCGAATATTGGTGTTATATCCCCAATAAATGTCTGATAAAATTCTGCACTGAACCTGTCTGGACCTGGGCTTTTTTGGTTGGGAGGCTTTTGATGACTTCTTCTATTTCTTTAGGTGTTATAGGGTTATTTAGATGGTTTACTTGGTCCTGGTTTAACTTTGGGACCTTGTATCTGTCTAGGAATTCGTCCATTTCCTCCAGATTTTCCAATTTTGTGGAGTATAAGTTTTTGTAGTAGGATCTGATGGTTTCTTGAATTTCCTTAGTTTCAGTTGTTATGTCACCACTTTCCTTTCTGATTTTGTTAATTTGGATACTCTCTCTTTGTCCTTTAGTTAGTCTGGCTAGGGGTTTATCAATCTTGTTGATTTTCTCAAAGAACCAACTCTTTGTTTTGTGATTTTTTTCAATGGTTCTTTTTGTTTCTATTTGGTCTATTTCTGCCCTAATTTTGATTATTTCTTGCCGTCTACTCTTCTTGGGCATATCTGCTTCCTTTTGTTCTAGGGCTTTTAGCTGTGCTGTCAGGTTGCTGATGTGAGCTCTCTCCAGTTTCTTTTTGGAAGCACTTAGGAATATGAGTTTTCCTCTCAATACTGCTTTCATTGCATCCCATAGGTTTGGGTATGTTGTGTTATCGTTTTCGTTGAATTCTAGAAAGTCCTTAATTTCTTTCTTTATTTCTTCTTTGACCCTGCTATCCTTTAACAGAGCGTTGTTTAGTTTCCATGTGTATGTGGGCATTTTGTTGTCTTTGTTGTTGTTAAAGACCAGCCGTAGACCATGGTGATCTGAGAGGATGCATGGGAGTATTTCAATCTTCTTATATCGATGAAGGCTCGTTCTGTGTCCAATTATGTGGTCAATTTTCGAGAAGGTGCCATGGGGTGGTGAGAAGAAGGTGTATTCTTTTACTTTAGGGTAGTATGTTCTGTATATATCTATTAATTCTAGTTGTTTCAAAGTCTCTGCTAGTTTTGCAGTGTCCTTGTTCAGGTTCTGTTTCCCTGATCTGTCCATTGGTGAGAGTGGGGTATTAAAGTCTCCCACTATTATTGTGTGGGGTGAAATGTATTTTTTGAGCTTTAGTAGGGTTTCTTTTATGAATGTGGGTGATTTTTTATTTGGAGCATATATGTTAAGGATTGAGAGTTCCTCCTGACAGATTTCCCCGGTAATGAGTAAAAAGTGTCCTTCTTTATCTTTTTTGATAACTTTTGGTTGGAAATTTACTTTATTCGATATTAGAATAGCCACTCCAGCTTGCTTCTTGGAGCTGTTTACTTGGAAGTTTTTTTCCCACCCTTTTACTCTGAGATAGTGTCTGTCTCTGTCTCTGAGATGAGTTTCCTGTATGCAGCAAAAGGCTGGATTTTGTTTATGTATCCAGTCTGATAGTCTATGTCTCTTTATTGGGGAGTTGAGACCATTTATGTTAATAGATATCAAGGAATAATTGTTTCTGTTTCCTGCCATTTTTGCTTTTTTGGGTTGAGTTGTGTCTGTGTTTTTTTCTTCTTTTAGTTTTCTTGTTTAGGAGTTTTCTTGTTTTTACTAGGCTGTATTTTCCCTCCTTGTATTGGGTTTTCCACCTATAATTCGTTGTAGTGTTGGGTTTGTGGTCAGATATTGTGTAAATTTTGATTTGTCTTGAAATATCTTCATCTCTCCATCTATGGTGATTGATAGTTTTGCTGGGTATAGCAGCTTGGGCTGGCACTTGTGCTCTCTTAAGGAGTGCATGATGTCTGTCCAGGCTCTTCTAGCTTTCATAGTCTCTGTTGAGAGATCGGGTGTGAGTCTGATTGGTCTGCCTTTATATGTTACCTGACCTTTTTCCCTTACTGCTTTTAGTATTCTTTCTTTACTTTGGGCACTTGATGTTTTTACTATTATGTGTCGGGAGGTATTTCTTTTCTGGTCCAACCTATTTGGAGTTCTGAAGGCTTCTTTTATGCTTGTGGTCATCTCATTCTTGAGGGTAGGGAAGTTTTCTTTTATGATTTTGTTGAAGATATTTACTGTGCCTCTTAGTTGATACTCTTCTCCCTCTTCTATTCTTATTATCCTTAGGTTCGGTCTTCTCATTGTGTCTTGGATTTCCTGGACATTTTGGGTTAGGAGCTTTTTGTTTTTTGCATCTTCTCTGGCTGTTTTGTCTATGTTTGCAATGTTGTCTTCTGCCCCCGAGATTCTCTCCTCGATCTCTTGTAATCTGTTGGAAATGCTTGCTTCTGTGACTCTTGATTTCTTTTTTTGGTGTTCTGACTCTTTTAGCGCTTTCTTTATTGTGTCAATTTCTGTTTTAATTTCCCTCTTCCATTCCTTTATTTTTTTGGTTCTGTTTTCCTCTCGTTCTTTGAGTTCTTTGAGTGTTTTTCTTGTTTCTTCTTTAAAAGCTTCTGAATCTTTTTGCTTTTTCTTCCTTTCTTGTTTAAGTAACTCTATCAGCGTCTTGAGGCATGATTTCAGGTCTGTGTCTTCTTTCTCTGGAGTGTTTGGAATTCCGATGTTTGCTACTATCGGAGAGCTGGGTTCTGGTGTTGCTAGATTGTCTTGGTTTCCTTGGGATATACTCTTTCTCTTTCCTTTTGCCATTTTGTTGTCAGTGATATGTTCTTGCCTTTCCCTTGTATCTGGTCTGTGTCCCTGGTACACTTTCCGTGTGCACTCCGCAGACATCTCTCTACTCCCCGGCAGCCCAGGTTCCGGGTGGCAGCTGGGCCAGGCTCCGCTCTGCGTCCTGAAGTCGCCTCCGGGTGGGAACAGACGTTCCTAAGATCTGTTCCTGGTCACAGATGCTCAGCCTCTCAGAGCTGCCTTTCCAGCTGGCAGGTGGGCCAGGCTCCGCTCTGCGTCCTGAAGTCGTCTCCGGGTGGGAACAGAAGTTCCTAAGATCTGTTCCTGGTCACTGGATTGGGGAGGACAGGGCAGGTCAGGGCAGGGGGTGCCCTTTCCGTGTGCACTCCGCAGAGATCCCTCTGCTCCCCAGTAGCCTAGGTCTCCCACTCACCAGTTGCTCAGCCTGTACGAGCCGCCTTTCCGGCTGGCAGTTGGGCCAGGCTCTGCTCTGCGTCCTGAAGTCGTCTTCGGGTGGGAACAGAAGTTCCTAAGATCTGTTCCAGGTCACAGTTCACTAAATGGTTCTTTAAAAATGATTCTTTGCAATTCTACATTGAGAAGATAATTTCTTTTCATTCTGATTTGAATGAGTCTTCTGTTTGGCTTTGGATTTACTTTTTATATAACTAATTAATTAATTTCACTTCTGACCACAGCTTCCTGGGTCTTGTTCTCCAAATTCTTCTCCTTAATCACTTAGTTTAATGTCCTTTCCATCCCTTTTTATTCTGTTTGTTAGCGTTCTTTTTACGCTCTGCCCAACAGTTACCTAGCAACAGTAAGGTGTGAGTCTGGCTTGCTAGAAAATAACTGTTTGGCCTCTCCCTGCCTCCTCCTCTCTCTCTTTCCCCCTTTCTCTCTCCTCCCGCTTTCTGTCCTTTTCAGTCCCCCTTTTCTGCCTCCACTCCCTTCTTATGCCCACATAAGCTTTATATGGCTGGTACCTCGGGGTGGGGGGTACCTCCTCATGTTCCCAATAAGGCACCCCCTCCTGCTGCATCATGGCTGGCATTACAGAACATATCACTATTACCATCCTTCTCCCTTTCCCTCTTCTTTCGTTCCCTCCTGGCTTCCATCATGAAGTTTAGATTACTGTCTGATATCTACATGTCCACTTCAAATTGTGTGGCCCAAGTGATGTTCTTGTCTGAATTCTTGTTGCTTACAATAATCTTTAGTTTCTTGTGCAAGCTGACAGCCATAGTATTTCACATTGTACTGGAAAGCATAGAGATAATTTGTGTCAGAGGAATTAGCAACAGCTAAGGACAGATATTTACTGTGGCAGAGGAAAAAAGCAAACCAAAGGCATTGTAAGCAAGTGCTTTGTCAATGAGTAACATGTGATCTTCCATTTTCACACACACACCCAATTAAACTATTTATGAAAGTCTGCACTTAAAGTCTTTAGATAAACGAAGGTAAAACTGACAGAAACTACACAGGGTGAACACCTGAAGCCAAACTTCTTGCAGCTTGGCCTCCTTTATCACAGAGACCCTGAGGTTGATGTAAACAGCCCTAACCCTGATGATTTAAGAAAATCTCGTTTTGCGTGCTCACAGGCACTCAAAAGTGTTTTAAGGACTACATATGATATCAAATCCTTGCATTTCTTCTCCTTGCCAGCAGACAGGATGCACTCCTTCCTTTATCAAACCTCCATCTCAGCTGGAATGGGACTTTAGCACAAGTCCTGCCTTCAAGACTTGGAATGAACAGAAAGGGTCTGTATCTAGGCCAACTTTGACAGGCCCCAAATAACCAAGTGGGAAAGAAGTATCAAAGGCTACTTTTACCCGTGTGCTGAAGTAAGAATCTCTGTCACCCATGGGGCTTTGTATACAGTTCAAATGGACAGACTGGGGAAAACTTGAGAATTTGAAAACACAGGGGCTGTGACAGAGAGAGAGAGAGAGAGAGAGAGAGAGAGAGAGAGAGAGAGAGAGAGAGAGAGAATTGTAAAAGTCCTTTGGCTTGCACATTGACATTTTAAAGATAAGATAGGGAAGGTTGGGAGATATAACTCATTGGAAGAATACTTATAATACCCGAGGCTCAGGGTTCAATCCCCAAGCCTCCCTCCCCAAAGTTAGGGAATAGTAAATTCTCTTAAATAGTAAGAGTGCTAAGGTTATTGGCCTTTGTCATTTACAGTCACTTGAAACTCAGAGAAGGCTGCTGTTAGATGAAAACTGTCCTGCTCTTCCTATTTTTTAATTGATTCGGCCTTTAATAATGCAAATAGTATGTTTTTATCAAATATACCAGTATTTTCCTCCCGAAAATCCCTCCCTACTTCCACATCATTTTTCCCTTGCAGCTCCATGTGTCCTGCCACTTTCTTTTAAAACCCACTGACTACTCTCCCTGCTGCCCAGATGTGCCTGAGTATTGTCTCCAGAGCCACATTCCTGGAAAAACCTCACACTTCCTCTTCAAGAAGCCACCAGCTTCTTCAACTAGGGGTGGTGCTTCCTGAGTCCTTCTCTGAGGTTGGCTTCACCTTGGGCGTGTCTTGTGCATGCAGTCACTGTGAGTACACACTGTGAGTGGAGGTGCCCTGTGCAGAAAACACTTTCTGATAGTCATCCACTACCAATAGCTCTGAGGGTTTTTCTACCACTCATCTGCAGTGACTCCTGAGCTGTGGGAGTGGGGAGTGTGGTATGGACCTCCCATTTAGAGATGAACACTCTGCGGCCCCCTCGCTGTCTGTCTGTAAGTTGACCAGTTGCACCTCTGTGTTAAGCTGCATAAAGAAGCGTCTCTGAGGAAACAGCAGAGATGCTCCAGATGTGTGTTTAATGTTAGGCACTGCATCTGTTTGGCAGAATGATGGAAGCAGCCCCCCATGCCCCACCCGGAGCCTGTGACCTATCCCACCAACAGTACTACACATTAGTTCATGAGCTCTTGTGGACTGGATCATAAATACAATCAAAAAGTAGTTCTGTGTTTCATAATATTTGTGTGACTATTGCACCACTGAGCTTTATCTTGCCGGACCACTTACTACTGTTAACTCACAGGGTTCAGTTGGGCCTGACTGTTACTTACTTTTCTCTCCAGCCCAGTGCCTTCTAGCATTGTAAAAGTGGATGAAATCTTATATCTGACCTACTGGAAAGTTATAAATGCGTGTGTGTTTATATAGGGAACAAAACTTCTTTCAACATTATTTGTTTTGTTTCCAAATGTGTGCAAGAGTTCAGATGTAGAACTATCTATTCATCCTGATGGTCATAATCTTATTAAAAGATGGCTATATTCTAAATAACTAGGTGTTTCTAAGTTTGGTTCTAATGCTGCCTCCAATATTGCCTTAGCTATAGGATCTACACGAAATCATTGACTTCATCTGTAAAATTAAGATAATAATGGGATGTAATTTGTGATTATTATTTTAAAGTAAAATCAGTTAATTTGTTGAAGCATTTACCTCAGACATCTGTAATACAACCAAGGTATTTTCTAAATATAGTCAGTAATATTAATAATTTAAGGAGATTTCAAAGAAATTATTACAAAATTAAATATGGGGCTGAAGAGATGTCTCAGTGGGTGAAAAGCATTTGCTCCATGAGCATGAGAACCTGGGTTTAGATAGAGCCTGGAGCCACATAAAATGCTGGGTATGGCTGTACAATGTGCCCGTGACCCTACCTATGTTGGGGGTTAGGGGTGGAGCTTGTTGGCCATCAGCCTAGTTCCAGGTTTAGAAAGAGATCCTTTCTCAATAAGGAATAAGGTGGTGACTGACAGAGCAAGAAACCAAAGTTCTGCTAAAAAAATAAAGTTCTGCTCTAACCTACAACACATATACACTCACACACACACACACAAAACTAACAAGCACACACACACATTCATATACACACTCATAAGCACACCTACATACACATTCACATATAAACAACTCACATACACTCACAAATACACCCAGACACAAATTTACACTCACATATACATGTACATTCATTCATATACACTGACTCACACACATTCCCATACAAACACACTCAGACACATACTTACACCCACACATATACTCATACTGTTGGGATTCTGTAAACCCCACCCCTCAGTTACCTAGCAACAGCCAGGTATACCCCACCCCTCAATTACCCAGCAGTGGCCAGGTATGCTCTGCCCCAGTGACCTGACACTATAAAAGGAGCTGCTTGACCCCTCCTCTCTCTCTTGGCCTCTCCTGCCCTTGTGCTCTTGCAGCCTTGCTCTCCCATTTCCCTTCCCCCCTCTCTCCCACGTGCTCATGGCCGGCCTCTACTCCTCTACTTCTCTCTCTCTGCCTCTACCACCCTCTTAACTCTCCCATGACCTGAATAAACTCTATTCCGTACTATACTGTTGTGTGGCTGGTCCCTCAGGGAAGGGATTCCCAACATGGACCCCTCAGAGGCATCTCCCTTGCCCTCAGGCCTCGCTGCACCTCCATGGGCCATATGCCCCCCACTCTCTTCATCCTTCCCCTAACACATACACATACTCAAATGTCAAATTTTCATAAAAAGAACGCCTGTTTTTCCTCTTAGAAGACACTATATGTTGTAGCTTATAGACTTCCGGTTTTCCTTAATCATAGTCACCCATGGTAACAAATTTTTCCCATTTCTACTCTCAGGTTGAAGTTCTGTTATTGAAGTCTTACCTCACTACAGCCTTCAGTTGTCCAGATGCATTTCTTTTCACCTGAGATTTAGGGTTTGAAAAATGGCATCTGGATGGAAAGTTCATCTGTTTACAATATTCCTTGCCTGCTGAAAGTTGTATGTCTTCCATAGACCACTGGTCATACTCATGCAAGACACACACCATTTATCATGTGTATCACATGATTTTATCTGTCAGTGCTAATGCAAGGCAGATATTGTGAGAGCCAGTAATTTGTTCGACAGGCCTAGTGGCTGAATTGGGAACAGAATTATTTAATCTTGAGCAGCATAAGCTCTGTTAGCAATCTACTCTGTATTATTTTTGTTTTCTTTGGTTTCCTTTATGTGCTGCTGGTAATGGAACCAGGGCTTCGTGCATGCTACACAGGAAGTCTCTCACTGGCTACGGCCCCAGCCTTTTAGCACAGTTTTTGGTTTGTTTGTTTTGTTTGGTAAGAGAAGGTTTTTCCTTTCAACAGGTAAAAGGCAGACATATATACACAGAAGGAGGGAGATACTTGATGTCAGCTAACTTTTGAAAACAATCGTATTTTCAAGACTTTATAACTTCTAAAGCATTTAAATTCATCTTCCCACTTAAGACAGCAGGTGTTTGTTCTGACTTACAGATAAGGACACTGACAGTGAAAGAGGTGAAAGAAGCTAAGCTATCACTATTAGTTGACAATAATCTCTAGCAATGTCTCAATTCAAACTGGGCTTCCTTCGGGCCGATGTTAAAAAGCCAAGGGACATATGGTATATTGTTTGAGATGTTTAAATTCTGCTGTTCCTTAAAACTAATCTCAAATTATAATGAAATTATGTGACAAGGAACCCTGTTAGTGTTGTAAAAACAATGTTCTTGGAGACACCTCTAAACATAAATAAGAGTTATTTTGTGAAATCCAGAGGATATTTTTTTTTACAAATATTTTACAAGACAAACTTGTACCTTTTTGAAAAAGCACATCTGTTACAAATTACTGCCTTTTAGAAAGAGAGAGAGAGCCACCATCATTCCTCCCATCTGAGCTCAAAAGAGATTTGTTGACATGTTGTAAGGCCAGCACAGACAAAACAGCACAGGAAAGAGGAGGCAGTCAGCAGGAGAGGAACTGGCTTTGCACAAACTAATTCCACATGCCCCATGAGCTATTAGCTGCTTTTTATTTCCTGCTCTAAAGATCCATAGTGAAAATAATATGGGGTAAAGAAAAGCAGCACTTATTATTTTTGCCCAACAAGATGCTATGTTAGCAAATAGAACATGAGCCATCTTCAGCAAACCAAGGTCTTTAAGAAACCATTTTTCAAACACCATTGGTATTTCCTTTCCAAACAAAGATGGACTGAGACTGGAATCAATTTTATCATTTGTACGGTTACAATTGCCAAGTTTCTGGAAATAATTGCCATTTAAATACTGGATAATATTTTTAAAATGAAGCCAACAACAGCCTTATTGCTATTTCATTTCCATGATTTTTTTTCCTGTATGTTTTCAGTGTTCTGAGAATATGATGTCCAGGGGTAGGGAAAGTCTTAAGAAAAAACAGGAAGGAGGCAATGTTGATGTAGTGTTAATGGGCTGACATGGATCCACAGTGATTTTTCTCTGTGTAGGGCTCTAGGCCTTTCCCTCTCCAATTCTCCAAAAGCATCTTTAGTGGTATAATGTGGGAAGTTAGAAACGGGATTGATCATTCTTTAGATCACAGTGATATCCAGTGATCTGCCACAAAACAGACACAACAGTGGTGGACAAAGCAGTTGGCAGATCTGGGGAGGCTGGGCTGTCTTTCTCTCTTGAGCCATATGGAGCACATACCCAAGTAACAGCCTAGAGCTCTATCACTTGCTGCTGATAGATGGGGCGGGCCCTACTCCTCGAACTTTTTCTTATTGCCCAGTAAATCACAGCACCAGGCACATTCTGTGCTTGGAATTCAGAGAACACTGAAGGCTCACATTGTTCACTTGACAGCAACATTTTTTGTTTCCTCACTTTGATAGATATGGTCTTTAGTTGATTAGGGGTCAGAATAATACACTTTCAGGTAGTTAAGGGTTGGATGAATGGGAAAGAGTAGGGCAGAAAAAATAACATGGGAATCAATTTGAAAAAGTCTCTCACAGGGACAGCTGATGGTTTAAGACTATAAAGTATATTCTTTAGGAATTATTTTGGTTTAAAAATCAAATATCCCCCAACAATTTCATGTGTTGAAGGCCTGGTCTTCAGCTGATGGGTCCAGTTATTGAAAAGTGTTTTCATTCACAAAGTCTGCAAATGTTATTGGCATTTGAGGCAGGTGGAGAAAAGTACTATCTGGTCAAAGGAAACTAATCTTGCCAGAATCCATCCCTATTTCTGTCTCTCTCCCTCCTTCCTCACTGTTGGGGGGATATGAGCAACTCTGTTTTGTCATATTCTTCTGCTTTAATTTCCTGCCTTATCCTGGATCAGAAACAACAGAAGCAGCTGACAATGGACTAGAACCACTGAACCATGAATCAAAATAAATCTTTCCACAGTTATAAGACTATAGCACAGAAACAGGAGTTGATGTATCTGTTCTTAAAATTAAAGTCCGATGAGCATGGGTGGATTGAGGCTCTAATGTACTTTTCTGGGCCCATTCTTATCAGGCAGATGAGTGTTGTAAACTTGAATCCTACTACAAACCCTGTGGACTTCTCTATAGGTTACATTAAGCTCTCAGACACTGTTTCTTTATCACTAGCAATGCCTATCATGTTAGTTGTTGACAATTAAATCGGGTATAAAGTAACTGGTCCATTAGTATACATTATATGAATATTGGTTTTCTTATAAACAGTAAATTGCCTTTCTTCCAAACTAGTATGCTTTTCTACTTCTTTTTATTTTGTCTTTTTCTGAGAATTTCTATGGGAGCCATATTTATTGTTCCTGTAATTCGTGTCACCTCTCCATTTAAGAAGTACTCATTTATCTAAGTCTCCTCCCTTTATCAACTTGATCAATGTTGATTATTAACGAGTATCAGTCAGTGTCATAGTCCCTGAGTATGCTAGATTCTAGGGAGAGAGTGATAGGTAGGATAGCTCCAAACAAACCCACGAATAAGCAAGAAAACAAGCAAGAAATAAAGAGGTCTGTGCAGGTACCATCAAGAGGCTTGATGGTCAGTGTGTCTGCTTCAAAGATTATTAGCTTTACAGTTGAGACTATCTATGTTCAGAAAAACAAAAGCTATCCTAGGTAGTTTAATGAACATGAATTTAAATAGAAGAAACTGTACAACAGTGAGGGAAAACCCTAGAATCATGGGATATAGAAGGTGTTAGTAGTGTAAGAAACCACTGTGAAACAAAGGTAATGTCAGAACTAGAGGTGATGGAGGGACCTGTCCGGTGAACAGTTGAACATCAGAAGACCCAGAAACCTGGTCACTCTCAAGAAATGCGACATGGGGCAGCATAGAGAAAGATGTGGGAGGGTCCCTTATTTCTCATTCCCTCCTTCTTTTCTCCTTGTGTTTGCAGAAGAGTGGTAAGGGCCATCTTGGAAGCAGACAGCATATACCATGAGGCTCAATTCACCAGGGAACTAATTAATCCTATCAGGAAGCTGTGAGTACACTCAGTGATACAGCTCCTCTGGCTGAGCTGGTCACAGGTCAAGTAAGAACAGCTTATAAAGGTGCCAAGGAAATAGCTATGCTACACTGAGGACCCTGGAAGCCAGATAAATAGGGGACTGTCTACAGTGTGATACAGTGGAGTGTTTCAACAAGAAGAATTTCATAATCTAAGAGCTGTTTTATACTAGAAAAAATAGTCCACTTAAGACAGAATATATTAGAAAGGAAAGATCAACCAGATTTTACAGTACTCTGCAGATGTGTGATCTTAAGAACCAAGTATATAGATTCATAGTTTAGAAATAGACACAGTATTATCTGGGTGGTTAGAAATTAAATCTAAGAGTTACCTATGTGGATTGATGTTAAGGTGATACATGATTGGACAGTGGAGAGGTAGACAGACAAAAAGTAGGAAAACAGAAGAGGAACAGAGATTGAGAGAAGGCAAGATGGAGCTGTAGAAAACAGACCTAGATTCAGGTAGATATAATCTGCAATAAGTAGATATGAATATTTTAAGAGTTTCTGTAGGTCATTTTATCTCATATACAAGGGAGTTTGGGTCTTTGTCTATTGGATGTAATTTTATGGTATAGAGGGTTTATGGATTGAGAATATAATATGTAAACCTGCATAAAGAGCAATTGCCTGTTTGTGACAGGCAGTGGAAGAAAGAAAACTCCGGGGTGGTAATTCCACCTGGGGCAGAAGTACCAGGGTGGGCAGAGTGAACTTCCTGGGAAGGGAATCTCATAGAGAGTGTGGCTCATGGACCAAGTGATAGAGTCTGTGTGTTTGGCTCTGCACTAGAGCAGAGTAAGACCGTGGGGGGCCAGTAAAGTAATAAGCCAGATCTATTTAATATTTACTGCAACATACCTACATTATTTGTCTTAGGCAAATGGATAAAGGAAGAAGATTTTATGAAGTCAAAGAAGAGAAAGATTATAGTTGGAGAGAGGGCAGACAAAGAGTTGTATTTGGATCATGAAGAAGTAGTAAGATACCTGTTGGACAGGTAGGGTTTGATACCATGTTGACAGACATGTATCAGGACAGAAGGTATACTTTTGAAGAGTCCATGCTATTTAAGAACCACAGTATTATGGGAATGGATGGAATGAAACCAGAGATGAAGAAGAAAAATTAGGAAAAACCACTAGTAAACCATAAGAAAGCAAATGAAGAAAATGAAGAATAGCCTTGAGAAAGGTGTCCATAGATCTGGCACATAGGCTGTGTGATCTTAACAAGAGTAATTCCAACCCAGTGGTGGGAAAGAAACTTTGGATTATGGGATGTATGAAAGTACAAAGTAGACACACTCACTGCAGACACCTAAAATAGGCACATTCACTGTAGACACCCAAAGAAGACACACTCACTGTAGAGTCTTCTCAAACAGTTTGGCTCAGAAGAGTTGCCAAGAAATGAGGACAGTTTGAGGGTATTTTTATGGAGTCCAGACAGGTTTTCTTTTTTAAGATAAAAAATGGTCAAAAAACACTGGGACTATCACTCTCAGAGTGCACTTGCACAGCATATACAGAGTCCATCTTTCTGTCTCTCTGAAATAGTGGGAAGTATCCAAGACACTGATCTATCTTAACACTTTGAGATTCACATCATTAAGTTTTGCATAGGCCCATCTAGAGCACATTTATATGATGCTGGAATGATCTAGCATAGGGAAGAAGATAGGTAACGGAAAAGCATAAGCCCTGATATGTTTGCAAATTGCTGGGAAAAAGAAAAGAAGTAAGGATGCATCTTGCTCAGTGACCAGTGAGAAGAGAAGAAAACAGACCTTATAAAGTAGGTCTTATTCTTAATGACAGGATGACACTATAACTTGGAAATTCTAATTGCTTCTAATTTTCTCAGTAATATGGAAGGGAAAAATCATTAGCAGGATCCAGGCCGGCTTTGAAGTTAGAAGGCATTATTGATTTTGCATTTTGAGTGTCTTCTGATGCCATGATATTAAGTTTTATTAATCTTACCTAACCAGTCTGTCATTTAAACCACATTTCATAAAGCTTAAAAGGTATCAAGTGCTTTATTGTTAAAAGTCTAAGTGCAGAATTTTAACAGACATTTATTGCGGATATAACACCAATACTCTCCAAACTATTTCAAAAGAAAGAATCAGATGGAATGCTACCCAACTCATTTTTTGAGGCTACAATAACCCTCGTACCTAAACTACACAAAGATTCTACAAGGAAAGAGAACTTCAGACCAATCTCACTTATGAACATTGACGCAAAAATACTCAACAAAATCCTTGCAAACCAAATCCAAGAACACATCAAAACGATCATTCATCATTACCAAGTAGCCTTCATCCCTGGATTGCAGGGATGGTTTAATATAAGGAAATCCATCAATGTAATCCACCATATAAACAAACTCAAAGAACAAAATCACATAGTCATCTCACTAGATGCTGAGAAAGCATTTGACAAAATTCAACACCACTTCCTGTTAAAAGTCCTGGAAAGAACAGGAATCCAAGGTCCATACTTAAACAAAATAAAAGCAATATACAGCAAACCAACAGCCAACATCAAACTTAACGGTGGGAAACTTGAAGCAATCCCACAAAAATCAGGGACTCGACAAGGCTGCCGACTCTTCCGCTACCTATTCAACATAGTACTGGAAGTCCTGGCTGGAGCAATTAGACAGCAAAAGGAGATCAAGGGGATACAAATCGGAAAGGAGGAGATAAAAACATCACTCTTTGCCGATGACATGATAGTGTACTTAAGTGACCCCAAAAACTCCACCAGAGAACTCCTACAGCTGATAAACAAGTTCAGCAAAGTGGCTGGATACAAAATCAACTCAAACAAATCAGTAGCCTTCCTATACTCAAAAGACAAACATGTGGAGAAAGAAATTAGGGAAAACGTACCCTTCACAATTGTCACAAAAACTATGAAATACCTTGGTGTGACTCTAACTAAGCAAGTGAAGGACCTGTATGACAAGAACTTCAAACCTCTAAAGAAGGAAATTGAGGAGGATCTCAGAAAATGGAAAGATCTCCCATGCTCATGGATTGGAAAGATCAACATTTTAAAAATGACCATCCTACCAAAAGCAATCTACAGATTCAATGCTATCCCCATCAAAATTCCAACACAGTCCTTCATGGAATTGGAAAGATCAATGTGCAATTTCATATGGAACAACAAAAGACCTAGAATAGCGAAATCCATCCTCAACAAAAACAAAACATCTGCGGGAATCACTATCCCTGACCTCAAGCTATATTACAAGGCAATTGTGCTGAAAACTGCATGGTACTGGTACAGAAATAGGCATGTGGATCAATGGAATAGAATAGAAGATCCAGAAATGAGCCCTCACATATATGGTCACCTGATTTTTGACAAAGGAGCAGTAAACATTCAATGGAAAAAGGACAGCCTATTCAACAAATGGTGCTGGTCCAACTGGCACTCAACATGCAAAAGAATGAAAATAGACCCTTTCTTATCTCCTTGTACAAAGCTCAAGTGTAAGTGGATCAAAGATCTCCACATTAAACCAGATACACTGAAACTATTAGATGAGAAAGTAGGTAAAACTTTAGAATATATAGGCACAGGAGAAAATTTTCTGAACAAAACACCAATGGCTCAAGCTCTAAGGTCAAAGATTAACAAATGGGACTTAATGAGATTGCAAAGTTTCTGTAAGGCTAAGGACATTGTCAAGAAAACAAAACGGCAGCCAACAGAATGGAAAAAGATCTTTACCAACTCCACATTAGATAGAGGCCTAATATCCAAGGTATACAAAGAACTCAAAAAGCTAGACACCAGAGAATCAAATAACCCTATTAAAAATGGGGTACAGAGCTAAACAAAACGTTCTCAGTTGAGGAATATCGAATGGCTGAGAAATATCTGAGGAAGTGCTGGACATCCTTAGCCATCAGGGAAACGCAAATCAAAACAACCCTGAGATTCCACTTCACACCAGTCAGATTGGCCAAGATCCAAAACTCAGATGACAACAGATGCTGGTGAGGTTGTGGAGAAAGAGGAACCCTTCTCCACTGTTGGTGGGGTTGCAAACTAATACAACCACCCTGGAAATCAGTCTGGCGATACCTCAGAAAATTGGACATAATACTACCTGAAGACCCAGCTATTCCACTTCTGGGCATATACCCCAGAGACACCTTAGTACACAACAAAGACATATGCACCACAATGTTCATAGCAGCTCTATTTATAATAGCCAGAAGCTGGAAAGAACCCAGATGTCCTTCAGAAGATACAAAAATTGTGGTACATTTACACAATGGAATACTACTCAGCCACCAGAAACAATGACTTGACCAAATTCTTAAGAAAATGGCTGCATCTAGAGAATATCATTCTGAGTGAGATAACCCAGTCACAAAAGAACAGACATAATATGCAGTCACTGATAATGGGATTCTAACCCCAGTGGCTCGCACTGCCCCAGAAACAACTCACAGACTGTATGAAGTCCAAGAAATAAAGAAAAAAAAAAAACAAAACAAAACAAAAAAAATCTCTATACAACAAGAAAACTTTGACTATTTCCATGTTACATTTTGTTTTACATGTACTTTATGCTCATTGTAACTATTAAGTTTTCAATGCATACTATCAAACCTTTAAAAAAATCAAGTACTGACTAAAAAATATATTCATACAGTTTTATGTAAAAATTATTTTAAAATCTGAAAAAAAGTACTGACTAAAATGTATTGTATAATTTTATGCAAACAATGCTTAAAATCTGTACACTTATCTTTGTTTTGTAAAATAAAGTTGTTAAAAAAAAACGTCTAAATGAGTGTTGGGTTCAACAGACAAGGAATTGCTCCCACATGGAGAAAAGAAAACCTTTCTCAATGAAGATTCCCTATGTTTTGCTACCCTGTTCCAGAAGTTCAGAGATACCCTCGCCAAACATCTAGCAGACATCACATAAGACCAAGAAAGCAGGGCTGAAGAGATGACTTAGAACTAAGAGCACTAGCTGCTCTTCTAGTACTCCTGAGTTCAATTCCCAGCAACCACATGATGGCTCATAATCATGTATAATGATACCCTGTGCCCTCTTCTGGCATTCAGACAGAACACTGTATACATAATAAATAAAACTTAAGTGTAGCTGTCATCAAAAAAACTTTTCTGCAACAGATGTAGATTATTATAGAAAACTATTATTGGCTAAAACACAAAGAAAACTGGTGGTATATGTCTATAACCATAAGAAATCCTAAAATAGTCATCAGAGACAGATGGAGGAAGAGAATGGTGGGGTGTTCATAATTAGGTGTCAGGTAGGACAGGAGAGGTGGCTAGATGACCATGAAAATGAATAGAATCTGTAACTGACAGGGATGAGGAGGTGGGAAGATCTTCAGGATAAGACAGAGACCTGGGGATAAGAGAGGTGTCCAAGAATCAATGGAGGTGACTTTCACTGAGACTCACCACACTGGGGATATGCAACCTGAAGAGCCCATCTCCTATAGCCAGACAGGAACTCCGTGGAAGCAATAGAGACACCAACCCACCCACAAAACTTTCAACTCAAAATGTATTCTGTCTACAAGAAATGCAGAGACCAGGGATGGAGCAGAGACGGAAGGAATGGCCAACTAATAACCCGCCCAACTTGAGTCCCATCCCATGGGCAAGCATCAATCTCTAAAACTATTAATGATACTCTGCCATACTTGCAGACAGGAGTATGTTGTCTTCTGAGAGGCTCCACTCAGCAGCTGACTCAGACAGATACATACACCTAGAGACAAACATTAGATAGAGCTTAGGGAGCCTTAGGGAAGAATAGAAGGAAAGATTGCAGCCCCGAAGAGGAAGACCAACAGAGTCAACTAATCTGGACCCTTGGGGGCTCTCAGAGACTGAATTACTAACCAAAGAACAAGCATTGGCTGGACCTAGGCCTCTTCACATATATGTAGCAGGTGTGCAGTTTGATCTTCATGTGGGTCCTGAACAACTGAAGTGGAGGGCTATTCCAAAAGCTATTGTCTCTGTGTGTGGGATATATTCTTCTAGATGGGCTGCCTTGTCTGAACTTAGTGGGAGAAGGAACATCTACCCTCGCAGGAACTTGAAAGTGCCAGGTAGGGGAGACACCCATTGGTTCTGCTCACAGGAGAGGGGGTAGGGGGATGAGGAAGTGATGAAAATGGGGACAGTGAGCGTGATATAAAGTGAATACATAAAAAATAAATTTAAGTTAAAAAAATTTAAAAAGAACATGAAAGTAGGGCTCTATATTTTCTCCTTTCTTAACATTTTATTTCTTTCTATTCCTGGCTCTTTTTTCCGAGAAGAACAAAACTATTTCTAACTAACTGAATAAACAATCTAGAACTTGGCCAGGGCACAGATGACTTTAATTTGTTTCATTATTCTGTAGAAAATCAGTTTCTGAGGTAAGAGGCTGGATTCATGTCTAAAAATTAAGTTGCTGTTGCTGTGAAGGGTCTCTGTAGAGTTCTGGAACAAATGGTCATAAGGAATGGGAAAGATGACTGTGGTCTAGTCTCAAGGAACTTGGTTTAGTAAAGTATGTTTTCTTGGTTGTAGCTCTTCAAATAAACATCTCTCGGGTGTGTGCACTGTGTGAGCCTCATACCCTAGTCTTGATCATGTAGCAGATCTTAGCATTCAATCCAGAAAACAGGCTGTTTTCTAAGAAGTTGGAAAGGGTTGATGATAGACAAGGCCCTACTCAGAGGTCTAGGTTACCTCATTCAGTTTAGTATTTTCTAGTTCTAGTGGAGAGATAGATAGGACAGACTTACCTGAAGAGGGAGGAGAGAGAGCAAGACAGATGGTAGGAAGGATAAATAACACTAAAGATGTTTGGAAAAACTACAGGGAGTCATATGATTCTGTGTTTAAAAAGAAAGAAAGACAGTAAATTAGTTTAAAGTTGCTCCAGCTGAAGTGATAATGCTTCTCCCAATGAAACCATTGTCTACCTACCTACCAAAAGCCCCAGTACTGGACCTGGGTACTATCAAGTTACTAGTCTTGGGAATCCAAGAGTCTCTCAAAACAAGATAGGTTATTACTATTGGCTTTGGTTACTTCTCAGAGCTTGAAGGTAAGATCCTATTGCTGAAGACACCACACATAATGGACACAGGACCTGGAGGAATCAAGCTGGAATTGGTATAGAAACCTTCTCCTAAGGGCTAGCTCTCATGTTATCAGGAAATATGGAAGCAACGGTAGAACAGCATTTGATAGTTCCATCTAGCTGTTATGCATACAGACCACAATGGCCAGAATGGCAAGCTATTCCAAAAGGTACAACTGAGGCACTTATATCCTAGTGGTAACCTAACTGAACTCTGGCCTACACAGCAGGAATGAATTCAAACCTAGTTAGCCAGATGAAAAAGCCACAGAACCTAGAGAAGGCCCTACTACTGCCAATTTCCCAAGAAAGTATCATTCCTAACTTAAAGTCTTTACTTTCACAGATAAGTGTATCTTTCACCCATCATCAAAACATTTTCATTTTGCAATACACAGAGAACATAACTGCTCAAAATACAGAGAAAAGGTGAGCAATTGGTCAGTGAATACAATTACAATACAAATTCTGCCTAAGGCTTAAGAAATATCATAAAATAGGGGGCAGGAGGAAGGTGGTAAGAGCCATGGGAGCAGAAAGAACATTTACTGCAAGACAGCACTGCAGACACAATGTATAGGTAGATCGGGAAGAGGGGACAACTATGGTCTAAACACATTATACAAAATTATTAAAGTATAAACAATTTTCTTCATGTTCATACCCCCACTGTTATGTGTCTTGGCTAAGGTCACCAAAACCAGCATTGGCTTCTTCATCCCAGGTCTCTAAAGACTTCCTCCACCTCCCCAACCTCTAGCAGCTGCAGATTTCCATTCATTCTACTAGCCTTCCAGCCCTCCCTCCCAGATTCTGACCCCCATTTCCTACCTCTCCCACAAAGCTCACTCTCCATCTGCCTCCATGACTATTTTATTCTCCCTACTAAATGAGACTGAAGCATCCTCTCTTGGGTCTCCCTTCTTGTTTAGCTTTTTGGGCTCTATGGAGTGTATCTGAGCTTTTGGGCCAATATCCACTTATCAATAAGCACATACCCATGCATGTCTTTTTTGGGTCTGGGTTACTTCATTCAGGATGATATTTTTTAGTTTCATCCATTTGCCTACAAAGTTTATGGTGTCTTTGTTTTTAAAACCAGAAGACACAATCTCCTGTAGCCAGTCAAAACCCCCAGTAGAGCACAGGGACACCAACCTACCCCCAAACCTTTTAACCCCAAATTTTTCCTGTCTAAAAGAGATTTAGGTTCACAAATGGAGTAGAAGTTGAGGGAATGGTCAACCAATGACTGGCCTGGCTTCAGTCCTATCCCATGGTGCGGGGAGGGGGCCTCCAACCTGACACTATTAATGATACTCTGTTATGCTTGCAGATAAGAGCCTAGCATGGCTGTCCTCTGAAAGGCTTCACCCAGCAGCTGACTGAAACAGATGCAGAGATCCACAGACAACAGAGGTCAGGGAGAAGCTAAGGGGAGAATCGAAGGCTCTAAAGGGGATAGGAACTCCAGAGTCAACCAGCCTGGATTCTTGGGAACACTCAGAGACTGAACCACCAACCAAAGAGCATTCACAGGACCCAGGCACATATGAAGCAGATGTGCAGCTCAATTTCCAGTTGGGTCCCCCAACAACTGGAGTGGGGGCTTTCCTCAAAGCTGTTGCCTACCTGTGGAATCCATTCTCCAACAGGACTGATGTGTATAGTCTCAGTGGGAGAGGATGCAGCTAGGCCTAAAGAGACTTGATGTGCCAGGGTAGGGGTATCCGCAGGAAGGGCACTACCCTGTCAAAGGAGAAGGGGAGGGGTTGTGTGAGGGAAGGACCCACAGGTAGGGGCAGCATTTGGGACAAAATAAAAAATTCCTTTCTTCTTGTCATTATTATAAATGTAAACATGAAGTTGACATACCTTTGGATTATGATAACAATTAGGATGTTTAGTTTTAGAACTTGCTGTTTGGTAGGCTAGGACTATTATTTATTTAGTAGAGTGCTTATCTTCCATACAGGAGCCCCTGAGTTTGATCACCTCTATCAGGCAAGCCAAGAATGGCAGCGTACACCTGTAACTCTCTTGCTCAGTAGATGGAGGGTAGGGAGTTGCAGCTCAAGGTCATCCCTGGCTACACATCTAGTTCTAGGCCAGCCTGGATACAATGGCCAAAACTAAAATAAAATAACGAGGTTCTGACTCCAGACTCACAAAAATTATTAAATGATTATCTTACTTGGTATTATGAGAGAATTCCCAACACACTCTTGCCATTATACTATATATTTGTGTCAAGTAACATTTCTAAGGCTCCCTACATCCCGCAGTATCAAATATTCAGCCAAGATTTAATTCTTTATGTTAAATAAGCATATCAATCTTATCATTTTGCAAATTTCCTATAGTCTTTTAATAAATGATAAAATTATGAATATACCAAAGACTTGTTTTAAGATATATTTCATCGACATTTATTACCGGTGAATGTTTAGTTTTTATTTTTATGCATATTTTATATACTTATGTGCTTTGGGTTACATAAAAATTTATCAGAAAAAAAAAAGTTAGATGCTCTTGAGCTATATAAACAATGAGGCACCTTACTTGAAAACTGAAGGAAGGTAACTAATATAAAGTCGCATGTCTATATTACAAAAGCAAAATTGACCCCCTCTAAAGAGATTCCGGGAACTCATGTAACAACCAGAGACAATGGTTTTCTAGTCCTTCCATTTGAGAACATATTCCAGAAAGAAAAAGACGAGCTTTTTTGGTATCCTGTCTTGCGGAGTTAATCATTTGTAGACTTGGAGCTGTTCAAGATTACCTTGAAGCTAATCTGGTGGACTAGTAGGATTGTTAAAAAGGAGCCCACCATGTGGCTTAGAGTAAGGTCTGGAACTGTTGCTTACTGCCATCTCATGAGTAGTGTTGTTACGGAGTTGTCACTGAGTACTAGAAGAAGGACTACAACAAATACTGAGCTTTCTTACCTGATTTTTGATGCAGCGATGATGCCAAATACACACAAGCGTTTAATGCTCGTTTATGATGATACCTGATTGTAAGCTTGAAAATCGTGACAACCTTCTCTCCCTCACCACTCAGAGTGATTGAAGTTGTTTTGAACCTTCTGGTTTGTGTGACTTTGGGAATGTCATATTTTATCTGAGTCAGACTGCTGCTGTGCAGAATTACAAGTAAAAGCCGTATTCTCTAGGCGGAGCCATCACATGGGGAAACAAAGACAGTGCTACAAATTGACATTTTAAACTTATTACATTAAACCAAATATCAGAATTATTATTCTACTTCTGCAATATTTTGTTGTTTCTTTAAAATGTAGGTATGTGTGTACCTTTCCTGGCACTGGAGTTGTGCATCCCCTGACAGGTGTTGGGAACTAAACTCTGTGAGGACCAACAAATGCCCTTAACCACTATACTAGCTCTACAGCCCTTGGATTTTAATTTTTATTTCTCTGTTTAAGAATCATTTAAATATTTCTTCCAATTTATCAGAGATGCTTCCCAAAATTCATTTTAAAATATAACATCATGTAAGGTCATCTTGTGAAGATCCACTCCTTGGCAAATTTTACTATGGGTCCCCTGTAAGAGAATGTAGTCACTCTTTTAGGTTCCTAAGTAATATTAAAGGACACTATTGTCACAGTGTTGGAGGGATTTAACATCACAGAATATGTTTTAATGTTACTGAATGGTATGATTTTCATCTTACCCTTCTTACTGCTCCATTGGTTTGGTAATTTAACTGACTTTACTCAAATCATTCAGATGTCTCACTATAGACTAAACATGCATATTCCCCTACTGGGAATACACATCAAAATCTAATCACCAGTGAGAAAATATTTGTGGGGCATTGTTTAGGAGTTGAGTGGCTCATGCTAATTCTTCCTATATGAAGGGGATTAGCATCTTCATAAGAGATCTCCAGAGCTCCCACTCCAGAGCATCATATCAAGATACAACACAACATGACAAGCTCTTATCACATACTGAATTTTCAGGCATCTATTTTGATCTTGGGATTCCTGAAAATCTCCAGGACCGTGAGAGATAAAATTCTGTCATAACAGCCCAACGAACCAAGAATTTTCAAAAATTAGACAAATAATCCAAGTGTGTCTTAGAAGAATTTTTGAGACAAAGTCTGTATAACCCAAGCTTCAGTTCATAGTATTTCTATTTCAGCTTCTGAAATGCTATGATTACAGGACCATAGAATGGTTCCCAGCTAGAAAGTTATTTATATGTGTAAAATATCATGCACACATAATTTAAAATTAAAATTTTCATAGTTATTTCCTTATTCTAAATGGGATGAATATGATCATTTTCCATCTACTTTGTTACACGTGGAAGCTGGTTGTTAGGCTGTTTAGACTACATGTCGGGAAATTATAAAATCATCTAGAGAACAAGGAAGGACCAAGAACTTCCTGTCAAAAGTGCATCTTTCTCTCATGTACCTGCTTTGTAAATTTTGAGGCGATTTCTAAAAATAGAAAGTGAATATAAAAAAGCTAGTGACTTCATACAAATATCCAAACCCATCTTAATGTGTTAAGTTTTCTTAGGCATAGAAACAGGACCTTTCTTAGCTTAGAACAAAATTCCAAGGTTGACAAAGCAGAGCTGAATGTGCTCATTTTGTCTCATTGGCGTAAGTGTAGATGCTAATTGCTGAGTGGCAGGCGCGTGGAGAACCGTTCGGGAAAGACTCCGTACAAAAGGAAACATTAGTATGATTAAGTTTCGTGCTTGATTACAGAATAAGCCCTTTCCCAATTTCTAAACCAATATTTCCCTTCATACTCAGGATACAGTGATACATGTGGGAGAAACAGAAAGATGAGCAAGCCACCCTGATAGCCACTAGAGGCTTTAACCCTTTGTGTGTGTTAGGGACATGTCCTTTCAGCCTTAACTTTGCATACACAGTCGCCGAGGGCTGTGGAGATGGCTGAGCAAGGAAGAAACTGACCATAGTCAGCACCTCAGATACAAAACAAGATCAGTTCAAATGTTTCAGAAAATATCTTGACTGTTATATAACTGCCCTCTCAAACAATTCAAAACCATGTTCTGCGATTTCTTCAATCTTCAGAGTGATATTGTAATCAGCATTCAAATTATTCTCCAATGTTCACTAGACATACCAGTTGGCACTTACATACAACCATCCATCCCAGAATTTCCGTGAGCAACACTGATCAGATGCAATACTCACTGGTACTCATTAAAATAGCTATTCGTCCCTCTCTAGACAAGCCTGGCTCGAAGGCTATGCATCTTTCAGGATGCAGTCTTTTTTCGCTGGTAATGCTTTCCCACTGTGAAACAGCAATGTTATTGTTGAAAATGGAAATAAAAAAAATACCCAAGGAAAAAATCAACAATGTTGTGTCTGCTGCTAATGCCTCTGATTCTATCATGTCTTGTCTACTTACTAATTTTTCTCTAAGTTTTAATCAAGCAGTGGCTATATGTCAAGGACAATGTCAGAGACTGGAATTCAGTGAAGAACTGGGCCTTTATACACTTGCTACATTTACTAATATACAAATATACAAATAATACACACACAAATATACAGATAATACACAAGTGCCCACATTGCTTGCTGTTAGCTACCAAATGTTGAAAATTCTATTGATTTCCTTCTTTGTCATTAAATATCATTAAAAAACACTGCAAAGAACATCTTTGAGCGAGAGCACCTGGCATTTCTTTCATAGTGACTACAAGCCAAAGATTGAGAACTGAAAATGAAGGACTAAAGGATTTACATGTTTGAAAAAGTTTAAAAGTAAAAGCTAGGGTTTAAGAACATAGATAATCCATGCTCAGGTTGGAATAGAAAAGCCTCTCTTTTCCTCCCAGGTTTCCAGAAGTTTGTTTCTCTCCTGGACACAATGACTGCTGCCCAATGCTGTAATATATTCTTACAGCTAGTTTTTTAACACAGTCTCACGGATACAGATGCTTAGAAATACAAGTGTGTTGTTTTATTTCACTTTTTTTCTTTCCCTGAGAAGGCACAGACAACACATTTTAGCATTGCTATGTCATTTTCCAACATTAATGTCAAAAATGTACCTGTTCTTTCAGTTGCACAGTGGCTGGTGGTATAGTTGTCCCAAGATTCAATCAGTCAGTTTTCTTGTGTTGAGTCTTTAAGTTCTTTAATAATTTTTTATGATTACAAAAATAAGAAAGGATCCTGGGCTTATGAAGGGCTAGCACATGGGCATCTGTAGGCTATCTGTATCTGTAGGATAAACTATTTGTGAGTGGAATTGCTTGGCCAAAGGATTTGTTTTTGTAGTTTCTGTGCACATTGCCAAGTTGCCTTCCAAGAGGGATTATACAGTTTCCACCCCTGCTGGGTGACATGCCAGGCTACACCATGGATGTGTGTCCTATCTGCCATGTATTTTTAGTAAGACTTGGAGACTCACACTAGCTGTTTAGGAAACCTTAAGGGTCAGATTTTAGACTTCTGACTGCATTTTCTCCTTGTTCTGCTGTACGTTGGTTATGCACTAATTTTAGAGAGGCAGATAGTCTGACTCTCACTATAGAGAAATGGACAAAACTTTTGAACATTACACAGTGATTTCTAAACTCTTAATAGACCAGAATTTCCCCTGTTCACTGGCAGTTTTCAGCAAGACTGCTGTGCAGAAGGTCCCACTCTGTAAAAGTGCTTAAACACATAGTCCCATTTTCTTACTTTGAATGTATTCTCAAGTAGGACGTTTTCAAAAATTAGAAGGCAGTGGGGCTTTCCACTGAAGCACACACGCATCAGTCAGGTGCCTGGTGTTCAGACCGTGTCAACCTTGCTATCTGTGTGCTCTTTACTGCCTTGCTTAGATCATCTGAAGTGTAGCTTCCTTTTCTCCTTCAAGGGCAGGTGTTTGAACCCAGGGTTATAGGCCAATGGTAAACTATAGGCCAATTGTACATCACCAAGTGTCACCTCCCAAGCGTCATCTCCCCAAACTGAGCATAAGCTTTTTTATTTATAAGTTTTGATTAGAGAACTTGGTTATTGGAAAGATTAAACTGAATGTAATAATTACTAACATTTATACTGTCTCTATGACAGCACTATTCCAAATTCAAGTAACCTGTGTAATTATAAGTTAGATGCATAACCAACCATGTTTATTTAGATAAGTCTAAGCAATACAAACACAGGTTATTTCTAAAATTTAGCATAATATAAATTATAATCTGGTTGAATGTAGAAAGATTAATGCCAAATTTCAATGCCTCTTGAACACTCAGACACACATGCAAACATGCTTGCACACATGCATGTGTGCACAAACACAGACACCCTGGCATACACACATGTTTTCAATGAAATATGACAATAAAGCAGATGTGAAAGCTCTCTAATTCCTTGAATCAGTCTCAGGATGTAATGGGGTAAACTCCGATTGTTTGATTTTTAAAGAACAGTCATAACTGGTGTGCAGAGCCTACATAAGGAGACTGAGTTAGTTTTTGATGAGCAGAAACTGTGGACTAATTTCTTGTTTGGTAGTTTAACAGGCACAGTGGCACAGTAATCTAAGCACAATGCGCACGGAACCTGCTTCTGTGATGTGCAGAGCCAAACAGTGCAAACAGCACGGCTTTGTTGGGATGCCTAGCAGCAAATGAAGGCAGATGAGAGTAATGTCTGATTGCTATTACCTACATTTCCAGCCAGAGAGATCAGAGAGCTAGGAGTAATGGGCTCTAACCCAGAGATAGTATAATAAAACATCATTTTCAAATGCAAGCTTCCAAATGATTTGGTGTCATTTATTAGCAAAGACACTTGTTACTAGTTAATACCAAGTTGTCCAGAAAACAATAACATAGACACTCCCATAGGAGTTTTATTTAGTTAGCTCCAATTTTGCACACAGGTCCTTTTATGGTTGAAATTTCCGATGAGTAACATTGCAGTTTCTTTTACTAACTAGAGTTATAAGGTATAAGGTTATATTTCACTAACAGAAAATCTAATTTGATTTAATTAGAATGTGAACACTAGGAGAGAAACTGGCAATTTCAAGCTGTGAATAATGCACGTTCCCCACCTAGTGGCACTTGTGGTAAACTGCGGGTACATTACAGTATATTCTGATAATTTAATTCATAGATAACACCAGAAGATTTATGGAAGTTTCAATTACCTAAATAATTTGTGGTGTTTAGTATCTCCTGCTATTCCCTTTCAATTCCTACTGTTCTGTTTAGATCAGATAGCATCTACTGTATCTGGCCACTGTGGTACTTGCCTGACTGGATTCTCGAATACCTGTATAACACTGAAATGTATGCCATTCTTCTATCTAAGAAATATGGAGGAAGTTTGTTTATGACACATATGGAAGAATACATGAACCTGATGCAAATGCAAATGCTTCCTCTAGAATTAGTTGAACATGCTGGAGACTGACAAGGAGCCGGGTGTGATCAGCTCTGAGAACACTTTGCAGGTTCTAGGCCTGTGGTGGTCTCTACCAGATGTCCCCTGCTGCTACCCTGTCACCAGCATGGCATAATTCTTGCCCCTTCTTCAAGCCGGTTGCACATAAGAATCCTCCCCCTGACTATTAGCTGATTCATCTTTTCCTTGTGTTCAGTTCCAAAAATGACAGTAGCCCAAGACAGTTTCCTGGATAATCTGATTGTCCTCTTAATTGGTCCATTGTGTTTACAGACTAGCAGATGATCTCTCTGTGAGACAAAGAGGGAGTGTGGGAAAACCTCTAAGGATAATTCTTGTCCTTACATATTTAAAACTGCCCCTTCTTTCTTCACTGATCTCAACTCAGAGAAGAACACAGATTACAGATGTCCTTGCAGGTGCAGGCACGGTCCAGCCCCTGTGAGCATCTCCTAACTTTTATCCTTGGCAGATGTCTTACATGTGGTTTCTGATCACCATGCTATCTCTCCCAACTGACAACACACATGATCTTCTCAAACAGAAGTTATAGCTTCGTGTTCACGTATCTGCATAATCAGTGAGGAGGAGAAGCAGCTTGGTGTTTTCTAGTGATTTAGGTCAAAAGAACAGTTCTCTTTGATTGCCTAAGTATTTTAGGTGAAAATTGGGGTTACAGTTTAGCAAAGGTTTGTCTGGTTCATTCAGTTCAGTTTTGCAGGTCAGTTGTGATTAATGAATGCCTTTTGGAGGTCACCACTATCCATCCTCAGAACACACCAGTCCTAAGTTGGTCACCTTCTACTCTGAAGATGGAAACCATGCTTTATAAACACACTGGACAAGAATGTGATTGGATCAACAGAGGCACACGTTCATGAAATCAATGTTTGCTCACAGAGATGCCATTTCTCTGATTCTGATTAAAACTACGGCAGCAATAACTTGTGTGCCTAGGTATTAAGTTACCCACTTGAGTCCTCAATGGCGTGATGTTGTGATAAGGACACATGCTGGTCTTAATAAGATGAATGACCAAGGAATGCATACATGGCAGTGGGCGTCTCAAACATCTGTTGTAACCCTGTAGTTGCAAGCCTCTGAGATCTTAATGTTCTCTAATTTGGAATAGGATTTAAGATGGTTGGAAATAAATTTGTAGAAGGCTCAAATCTTCATCATGTAAACTACTACAGCAACTACATTACCAGACACAATATTTCCTTGAGTTGTACATATATTCAAAGTATATATACAAACACATTTCCAGAAAAATTGTGTTGACTTATCATTCTTAAAAATAACTTTCTCCTCACATGTCCATTTATCTCGAGACAAATAGCCAGTGAGAATATGATTTGCCAAGGATTTGAATTTCTGTATCTACAGGCTGCATATTCTTACAATATAAAGTAGTAAAAAGCTACTTACATGCCTTCAGTTATCTTTGTTGAATTTGATTTTTTGGATACAAATAACCAAACTCAGTGTAAACCTGACACTGGTAATGAATATGTTTCAGATGCCAACAGGAAAGCATACTACTGTTGCAATTAAATGCAAATGTTTTGAGTGCAGGCAATATTAAAGTCAAGTTTAAGCCACCGAATGAGAAAATTTAGAAGTTAAGTGGCTCAAAAGGAGTAATTTAAACCCGCTGAGTCAGGGTTTCCCAGGGAACAAGCTGCCCCGGGAATAAATCTGGTGGAGTTATAAAGCAATAGGGCCTCTGTCTGTTAGGTTTCATAATTTTAATATGAATGGAAATGCTATTCTCCACACCATGACAATTCTATATGAGGTGTGCAGGGCTTCATTCGGAGAGCTTCTGCTTCTGTTTATTTATCCAGTTAGTACCTACTATGTGTACAGTGATCCAGAGGACATGCTGGACTGTTCTCACTATGTGTACAATGTTTCAGAAGATGTCTGTACCCTGGAGTTATTTAACAGACCCCACCTAAAACATCTGCATAAACATACAACACTTGAATTTGCTAATGTAGAAGAGACTTTGACCAAAGGAGCCATTGGCGTGAGTGTCAGGGTCAATAAAGGAGAATCCTGGAGGTGAGAACACACAAGTCACTGTGCGAGGATGGGGTGCCAAACATAGAATTCTATAGACATGTTACAAACAATATGTGGCTTTTCCAGACCACTTTACACAGAATCAGTGTAAAGCAGTGGGTGGGATAGGGGGTTTTCAGAGGGGAAACCTGGAAAGGGGATAACATTTGAAATGTAAATAAATAAAATAACCAATAAAAGATAATAAAATAGTAAAATTCTCAAGTTAAGGAAATGATGAACCATCACAGTGTGACTGTGCGGTGGACCTGGCTTATGAATTGCTTGGAGACACTTTGATTTCCAGTGTTTAGACATGCCTGCTTCTGATAAGTACGACCATTCAGTGTTTTCATTATACAAACAGTTATGCTAAGGTCAGGAAGGGATATTCCATGATAACCGGCCCATACATGATGGCTCCTTCCGTGCACTACTTAACATTAATGTGCATCTAGCTTCCTCTTCAGGGCTTTGATGACAGCTGAGAAGTGAGAGCAAGTCAACAGCACAAGGTCTGGAACCTGCTGCTCTAGGGAAGATGGGAATTTCTAAACACTATCTGCATGATCAGTAAAGCAGGACATTGGAGTGGTGAATACTCACATGCATTTAACTTGAACTTGAACTTCCCTGAGGTTTCCTCCTGTGACTCTGAATGAGTCTGTCCTCCCTGAGTCTGATTATTCAGTAAGATCACCATTAGTAGTAAACCCTGTGGCTCAGGGATATTGTAAGGCTCAGATGCATGATTCTGTTACAATGTCTACCCCAGTATTTGGTCCAGAGACATATTTAATAAATGTGGGCCCTATTTCATGTTCCAATGACATCAAAAGAGCCTTGAAAATTAAGATCACATCTTGACTATCACTAAGGCAAATGTAAGAACAAATTTTCCACAAAGAGGACACTACGGGAAGAAATTAATTTGCTACAGGTTAGCAACAGAAAATAACAGAGAAAAGAGAGGCAGCCTGCCCTGTTCTCCCAACAGTTTTAACATTCTACAGATTTTCTTCCCATTTGGAGCTTAGCAATACTTGCCTCCTGTTTTCTTTAAGAAGCATTAGCATTGAACTGGGGGCTTGGATAGTTCAGTCTTGGGTCACACTCAGGACCTCTCTGTGGGATTGTAAAGCTCACCAGGGATGGGGGTAGGAAAAGAATTGTGAGCTAGGAATCGAATCTCTGCCCGTGAATTCTGTTCAAAAGAAGAAAGCGCTAGGAGCTGCCAAAACCTCTTGGTATTGCCAGTGTTCTGGCAGCAGAACATTTCTGACTGAGCTGTTTAAATTTAACACTCAGTTTTTAACCAGAAAAAAAACGTAAAGAAAAATATATGAGACCACCTGTACCACTGACTGATTTGAGGGCATCATACTTCCTCTTTATTCCTTTAGGGCATACCTACTTTAGGCAACACTCCAGTCACTGAAGTCAAAGTGAACACCAGTTGTTCAGCTAGGAGGCTAGACTGAAGAGGTACGAAGATTAGTGATGCCCCTCCCATCAGGGGATCAGGATGGTAAACAAATTCTTAGGACACTATCTGGTAAATTCTATAGTAGAGGCTGAGAGGGACAGGGAGGGGACTAACTGGGGAAAAGGCGAGAAAAAATGATTTTCCAATGTACTGAAACAGGGACATCAAACAGAAACAATGCAATTTGATGCCAAAAGAAAACGGGGGGGGGGGGGGGAGCTGTTCATCCAATAGTTCCTCATTCTGGCTTGTCTATGAATAGGACTAAGTTACAAATGACTATACTAAAAGTAATTGTAAATCTGGATTTGGTGAAGTATTTATTAAATGTTGACTGTATTCAAAAGCTTATAAATTTAATGGCATCCAATTCAGCCGAACTACAGTGGAGATTCTGTAATATGCCAAGCATGGATTTCATGCTAAGAAGAGAGAAAACACAGCAGAGGCAACAGAATTAAGAGAGAACAAACTTGCAAGCTTAGTAAGGAGAAAGATGATAAATGAATATGAAAAATGTTCTATGAGGACATGCCAGTAAGGGGCTATCAGGGACACAAGACATTTTGCTATTAGCAACAATGGTTCTATCCACAATAATTTAGTTAGCAGAGTCTTTCCATGTAGTAGGAAGTTTAAAAGCTTAAAAGTTAAAAGTGATATTTAAGATTTCATTTGTACTCTAAATATTTCTATTTTTCTATAAGACTTTTGTTTGCTTGCTTTGGTAGGGATATGGCTGTACCAGCTGGAGGCATTACATTAAGAGAAGAGGAAGAGGAGGAGGAGGAGGAATAAAAGGAGGAGGGGAGGAGAGTGGAAGGGGAGGAGGAGGGTGAAAGGGGAGGAGGAGGGTGGAAGGGGAGTTGGAGGAAGAGGAGGAGAAAGAGGAGGGGGAGGAGGAGGAAGGAGAGGGGGAGGAGGAGGAAGGAGAGGGGGAGGAGGAGGAAGAGGAGGAAGTGGAGGGAGGATCGTGGAAGGGGAGAAGAGGGAAGGGGAAGAAGGAAGGAAAAGATTACAAAGAGGAAGAATGGAACCAGCCAGATCTGTTCTCCTTTTACCCAGACAGTAAAGATTTTTTTTATTTTGCAGAATCCTCTTGGGAAAGTACTCTTTCAACATTTCAGTCAGAATTATACTGGTTGGCCATCCTCAGACACTATGAAACTTTTAAAGATGAATTTTTAGGCCAGGATTGTCACTATCACGTACAAAGTCAGTCTTCTATTGCCAAGGCAGGGAAAAACATTTTAAAGGATAAATGGGAATTAATTAGCAGTTCCAGCCACATGTTTGGATGTGCGACTCTCTGTCTACATATATAAATCACTCTCAGCTTTGTATTCGTTTACTAGCTTTCCATTTCCCATTCAGATTACATGCAAAACTCATTTTTTTTTTTTCTCATTTCCCCTATCTTTTCCACATGGTCCCTCAATAGGTGTTATTGTACATCTTAACAATACTGTAATTCTTAAAGTATATGTAAAATGATGCTTTTAAGGTAGTTAAGGAGAAAAAAACAGTAGCTCACTTTTACATTTACTCGATGTCATATACATCAGGTAAAGTCGACTTCAGACGTTTCATGAGGGAATCAGAACAAGTACAAACAATAGCCTGGAAACATTTTCATAACTGTAGTAGCAGCACAGGTAAGACTAAAATTTACATACATAAAGTGCAGCTGATTTTCTATTTCTTTGGCCTCTAGGATATTTTGCATCAGAGACATGTATATTATCTTACCGATAGTAAGTTTCAAAGCTGACAAACTTTCTGTCTTCCTTGTACCAGGCCAGAAAAGTCATCATACAACTTGGTTCCAACTCACATTTTTTCTTTTGAGAAACATTACTCCTGTGTTGCCTGGGTTTTCCAGAGCATGCTCTTCTTCTACCCTAGTCCTCTGAGTTCTGGGATTCCAGGGGTGCACCAAGAAACCAACCTTCCCATCTTAAATAAGAACTTCTTTCTCTGGAAAATTCTGCTCACTGTCCCTTCAATGTCTCTCTCTCATTATCTACCCCTTGGCCCAGAGTACTCAGCTCTTTACTTGTCTGGATATGTGGATGTGGATTTGGCTTAAGTTTCTAATGCTGGCTCAGTTATAAACCAGATTACGTGGTGCGCAGTATTATTAACTGGAACCAAGGTTTGCCTGTGTCATACTGTCTGCTAGCATTGTGAATTACTCCAGCTGTCCCTGGGTCCCAGGGTGAGCAGCCATTCTTTCCATCCCCTGCAATATCATACCTAGTGGTGCACTGCTCTGGCTGCCACGCTCGGTGGTGAACTGAGAGGAAGCCTGTGAGATCTGGACTGGTGATCACACTCATTCTTTAGTTAACACTATATACATGCTTTCTAACATTGACTAGATAAGAACTTAGAGCTGTCCTTATTATTTCCCAGAGTAATATTTACTTTCACATTTTTGCATGTGAGATAACGTGGGAAATCTGCCTTTTTAGAAAGTTGCCAATCCAGGAGTCAGTGATGTTGGGGGGTGCAGGGATACAAGGATACCTACTTTATGTGTTAGGCTCCCTTGGCCATACAGTTTCTGCAGGAAGTAGTCCTGCCACAAAGCATGAAACCAGTCCCAGGTCCTAAATGAGAAACTGGGATCAGACCAGCGAGACAGCTCAAGGGATAAAATTGCTGCCTAACATGATGACCCGAGTTTGATTTCTGAAATCTTCAAAGTGGTAGGAGATAATGACTCCCTCAATTTGTTCTCTCACCTACACACAAACACACACACACATACACACACACACACACATATACAGTACACACTGCAAACAAACTATAATGAAAATGTTTACAAATCAGGTGTAGTTATCTTCTAAAACCCGATTTGCCAAAACACAAGCATAGCTTGGCTCATGAACAATAGGTTTTTGACCTTTGTTCATAGGTTGCTCATGAGAGGCTAAGCTACACGGTCCAACCATGGCAACCAAGGCAGATCTAGAATCCACGTCTTCAAACTGACTGTTGATGGTATTTAACTGCTTACTGAATTGGGACAATTTCTCTGTAATTAACGAGCTTTTCAAACTAAAGGTGGTGATGAGACGCTTCATGAATGATGCCATTTCAGCCCAGATGACTAGAGTCATGGGATTTACTGTGGGTTTCATTCTATTCAATTGATCTGAAGTAAGTGGAGTTTTAATAGTATATATTACATTATAAAGTATATATGCTATACTATGCAGTAGTATGCATTAATGTGTGAGCTTCCAAGCTCGTGTCTCCCTATAGCTTTTTCAAATAGCCTTAATATTATTTATTCACCCTCTCTCTCTTTACCACCTTCCCCTGTTCTAATTAGTCCCCTTCACCCCATTTTCTCTCTTTCAATCTTCACCTTCTCTCTAGGGCACCTCCTTTCTCTTTCTGCCACGGACCCTTTCTAATTTCCTGGCTTTTGTAGTTATTCTGTGTTATATACTCAAATCTAAGAATTTGGAGCTTTAAGAAAATGTGATGTTTGTCTTTGTGGGTCTGGGTTACTCAATTCAGTATATTTCCCAGCTCACGGACTTTTGAAGTTAGTTTCCTTCCTTCCTTCCTGATGAGCATTTTGAGGACTGGTCAAACACATACCAGGACTACATGTATAATGAACACTCAGTGCTCGTTAAAAGAGGGTTCATGTCACAAAACTACCAACATGTTATCAGGGCCATAGAACTTCAGCAGGATTGCTTGGGCTAGTTGTGACTACATATGATGTCCTGCCAGGTTTCTGAAGTGGCCTGCTGTTTTACCTAGGCTACTCCCTTTATAGTCACTGGACAAAGACCTGTGGTTATTAGACCATTTAGATTGTGCTCTGCAAAGGAAAAAAAAAGGCGTTGTTGATCTAAAATTTTGAATAGGATGAAATTCTGCAGGGCAAGCTGGTATTGAATGATGTCGTTCCTTCTATTAATAGCCCTGGGAGCCAAGGGAAGTGTAGCCAACCTTCCCACACACATTTACATCATGAGCATTGTTATCCGCACTCTAAGCTTTCTGTATCTCTGGACTCCATGGATTCTATGAATGTCAAGACCAATTTAAGCTAGATGTACTGTAGCACATTCCCAGCTCTCCTTTAGGTACTGAAACAAATAGAAAAAATCAGAGAGGCAAATTAGACCTAATATATTTTAGCCTTCTGGGTAAAAAGAAAGTGTTGTTTCCTTCACTGTACACACTGGACAAACCTCTGAAGGCTGGTCAGCCTGGGTATTAGTGCTCCATAAAATCAGAAGGCTGAAAGATGAGCCAATGCTTAAAGGTCAAGAAATATTGTTAGTTTTCATATCAGCTGCCATTGTGGCCCCAGGGTATTCTCATCCTTGACACATGTTCTGACCCAGGGTTATATTTGGAATATGAGCATTCGTGTTATTTAGGCAATGCATGTTCTAGCTAAACACTTAGATCAACTTTGAGAGAAGAGCAGAATCCTTACTAGCCTGTACATTTTTGGTAGTCTAATCTTCATCAAGGAAACAAAAGTATGACTTGCTGTGGGTAGGTGGGTATCTTACTGCTTAGAATTTCAGACACTTGTCACCCATGCCCTAAAATTTGCATGACAAAAAATAGTTAGGTAATGAGATAAGAGCTTGTTTCTTCAGATTTGGAAATCTTTAATATTTAGATTAAAGGGAACAAAAAGGCATCAGGTGATCTGCTGCTGAGTGTAACGAAGATGCTTTAGACCACAAGTTCTCAGCACATCATATCTGTGCCATGTAGGCGGTTCTGGCAGCCTGTCCAGCATACAGTTAAGAAAACTAGCTGTGGAGCAGGGACGCCATTCACAACCATTTAGCTAGCAAATGATGGAGCAGGAAACTATGCTGAAGAAGACAGCTACTGTAGTAACTTCATAAAACCAACAAATACCAAAACCTTTATATTTAGTAGAAAATATACTATGTGAGAAGGAAGACATGAGAAATATCATATTCCGGTCATCTGTCCTGCAGATCACTGATACCTGGTATCATTGTCTACGACAGAGCACTTATTGGGATGGTGCCAGCCACAACCGCCCTTCACTGGATGTCATCTGTGTTCTTCTCAAGAGTTACTGTACTGGCTGGTTTTGTGTCAACTTGTCACAATCTGGAGTTATCACAGAGAAAGGAGCCTTAGTTGGGGAAATGCCTCCATGAGATCCAGCTGTAAGGCTTTTTTCAACTAGTGATCAAGGGGGGAGGGCCCAGCCCATTGTGGGTGTTGCCATCCCTTGGCTGGTAAACCTGGGTTCTATAAGAAAGCAGGCTGAGCAAGCCAGGGGAAGCAAGCCAGTAAGTCACATCTCTCCATGGCCTCTGCATCAGCTCCTGCTTCCTGACCTGCTTGAGTTCCAGTCCTGACTTCCTTTGGTGATGAACAGCGATATGGAAGTGTAAGCTGAATAAACCCTTTCCTCCCCAACTTGCTTCTTGGTCATGATGTTTGTGCAGGAATAGAAACTCTGACTAAGACAGTTACCAAAGTCTATTTGTTTCTAATGTAATGCCACTTAAGCAGAGATTAAACCCTGCATCTTAGAGGTTTGAGTCAGTTATCTGGGGACAAAAGAAATTCTGTCCTTTCCTAATTTGATATTCATTTCAGTTATTTGAGTGGAAATGACTCTTACCTCCACCCCCACACGCAATATGCTAATATATTTGCATGCCTTAGTTTCCTACTGATGAACTATTTGGAAGGATTAGGAGGTATGTCCTTGTTGGGGTAGGTGTTCTTGTTAGAGAAGATATGTTTAAGTTTTCAAAGCCCAAGGCAGGCCTAGTCTCTGTCTGTCTCTGTCTCTGTGTGTCCCTCTTCCTCTCTCTACCTGCTGCCACTGTATCAGGGTGCAGACCCTTTGTATCAGACGGTATCTCCTCTGATACTCCGGGTATTCCTCAACCCTGCCACTTTAGGCCTCTGCTGGGCTGCACCCATCCTCTCCCTCCGAGACCGGTCAAGGCAGCCCAGCTACAAGACCCTATCTCACGGACAGGAAGTCGCTCTGGTTTTAAGCCCTCATGATTTTGCAGTTATTTTTACAGCAACCTAGCCTATCCTGAATGGCTTGTTTTCACACACAGTTCAAGCACTGGTATGGTGACTGCAGCAGAAGACGATGAAGATGCCGGGCGGCCAGATGACAGGAAATACCCCAGTGTTTCTAAAAGAACTAGACACAGGGCTGGTTAGGAGTCTCTGAAGCAGGTGCTTGTAACCAACTCAACTTACTCTGAGCATCCCAGAAGCCCCTGACCTTGCCACATGCTCCTAGACAGGAGTCTAAATACCTTCAGAACAATTTAGACATTTTGACTACTTTGGTAAAATGGAAGCCTTTAGCCAGATTGTAATATTTTAACTTCCTGATGGATATGAAAAAGGTGAATAGAGCATCCAAGGGTGTTTATTTCCTTTACCTTCCTCCTTCTAGCACTGCTCAAAGTGAGTGATGCAGACTTAAACAGAAAGAGACTGGAGTCCATGATAGTGATGACTTAATCATGTTGCAAATTGTAGTTTGTAGTTCAGGTAACAGCATACCAAATCTAACTACAATCTACAGAGCCTATGTGTGTGCAGCAGTGTAAGGGAGAAGGACAAAGAAAGATGGAAGGCTGAGGAAAAACCAAGAAAGCTTAAATGCAGGGACCCTTGAAAGACTAATAGACATGACCTGGGCTGACAGCCCTGAACTTCAAGATGCCGATAGCCCCTGCTTCCTTTTCTTCAGGTGCCTGTCGCTCCAGCTTGGTGGAATGGGAGGATCAAGTGCCCTGAAGGAATGCACACATTGTGGAGCTCTTATAGCTGAGGAGGAAAGAATGCCTGAGAGGGTTAGCAAGGCAGAGCTGCTACTCAGTGTCATGTGTCCTTGACCGTGCACAAAGCTTCGATGAGGAAGGGAGAGGGTTGAGCAGAATCACTTGACGATTTGTCATTTCTTCTAGGATCTGTTTCCCAAATAAAATAAACCACAACTGACTTCACAGCTATCTTTATAAAATATTCAAAATGGCTTCCTGAAATAATCCACCTGGACGAAGTAACACCTGTGGGCCTGGCTGAAGACTTTATGAATCATTGTTTTGATTGAATTTTATTCAAAAATGCTGTCAGGGTTCCAGTGATGGCAAGAGTGTAAGGTGAAGACTCTGGGCTTTCTTGGGAAGTGGTACTTCTGTTTTGCAGCAGACGTAGCCTATCCTGCTAGTCCCACACAGTGAGAACACTGCTTGAGCCTGTGTTCAGACCCTGGAACAGATATGTTCCTCATGTGCACATCAGTTCTGAGGTCGGTCAAGGAGACAGGCTACTCTACAAACCCGAAGACTTACCAGGTTAAAACAATATCTGTAGCCTGATTCTTTCCTGCTGTACATAAGCCATGGGATAAGGAATATGAACTTTAACGTGGTGGGATGTGTGTATGTGTTTCCTGTTTCTCCGAGACAATCTCAGGTAGTTCACACAGCCTTATTTAAAGCTGACCACGAACTACCTTTCTTTTTTTTTTTTTTTTTTTTTTTGCCTAGATCTCCTAAGTACTGGCATTATAGGCATTCCCTACATACCTGTTTTTGTTTGCTCGTTGTTTTCTTTGCTGCTGTTTGTTTTTAATTTTTTAAACCTTATCTGAGTAGGTAAAAAAATATAGCCCTTCATAACTATAAAAATGACAATACAAAAATCTCCAACAAAGCAAAACAGGCCATAAAGCAAAGAGGTAACTTCATTTATTTTTTTTTCTCCATACTGAGGTAGAATGTCAGATGTCATGCTATTAACAATTTCAACCAGATAATAAGCATAACCTTGGTTTATACTTCAAACTAGGAACTGTGCTCACCCATGTTCTTTCTGTAATATTATGGGCTGGAAAGTTGTTTAGGACTTACATCACCATTCCAGTAGAAAATGCTCATCCAACCTTAAAGCCTGGTAGTTGCTATGAATATTTCGGCACAGGGAATGTTTTATGAGCCTTGAGCCCATAGAATTTTTGGTTGAGAGACTCACTGTGTGGGTAGACACGGTTGAAGTATTAGTCACAATTACTTGACTAGAAGTGACCTCATGGAAGAAGAATACACAATGGTGATATTTATCCACAGCAGCTACAGAGCCCCTTTACATACAACACTACTTCTCAAAGACCAGGAGCATGGCAAATAATCAAAGTTTAGTTTGCTCCTTACCCTCCAGTTTTTGGAAAACACCCATTCTACAAGCTGTGAGCTCTATCCTCCCGTAGTCTGTATAAACTACTACTGATTAGTACTATACAGTTTTCTGCTGCTTTCTTCTGGACGAGTGAGGAGGCTCCACGATCCTTGTTGAGCAGAGGAGAATTGGTTATACATGTTTACTACTCAGTGCATGCAATGAAATCCATATGTAAAGAGTGTTTGTGTGTGGTAGCTCAGTGGTTAGAAAGGGCTCCCAGCAGATTGTATTTCTCTCTAAGGATGCCTGTGGCTCAATGGTGCTGTTGCACACAGGTTCAGTGGTGTTTACTGTGTGTTGTTCAGTGTCAGGTAGCCTTCCATTCTTGTACAATCCCAGGAACAGTGTTCACTTAAGTGATGAACACACACAGATGCTCTCAGCTTTGTAAAATCCTAAACACTTGGAATTGTCTTCTGAACATGTGAAGGCAGGTGAGCATGTTCATACAGAAGAACCTAGATCTCCACAAAGGAGCTTCTCTACTGAAAATTCTGTGTGGAGGCCTCTGCTGCTTCTGTGTATGGATGCTGTGCGTGAGGTGGAAGAGCACTGTCACTGGTGTGCAGGCTCTCAAGTGAAGAGCATCATCAAAGGGAACACTGAAATAATTACTAAATATGTGTTTGAAAAGACTATAGCAATGACTACAGGGGAAGGAGAAGAGAAGGAGGGGAAAGAAATCAGTCTTAGATGATTATAAAATACATCTTAGTTACCTGAGAGAGTTAAGGCGTATTGGCTATGCTTTCAAAAACTGGTCTTAATTACCCCAGAGAGCAGAATTCTGTATGAGATAAATATGCTTTTAGATAGTTTTCTAAAATATGTATAATTTACTAAAGGAAAGGAGGACTGTGTTCTCTGGAGCCAATCTACCCTCACAGGTAAAGACAAATTTAAGTAGATTCCTAAGCAGTGTATTATCCACAGCTGTTGGTGGAGGGGAGTGCCTATCAAGAAGCTGGTCAGGTCCATCAGCTAAGCACATAATAAAAATGTATTGAAAGATACATCATTTTCTCAGTGGACTGTAATTGGTTATGCATAATCAAGAGTCTTATTTTCAAAATATATTCTGCATTCATGGGATTTTAAATCTCAATAACTGTTATTTTTAAAAAGCAGAATGGTAAGCAATATTAGTGCAGAGAAGCCACGTGGTAAACGTCATTCTCCAGCTTACAACTCTTTTCACATTTTTTTGCCTTCCACGTTTTTTTTTTTTTTTTTTTTTTTTTTTTTAAATATATGTCACCTAAAGGTGAGACATTAAAAAAGATGGACACCAAAATACAGATGCGTCAGCCCTTCTTAGAAGGGGAAACCAAAATATTCACAAGACAAAATTTGAAGCAAAGGCCATCTCGAGACTGCCCCACCTGGAGATCTAGACCATATACAACCACCAAACCCAGACATTGCTGAGGCCAAGACGTGCATGCTGACAGGAGCCTGATATAGCTGTCTCCTGAGAGGCTCTTCCAGATCATGACTAATACAGAGAGCATGACTACAGCCAACCATTGAACTTAGAACAGGGACTCCAATGGAGGAGTTAAGAGAAAGGATTGAAGGAGCTGAAGGGGTTTGCAACCCCATAAGAACAATACCAGCCAACCAGAGCTCCCAGGGACTAAACCCTATCCAAAGAGTACATGTGGCTGGACTCATGGCTCCAGCTGCATATGTAGCAGAGGATGGCCTTTTGGGGCATCAATGGGAGGAGAGGCCCTTGATCCTGTGAAGACTCAATGCTTCAGTGTAGGGGAATGTCAGGGTGGGTAGGTGGGAGGGAATTTGTGGGGGAGCACCCTCATAGAAGAGGGGAAGGGAAAATGGAATAGGGGGTTTATGGAGGGGAAACTGGGAAAGAGGATTACATTTGAAATGTAAATATAATATATCCAATAAAAAATAAAATGATTGCCACAGTTTTAAAACATTTTTAAAAAGAGAGATTAAAAAAAAAAATCCCATGGAGAAACAAAACGCAGCTTTCCTTCCTAGTCTGATACTTTCAGATATTCTATAAGTAAAATTAACATTAAAGTATCTTTCCATTTTTCATATATATGTAGATTTTTTTCTACAGCTAAACAATAAAAGTGAGGAAGACACAGAAAATTGAAGTCAGTAGCATCAATTTCATAGCTATATCTCTTATATTTGGTTTGGTTTGAATTCTCCCCTATCCCGCTGATTGAGAAACATCCCAGTACATTATCCTCCAAGCTTATTAATTCAATTTCACATCAACTGTATGCTCTGGTTATATACAACTATATATGAAGCAAGTGTGATGACACACCCCTCTAATCTTCACACTCAGGGTTAGGTGGCTCTCTGTGAGTTCTAAGCCAGTAAGAGCTACACAGTGAGGTATACACACACATACATGCTTCTATACATATGTATGTACAAAGAGAAGTGTACAACTTTCTAAGGATGTAAATGGATATAAAAGTGAAAAGATAGAAAGGTTATTCATTGTAAGTGGAAATTAATAACTCCAGGATTCATTTGCCTTTTTGACTAGTTTTAATAGACTCAAATAAAATTGTAAAAAGACATGCTAGCTTTGAATTTCAAGATGTGCATGTTTAATGTGAAGCATCTATCATTACCAGGAAGCTAGGAAGGGCCCATGGTAGAAATGATGGGGAGCATTCTTTAGCAGAAGGGGACAGATAAACACATGTGACTGAAAGTAGATGAGTCATACTTGGCTTAAAGATTTAGTGTGAATGTGAGTCAGGGAATAGCTAATGGCAGGACAGAAGGCAGGTTAACTGAAACTAAGAAGCCTGTGGCAGCCTACTACCTGGTAAGCAATTTTTTTTAAGTCTTAAAATAAAATTGAATGCAGGTGCCCTGCTTAAATATTATTAAATGAATATTTCTGTGCCAGGTGTGGTTTGCATCCCTACAAGTTGTTGGTAAGAGAGAGTCCCTTGGTTCTCCGAATGACATAAGCTATTGCTGTTGGTCTCTGTCCTCATAAACGAGATGGCAAGAAGACTGTTGCTCAAGGTATATTTGCTTGCATCATATAGACAAAACAGGCTGAAGCCTATCTACAAACTTCTTTCCTGCTAGTTAGCTTCATAGTGGTGAAAAGGGTTATGCTAGTTACTGGAGTAGAATGATCATCATGACTTACCAGTGATGGACTTGGCAGGCCGCCATACCAACCTGCCAGGTAAGATACCCATCCGATTTTTGATATCAGTGTATGAGTGATGCTGTCATTCTTAGTTAGAGAAGCTTCTTTGTGTAGTGGGCAGCAGTCAATGCAAGGGTGAATAAGTAGCTGCTGAACAACAGCCCTAAATGCGTATCTACACTAACTCCTACAATGCTCAGAGAACTTCACTGAAGAGAGGGCAGAAAGAATGTAAGAGGCAGAGGCTGGTCAGGAGTGCAGGTAATGTCTGACCTACCATGATAGTTGCACCTACAAACTAAAATCAGCCATGAGTACCTGTGCAAGACCTTCAGACTTCCATGAGATCAGTCCAATCAATAAGTTTGACATGGATAGAACACGGTCACATGAGGCTTCACCTCTAGCTGAGGAAGTATTGGTAAGTGATGGCCGCTGGGGAGTGGGAGGGACTGCTTTTTTTTTTTTTTTTTTTTTTTTTTTTTTTTTTGGCAGTATGGCTACACAGCACTAATTGTACTCAGTGCGTTAACTAGAAGGTAGCAGAGCAGTGTGTGGGTCATGTACTGACAAGAGCAGGGGGAATTGGAGGAGAGACTTTGAGGTAGATATTATCAACATCTAGTGTATATAATTGTAGAAGTGCCAATGAATATATACAAATATTTTAAAGAGAATTTTCTGACAATAAAGGGATGGATTCATCAAGAGCACACGAAATTAGATATATTTATGTACTCAACACCAAACCTCCCAAATAGATAAAGCAAGTATCTATAAAGGAGAAGATAGATACCAATACAGGAAAAGCCAAAGAACTGGGTGCTCACTCTCAATCACAGACAAAGCATGCACACCAAAAACCAACAAAGAAACATTTCATAAAGCTACGCTAACCTGATAGACCCAGCAGACACACACGGAACATTCCATCCTCTTTTGTTGCGGTGCACAGGTTCCAGTGGACCTGTCCTCTGTTGTCTCTGTGTGTTGTACTTAGGGGGTTAACTGCATGGGCTGCACTGGTTTTGCCAATTACAGCCTCCTGTTCTATGAAACCAGCCCAGACGAGTCTGTCACAACTGCTTTAAGATTTCTATGTTCATCTTGTGCTATCACTTTTTTTTATTATTCTTTGAATTCTCCACCTTTCTCAAGAGACCTGCATCAAGAGGCCATCCCTTCCCTCCCCACCCCTTGGTAGTGCTTTCTCGATACCCAGCATCCTCACGGTGCCACCCTTTACATTCTCCCTTCCATCCCCTCTCACTTCTTCTGAAATCTTCACCTTTACCCCTTTCTTTCCAAGATCTAAATGCTCCCTTCTCCACTGGTGTCTGCTAAACTTGTATGAGCTCTCTGTCTCTGAAGCAGGTCCCAAATCCTTCTTTATGCTCCTTCCTTCCCTTCTCTGACCCACTCAGAGTCAGGCTGTTGTGCCTAACAGCTGCCTCTGGTTTGCCATTCTGTTCTCTGTGTGCTAGGAAACAAGCCCTTATGGCCACAGACAATCTCACTATGAGTGACATTCATGACATTTTTATCTCAGTGCCATCTTCCATGACCATGTTTAATTCTGGTGAAATCTCTCAAAGCTCTTTATTTCTATACCAGGGAATCTTTCTTATTCTTCCCTTATTTGAAGGTTTCTCTTCTACAGCACGTTCCATCATTCTCCTTTTAGTTCCTTCAAAGAGGATTCACCACAGACCTGTCCCAGGCCCTCTTATCCACACACCTGTCCTGGGCTCTCTCCTCCACACACCTGTCCTGGGCTCTCTCCTCCACACACCTGTCCTGGATCTCTTCACCATGCACTTGCCCTGGCTTCCCTTTCCCACACACTTGTCCGAGGCCCTCTTCTTCACACACATTTGCTGGGCTCTCTTCTTCTTTTAATCTCAACACACTCTGCTCCAGTAATTTTCTTTTTAAATTTAAAATTTAAATTTTCTAGAAATTTAAGTCTACAGCTAAAACCCATTCTTTAAACTACTGATTTCTATTTCTAACATCTAGAAGCATACGAAATTTGATGGCCTGGTGACATTTTGAACTCAACATATAAGAAACCAAAGTAATTTTCTTCACCTCTAAAATCTATCCCTATTTGGAACTGTTGTCTCTCTTAAGAACATTACCTAACATGGGCATTGGTAGGCTAACTTCACTAATGAGGTGGAATAGGAATGTTTGTTACAGGGAATACAGTGCTGCAGGTTTTACCTCCCAGCAGTTGTGGGGAACAATTACAGTTAGGACAGGTATATACATGCTAAAAGAATAGTATAACAACTGTGGCAGAGTGAAGATCATTTGAAAGACAACTCTCTTTTGCTGCATATGAGCCACCGTGCGACAAGGTAGTTGTGATTAACATATAAGACAGAGAAGTCTGAGTCACTATTATTCATTTATTACATGATACAATATGTAATTTTTGTGTAGTGTAACGCATCATGTATTTCAGTACGTAGCTCTGACCACACAGATTTAAAATGTTTGTGTAGAGATTACTCATACAAAAACCACAAAAACTACGCAGAAATTCTGATAAAATTATCAAATTTCTACAGATAAGGCCTATTTCTCAAATGTGCTTACTATTACTAATCCCCCAAGAAAAAAACATCAAGTGGAGTTCTCAATACCAAGTGGGCTCAAGATTCTAATTTTGTGATATCTTTCATGAAGAAACCCAAAATCAATCCCACAAAATTCTGAAGTTGGCTTCCACTGAGAGACACTACCTACACTTTTAAGTATGTCAGTATTTAACCACTTAATGTAGGAGAAATTGAAGGCCAACAAAAAACATGCCTGCACTTAATTTCAAGTGACAGCTAATACAGTACATTAAAGGTTTAATACTATACACAAGGTAGTTATATAAATAGTCACATTAAAAGGGGTTACAACATCATTGAGATACCCTAAATCTAAAACACTTAAAAAGCACATTTGCAGTACAAAGTTATCTGAAATTATTTTAATTGGTCTCAAGAAGGCTTCAGATTAAAGCTGGGCTTTGGCTCTGTCTCATTTTAAAGAGAAACACAAATGCTTTTTAGGCAGCTAATACCATTCCCAGGGAAACTACCACATAACCTGTGCTACTTAAATGCCATTAACTACTAGTGAATGCTATTTTCTCATCTTATGTAAATTTTGTTTCCTTAAAGGATTTAGTTCTAATAAATGTAGCTGGTGCAAAAAATCTCTTTTTGCATTTATTACCCAGAAACTTTGGCGAAAGGACTGTGGGGGGAGTTAAAAAGTTAAAAACACAGAATGCATTTAACTATTGAAGTTTTTTAAACTGACATGAAAAATAATCCAGTTTCATTCTTTAGCTCAACTGCTTACAAATAACTTATCTTGAAAAAAAATCTAGTAAATCTGTCAGTTGTAGAAGTTTATTTTCCATGTGTTATTTAGAGATAAGCCAGCCTCTACTACTTTCCAGAGACATTAATTGTGCATGAATTCTGATCTGATTTGGTATTACATGGTGCACAAGCTGACACATTTTCTATAATATACCCCATTAGAATGGAAAGGAATCACCAAGCATAAAACCTGAAGACCTTGATTTAGAAATGTTTGACTTTGAGGATAGCTAGATGTAAAAACGAGTCCTCAACTACCCTAGTCCCTGAAGGCTGTGACAAGCAAAGCTAATGCCTGGGTGTTTACTCGGTGGATGGTTAGTCAATGAACTCTTACATTATTGGACTTACCTACCTGTATATTTGGTTATAACATTGCCTGTAGTTTCCAAACTATTCACATGTGGAAACAGAGAGTATAGGTACTATATCCTCATTCCCAAAACACCACTGATCATACTTGGCCATGACACTAGAGCCAACGTAGACATTTATGCTTCGTAACATATAAAATGTCTTAATGTCAATATGATAGTGCCTTCCTACAGCAAAGACGTAGTAATTCCAGCACTCATTAAATGCCAGTACAGATAGTGCTTACTAGTAGTTAATGGCATTTAAAGGAGCCTTGGTGGAGCTGTGCATTCCTCTGACAGCAAAGGTTTCAGGTATATTGTAATTGTTGCAGTCCTCCGTGAATTGTTCTTGAACAAATTAGTAAAGAGCCAGATATAAATGGATTTAAGTTTCAAATTATATTTTCTTCCTTTTACAAAAGAAATTAAAATAATTATTGTGTGCATGGGCAGAGGTCAGAAGACAACTAGATGAAATCAGTTTTCAGCTTCTACTTCATGGGTCTTGGGGATTGAACTTGGGTCATTAGACTTGGGGACACATGCAGAGCTATCTTGCCAGCCCCAAATTGCATTTCTCTAAGAATTAGAAACCACAGTTTTTGAAAGAAGGAAGATTCTACAATCTCCTTTTCTTCTTTGGCACTGTATTTTTTTTTTTTTTTTTTTTTTTTTTGGCAGCCAATCCAGTTAGGTAAATCCTGGCTTACAGGATTGCATACTGGCAATCCTACTTTATCAGTAGAGGACATTGACTGTTTAAGGTTATACAGAAGACCTGTTAAAAAAAAAAGACCAATTCTTTGTAATTCATAATTCATAACTAGCGACTGAATTTGAGTAAGATGTCAACTAGAAAGAGAGTATTTGCTTGAGATCCTGTCTACAGGCTAGATGTCCCTTCAGTATTTTAGTGGAGAACAGGAAAGCGATAATTCAGTGAATATTTAGCTAGTGCTTGTAAGCCAGTCTGAAATAGAAACATATGTGAGATGAAAAGGCTTGAGGATTCTTGCTCACTTATTTGAAGTGCATTGTTTGTGTTCTGGAGAGAACCTAAACTCTTTCTAGACAATGAGTCTCCAAGTAGAATATCAATTGGACTCGATTGCTTGAAAATTATGGTTTGTTTTTTATCTTCCACTCTCTTATACACTCTCCCCCATCTCACAGGCTCTTATGTATTTGTTATTGAGAGACCAAATTGGTCAACCTACCAGTGGCCATGTTTCCAAAGAATCAGACCTCTTTCTTTCCTCTCTCTCTTTCTCTCTCTCTCTCTCTCTCTCTCTCTCTCTCTCTCTCTCTCTCTCTCTCTCTCTCTCATATATATATATATATATATTAATGAGCACTTTTAATTTGCTGCTAATTTTTGTTGTCTACCATACTGTGCTATATAAGTAAATTTTCACCAACTATTTGTTCAATCTTGGATATATTTAACCTTATACTTGGTATAACAAGGTCCTGCCTTTTGTTTGCTTTGAGACAGGGTCTTGAGTCTGTAGCAGACAGGTACAAAACTCACTCTGTGACCAAAGCTGGCCTCAATCTTGTCTCATTCTCAAGTTCAGTCTTTTAAGTGCTTAATTACAGGTCCATGACAGTATGCCTGACTGATTGTACATCTTTATGGTGCACACGGTGATGCTATGGAACCCTTAGACATGGTGTAGTGATGGATTTCGATGCTTATATTTTTGCATCATCTTGGACACTTTTCATTTACTTGATGAAAACATTTAAAAATAGTTTCCTGACTTAATTACTTTGAATAATATAATTTTGATGCTAAAGTAAATTTATCCTCAGCGTCAGAATTCTTCTTCATTCCTTGCTGGGAAGATTAATGGGTACAAAGATCTCTTTTTAAAGCATAAATTTAATACAAAATCCCAAGTTTAAAATTGTCTTTAAGGACAATTACTTGGCAGATAGTTTCCAAACTCTATAGATGATGACCAAACCCTCCAGAACCTAAAATGCACATTGCTAGTATCATGAACTGAATTCATATTTTGTTATACTACATAGACCTTAATTTTTCTGCCACATCTTCTAGTGCATTTGAGTGCATCTTTGAGACATAAATAAATACTACCATGTGCTAACAATTTTGGGGAGTTACCCTCTTTTATCACTAACATTGCTTGTAATTTTACTGTAACATTTTTCTTATTGTATAAGAGTAATTATTTTGCTTAGATCCCATATTAAGTGGCTCCACAAGGGCTCATATTATGCCAGATATCTTGTCCTCCTAGTCATGTGCGCTCTCTCTCTCTCTCTCTCTCTCTCTCTCTCTCTCTCTGTGTGTGTGTGTGTGTGTGTGTGTGTGTGTGTCTCCCTCTCTCTCCACATGCATCTATGCACATACACATGTACACAGACAAAAGTACACATATGCACACCCTCAAAGTTCTATCTGTACCTAAAGTTGTATTTAGAAGTTTGGTAAAGAGAAAAGGTTGGTCTGTGTACTTACGAGGAAAAACATTTAACTTCCCTTATGAGACTTACCATTTTTAAAATTCCATGTTGTAGGGTTGGAGAAATGGCTCAGTGGACAAATTTCTTGATGTGCAATCATAAACACCAGAGTTTGGAGTCTCAGAACTCATATAAAAGCCAGAAATGTATAGTGCCACCTTAATCCTAACACAGGTGATCTCTGGGACAAGCTGTCTATGTGGAGTAGGAAGAATCAGTAAGCTCCAGGGTTACAAGATTCTACCACAGTAGGTAAAGTGGGGAGAGTGAGGCAGATGCCTACCATCAACTTTGGGCATCTATCTGTATACCAGCACACATCTGTCTACTTCCTACATATTTGCATGCATGCACCACCCATGAATTCCATGTTCTACTTCAAACTGGATTATGAAGTCATAGACACACACACACACACACACACACACACACACAAGATGGGATGTTTGGTCTTATACAAGATGGGATGTTTGGTTTGCTACTTAGAGTAAGTTGCTGTAACAAAAACCTCACAAGACTTACAGGCTTATGAAAGCAAGGTTATTTGTTGCACGAAACCCACCTCTCTACCACCTGTCCACTACCTTTCACCACCTGTTTAACACCTAACTGTCCATCACATTTCCAGCACCTGTCCATAATATGTATATCACCTTTCCACAATCTGTCCATTGCCTGTCTACGACCTGTCTATCAGGAATGGCTTCTTTTCTTTATTCCTTGACTTGGACGAAAAGAGTAGCATCCATCGTGTGAGTTTCACCTTTATTGCAGAATGAAAAGAAGATGGCAGCTTCAAGTATGGCATGTGTCAGCCATAATGAGTCATGCGGCCAAGCCTGACACCAGTGCATGGGGATTTAAAGTGTAAGCATGATGCAATCTACCAGAGGTGCTACTGAATGCAGGAATACACCTGAGAGCATTACAACCAGTAAGGTCTCTCTAATAGTTTATTGATCAGTCTCTAGAAAAACGCCTACTTATGCATGAGCATCTGTCCTGTATCTCTATTTACTCTGACCTTAAGTTGAAAAACTCTAAGAAAACAAACAAACAAACAAAACAGAACCTTTAATATTTTTAAAAGTGTTTTCTTTTTTTAAATTTATTTTGGATACATTTTTTAAGGTTGTAATTAAGTATTTGTGGGTACATACACACACACACACATACACACACATATATATGTAACAATAATATAGGAAAAGAGGCTATTAATTTGAGGGGTTAGGAGAGAGACTAGGAAGGGCTGTAGGGAGGAAAGGGGGATACAGTTCTATTTTAATTAGAAAATATATATATTAATATTTTTGTTGTTGAGATTCAAACAGTCTGTAACTTGTTTCTGGGGTGTTCAGAGCGTTCTGGGGTTAGTATCACATTATCAGTGACTGCATATTATGTCTGTTCTTTTGTGACTGGGTTACCTCACTCAGGATGATATTCTGTAGATGCAGCCATTTTCTTAAGAATTTGGTTAGGTCATTGTTTCTGGTGGCTGAGTAGTATTCCATTGTGTATATGTACCACAATTTTTGTATCCATTCATCTTCTGAAGGACATCTGAGTTCCTTCCAGCTTCTGGCTATTATAAATAGAGCTGCAATGAACATTGTGGTGCATGTATCTTTGTTGTGTGTTGGAGCGTCTCTGGGGTAAATGCCCAGAAGTGGAATAACTGGGTCTTCAGGTAGTACTATGTCCATTTTTCTGAGGAACTGCCAGACTGATTTCCAGAGTGGTTGTATCAGTTTACAACCCCACCAGCAGTGGAGAAGTGTTCCACTTTCTCTACATCCTACCCAGCATCTGCTGTCATCTGAGTTTTGGATCTTGGCCAATCTGACTGGTGTGAGGTAGAATCTCAGGGTTGTTTTGATTTGCATTTCCCTGATGGCTAAGGATGTGGAGCACTTCCTTAGATGTTTCTCAGCCATTCGATATTCCTCAATTGAGAACATTTTGTTTAGCTCTGTACCCCATTTTTTAATAGGGTTGTTTGATTCTCTGGTGTCTAGCTTTTTGAGTTCTTTGTATACCTTGGATATTAGGCCTCTATCTGTTCTGGTGTTGGTAAAGATCTTTTCCCATTCTGTTGGCTGCCGTTTTGTTTTCTTGACAGTGTCTTTAGCCCTACAGAAACTTTGCAATCTCATTAAGTCCCATTTGTTAATCTTTGACCTTAGAGCTCGAACCATTGGTGTTCTGTTCAGGAAATTTTCTCCTGTGCCTATGAGTTCTAAGGTTTTCCCTACTTTCTCATCTAATAGTTTCAGTGTACCTGGTTTAATGTGGAGATCTTTGATCCACTTACACTTGAGCTTTGTAAAAGGAGATAAGAAAGGGTCTATTTTTCTTCTGCATGCTGAGTGCCAATTGGACCAACACCATTTGTTGAATAGGCTATCCTTTTTCCATTGAATGTTTACAGATCCTTTGTCAAAAATCAGGTGACCATATACATGAGGGCTCATTTCTGGATCTTCTATTCTGAATTGATCCACATGCCTATTTCTGTACCAGTACCATGCAGTTTTCAGCACAATAGCCTTGTAATATAGCTTGAGGTCAGGGATAGTGATTCCCACAAATGTTTTCTTGTTTGTTGAGGATGGATTTCGCTATCCTAGGTCTTTTGTTATTCCAGATGAAATTGCACATTGCTCTTTCCAACTCAATGAAGAACTGGGTTGGAATTTTGATGGGGATTGCATTGAATCTGTAGATTGCTATTGGTAAGATGGCCCTTTGTAAAATGTTGATCTTTCCAATCCATGAGCATGGGAGATCTTTCCATTTTCTGAGATCTTCCTCGATTTCTTTCTTTAGAGGTTTGAAGTTCTTGTCATACACGTCCCTCACTTGCTTAGTTAGAGTCACACCAAGGTATTTCATAGTTTTTGTGACGATTGTGAAGGGTATCTTTTCCCTAATTTCTTTCTCCACATTTGTCCTGTGAATATAGAAAGGCTACTGATTTGTTTGTGTTAATTTTATATCCAGCCACTTTGCTGAACTTGTTTATCAGCTGTAGGAGTTCTCTGGTGGAAGTTGTAGGGTTGCTTAAGTACACTATCATGTCATCTGAAAAAAGTGATGTTTTTACTTCTTCCTTTCCAATTTGTATCCCTTTGATTTCCTTTTGTTTTCTAATTGCTTCGGCCAGGACTTCCAGTACTATGTTGAATAGGTAGGGGGAGAGTAGGCAGCCTTGTGGAGTCCCTGATATTAGTGGGATTGCTTCAAGTTTCCCACTGTTAAGTTTGATGTTGGCTGTTGGTTTGCTGTGTATTGCTTTTATTATGTTTAGGAATGGGCCTGGGATTCCTGTTCTTTCCAGGACTTTTAACATGAAGTGGTGTTGGATTTTGTCAAATGCTTTCTCAGCATCTAGTGAGATAACCATGTGGTATTTTTCTTTGAGTTTCTTTATATGGTGGATTACGTTGATGGATTTTCTTATATTAAACCATCCCTGCATCCCAGGGATGAAGCCTACTTGATCATGGTGAATGATCATTTTGATGTGTTCTTGGATTCTGTTTGCGAGGATTTTGTTGAGTATTTTTGCATCAGTGTTCATAAGTGAGATTGGTCTGACTTTCTCTTTCCTTGTAGGGTCTTTGTGTGGTTTAGGATCGAGGGTTATTGTAGCCTCAAAAAATGAGTTAGGTAGTGTTCCCTCGGATTCTATTTTGTGGAATAGTTTGGAGAGTATTGGTATTATGTCATCAATAAATGTCTGATAAAACTCTGCACTGAACCCATCTGGACCTGGGCTTTTTTTGGTTGGGAGGCTTTTGATGACGGCTTCTATTTCTTTCGGTGTTATGGGATTATTTATCTGGTTTACCTGGTCCTTGTTTAACTTTGGTATCTTGTATCTTTCTAGGAATTCGTCCATTTCCTCCAGATTTTCCAGCTTTGTTGAGTTTAGGCTTTTGTAGTAGGATCTGATGATTTCTTGAATTTCCTCAGTTTCAGTCGTTATTTCTCCATTTTTCTTTCTGATTTTGTTAATTTGTATACTCTCCCTTTACCCTCTAGTTAGTTTGGCTAAGGGTTTATCAATCTTGTTAATTTTCTCAAAGAACTACCTCTTGGTTTTGTTGATTCTTTGAATGGTTCTTTTTTTTTCCATTTTGTCAATTTCTGCCCTAAGTTTGATTAGTTCTTGCTGTCTACTCCTCTTGGGTGTATCTGCTTCCTTTTGTTCTAGAGCTTTCAACTGTTCTGTCAGGATGCTAGTGTATGCTCTCTCCAGTTTCTTTTTGGAAGCACTCAGAGCTATGAGTTTTCCTCTCAGTACTGCTTTCATTGCATCCCATAGGTGTGGGTATGTTGTGTTTTCAATTTCATTGAATTCTAGAAAATTTCTAATTTTTTTCTTTATTTCTTCTTTGAACTTGCTATTGTTTCATAGAGCATTGTTTAGTTTCCATGTGTATGTGGGCTTTTTGTTGTCTTTGTTGTTATTAAAGACCAGCCGTAGACCATGGTGATCTGAGAGGATGCATGGGAGTATTTTGATCTTCTTGTATTGAGGCTCGTTCTATGTCCAATTACGTGGTCAATTTTTGAGAAGGTGCCTTGAGGTGCTGAGAAGAGGTGTATTCTTTAGTTTTAGGATGATATGTTCTAAAGATATCTATTAATTCCTGTTGGTTCATAGTCTCTGTTAGTTTTACAGTGTCCTTGTTCAGTTTCTGTTTCCATGATCTGTCCATTGGTGACAGTGGGGTATTAAAGTCTCCCACTATTATTGTGTGGGGTAAAATGTATTTTTTGAGCTTTAGTAGGGTTTCTTTTATGAATATGGGTACTTTTGTATTTGGAGCATATATGTTAAGGATTGAGAGTTCCTCCTGACAGATGTCCCCTGTAATGAGTAAAAAGTGTTTTTCCTTATCTTTTTTGATAACTTTTGGTTGAAAATCTACTTTATTTGATATTAGAATGGCCACTCCAGCTTGCTTCTTGGGGCCATTTGCTTGGAAGGTTTTTTCCTAACCTTTTATTCTGAGATAGTGTCTGTCTTTTTCTCTGATATGAGTTTCCTGTATGCAGCAAAATGCTGGGTTTTGTTTATGTATCCAGTCTGATAGCCTATATCTTTTTATTGGGGAGTTGAGTCCATTTATGTTAATAGATATCAAGAAATAGTGCTGTTTCCTTCTATTGTTGCTTTGGTAGGTTGAATTGTGCCTGTGTGTCGTTCTTATTTTGGTTTTCTTCCTTAGGAGTTTTCTTGTTTTTATTATGAGGTGGTTCCCCTCATTGTATTGGGTTTTCCACCTATAATTCGTTGTAGTGCTGGGTTTGTGGTAATATATTGTGTGAATTTAGTTTTGTCTTGGAATATCTTCGTCTCGCCATCTTTGGAGATTGATAGTTTTGCTGGGTATAGCAGCTTGGGCTGGCACTTGTGCTCTCTTAGGGTCTGCATGATGTCTGTCCAGGCTCTTCTAGCTTTCATAGTCTCTGTTGAGAAATCGGGTGTGATTCTGATCGGTTTGCCTTTATATGTTACATGACCATTTCCCCTTACTGCTTTTAGTATTCTTTCTTTGCTTTGGGCATTTGGTGTTTTGACTATTATGTGTCGGGAGAAATTTCTTTTCTGGTCCAACCTATTTGGAGTTCTGTAGGCTTCTTTTATGCTCATGGTCATCTCATTTTTAAGGGTAGGGAAGTTTTCCTCCAGGATTTTGTTGAAGATATTTACTGTACCTCTTAGTATTCTTTGCCCTCTTCTATTCCTATTATCCTTAGGTTTAGTCTTCTCATTGTGTCCTGGATCTCCTGGACATTTTGGGTTAGGAGCTGTTTGGTTTTTGCATCTTCTCTGACTGTTTTGTCTATGTTTTCAATGTTGTCTTTGGCCCCCGAGATTCTCTCTTCCATCTCTTGTAGTCTGTTGGAAATGCTTGCATCTGTGACTCTTGATTTCTTTTTTAGGCTTTCTACCTCTAGGGTTGTCTCTTTTAGTGTTTTCTTTATTATGCCTATTTCTGTTTTAAATTCCTTTTTCCATTCCTTCATCTTTTTGGTTCTGTTTTCTTCTAGTTCTTTGAGTGTTTTATTTATTTATTTATTTACTTTTGTTTCTTCTTTAAAAGCTTCTAATTCGTTATGCTTTTCCTCCCATTCTTGTTTAAAGATCTCTATCATCGTCTTGAGGTAGGATTTCGCGTCTGAGTCTTCTTTTTCTGGAGTGTTTAGGATTCCGCTGTTTTTTGTGATGGGAGAGCTGGGTTCTAGTGTTGCCAGGTTGTCTTGGTTTCCCTTGTGTACGTTCTTTTGCTTTCCTCTTGCCATCTTGTTGTTAGTCATTGGTTCTCACCTTTCCCTTGTACCTGGCCTGTGTCCCTGGATCTCTACTGTTCCTGGTGGTGGATGGTGTGAGTTCCTGTTTTGCACCCAGGAAGCCGTCAGCTGGGAACAGAGGGCCTGATGCAGCTGGGTTCCTGGATCCCTGGATCACGCTGGGCGGGCAGGTGCACACTTTCCGTGTGCTCTGCTGATATCTCTTTGTCCCCTGACATTTGGAATCCCTTCTCACCCGGTTCTCGCCAGTCCTGTGTTGTTTAGGTCACTGCTTTTCCTGGTGGGGATGTTCCAAGTGCCTGTTGTGCACCCCGAAAGCCCTAATATTTCATATTTACTTATTTGCTATTAATCATGGAGTTTACATATACAAAACTGGTAGTGTATCTTTTGTGCAGCAGAATTCTGCACAGAATTAATCAGCTGGAATAGCTTCAACTGCCTACTTTAAAAATGTATTAAATAGAAAATATCATTTCCTTCATATAAAGCAAGTCTTTTTTTTTTTTTTAAGATAGGTTTTCTTGTAACAGGATGACCCACAGCACACTATGTAGGTGAAGAGCTTAATCCCCTAATCCTTCTGACTCCACTTCTGAAACTCTGAGATTACAGACACATGCCACTATGCTGTTTTTTTTTTTAATTTTAATTTTAGTATTTTCGTCTGTGATTCTGAAGAATAAATTCAGTTTCCTACATGTGAGGCAAGCACTTCACCAACTGAGACACATCAACAGTATCAGGCAAGTCAATCTTTAGAGACTGTGAATTTACCTAGCTTTGGATACATGCCTTGAGAAAAAAAAGACAAGTAATGAACTCTTTTTTGTGTGTGTAATGCTACGGCCAAAAAAAAACAACTGATATGTTACTGAATTTTTTTTTTTGTGTCACTGTTCATTTCCTTAAGCTGTGTGGTCATCAAATACCCCCCAGTACTTCTGAATCTTGAGCTTTTCATTAATAGTTCCTTTCTAATGTTTCCATGGCAATGGGTGCTTGCAGAGGTATTTGTATAGGTAATGCTTATGGGCAAGTTCTTACCGTCAAGGAAGAGTTCTTACTTTGTAAACTCTTTTTAGAATTTGCAGAGTCAATGTCTTTAACGAGGTAGAGAATTTCTTTGCCAAACAAACTTTGAGGCAGAATAAAAAACCTTGGCACCATGGGCTCAGTTGGAGCATCTGTGATGCTTGGCAACACATCTGGTTCTATGCTTTGGTGAGGAGACATTCTTCTCATCTCAACAGGCAGTGGTGTCAGCCGGTGTCAACGACTCTGCCAGCAGTCCCAAAAAATCATGTCTGTTTCTCTGTATACTGTCAACCTCCTGAGAGCCAGGGCTGACACACTGCTATTTTAAGATTTTTTTTTTTTTTTTTTTTTTTTGTCAAGAAATAGGAGTGGAAGAGGAAGTTCGTTGCTACAATACAGAAGTTAGCTAACTTTCCTGAGGACCTGCCTTAAAGTATGGATTGGCCTTCCAGTGAAAGTTCTGCTTTTCTGAAGCAAAAGAAATCCACTGATCAGAGACTGGAAACAGTCCCATTCATAGTTGACTGCATAAGTATCCTTACCAAATTTTCTAGGCAAAAATTTCTGCTTTACTCATTGTGACTTACCTGCCACTTTAAAGGCACATCAGGGCCAGCTAACTATGCAAACCCTTCAGGTCTTAAATCAGCAAACCTGAAGAAGAATTAGCCTGGTAGCCAGCATGTTTGCACATGGGAGTCTGACAACTGGAGTTTATAGGTAACTCCTGGGCCTCCATTTCCACCTCCAAGGGTATAACCCCTCGGATCCTTCTACTAAACAATGCTTTTCTGAAGGTGAGGGTGTTGAACACGGTATGAATTCCACAGAAATCTGGCAAATTCTAAGAACTCTAATTGTCCCTAATCCTCCCAGACTGAAGCCACAGGAGCTCCTGTTCTGTTTGTCACTGTTTCCGTTTTGTGACATTAGCACCCCCCCACAATTAACTATTTCATTATTTTTTTTCAACTTTTAGTATTGCATTGAGAAACTATCCTCAAAAAGATCAAGTACATAATACTTGAAATTATGTATGTTTCATTGTATTTACATGTTTATTTTTTTTTAATTAAACAACTTTATTTCAAAGAACAGAGATAAATGTACTGATTTTCAAAGCATTTTTGCATAAAAGTATATAGATACATTCTTGTCAGTACTTGATTTTTTTAAAGTTTGATAGTATGCATTAAAATCTTACTAGTTACCAAGAGCATAAAGTACATGTAAAACAAGATGTTACCTGGAAATAGTCAAAGTTTTCTTGGTGTGTAAAGATTAAACATAATGGTTTTTCATTTTCTTTCTTTTTTTTCAGCTTTTTTTCCCCTTGAACTTCATATAGTCTGTGAGTTGTTTATGGGGTGTTCAGAGCTTTCTGGGGTTAGTATCCCACTATCAGTGACTGCATATTATGTCTGTTCTTTTGTGACTGGGTTACCTCACTCAGGATGATATTCTCTAGATGCATCCATTTTCTTAAGAATTTCATAAAGTCATTGTTTCTGATAGCTGAGTACTATTCCATTGTGTAAATGTACCACAATTTTTGTATCCATTCATCTACTGAAGGACATCTGGGTTCTATAACTTACGGCCACAAACCTGAAAAGGCCATAGTTAAAGTGAACACCTGCAGCAATAATGCCCTTTCAACAGAAACTTGAACTGAATATAATTAGAATTTTACTTAAAATCTTGTATTTTCTTATATAGTTAAGAAACAGACATGAATATTAAGAGGAAATTTGTGAGGAGTTAGGAATTGATAAGAAAATTTAGTTTCTATGAAATAACATCATTTCCATGGTTTCAAAATGATGTCAAATACCTCTCTCTCTTTCTGGAGAATAAGTCTATATTTTGCTTATTAATCTCAAAGGTCTTGTTACCTAAATGTGGGCATTGTCCACTGCCACAGTGCTCTCTAGGATAAACTATTTTAAGGAGGGAAATCCTGTTAGAAAAAGCTGTGGGTAGTTGGGTAGTTGCTGGGGAATGATGGCTGCTCTTTTCTGAGGATGTGACCACTGGTGGACTCCCATGCCTCACAGTCACATGAGCAGCACCAACTGACTTAAGGGGTTATAAAAGCAAAAGACATGAAGCTTCGAAGGAGATGTGTTAAAAATATGGAGGGGAAGAAATGAGGGATGAGTATCATTGTATACATGTATGAAATTCTCAAAGAAAAAAAAAAAAAACCCCATTTCTTCACCAGTTTAATATATAAGGTCCTAAGTAGGAGCAATACTCTACAACTGAAAAATGACTCACTGTTGTTTGGTAATTTTTTTTTGTGTGTGTGTGAAATAAAACTTAAGGCATTTTGGTTAAAAATGGTGGGCTTTTTAAAAATTCTTTCTCATTTCCATATTGAATAAATAACCCAACAGTCTCATTGACCAAGTCAATAAAGAAAAGCTAAAAACTTGCATTTTTTTGCTTTTACAATATAGTATCTATACTGAAGTAGAGAAAACACAGTTAGAGTAGCTGTAATAGCTACAATTATCATAAACTTAGTAGCTGAAAACAAATTTATCCCCATTTATATGTAGTTCAAAAGTCCAGAATGGGTCAAAAAAATGAAGATGTGGGTAAGGCGCTGGGGGATGGTCCCTGCACTTCCTCGCTGAGCTTCTTGGCTTGTGTTTCCATCTCAAACTCAAGGGCAGCCACTGAAGTGCTCTGCTCTGCCACAGCCAATATGTGTTTTATGGATTCAATGCTCAGGTCTTTGGCCCTTGTTCCCCAGGGGGAAGCACTTGCTTCTCTATGGCTCACAGAGTCTCCTCCTGCTGGCTCATTATGCACCACAGCAGCATACCGTTTGGTTGTAGACCCAGAGTCTGCCCCTGTGAAACTTGCTTTCAAGTCTTCTCAGTGGCACTGAGAACAGAGACTGGCCCAGCTTGGCTTTAGAAGACCTTGGATCCCAGGCCACCTGTCACACTGCTGGGGAAACCCAATCTTCAAATGCTCCATCTGTGCCAACCACAGCTTTCTTCTTGCTGTGAAGGTCTTGAGCCTTGAGCTTGGCCACAGCTGTACAATAGCTGCCACTTGCCATTTGCTCTGAAGCCCTCTTCCACCTTTGAGCACCTCTGTGATTATATGGAGTCTACTCAAATCCTGAGGATAGGTAATCTCACCCCTTGAAGGTAAAGTGATCGGCAGGTTTATCTGTTATAATCATTCCCTTATGTTGTGTGGTGCTCACATCCATACTTTTCGGGGGTTTGGCATGAAGAACATGCTTTGTCTTGTTCCACCTACCTTCCCATATCCACCCACCCCTATCAGCTCTGCCAGGGCAGTGAGGAAGAGCTGCCTATGCAGCACCAAGAGGTGGCGGTCTCGAACCAAATAGCGGCAATCTGCAGCAGTATATCCCTCATTGTTCTATATAAGGACTGGAAGAGGAAATCTCAGCTCATCTGTAACCGACCAGACCTTTAATCCTGTCTCTTCCCTGGGAAAGTCAGGTTGTAAAGCAGGGTGTGGGTGCCAGAGTTGGGACAGGAGGAAACAACCTGTCCATCAGTCCTGACAGCGCTGTTTGCTTCCTGAGTCGCCTGTGTCTCTCACTTAGGGTTGGCCAAGTCCCTTTCCTCAGCTCTGTTTTAACTGTTTTTTTTTTTTTATAATGTATTTTATAATGCTGGAGTTCAGGCCTGGGGCCTTTTGCACACTAGACAAGTACTCCATCAGAATTATAGTAAGCCAGCCCCCAGTATTAGGAAACAAGAAGATTGAACTAGGTTATTTCTTAGTTACCCTTGAAGTTTAATGTCACTATGGTTCTAGTTGAGGTCATCAGCCCAGTGGGGCTATAGCCCCCAAGGTCCCCCCAAACCCCAAAGTAGCCTTTCCAACATTTTGGTCTTTTTTTTTTTTTTTGCTTCCCAAGAAGTAGAAGAAAAGGAAGAAAGGTGGCCTACGAGAAACCCTCTGCCTGCCCAGTGAACTACTACAAATTGAATTAGATAACCAGCAAGCTGGACACATTGCACTCTATTTTTATAATAAATGCACATTCTATAATACTTTATATTCCTATAACCTTTTCGAGTACAGGTCTAGTCTGATAGCTCCCCTTGTTTATTATTCTGTGGCAGCTGCTGCCCAAATTGGCAGTAGATCTCGTCAATGAATACTGACATTGTTTCACATTTACTATAGACCATGGGCAGGTCTACTGAGCTGTCAGAACCAGATTTGAAGACCGAAGCCGCAGTTCCCACCTTCTAGTCAATATTCCAAGTTTAATCCCCACTTTGTTTAGGGATGGTGGTGGCTAACGAGTAAGATGAAATAGTTATTATTTGCACAATTAAGTCATATTTCATGATATGGTTTTCTTTAAGAACAGGAAGTTATCTTTGGTGGACCTGATATAAATGTGTGAGCCTTTAAATAGGTCAGAAGTGTGGGGAACCCAAAGGAGATTCTCTGTGATGCATTTAAAGGAAGCTGGCTCATAGGATCAGAGAGAAAAATCAACAAAGCAAGGATTTCGGTGATACAGCTCTAAGGAACTGATTCTACCAACAGGCTAAATTATCCTTTGATGTGGATTCTCTCCTAAGCAACAGACAACAACGCGGTCTGACTGTGAGCAGAGAAGCCAGTTGACTATACCTGGAATTCGACATACCAAATACAACAACCGCAAATTGTCTTTATGCCTTAAAGTTTGTGGTACTTTGATATAACAGAAACGGAAAATGAATAATGGATTATAATTGTATCCCGGTTGAATGTGATTCAGGATTTTGTAAAAAAGAATTTTCTTGCCTCCTCTCCTTCTGCCTTTCTCCACAGCCTCGACTGCCTTCCTCACCAGGCAGATATTTCACTGAATGTAACTGGAAAATGCAATTTTGTCAGATTAAAATCTCCTCTCATATCATTTAGAATTATCTCTTTCTTTCCTCCCTCACTGCTGGTTTAAGATGCTGAGATGTATGAATCTTGGGTACAGTATACACATGTTTGGGTTGGAGAATCAAACCAGAAGATACAGATTTCAGGAATTAAAGCGACAATCTGTACATGTTGAAGTGACTCAAATATGTTTCATTCATTGCGTCTATCTATCTGAAAACAAGGAGCCATGACAAAACAGCTGAAGAAAAGGGAAAAGCTGTGTAGGCATAAATGCCTAAACACTTTCATATCTTTTATCAATAAACATTACTAGAATGTAATGCATTTGAATTCTCGCTTTGCTCGGGGAACCCAGCACTCTGACTTCTGCTTAGGATGCTGCAGCTGGATCTTATTACTGGTGCAAGGTACACTGTGGGAAGCATGCTGAAACTTTAAAGTACAAAAGAGGATTGACCTTGGTTAATTGGATGCCTGGGTTATGTAGATCGGCCACTGTATGATTGCATGTGATGTGGTGTGAACACTATTATATGCCTGTTGATAGCAACACCTAGGAAATTTAGTTAAACCTCATTTTGATTTTTTAGTCTATTAAAGAAAGGAGTTGGTGTTAAGTTAAAAAAAAAAACATATAAGACTGGAACTTTGTGGTTGAGGGTTGAAAGAATGCCCTATGGAAAAGGAACTGTAGTATGTTTCATGGTTAATTCAGAAAATAATATTGTCCCTAGTACAGCTCAACAGTGCTCTAACACCACACAGCCACGTAAAAATATTGGAAGGCAGCGCTCACATGTCAGGTTCACCATTTAAAACTGGTATTTTCTGCATTTGTGAAAACATGGAACTGGGTTAAGAGAGAGTTAATTAAGTCTAGATTTTGATGAAATGTAGACAAATGGCCTTTATAATAAGAGTTAGTGTGGGACCATAGTTTTCTGCTGAATAAGGAACAACTTTTCAATAAAAAGCTAGTACAACAACCAAAATTTAAAAGGACATAATCTGGAAAAGCTTCAAAATTTGATGATCCAGGTGAACTACAATTGAGCTTCTACTAATTTTTATCAATGTCTTTCCAGGTACTAAAGTCAACACTAAAGAAGAACCATTGCACAGGTTACACATTACTTCACATAGTGTACCTCATATATATGTATGTGATATATAATATAGGTTTCAACTTTTTGAGCTATATCTTTTCTATGTGTGTATGTGAGCTATGTATTTTCTATGCTGAGGGAAAAGACTACATGCCCAAGTGAGATAAAAGACTTCGGCGTATGGCCACGGGATCTTGCTGAGTAGCCAATGGCTTGCCCTTTCACTGTGAGTGAGCAATGTCACTGCTGTTCTAAAGAAAGACACTTTTCATAATCACCCAACAATCCGCTAAGTGAAAGCATGTGCACAGACTTAGGCGAAGCCTGCCAGGGGTCTCTGCTGAATGGGAAGCAGGTGCTCACACTCTGTGCCACGTAATACCCCATTTACCCCCAAGTCCAAAGGTTACAGGACTAATGGCTGCCTTGTGGTATTCAGGAAAGCAAGACACTGGCCCTGGAGAAACATCTGGGACATATTTTACATACTCGCAACATATGCTTCAGGTTCAATTAAAGTGAGGCTTTGGCACATTTATTAATTTTTTTGCTTTTATCCTATAAGAGGACCCACTGACCTGACCCCACTATTATGCCATATGAGAAAACACAGAACTAATGAGACTTACAGGCCAGTACCTGTTCAGACAGTGAAAAACACATTTGTTTTCTCATGAAATTCCATTATGCGTGACTTGACACACAAACTTTTAAGTGAAGGAACCAATGAGAATTTTAGAATAGGAAAAGACTATTTTTTCCCATTCAGACACACTGATAGCTAAACTTGCAGTTTGTACTGCTGTGAGAGCCAAGCTGAAGGACAGAAGCAAGTGAATGAATACTTGCAGCATCTGTCTGCCCATCCGTCTACTCCTTTCATAACAAAGGCTTTATGTTTCAAGATGCCTTGCCTTAGAGATCTACTCCAAATAACTACAATCAGGGTTTTAGGTTCTTTTAGGTTCAGACATGACAGCCATGTTATCAATTTCTCTACAGTGGAAAGAAAGGGGGAAGGACCTCACCCTTATATACCATTCAAATAAAGGGCTGGGTTATGAGCAATAGCCAGCTCATAATAAAAACACACTACTTGCCTGGATCAGCTACAGACAAATTCAACTGAACTCACACAGAAACCAAAGCCCTCACTTTCAGTCTACTTTGGTAACGGATCTGAAAGTGTGGGAGAACGAGGGTGTCAATTGTGGAAGCCAACATGAGCTCACTGTACATAACAGCGCCTATGGATGGTCCTTCCAATCACATGTGTTTAGTCATCTGTGTTTTGGTAAGCTGGTTAACCAGGTATGTCTATTTGTTGACTACCCCTAAGATCTTTATTTAAAAAAAAAAATGAACAAGAAAAAGGAGAGACAGACAACACCAACCAACTGTCTGAAAATACATGGGGTTGGCTCTCAGCTGGGGGATATGGAAGTATGTCACCATGTCACCGGAGTTTCTATTTATTAGTGTTTCTAGGGAAATGCCGGCTGCTTGGATGGATCTTTATGATGACTTTAATAAAGCAGCAACAAGCTAGGGAGAGTGGCCATAAATGGATGGCAGCTCAGTCTTCATCAACAGAGAAGTGGTGGCTCAGAGCTGGCATGGCTAAAGTGCAGACTCTCCATAGCTCTACAACTGACCTTAACAATAAATCTGATGAGCTATTGCCAGGGGTGTGTGTTCATGTGTGTGTGTGAGTATGTGTGAACACACCCATGTATGTTTACAGACAAGACTTTGTAGCTTCATCTTGATCATGATGCTGATGACTAAATGGTGTGCAAGATAAAAAATTCTACATAAAAGCTCTATCAACGTAAAAGCAGTTGAAGCAGCCTGAGAGTGAAGCAGGGTGTAAGCATGTGTATTTTCCTTCTCCTGCAAACATCAGTCAGTCAGGAAACAATGATCATTCATGAGGTAAAGTTTTCAGTGTGACTTTTTCTACTGTGGACACTTGCCATGCTTACTTCCAACACAAATTCTTACCCCACATGTAACTGTACATCTTTTATGGACTCAAAAGGTCAAGGGCACATACTAAGATGCAATGTTTGTTTGTTTGTTTTTCTTCAGAAAACATTGTTTCTTTATGTAACAGTGGTCAGTTTTGGGTGGAGATCAAAATCTGGTTTTATGGACCAAACAATGTGCAAGTAGTTCATATTTTCTCCCTTGCCTCCTCCTGGTCGTATCTTAAAATATGTTAAGTTTTAGATCTACAAATGCCCAGAAATCACAGGGTTGGATCCTACTTGCTGGAGAGAGCTGTTCTCCCAAACCGAGCTACTGCTGTGGTGGTACTAGGTCATGCTAATTCCTCCCTTTCTCTCAGGAACCACCAACCTAAACAATCTAGAAATTAGCTGCTGTTTACTGTGATCTCCATCCACAAGCCAACAAGCAAACAAAATGCAAATTTCTCCAAAGGACTTTGCTGATGAAGGAGACATGGGCCATTATAGATCTGGGCATTACAGTGAGTTCAGGGCTATTTAAATGTCCCTGTAAGCACATCATACACATGTTCTTTGCAAACTATATATGATAATACCCATGTCCAACTCAGGAAGGCTACTACTTTTTCATACCCACCTCCTTCCTCCAAAGCATAGTCTGATTTGTAACATTCGAGATAGGACACATTTTTGCCCTTCAAAAACAGTTGTCACTGCCATGATCTTCACAATAGCTATCAAGTTCCAGACAAGCTGATTTTTTTTTCCTGGCAGAAGAATATTTGACCCAGCTCCGGACAAAAGCAGAGAGGATTTATAGCTGTCTCTTCTTCTTTGCTGCATGCAGTGGTATTGTTAGGATGATAAACAGCACTGTCCAATTTTTTTTGGACTCAAAACACTTCAACTCCTTTTTTGTAACTGTCCGTGAAAACAGTGTCACGTCTGCAACTCCCACACCCAGGTGCCCAGCGCTAGGAAAGATAATTACCTTGTCATCTCTGTCATCTTCTTCCTCCTCGTCCTCCAGCATGTCCTCCACTACCTGCAGACAGAAATGCACACATGTTGTTTTTCTGCTCTTAGAGGAGAGGGGATTTTGTTCTGTTTCTGAACCCATTGAAAACTTTATTAACATTTGAAGCACAGGCTGGGTGAGCCAAAGCTCTATCTAGAGTGGAAGATTATGCAAGTGCTCAGCTTTTCATTGATCAAAGCTGGGGAAGAGGAACTGGGTGAAGAGAAATCTACCCTCCTGGAAGGAAGGTTTGTTGTCAAAGAATTTGAAGTATGCAGAAGGTGAAATAGCATGCATCTGCAGGTCGCTGTGCATTATGAAATTTCCTTTCTAGTTCTTCCGATGCCTGTTTCTATTCAAGCATTTTAAAGACAGAGCAGGATAACTAAGCAAGAAGCAGCTCCTCTATTTCTAATTCACAGTTTCGCCCAACTATAAGATAAAAACTTATTTAATTGATGCACACTGGTGGTCTCTGGCATAAAACCAACAATAAATGTCTTTAATGTGCCTAATTTTAATTCTGATGTATCAAATCAACTCAAGTGATTTGCTCTGAGCCCTGCTTTTCGATTTTGTGGCTTACCTGAAATAGCCCTTTTAATTCTTTGTGATTTTTTCATGCAAGAATCATAAATATATATTCCAATTATAAATATATTCTATAATTAAATATGAATAGTAAATAAAAATTACACTGGTAAATATGCATACTTTAAAATTTTATGTTTATTTTATTGTATTGTATAGGTGTTTAACACACACACACGCACACACACACACACACATATATATATATATATATATATATATATATATATATATATATATATATATATATATACATATATCTACCACTTGCATGCCTGGTGCCCTTGGAGGCCAGAAGAGAGTTTCAGATCCCCTGGAAATAGAGTTATAGATGATTATGAGCTGCCATGTGGTGTTGGGGACCAGATCTGGGTCTTTGGAAAAACATCCAGTGCTCTTGACTTCTAAGCCATTTCTCCAGCCCCAATATACACACTTTTAAGTGGGAAAGTTATTTTGGATTTGACAAGCAATTTTTATTTCCTTTCCTCAATATATAATTATAGACTTAATAAATGTAGCTTCATGAGGCAGATGGCCCGCAGAGGGTTTGGAAACTGTAAGGTTATGCAGTAAATTCCTGGTCTGCCTGGGTTACAGGGAGAGTCTCTGCCTTAACAAACAAGCAAACTAGAATTTCACATCTCAAATAAATAGTTTACCCACAATAACATGCCCATGTGTGTGCCCTCTGTAGAAACTAAAAATAGAAACCCATGAGTTATTTTCCAGGTAGGCTTCAGAGAACAATAATTATATAGAATGTACATTCTTTATCATTTCTAATTCTTATGCTGCTTTTTAAAATAGAGTCTGAATATCTCAAAATAGAACTAGCTGAAGCAGTTATCAGGTACTTTGAAGCCTCTCTCACCAAGTTTTGATGATGGCAGCACCAAGTCCTTCTTTTGTGCACTCTTTCATACAAACAGAAATAGATTCTGGTGGAAATGCCAATAATCCAGACTATGCTGGAGAACTGTGTGAACTGAGACACTGTGCTATTCCCAGTTACTTTTATCAAGTGTTCTAAAAGCCTTCTGTGACTTTAACGAATAATGCAAATACCAATTTCCAGTTTTTATGAACCAGTGTATAATGAAGAACATCTAAAGAATCACAAAACTGTTCCTAACTTATTGTCACACTTCATATCTTTTGTTGAAAAGTAGGACTTGTGGATTCCCTGAACAGTGAGTGCACTAGAAGGGCCCCAGAACACAATGTGCTGCTTATGATATGTGTTAAGAAAGTCTGTTGCTGGGAACATGCAATCAACCAGCTTCTGCAAGGAATCTGTGCTTGTTATAGTCTAACTATACTCAAACAGCTCCTAAGTATTTGTCATAAACGCCTGGCCCAAGGTGGACAGTATAGGTGATGTCTGAATACAAAGATGAGGTAGCACAGGGAGACTCCATCAGTGTTCATGTGAATCCCATAGGAGTAAAGGAAGGGCTATCAGATAAGCCTTCAAGCAGACTTTTGAGTTTTCACCCATTTAAAGCATTCACATTATGCATATGAACACAACAGTGACAATTGTGGTGAAGTATGACAGGACATTCGAACTGATTGATTATTGGTGATACAGATTAGGTTTCATCAAAAGAAGTCACTGATCCTCAGGAGAGTTTTTTTTTTTTTTCTTTTTTAAAAGATAACGTTATACTACAAATAAAAGTATAAGATTATCTTACAAAAATTTAGATGTAAATAAAGGACTTTTTTCTTTCTTTCTGTTTTGCTGAAGTTGGCCTTGAAGAGTCATATGAAATATAAAAGGAAATAAACTCAAAAAATATATGAGCTAGTAACAATTAAAACGGATTGTAGGGTTGAGATTGGTTGCTTAGCGTGTGTGACCCAATATTCAGTAGTCAGCACCAGATACAAGCTGTCTCTTGTGTCACATCTCTGAAACACTCACCATCCCGCCTCACTCCCACAAGGCAAATGTGACAAATTATGCTTTGCATATTGCACGCTACATAGCAGTTGTTCAAGAAATATTTCTGGTCAGATAAATAGATAAATTCATCATCTGGCTGTCATACCCTTTGGCTTGTTTTCGTTTTTGTAGTATCTTTCCTGCCTTGGCCTCCCAAGTACTGGAATTACACAGTGCATCTCAGTGCTCCTGTCTCTCGGTCTTCAAATGGTTGGATAAACCCTGCAGTGTAGCACCTGTCCTTTATTTCACAGCGCTGACCTCGCTCCCACGAAGGAGTTATTTCTAACCAGTGATGTAAGTGAATAAAGGCAAGTGATCGAAACGTTTGGAAGAGCTTGGAGAAGGCATGCCTCTGCTTCTAACTGTAAGGACTCTGGGATCCTTGCTGTCAAGTTGACTTCCAAAATTTTAAAATGTAGTTGAACTCTAAAACAAACCACTTGGCTAATTTATACATTTTACAAATAATATTATGTTCAAGTGTGACTTGAGGAGACCTACAGAATTGAGCTCTTCTCTTGAGAAACCCAAACTGTTATTACCCTGCCTGAGTGGGTAATTGGCTACATGCAATTACTCTACAAATGTGCAGCCAGATCTCCCCAACACAACCATTTGCTTCTAAATTTGGCAGAAGAGTATCGTGTTGAGAGAGGCCTTTGTGCTGTGCACTATTGAGGCCTTCCTGATCTTCTGTTTGCCTTTTGATTGCTACATCACAGGATTGATGCACACACAAGGGTTGATCACACAAACGATGGCTTCCTACTGATTTTTATATATCACTCCAGAATGTACCCCACCAGTATTTCAGGTGAAACTTAAAATGCTTTGGAAACAAATATTGAAAAGAACCCCATCCCACAGCACTGGTTGGGGACCTACTGAGATCCTGCAACACCTATACCAAAATAAGTTCTCAAAAATGTTAGCTAATAACAAAAACAAAATGTCAATGTGTTTTTAACATTAACTCTGAAAATTGAATTATACCCCTTTCTCCCTATATTCTTATTGACATAAAGTTCTCTCTGGTGTCTTCACTGACCCTAAGAAACACACATTAGGCATAGGATGGGCATAGATGAAGACTCTGAATCGAGACAATGGTGGTTTCACGACTGATCTGCAGGCATTAATGATTCAGGGAAACAAATGGACAGCATGCAGCCTATAAGCAGGGCCGTGCTATGAGACACACTCTGCCTAACATAAGGAGCACAGAAACACCAAGTCTAGCTAAAAAATGAGCCATACCATGGAAGTACATTTAATGATGATGCTAAAGTTTAGCTTTCCTGGAGATTTCAGACAACACCTGCTATGCCAAAGGAGTGTAGGAGTTTAACACTTAACTAAGGAAGACAAAAAACAGGAACCCTTGCTTCAAATGCCAGCTCTGTCTTCTTCAAAGAAACCCAAGTAAGTGTTCCATAGTTCATTGTTTATGTATTTAAAGTTTAGTAGCACAAAATTTGTCAGCAATAATTTAGTCACTAAATACACACACACACACAGGTAGGGCTATAGGAAGGATGGAGGAGGGAAAGGGAAAGGGAGGGGGGAGGGAGGGAGGGAGAGACAGAGACAGAGACAGAGAGAGAGAGAGAGAGAGAGAGAGAGAGAGAGAGAGAGAGAGAGAGAGAGAGAGAGAGAGACTCCTTTAGGGGAAAAAGGGAAAACCAGAAAAAAACACATTTGATAAGTTGATTTTCCCCATTTTTTAAAAAGGGGATTTTCTAAGATAGGCTGTGGAATTCTTTTTTCCAAATCATGCTTTCTGATACCTTGTGTGATAGCAAGTAGTATTAATCAAACAAAGGAAGGGCACCAGGGAAATCAGAAAGTTGTAATACAAGCAGTTAGAAGTGACATGGCCTCCTGTAATGTCTCTTGGCACAGACTTATAAGCCACACACTGGGGGAAGATCTGGAAAGAAACTGATGCTCACTACTGTTCCTTGAATGTAATACTAATAAAGATGACATTTTAAAAGACATATCTAGGCAGCCTCAAACATAGTGTGCCGGCTACATTACAGCCACAGAACACATAGATATCATTATTAGTAACATGTATTTCTTCTTCCAAATCCAATGTTTGCTAAACATTGGTCATTAGCATATAAAATTTAATATATGGCTGTAAATTTGTAAAAAGTCTCTTTTCAGAAGGGAGCCAAGTTGTGTCTATGGAATCTATACTGAAGTAGTTGAAAAGGCGTTCTTTAGAGCCTGTGCTTGCCACTGTGACACAGTCCAGTGGGATGTTTAAAAAAATGAAAGGAAATAAAATTTCATCTGGCTGAATTGTTAAGGATCATGGTAACAAGAATAAGAGTTCATGTAGAAGTTCTGAAGCATTTGGAGAAAGGCTAGAAAGCAGTGGATTTGGTAACTCCATTATTAAAATCATCATGGGCAGGCAGTTACTAATATTACTTTATAAAACCAACTTAGGGTGTGTGCATACAACCAAGGCAATTAGAAGGACATGTAAAGTCCCTTAAAAATTATGAAACAAGGAAATTACGATTTTTTAAAGGAATAACGTCTTTCCCTTACTTAAAACCCTTTACATAAAAAAAAAAAAAAAAAAAAAAAAAAAAAAAAAAAAAAAAAAAAAAAAAAAAAAAAACAGAAACTGGCTTATATTAACCTTAGTAGTGTTAGACACATAGAACCCTGAATTGCCCTCAAAGTCAATGCTGGCAAAAACCAGTTTCTTGCTTGTTTATGTTTCCTTAAAGACAATCTTTGAATCAAAGGAGTGGTTTATGAAAATGTCAGAAGTTTTGAATGTCATGCCATATTTGAAACGACCCGTGGGTACAGATTCTTGTCTTTGGAAACATCCAGAGCACATGCCTGTTTCTAGTGCATACACTACGAGAGAGTAGAAGGCTTCACCATGCCTACATTGTGTTCAGATCAAACAAATGAGTAAACCCAGCTGAGTCATCACTTCTCTGTCTGGATTTATCACAGGTTTAAGGCAATAGGAAATTATGGGATGCCTAGGGATTGAGAGAAGGCATAGAACCACCCAAATGATTTTGAACTCGGGAGCACCAGAATTCTGGCTGAAGATTTCTGTCATCAGTAAGAACAGTATAGATGTGCTTGGGCAGAATGTCTTTCACTGATGGACCTGCCTCTTCCAAACATTTTGAGAAGAAACATTTACAGAATGAATGCAAGAGTAAACTACCTATATAATGTATTACTTGTTTGTAAAAATAGTAATATTCACAAGCAGGTGTTTCACTGGAGTACTTCTCAAAGCACAGGGATGTATGATGACCTCCTAGTTTGGATCATGTTATTATGAATTTGACCTTGAAGCATTTCACCTACAGTAGTTATTAGGATAACTGGGGCAGTAGATGTAATAATAATTGGTGTGGTAGGTTGCCAGTGTAGCTGAATGGATTGCAATACAAAATAAGGCAAACTTAGGAAGAACAGCATAAGCACTCATTGCTAAAAAGACTTCCTGATTTTCAATAGAGACTCAAAAACAATTAGTTCACAGAGAATGCATTTCCGTGGCTCATTTTGGGAAGTGCCATGTTGTAATTTAGTCTGGTTCTTAATAGGAAGTGTGGCTTTAATGCGGCCATCAGATGGCTGTTGATTCATGCCACTGATTCACAGCCTGTGCTCTGCACCATCCTTATTTGCAGTATAATACGCTTTGCTGGCAGGCACAAGGACAGTAAATTTACTTGACTGTCCAGAAAGATGTAACCTTTCATTTCCTTAAGTGTCGCTTTAACTTAATATACAGAAAAACATTTCCACCGAGAAATGCTAAACAATAATGAATACAAATTCTATATTCAACATAAACATCTTAAACAAATTTTTCTTCATAATTCATTCTTGGTTTCTTAAATGTTCATCCTTATTTACACAAAGCACTGTGAGAATTTGAAGTATGTCTCCATCTAAGGGACTCACAGTGTACTGTAGTTTTTGCTTGTAAAAAAATAAATTTGGTGTTGTTACGATATTGTGTGTTAATTCAGCTGAGCAGGATCACAGGGTTATCATTAACGTATAATACACCATTTAAAATGTTATTTTCTTGAAAGTATTATTATTTGCCAAATTATAGTAATGTATAAAAAGGCCAAGCGTTTTTAATTGTTTTATGTGGCTTTCAAGTAAAAATAAAATTGGGCTCATTAAAAATCTATTTTTAAAAACAGCATTTTTGAAGTAAAATATTTTGTTCATAAGTAATAGACTTCATATAAAAGAGTCGTTTTATTAAATCTTAATATTAAAATCCAAAGTTTCATTCCATAACCATACCACTCTAACAAGAAAGAGGATGTGGAGAAAGAGCAACACTCCTCCACTGCTGGTGGGATTGCAAGCTGATCAAACCACTCTGGAAATCAGTCTGGTGCTTCCTCAGGAAATTGGACATAGTGCTACCTGAGGACACAGTTATACTACTCTTGGGCATATACCCAAAAGATATTCTAACATACAATAAGGACACACTCATAATCGCCAGAAGCTGGAAAAAACCCAGATGTCCTTCAACAGAGGAAGGGATACAAAATATGTGGTGCATTTACACAATGGAGTGCTACTCAGCTATCAGAAACAATGACTTTATGAAATTCTTAGGCAAATAGATAGAACTAGAAAATATCATCCTGAATGAGGTAACCCAGTCACAAAAGAAGACACATGGTATGCACTCACTGATAAGGAGATATTAGTCTAAAAACTCAGACTACCCAAAATATAATTCACAGACCACATGAAGTCCAAGAAGAAGGAAGACCAAAGTGCAGATGCTTCAGTCCTTCTTATAAGGAGGAACAAAAAATATTCTGTTTGGAGCAGAGACAGAAGGAAAGGCCATCCAGAGACTGCCCCACCTGGGGATCCATTCCATACACAGCCCCCAAACCCAGACAATATTGCTGATGCAAAAAAGTGCATGCTGACAGGAGCCTAATATAACTGTCTCCTGAGAGGCTCTGCCAGAGCATGGCAAATATAAGAAAGAGGCAGATACTCACAGCCAAACATTTAACTGAGAAAGGGGTCCTTAATGGAGGAGTTAGAGAAAGAATTGAACAAGTTGAAAGGGTTCGCAGCCTCATAAGAACAACAATACCAACCAGCTAGAGCTCCCAGGGACTAAACCACTATCCAAAAAGTACACATGGATGGAACCATGGCTCCAGATGCATATGTAGCAGAAGATGGCCTTGTTGGGCATCAACGGGAGGAGAAGCCCTTGGTCCTGCCAAGGCT